>NC_067282.1:200767213-201477213 GCF_020740795.1 Apus apus
AAATGTCAACACATTTTTCAACATGTTTAGCAACAACCACGGGCTACTTTACCTGAACAAGTCCCTGCTGCAGTCAGCCCTGGGAAATTCCCTGGGGGTCTTTGCTACCCCTGTGATGGAAACTGTAGTCTCTCATGATTATTTTTTTGCCATGATGAGGATAAAAAAGACAAAAGCTAAGGACTCTATATGCATATACAACAATAGTTAATTCAACTTGCATTAACAGTTAAAAATCTTGCAAGGGGAATATGAAAATTACTGCTTTCCAAGAAGATCTGTTAATTATTATTAGTCAGTATACTTATAAGGCACTAGTGGAAACTTGGCACTAGATAAGTACCTATTAAACTATGTTAGAGAACATAATTTTTATGTTTAATATAAAAACTACATGAATCATCTGTTCGTTTAACACTGGGTCAGATCTTCAGCTGGTGTGAAGCAGCCAAACACCAGCAATATCTCTGGTCAGTTTACAAAGATCATGATCTGGTTTGACATTTACTACAAGAAGAACAAAATGGCATTTCTCTTCTTTTAACTTTTTACAGGAATTCAGAGTTTGTTCCCTTTTATGTCAAGCATGTGGCAGAATTGTAATTAACAGAATTTAGAGCCACGACACTGAATATGTTAGACAGCCGCACTGTCAGGCACATTTGCAATGTAATTAATAGATGTAGAGGACATGATTTGTTTAAAATCACAGGGACTTGGATGCAGTAGCAATTCAGATAATTCAGGCTGTGCTTCCTTATTTCTAAATAACACCCTATTTTAAATATGGCATTCTCCTGTGCTTGTGTTATACTTAAATCTGTGGCTGTGTTGGAACAGAAAATACAATAATGTGATCAGCATCTGACAACACACACTTATGACCACATTTTTAGCCATTGTTCAATGGCTAAATGTTCAATTCAACCATTGTTGAAAGCCTAGACATGCTCCTGAAGATCACATAGGAATAGCCTGAGAGGTATTGCCTCTGGGTTAACACCCCTCATCTGAAATGTGCTTCTGCACATTCATTGTTTGCTCAGTGTAACAGAACCCAGAAGCTTTTAAGTCATCACCAATTTCTGCACTTCACTTAGGTGTGCAGTAGCTACTGCTTGCTGAGTGGTATTTTTCTAATTGGGACAATGTTGTCTTAAACAACTTCAAGTCAACTTTAAGAGCTTAATTTCCTGTCCTGAGCTGTCATGACATTCTCATTCCAAAGGCAGATTGTTTTCCTCTAAGAATTTAGGCCATATTAACTCAATGAGAGGTAAATACTCATAATTTTGCAGCTCAGTTCAGGCTTTGTGACCTTGCCAGCTGTGAGCTGAAGATATTTGTCAGAATTCTATAGCCATGTATTTTTCATCTGTTGCAGTAACTCAACGATTGCACAAATCATTTCACTGTTTTCTACTGAGTTCATTTATTTATGACAAATCTGAAAGGAAAACATTAGGTACTGTCCTTGAGAACTCAAATACAGCAAGTACATGGACTGTAAGCTGTGCACAAATACATTCATCCACCTAAAATTTTATGCCTTTGTATGCAGGGCTCGATCCTTGTTTGTGCATAATACATTACTTTAAAGACTGTTTTTCATTAGGGCGAAAGTTACAGGACAGAGCTTGTAATGATGGATAGTGAATGGGCTTTGTTAGAAAAGCATAAACAATCCCAAAACTTGACCTATGTATTCTGAAGGAGACTACAGGAAAAAAAAAAGAGAAATCTATCTGATTTATTCAATTTAATTTAAGGACTACAACTGAGGGACCTAATTTAAGAGTTTAGCAGTTTAGGCTTCCTGTAAGGTTCATGTAGAGAAAGGCTGTGAGTGTGATTTGAAGCCTAAGAAATCTCAGTAACTCTCTAATGAAGAACATCTCCCGACTTTGAAACCAAGAGAAATCTGTAATGACTTAAATTCCTGACATATGGACACCTCCATTTACTACTTATAGTTAACATCAGATGTAGTCAGGGTTAAAGATCAGTTGCAAAGTTCAGAGGGGAGTAATTTTTCTGAGGACTTCAGTTCATCTTGATTGATGTTCAAAGAATCATAGAAAAATGTGATCTTTGATGTTGGAAGGGTCCAGTCACCTGGTCCAACTCCCCTGCTTATGCAGGGCTGCCTAGACCAAATTGCTCAGGACTGTGTCTCCACAATCCCTCTAGGCAACTTGTTCCAGCGCTCAGGGACTAGATGAGGGGACAGAGTGTTGTCCTTATCAACTTTGCTGATGATACCAAACTGGGAGGATTAGCTGATTCACTAGAAGGCTGTGTGGCCATTCAAACTGATCAAACATGATTTCTCCTTGGTAAATCCACGCTGGCTACTCCTGATAACCTTCTTCGATTCCATGTGCTTAGAGATGACCTCCAGAATGAGCTGCTCCTTTATTTTCCAGGGATGGAGGTAAGGCAGACTAGTTTGTAATTTCTTGAATCTTGCCCTTTTTGAAGACTGGGGTGACACTGGCTTTCCTCCAGTCCTCAGGCACCTCTCCTGTTTTCCATGATCTTTCAAAAATGATGGAGAGTGGTAGAGCAACAAGATCAGCCAGCTCTCTCAGCAGTTATGGGTGGATACCATTGGGGCCTAATATTTCCTGATATTCAGATGGAAGTTGCCATTGAGTGCCATTTGTGCCATTGAGTCTTGTCCTGTCAGACACCCTCCTTTCAGGTATTTATGTACATTGATAAGACCCCCCTGAGCCCTCTCATCTCTTGGCTGAACACTTCTAGCTCTTTCAGTCTTTCCACATAAGACAGGTGCTCCAGACTCTTAATCATGCTCATGACCCTTGCTGAACTCCAGTATGTCCAACAGTAAACCTAACATTGCCAAGTCCACCTCTAACTCGTCTATGAGGATCTTATGGGACACAGCATCATAGGCTTTAGAAATCCAGGTAGACAGTATCCGCTGCTTTCCCCTCATCTACTAGGCCAATAATTTCATTGTAGAAGTGTATCAAGTTGGTAAAGCATGATTTCCCCTTGATGAGGCCTTGCTGACTACTCCTAGAAGAAGGAGTTCATGTCAGGACCTAGAGGAGATTACACACCATGTTGCGGTGTCCAAACCAGACAACTTTCTACATGAGAGGGATACACTAAACTGACAGTTCACTCCCCAAATTCTCTGAGGATGAGCCTGCTGGAATCCAGCTGCTAAACATTCTACATGCTTGGCCCCAGTCACCCAAGCTGGCCATTGGATATGTTCTGAGCTTCCAAGATAATGTATTTTAGTAAAAAAAAAAAAGTTGATATATATATGTAGCAATGTTATTGGCCATTTTTAGTAATTTATTTCAAAATCTTTCTGCCTGTATAAAGGGGGAGTTCTAGTATGCAAATAAAGAGAAAGAAACGATGAAATAAAATGCTTTTAACACAAATATTGACTTTGGGAAATAATAAAACACACATTGCAAACCTCTCTGTTTGGCTGCCAATGTGATGGAACTGTCTTGTTTGTATCTTTTGTGTGATGAACTTCTAGATGATTAGCTATATGAACAGATGTGTAAGAAGAGCGTAGCATAATTGTGGAAAACCTCTCAAGCCTCTTAAAAATCAAGTGGTTTTGAGAATATATACGTGTACTAGATAAAGAATATATATATGCAAATACTATAAGGAGACCAATGCTTTTCTTTACCCAGAATGTTATCTTCAACTTGAAACACCTTCTTTCTAAAGTGTTCCTTCACTTTTTGTTTTACTTGTAGCTGAATGTCAGTTTGAGTTGGTCACATACCAGATGCAAAGCAGGAGGGAAATTGTTTCAGAAAGACTGGACTCCATTTCTGCTCCATGCTGAGTTGCTTCCCAGTTCCCTGAGCTTGGAAGTGGAGTGCTTGCTGCACAGGATGCCACAGTATTGGTCTCAGTCCCAACACAGAGAGCTTTAACAGTGATCTGTAGAAAAAATTCAGGTACTTGATTAACTTATTTTGATGGTATGGTGACAAAAAGTAAAAGCAAGAAAGCTTCATTCTTAGACCTAAATAAAAAAGCCTTCAAATGCTTTATCCTATAAAAATAAAAAATTGCTTACATACTATGCTGGTGTGCTAAAAATAAATTCTTGTTGGCTTCTTTAGTCATTTTAAGACATGTAGATCAAGTCAGAGTGTTTCCAGGTTGATGCTTAGTTTAAAGGTCATGTTTCAGGAGCTCCAGCCTAGCTTGTCCCTTCAGTGTCCTGCAGCTATTGCATCCTGGACTCATGCTGCCTCTCCCTCTATCCTCAGGAGACTATAATTCCACTGAGAAGGAAATCTACTTCATGTTTTAATTGGGAAAATACAGAAGAGCAAGAAGAGAAAGCAGCCATGAAGCAGCTTTTCACATTGACAGAGAGATTAGCACAATTAAAAAGCAACTGGAAAGACCAAGTATTTATTTCTTGGAGGGAAAAGAAAGGAAAAAAAAAAAGAAAAAAAAAGGATTATTTGTTCTAATTCAGTAAATTAAAAGAGTAACCATGAATTTTTCCATGACCTAAAAGCTGCACACAGAGAAACCAAATCCAGTGCAAGAGCTCATGCAAGGCTACTGTTATGAGCAACAGTAAAACATTCATAACTTACACCAAAGAAAATCTTACAGACTTTTTGAGGAGCAACCTCCCTTATCTTGGTCTCCTAAGGGGAGTTGGACTAGCAGAATTAAGAGAGTCACTCCATGGCCCTGCATGATGGATGGTGTCTGGGTTGTATGTCTGCTTACAGCCTGTTGTATATCCAGTGTTCTGCTCCTTTAAAAGGCTACTGAGAAGCAGCTAAAAGGAAAGATGTCTCTTGGCTTTTTCCTGGCTGCAAACAGAAGCCTCAAGGGGGAAAGTTGGGCTCTTCAAGGAAAATGTGGGTTCAGGGGATGGGGAGAAAAACTTACTAAGAGACGGAAGAAGCCAGTGGCTACTGGTAGAAAGATGGTGCACACCATCAAGGAGACCTTAATAGTGAAGGTAAAGATATGTGAGAGAAGACTTCTTGGGAATCCAGAAGGGACAGGCTGGGATCTGTTGCAGCTCAGCTACTAAAAGGCCTGAAACAAAGCACCTCTTCTGCAGAGACAAGGGTACAAGGAAACGTTTAGTTCTAAACTGGAATATTTCTATTCTTTCTCAATCTGAGTTTTCTTCACAGGAGCGAAAAAAGAAGTCATGCATCTGTTGTAACAAAAACTCATTCCAGAGCTTACAGAGCCTTCTAGTGCTTTTGGGAAAGCACTCTAAGGAAAGAGTCAGATGTCAAAACTCTGGTTGAGTCCATATCCCAGAACAGTGCAAACTACTTTGCCACGTTTTGACTTCTGTCTGCAGAATGGAAATTTAACAGCTGCATAAGGATGCTGCAAAGAAAATTAATTGATGTTTGTACAGTGCTTTGCAAGACTAGCTTTTTATTGTTACTTATTTGTTTATCCATCAACCCATGTTATTCTTTCATCTCAATAATAATGCTCTACAAATAGTACAGCTCTTCAAAAAGGATGAAATCAGGACATTGAGGGTAAGAATGGACTACAAATGTGTATCAGCAATGGGAATGTCATTTCAAGATGTTTGTATAAATATGTTTATGGGAAAGAAAAGAAACAATGTGAAACACAGTTCAGCTCTTCAACAAAAAGATATTGGCATATTTTTATTTCCACTTAAGCCTCTCCTAATTTAAGAAAAAGTTACAAGGATTAAAAATACAGGAAAGAACAGAACACTGACCTGAATGAAAATAAAATTGTACTGATCAGCCTCTGTAGGATTAATTTCTCCTAACTATGTTGTCTGCACCTTCATTGTCCAATCTCCATGAATCATCTACATCAATGGAAGCAGGCCTTCTGAGAGGCAATTAATCTCATTTCCTTTGGACATAGTGTGTTTTGAGACATCCTTAAGGTGGAGATTTAGATCAAATGGATAAATAGTTCTTCAGAGTGTGTTTAAGCCATGCAGAAACTGAACCTGGAGACAAACTCAAAAGGAAAACACTGAAAATGTTCCCTGCTTCCATGCCTCTTACTCGATTGTGTTTGAATGGCCATGGCAGCATCCCATGGTCTATGTCAGTCAAGGATTGTCCTGCAATCACAGAGAAACAGACAGTGCTTGTAAACAACCTGAATTCAACACAAATTGCCAACATGTTTAATAATGCATAAAATTGTGTCTCAGGAGCATAGCTGTCTCCAGGCTGCTTCTGGAATGAGCCAGCTCAAAAGCACTACAAGAGTAAATACAGTGTAAATACAGGAATTCGATTTATCATAATTTTTCAATCTCTTAATTATGCCATTAATTTTTCCTTAAGCCTTCCATAAATTTTAAGAGGTCTTTGTTGTTGTTTATTTGTTTGTTTGGGTGTTTTTTTCCCCTCTATATCATGTCTAGAACTGGTCATCTTATTCTAGTGGAGTTTGCAACTGTCTCCATAGAAGAAATGTTACCCCTCTATATTTATGCTTTTTTTCTTCTAGGAGTTCATGTAATGGACTAATATTTAACCACAGTAACACAACCAAGGCTTCCTCAGAGATGACAGTCTGCTGTGCTCCCAGAGTTATTGCTTCCCACTGTAGGATTTAATAGCTATGTATGAACTTTATAATTTTTGTCATACATCTGTGTTTTTGTTGTCCATACTGTTTACTTCTGCCTGCCTGACCAAGCAATCTAGGTCACTTCTCTGTTTTCCATGCACCTGTAAAATTATCTCTGATGATTTCCTCCCCCCAGACCTGCCCGGCATTAAACTGTTTGTAATTCAATTACTGCTTATTAAAACTTGTAGTACTGATATTAATAATTGTAGTACAATTGCAATTCTGAGTCTATGTCCATTAACACCTTTGTTACTGTCTCCTGCAGCATGACTGTAAGAACTTAGATCCAGATCCTCAAAAGGTCTGGTAAGAAAGACATGCCTTCTACTGGTTTTGCTGGAATTAAGACTGTTGAATACATCCATGAATTGGAGATCTCAGTTTGTTTACTCAAGGTTCAGTTCTTAGCCCCAGAATAGATTTTAACTGTCTCATAGTTTTAGGAAGTGGACTTTTTCAACCTCTTCTGATTGTTTGTGGAAACCACTAGGCGTTTTTCCAGGAGAACTACTAGATTGTAGATCACAATGTGAGAAGGGCTGCTGTGAGATTGAGGACCAATTTATTTTAATTCTTTTTATCATTAGCATGCCACCTAGTCTTATATCCTTACCAAATTGTACTCTCTTACACTGATTGGAGGGCTAAAGGGGGTTTCATAACTGACAGCCCAAGAGCAAAAGAAAATGCCCATCATTTTGTTCCCTCTGAACCAGATGACAAAAATCTGCAGGTAATCATTGCCCGTGGGTTCACATTATTTTGTTCCCCCTGATTATACAGGATCAAATCTGATGGTGTCACCCCCTTACTTTTAAAGTTGACTTCACACACAGTACTTACACATGAAGACCAACTTTGCTCCTTCCTTCCTGTTGTGTTGGGGATTCCTGCTGACACTCCAAACTGTCTTTATTCCACAAATATAACTACAAGATCTGACAGAAGAACTGCCGTGGATGATATGGAGGTTGATTTCCTTTTATATTTGATCTTAGGAAAACAATGCACACTGTAACAATGCAAAAATGTAATTCTTCTGAGAACATTATTGTTCTTTTCCTGGAAAATACAAAAATGTACCACGGATTTCTAGGTTTTCACATTTCAGCGTGTAGGTCAGGAAGTATAAAGATTAAAAAAAAGGAATAAATCAATTCTGTTATCATTTTAAATGTATGATTCACTACAAGTAAACATATGTTTCTCTTTCTTCTCTTTTTATGCACAGTAATGAAGTTTTAGGTAATAAAATGTGTTGCCTGAAGATAAGGAGTATTATCTAAAACACATTCCTGTCAATTAAATTGTCTTTTATTACTTTCATTGAAGCTTTGGCGGACTTTTGATTCAACTGATTTTTAAGAATACTGAAGAACACAAGATGTTGGAATTGGAATGCACACTGTTAATTGATGATGTTTAACCATAATGAAGATAGCACATAATACTTGGGAAATTGCTTTTTATTATGAATGAGTTCTTAGCATTTAACTTATGCTTTTTTATAAAGCTATATCTGCCACAGAACCTTCCATTTTAACTTGTAATACTGTTTGTGTTCTTATTTAGTATTTAGTCCTAGTAATTAACTATAAAACTTGCAGAGAAATAAGGCTGAAGGACTACCCTCCCATACATTCAACTTTCTCTAATGAGCTCATTGAGATAAAGCTCAATCCAATACTTAAATGCCAATGAAGTAAAGATGTTTGTGTTTTAAAGGTCATGATGAACTAGTACTCATTTAAATGCACACTGAGGTGAATAAGCATCCTCATAAATGTGTAGCTTATATATTTACCATAAGCTAACCAGTCTGTGAAAATTAAGTGACATGAACATTTTAACATTGTGCCATATGGGCATTTCCAGACAGTTCAAGAAACATACACACATTTTTCCTCTACCATTGAATTATTCTCAGTTTATTTCAATAACTCAGAAACTTGGAAGGAACTGTTGTGGCTTTCGATTGTTGTGACAGAAGAAGGCCTGGTCTTCAGCCCTTGACTCGCTACGTGCCACTCTAGAGAACACGTGAAAAGCTGCACAGTCCAGATACTGAAAGTGATAATGTTGGTCACTGGCTGTTTGGCCAAGGGGACTAATCTTTTGAAGATAGTGACATTGCTCACAAAGCATGATTTCTAATTTTATGGGCAAGTCAGTAAAGCCCAGATCCATCTCACTTAATTTTAGCCATCTGGAAATCAGAAACACAAGTCACCTCTTCTAACTGTATAAATCTATAAAAAAAGGCCTACATCCAAGCTAGTAATTATTATCAGTGGTGAGAAATACTTATAGTATTTCTGTCTACATCAGGAAAAGAGGAATCAAAAGTTCCAGTTCTTTCTATTCACTATCAAATAAATCAAAATAGTCAGCTGAGATAAGGATGTCTGCACTGGAAGTGTCTGCATTTTCTCAGGCAAAACCCGTCCTGGGTATCTGCTCTAAACTGGAGACTGAGCTCCTTTTGTAGCAGACAAGACAATTTGTTTTACACAGCCCTTGATACAGGATTAATATCTATTCTAGGATAGCATGAATCACCTTTGGAACTCTCTCTTTTTTATTGTCTGTAGGAGGAGCGTAGATAGTTAGCTTAGACTGGATACTTTTTAGGTGTCTATAATTAAACAAAATGTATCTCAGCCTAGGGGACATCTCCTACAGGCCCACAATACAATGCTTATGTCATGCTTCTGTTGGTGGCAGCAGGTGGCCTAAAGACCAGAAAGACACAATCCCTTCCTTGCCCTCGTTTTGCCTGTTACAGTAAAGAAATGGGCAGAGCAGGGAGGAAGAAAGGCAGTGGTAGGCAGGGGAATAAGCAGTAAAGATATAAAATTGCTGAGGTCTACTGTGACCACCCTCAGTTGCAGTACAATCACAGCCCGAGGACTGCAACAAAAGCTGTGAATAGTTGCTCTGTCTCTGTGGTAGCAGATGGCGGGGATTATGGTTCTCTCAAGTGCTGATGGCTTCCCTTGAGCAACACCTTTTTTTTTCTTCATTTCCTTTTAACAGGAGGCAGACATTTATTTTAAGTGTGCAAAAATGAAACCTCCCTTTCAACTTTAAAGGAAAGGGGCAGGGGGGTCACCTCGTTATCTTGTATGAATATGACTGGAGGTGCAATTTGCTCTCTATATATATTACAAATGGATTCTTGTTCATATATTTCTTCTCCCTTTTGCTCTCCCTCATAATTTTCCTTGTGCTCTAAAAATAAAGAAGAATATAAAAAGGTAAGTTCTCATTTGTTACTCCAATTCTCATCATAGATATACAGAAAAAGGAGAAATTAATTTTATTGTAGAAGTTGTATTACAATTGTAGTCTTTAAAAATCCTTGCTGGTACGTATAGAAAAAGGGAGAATTTTTTTAACTTTATTAAAAAATAGAGTTTTCCATACTTATATTTTATGCATGACCAAATAAACAAACTTCTTTAAAAATGTCTTGTTTTCAGAAGATGGAAGACTGTTTTCCATTGGAAAACCAGACTGCTTAAGGCATCTCAGTTTAGGCCCCTTAGGGCTTCTCTATTCGTATAAGTAAAAATCAAAACAGTGAAGCTCACTAGGAAAATCAGGAATGTCTGGAGAAAATGTTAATTTTAGAGACTCAACTAATCTGAAATATTATCAGCCCAGAGGATGTGACAGCTGCATAAACTGGGAGTCTTTCCTTTTATCTTTGTGAAACCAAAACTTTTAAGGCAGTTGTTCATATTTCTTAACGCAAATATTGCAAGAGCACTGTTTCAGGAGTGAGTGTAAATTAAAAGTTGGCCAAAGAGAGATGTTTTAAAATAACTTGTTGCAAGCTTAGATTTTAGACAACTATTAATAAAAAAATCACCGAAGTTATCCAAGTTTGTATTGATTTTTTCAGAAGTCACTAACTTTAGAGTAATAACATAGAATTTAAAAAAAATTGCCAAAGGCAACATTAAGGAATTAAGTTGGAGGCAAAAAAGAAACTTCTTTTTCCTTTTCAGCTGACAGAGTTATATAAATGATGATGCTCAATGTTATTTGGCTTCTACAAGTTCATACAAACTCTTCCTTATAAACTACACCAAAAGCCTTGAGAGGCTCAAGTTTATTAGAGTCAAACTACTCACTGTGATCACTTCTGCTTCCTATTCTTACCCCTCAATCTCTGTTTCCTCCTTTTTCTCACCTGAAATCCTCAAGCAATTTGGTTGCTGAGGCACTGTCCCAAAAGATAAAGGTCTTACCTTCATGGATGACTGCTTTTAACTGGAAATAATATATCATGCTTGATTCCTTCCACTGCAAACCCTGTCTTTCTGAAGGCAGCAAGAGGTCTGGAGCAGCTACATGGCTTAGGGTGTGAGAGAAGCTGTTTCATCCAAGCTAGTGCTGATCTCAGGCTCTTCCTCTCTGTTGGCTTTTCAATGGTATACATAGAATGAGTTTCAGTTCTTCCATAGCTGGGCACTTTACCACCTGAAAGAAGCAAAAGCTGGAAGGCTAATCAGAGAGAGATCAGGATTGTGTGGTTGCCAGGAGTTACTTCTATAAAGTGGACTGCTGTCCATTCTCAGCACTTTTGTAGTCCATGCCCTGCAGGTAATCATAGATCACCTCAGTCTCAGAGGCAGTGAGATGAAATCTTCCATGAACACTGAATTCCCACAGAGGAGTTTTATACCTGTGTGTAAATTATTACTTTATAAGTAGTTGCAAAGGCCACGAGCCTTGCTTCCCTAAGCTGCTGGATTGTGTTTTCTGTGGGGGAATACACTCAGCATGATTACAATAATTAATCAGTCTCTCTTTCAGTTTCTCCATTCAGCAACTCCACAAGTTTTGTAAGACTTATTGAGAAAAGAGGGCAAGAAGTCAGAAAAAAACTGCCAGGTTAGTACTCCCAAGAGCTGACAAGATTTTGAAAAGTGGAGCAAGAGTTCTGGACCTTGAGTTTTGCAGTGCATCTGCAGCTCCTGAAACATTCGAGCTTCTGGCTCCAGAGTGAGTCTAGAAATCTGCAGGATAGAAAGACTAGCATCATGGAGGGGGTTTTCATCAGAGAAGATAGTGATAGGACAAGAGTTATTGATTTTAAACTGAGAGAGGGGAGATTTTGGTTAGATATTAGAAAGAAATTCTTCACTCTAAGGGTGGTAAGGAACTGGAATGGGTTGCCCAGGGAGGTTGTTGATGCCCCATCCCTGGAGGTTTTTAAGGCCAGGTTGGATGAAGTTTCTTGCAACCTGGTCTAGTGGTAAGGTTCCCTGCTCATGGCAGGGGGCTTGGAACTTGATGATCTTTAAGGTCCTTTCCAACCTTAACGATTTTATGATTCCATGATTCTACGGCTTTCTAGGAAAAATGTGGGAGAGGGTTATTTTCATAGCAATGTATAAATTGTTCTGGTGAAAATTGCTACTTTCATCCATCAACATTCATAACTAGGAATAAGGAAAGAGACAATGGGAGAACTACTGGGGACTTTAAAGGCTAATTCTATTGAACTGGATTAAACTGTCTCCAGAGCCACTTTGGAACTACAGGCTAGGGCTTTGCAGATGAGGCTGGCATGTGCTGTGAGGGACTTTCAGAAAACTGTCCCATGACCTTCAGGTTGATGGGACACTGCCAGAAGTAATCCTTCAGATGTGGGGAGAAGACAGTATTTGATTCCAAGCAAATAATAATGGAAAAAATATTTATAGACTTTAATATTTCCAATATTTTTAAGTTGCATAAAGTTATCTTTATGGGAAGTGACACATTATTATTTCCCATTCAATTACACATAGTCCCTTGTTAACAAGATTGTCTTCTTTCCTGGGCACTAACAATTCTCTTCATGTATTTAACCAGAACACTAACTTTGCTTATCTGCTAAAGACTGATGTATTTCTGAATTCCTCTCCCCATGATTTAGTCCTGTTTTGTTAATATATTTCTATTTTGCATGGAATGAATGTTTTTTACTTTCCCAGAATAGTCTTCTATTATGCAAGAACCCAGCTTCACTCTTAAAAACAAGCAGGATATCTCAAAGCTATCTTTCTCACCCTTATAGTAGAGAGACTGAACCCAAGAAAGGCTTGTGTAATTCTCACATTCAGGACTGGTGAAGCCAATTTACCAAACTATTATGAAGTTATTTTTTTTCCCCACAGTTTAGAAGACTCCTTGAGTCTTTCTTAAAAATGCTCTCTCAATATTCAACAGAGCTTAGCACATTTTTGCCATAAAATTTTGACTTCTACGCTGTGGCTGAATGTGTCTGAAGTGTTTTCACTGCTGTTAGATAAACTTTAGCAAAAATTATGACAAGTGCAAGCTAGTGTCCTTCATGAAGGCCAGGCAGGCTTATAACATCCTTTCTTTTTGTAAATGTGATATTTCCTGTTTCTTTCTGAGATTTTAAATACTCAAAGAATCTGAAACTGTATTTTCCTACCTATTACCTCAGGTACAGAACAGTATTTTTACTGGCCTAGTCTGCATTATCATTCTGATATACTCTTTATCACTTCTTCCCTCTGCTTTGCTCTGTTTCCTCTTTGTGCTTTGAGCTACTTTTAATTACATTAAATTTAGAAGGAATCATATAGTTTAGTGAAAATGCAATTATAGGGTAATCTCATTGCACTTGTGCTATTTTATTCAGAATGTAGCAAACAAATTTCAGTGCATCCTTTGGGTCATGATCTGATATGTGATGATAGCACTTTGTTCTGCGTTTCTACAGTTCACAACAGATTCCAAATCTTAATTTAAAACAAAATCATGCTCATATAGCTTTGGGAAATATCCTTTCTAACTGTGAAAAGTATAGTTATTAAAATATTGATTAGATTATAACACAAAGATACATACATTGCATAAACATTCCAGTGGCTGTCTATGTAGGAGCTGAAACAGCAACCGTGGCTGTAAACTAAAGATGTCAAGCTCATCTCAGCATGTGGAGCTTTCCAGCTGTGTAGATGTCTACATATGAACTGTATGGTCTAATACGCATTTTAACTTCTTTTATGGTCATAGAGAGAACAGGCACTCAAATTACATGTTTCATCTGACCTATTATGGATATCTACCTCTGAATAAGATTAATCAGATTCTACAAGTGCTCATGTCTCTCCCTGATCACAAGGAGTCAAAAACCCCCCACTTAGTTCAGGTGTAGACAATTACTTTGTAAACATTTAAAATCTGGTGAGTTGAAACCTTCTTAAGGTGCCAAAAAGACATGAATGAATTTTTCTTTACAGCCTTCTTTCTTCAGGAAAAAACGGTTTTCCCTGGTGAAGAATAATTTTAGATTTCATACATGGATACAAAGAATTTAATGTTCATTTCCAAAGGTATTGAAGTTCTGATACTCTAGTTTCTGTGAAGGAAAATCACACAGAAAAATGCTTGACAGAGATCTATGGGATGTCTAAGATCTGAATGCTGAGATAGAGTCTAACAAATAAACCAAAGCCTTGGCTTGACCTTCAGCTCTAGAACTCAGTACAACTTAAAAATATAATACAGGTGACATGCAACATGTGATGATAAACAGGTAACGAATCAAGAAATAAAACTGTATAAGAGCAAATGTTAACAGATGTACATTAATAACTAGTCTTAAACCTTCCATATACAACTTTAAAAATAGTTGTTTCAATTGAGAAATATGATCTTGAAATTGCAGTGAATAGTTCTCTGAAAAAGTTGGCTCTGTGCTTAGTGACAGTCAAAAAGTAAATTGTAAAAGTAATTTAAAAATATTAGGAAAGCAGTTGTAAAAACTATTAAAAAGACCTAAAAGCCACCAGGAAGCATAGTGGAGTCACCATTCATAGAATATGTAGTTAAGGGTTTCACTGTGCATAGGTGATTCATAAAGCTTGAAACGGGCCACAAATTTTTATTAGATACTTTAGGCACAAAGTAGTGGTTCTTTCTTTCATGGAAGAAGAAGAAAGGATGAAGTTTGCCACATTGAAATGCATGATGTTACATGGAAAATGAATTTGCATATCAATATAACTTAAACATTCTTGCTACTCTTTCTCTTGATCTTTCCTAGAACATCAAGAGAATAAAGTGAAAATAGTAATTAATATTAACACACACTGTTCAACGTTGCATTTCATTAATATTCTGAAAATCTTTTCTTGTCATCTGCATGTGTATTAATACTGTATATAATTTTTCAAGTGTTCAAGATTAAGGTACATCTTTCTCTTTTCCTTAATTTTAAGGGTTAGTTGCTCTTGGATAATCCTAAGGAAATATACTAAGATACTCAGATATTGTACATTTTTACAGCATTGCTGCATTCATTTGTCATTTGCCAACTGACTTTTCTGAGAATCCAGATAGATATTTACATTAATTTATCTTATTTTATCTAGTCCTTCTTATCCTTGCCAGTATAAAGAGCATTCTTGCAAATACTATGATTTTCACTGCTGCTCCTTGTCCAGCTCCAAAGGACTGTTTTGCGATGCTATCTTACCATGATGAGTGAATCACAGAATCACAGAATCATTTAGGCTGGGAAAGACCTTTAAGAAGGTCCAGCTCTAAACTTCAGTCTGTCAAGTCCACCACTAAACCATGTCCCTGTGCACCAAGTCCACACAACTTTTAAACACTTCCAGGGATGGCCCTGGATCACAGAGATCTTCTATGTATCGTTTATGGTCAACCACAGTTGTAGCTTAGTTGCTGTTATTCAGAGACTTCAAATGAGGTGTCACCACGGTCATGCCAGAACAGAAGAATACTGTTCTCCAAATAAAAAAGTAAAGACCAAGTACTTTGTGCCTACCAACACTTTAAAAGCAACATTTGTCTGCTGGACTCTCAAGAAGAGGCCAGGAGAACTTCAGACACCAGTTGACCTTGAGAATTATTTCTTCTCAGCTGTAAATGAGGTTACAGCTCTAGCCAATACTTCAGAGGGTCTTCTGTCCTCAGCAGCATTTATTTTGTTATTCAGTCTGGAGAAAATGCAAATGTTTTTCAGCTATTATTTTCCTTCCTGTTGTCCAATGCTCTTCTAGCCCAGAGGCAATGCCAGACAGTTGGATTTCCTCCAAAGCAGTTGTGTATGTATTTCCTCCACCAACAACCAGGCTGAAAGGGTGGGATGGAAACTGAAATATGTGCTAGAATACACTCACATGGAGTCAATTCTGAACCAAAATGATGAGATAATCAGTGGTACATGTCCTCATCTCTGCACGAGTTCCTATGGCCAGAACGTGCACAACATGTGAGCACTGTGGAGTGTACCCACTGTGCTCCATGTTACAGCATCCCACCTGCCAAAAGAATATCATAGTACTGAATCCTTTTACTTTTAAAAATTATCCAGAGTCAAAACTCATAATTTTCATATCATTGCATTTTATGCAATAGCCATATAATTTCCTCATTTCTTACTTACATATGAATGGTTGGTGATACTGCATATAGCTGTAAAATAAAATGAAATAACAGCTAATCCACAGATTGGATGAATGATAATCACATTTCAATATTATCAAACATCTCAGTACAGGAAAGATGTCAGGTATTTGTCCAGCTTTAAGTATGTGTTTACAATCTATTAAAAAGAAATGTGTGATTGCATTAGAGGGACCAGAATAAAAGACATAGATATCTAATTTAGTAGAGAGACTGTATTGAATAGGAAATACATTCATAATGGTTGTAATCTCCTGGATTTTTTTTCCAAAACTACTTTATCAGTAGGAGAAAGACAAGTTAATTGTGGCATTTTCAAATATACTGACAAAGATCACAGGAACAGAAAGTTTATCAGAGACTTCATGGGATCCTAGAATAACTGAGGTTGAGAGGAATGTCAGAATGTCTCTGTTTCAACCCTGCTCCTTCATATCAAGGCCATCCATGAGATTTTGCCAGATGGCTCAGGGCATTGCTGGCTAATTTTTTAAAAGCTCCAAGGCCAGCCTGTTCCAGTGCCTGGCTGTCTAAGGTTTTTTTTTTATATATTTGTTCTGAACATCTCTTTGTCTTACACCCCTGATCTTTTGTTCTCCCACCATGCTCTACTTTTAAGAGCCTGGTTTTGCACTCTTGCTGCTCTTTTTGTGGGCATGGACAGGATGCTATGAAGTCCTCATGGAGCTGTCTCTTCTCCAGCCCAAACAAACCCAGGTGCCCCAGTACCCCATGAAGGGCAATTACTTCAGTTCCTGTCCCCCCTCCTAACCTCACTCATTGGTGGTCCATCAGTGAATTCATACCACTTTACCAATGCCTTTCTTTTTTGGATATCCCCAGACTGGATGCAGTATTGCAGCTGTGACTGCCACTTAGAGAGGAACAATCCCTTCTCTCCAACCACTGGCTCTGTTTCTGCATTAGCAGCCCAGAATAGTCATTCTTTGCCGCCAGGGCAGACTGTTGGCTCGTATTCAGCTATTTGACCAGGATCTCCAAGTCTTTTTCAGTGGAACAGCTCCCCAGCTGTGCAGGGATAACTCATAAGGTGCAGAATTTTCATTTTTTTCCCCAGCTGAATATCATGAAGTTCCTGTAGACCCCATCTTTCAAACTCTATACACCCCTTTGAGTGGCAGCTTGTCCCTGAGAACAATGACTGGTCCTCACTTTGATGAAAAAACCTCATCCAAATGATACCTTAAAAAGTTTGTCAAATTGATATATTCAGTACAGTTTTCATCAAAAATAATAGCATATGAATATAGTATTACTTATTATTTCTGTAATAAAAGCAATTTGACATCTTTCCTCAAAAAGCGGCATTTTCTTACCTGACAAAACAGGCCTTAGGCAAAATGTGATTGTTTCCCTGCTTTGAGAAGGCTTAGAGTTTGTTTGAAGCCCTTTCTCAGCTCATTAGCTGAGCTTGGCTTACTAGCAATAGGTAGTGACTATTGCTCAGTGCAACTCGAGAAATATATCTTTAACTGCACCAAAAAAAAAAATAAAAAAAATCCAAGCAGCACCACTTGGCTCCTCTCCTGCAGCCACTGCTGAAATGAACACTGAATGAAAGAGAGAAGAAAACAAAGCATCACAAAGGAAAAATCAGCTCCTCTTATGTCTTCATCGTAGCTGACTAAAGTTGGATTTCAAAGTACTTTTCAAGCTGTTTGGATACACATCAACTTGTAAGGGTAAAGGCAAGAAAAAAGGAAAGGAAAGAAACTCACCAGCTTTTCAGCCCTGAGCGCCAATGAATTATATTTCCCCCCATGTTTCTTTGCAAGTCTGCTTGCTCTTTTTTTGAACAGTTTTATTTATGTGGCAAAGTATTAACTCAGCAGTAAGCTAACAGCCACGTGGAGTTATGAGAGCACACATTTGACTTTTCTGCTGAAACACAATATTCTTTATGAAACAATAGATTGTTCAGAGGAAATAATGATTCCTGGGAGACCAAATGTCCCAGGGGGTTGGGATGTGCAACAAGGCTTTCAATTTCTACCTCAGCACTTTGCATGTCAACCAGATTAATAATGACCTGAAATTCCCATCTCACACTTCGGCAGTTCCTCCTGCTTTGCCATGTGTAAGGGAGCATTGGGAATGGACTGCTGCTTCTCATTTAGGGAACAGAAGGGAAACCAGATTATTTCTCCTCTTGTTCTTTTACAGTAAAAGTAAAAGCTTTGCTTTCACCCACCAGTTTCCTAAATCCTGCTTGGATGCTAGACCAGAGCAGAAAATGACAGTATGCAAAAGCAAGACTAGGATAATTCAGCAAAGCTATTAGCATAGTCAAAATAAGCTTGTTAGTGGCAGAACACAAGGTTTGTAACTGGCACAACTGGCTGAAGAGGTAACTTTTGAAACTCAGGAAGAGCTTTTAGTAAGATTCATGTGTAGACTTAACAGCAACTGACCATTCAACTATTCAGCTATCTGGACTATTCAGATGCACTTTGAGCTGTATGATCGACAATACAGAGAGAAGTGTTTTTTAAAAAAAATGTTTAAAGGAAGTATCTGTAACCTACACGTAGCCTGGCTGTCAGGTATTCTGTTTACCAGCTGCAGTACAGAAAAGGTTTTTAGGTTTTGTCTCACAATGTTCTTTTCATATTTAGTTGCAATGGGCACTTAAATGTAGTCATTTGTAAAACATGGAGAGGCAGAGAGATATTCCAGAATATGTGTCTTAATCTAAAATAACTTTTCATGATAAGCAGGATCATTTTCCCTTTGGAAGTAGTTATGTCTTTCCGTTTCCTAAAGAAACAGTACAGATATTTGGCACAGACAAGACAGAAAACTTCAATATAGTTTACATGAGATGGGATGAAACTCACCCATAGGTCCTCAGAAGTTGCATCATGGTCATGAGTTCCCACCAGCCTCACAGGGTTGTCTTAAGGAAATTCAAGGCCAACTAGTATTTCATAGATAATGCTAACTAGTCCAATGACATCTGAAAAATTGAAAGGAAATCCATTTCAAAAACTCAATTAATGGCGGAAAAAATGGTCAAAGATTTGTGAAGCAGGATGGAATAAATGCAGAGAGGATCCTGGAACCTAAGATATTTTTTAAAACCTTTAAATATCCAGAACTCAATGCTGCAGCTTTGATTTTCTAAATGTAAAATACTAATCACAGCTACACACCTTTCTGTATAACAGAGAACAACCTTCCAGTGCTGTCACTCCAAGATCTGTGTGTCTAAGTCACACAATATTTTGGTTAAGGAGTTCAAGCCCTATTGATTGACTCTTGAATTGCCCCGCCTTTTGGGAACAAAACAATAACATTGATGTGAAGTGGGAATGTGTAATAATCCCCACAGTAATTAAAAGCCTGGAGCAGTTGTTAAACAGGTGTTAATTCCACTGTACTATGGGAAAATCACTGTCTTTCCAAAGGTAAGGTGGTCCCAAATAACTGTATTTCACTTTAATCTTGCTGAGAGAAAATCCAGCTTTCCTATAGCCTCTTCAAGGTTTTTCTAAATATGTCAGCAACCTTTACACTTACAGTTTTCTTTTCATTCCATCCACCTCTTTATTTAGCCTTGGTATATATTTCTCTTAATATAAAAGTTGCCTGGTAGCAACGGAGGATACATTTCAGAAAAGGATTTTGAAATAGGGGAGAAGGAGATTTGAAAAGATTTTACACTCCTTCCATCTCTCAACACCTTTTACTGTGACACCTCTCAGAGAAGGCCACACTTCAGTCTGATGGTTAAATATCTCCTTAGCATCCAGATGATATCTTCTGTTTGATAAACAGTTGGGGAGTTGGATAAGAGAAGAGCTTAAAGCAAGCATGGCAGAAATAGCAGCAGGCAGATTCAATTTCTCCAAGAGTGCTTGAATAATAGAAAATAGAAAATAGGTTATAATAGAGCTAAATATTATCTGTTGTAGTGTCCTGATGTGTATATTGACTTATTTTCCTTTGTGCCAAGAACTTTCATGGTATCTTTATTATCAATGCTTGCAGAACAGGGCAACAGTTTGTTTGAACTCAATCTGTGGCTTTGAATTTGGCAGGTACAAGAAGACAATTTTGCAATGCTGTTCTTTATTCTTTAAGTGACAGTAGGTATGTTCAAGCTGTCTGTGTGATCTGGATCAGAACCAAGGGCTTTGTGATTTTTCTCTCCAAAGTTGTGACTACATTCAGAGAAATCCAATTTTGTCACAAAGCCATTTAAAGTGATTAAAAATACCCGTAAGTAAGTGATAGAAGTCATTACTTACAGAACTGCTATCGGCTCCTGAGGTAATAGCTGCAGGAGCAGAATGCCAACCGAGTTTAAAAGCCAGTAGATTCCATGTTTGGTCTTGCAGCAAGGCAGAAGGAGCAAAATTCCTCACTGTCTCTTTGATCCTTGGTCTTCTACCAGTACAATGTGTCATTTTTAGCAGGATGGCAGAGTGCTCCTCCCTGACAGTGTCCCACATCTTATTGTGGTCTTTTTTCTGTGGGAGAGCAGACCTCTTTATGCTTTAGGCTGACAACCCCTATGTTCCATTTTTTGGTTATTGACCTTTGCTGGGGGTATAGGTTTCATTGTCATCACTTTTCCTCATCGAGCTTCAGATCTGCTCTTTTTGGTACTTCTCAACAGCAGGGTGTGCAGCCTGTATCTGAGCTGGAAGGAAAAACCTGTACACTCTGTACATTAATAAAGAGAAGCAGAAGTCTAACCTAGATGGCCTGAAGTGTCCTTCAGCAATACTTGTGTTCCTGAGACAATCAGGGATATAGGTACTTGACATAGGAAGACCATATAATTCTATGACTGGCTGGCTGCCTCTCTTTCTCCATAGACTGTCCTGAGAAATAAGGTGTTTGTCTAGGAAAGGGTGGACTAGTGCCTTCAGGACTCTGCACCTAAATTTCCACCACTTATAAATCTAGGGTAGATACAGTACAAACATTAGATCTTGCTGTATGCCATATCCTACAGCTGGAGATTTGAAGCTGGAGGGACAGCTCTGAGCTTCATTCCAAACAAACAGTAAACTTACCGTAATAATTCGTAATTCCATAGATTGAATGGTGATAACTTGTCCCTTTCATAGAGTTGTAATTTTATTATTTCCTGTAAAAAAAGAAGGCACTGTAGGTTTTCAGTATTTAAGATTTTGCTGCCTTCCCAATTTGTCTTTGTCATTAAATCTTATCTCTACTTTGTTTCCACCATTCTTTTTAAAGAATCATAATTGGTACGATTATCCTTGCTATGAGAATAATTAACTATAGCTTTTTGACACATTAAATGGGTGATCTTACATTTTTAGCAGCAGGCAGTGAAACACTAAACAATACTGCTTTGAATAGGACCACAGAGAAGAGACACAGGTGAAACAATTGCTAATTTTAGCAACTTGAACTTTATACCTTTATAGAAGAAAATTAATCTCACAGTAGTTTTTGGCTGTGAAATAGATAAAGCACTTTGGCCTCTTTTTAAAATAGACCTTTGATATTTTCAGTCGTGGAAGATGGTTGCACACCGAATCATCCCCCGATGTGTCCAAAAGAGCTTTGCTCTTACAATAATAAAAATAAAAATAAAAATATTTGATTCTTCCCCTGCGTGGCTGGATAAATCAAATAGCACCTAATGCAAACAGGAGCAGCCAGCAACACTTGTGCTGTGGTTTAGGACCAAACAGCAACAATGATCCAGGCATCCACTCACTCATCCCTCCCACTGTGGGATAGGGAGGAAATCCAACTAAAACTGAGTTGACACATGGACAAGGAGTGTTCACTCATCGAGTATGGTTACTGGCAAAACAGACTCAACCTGGGAAAAAAAAATAAATTAATTTATCACCAGTCAAATGAAAACAGGACAAAGAGAAAACAAAGCCAGATCTTAAATATCTTTCCCCCCCCCTCCCTTCCTCATGGGCCCACACTATTTTACTCCTGATTTCTCCACCTTCTCCCCCTTAGTGGTGCAGGGGGATTTACAGTCATTTTGTCACACATCCTTCCTCCACAGGGGAAGGACATTCTGTTCACAGTCTTTCCCTGCTCCAATGTAGAGTCCCTGCCATGGGACAGAGTCCTTCACAAACCTCTCCAACATGACTCCCTCTCATGAGGTGCAGTCCCTCAGGAACAGATGGCTCCAGCACCAGCTGCTCACATATCGCAGGCTGCTTTGGGAGCAGTCATGTTCCCTGGTGTGGGGTCCTCCACAGCTGCAGGTCCACCTCTGCCCCACTGTGGTCCTTCACAGGCTCCTCCACTGTGGTCCTCAATGGAGTGCAGCAGGACCATGGGCTGCAGGGGAATCTCTGCTTGGGAACCTCCTCCCCCTCCTTTCTCATTGCCCTGGATATCTGCTCAGGTAATGCTCTCACCTCTGTCTCTCCTCTGCCATGTAGGTCTTACTGAAGTTTCCTTTGCCCCTTCTGAATGTGTCAGTTGCAGAGGTTCATCCACAATCTCTGATGGACTTGGCCTTAGCCAGAGGTGGGACCAGGTTTGGACGTGGAGGATTTTCCATCAGCTTCTCACAGCAGCCACTCCTGTGCCCCTGCCACTACCAAAACCCTACCACATGGACCCGACAGAACTTACATTTTAGATATGAAATCTCCCAATCAGAGGAATGGTCTATGTCACATAACAAAAAACAGGTTACTGAATTTTCAGTGCTCTAGCATTGAAAGCTCTACACTATGTTCAGAAAAATTAATTGTAAGAAACAGGTATACACAAGAACCTCTGTCATATTTGAGAGGTGTCAGATTAGTCTTGGTAGCAGCCAAAGAATCCTTCCTCTACTGAATGTAAGAGGAATTTACACTACCTTTGAGAAAATGACTTTGAGACAGTCAATTGTTCACATTCTTGATGTATTTTAGTTTTTCAGAAAAGCAACCAGAAAAACTGTAGGCGTAAGAAGCTTCCTTGGCAAAGTGGATTACAGCAATGAATTGGTGTAGTGATCATCTTGTGAACAGCATGGCTGTGATGAGTCTTTTCTCTTAGTTAAAGAAGGAATGAAGATTTAATAATTCTATTGAAGTAGTAGGTTTTAATTGTTTGCTAGGACTGACTTTGGTCATCAGTGAACTGCAGTATTATTAGAATAACAGTTTTCAACAGTGGTAATTGATGAAGTAAATTTGATTTAACTAATCACTGTAACTAATATAATTGATACCTTAATATATTTGGAAATTAAAAATTCTTTAAAAAACAACATTTTAAATAAATTAAAAATAGCTTAACTAATGGAGTTATTACATTTGCAGCTTTCCCCAGGTTGTTGTTTTTGCCAGGCAATGTTAAGCTAAACAAGATAAAAAATTACTTGGATTTCAGCAATAAAGAACATTGACTTCATTTCTACTTCAATAAAACTCTGACTTGTATGCTGACTTCAGGATGGTTCATCTGAATCAAACCTAGGAAAATGAAGAGGTATTATTCAGAGCCTCGTCTAAACTGATAGCTAATATGGGCTTAAAGAAAGTCTTTGGAATTTGAATTCCCAAAACACACTTGAAGCAGTTTCAGCCATTGTTAGCACTTAAAAAATGAATTCACTTCTTGCCATCCTGGTTTCTTCAGTTCTGCACAGTGGTACCTCAGCAGTGCAAGTAGGAAACATCTCTTTGGGGAGCAAGAATCTCAGGACTTCAGGCCTCTTTTTTTCCACCTGAATATTTAGCAGAAAAGAAATCCAGCTTCTTGCCCTGCACTAAACACATAGTTATTAAAAGAAGGAATAGGAAATGACTATTATCCTTTCAGTAGTAGTACTGTGTGCTGTTTGAAACAGTTGTCAATATTAAAAAGAAATGGTTAATGCATTTCTTGCTGTGTATTTCAATACTTACTCACCATTAAATTCTTCCTGGTCAAATTTTCTTTCGGTATATTGGCTGAAGTCAGTATGAAGCACATTACAGAAATGAGAAATATGTGATCAGTTCCTGAAATTGCTGCATTTGTTTTTCTGTAAACTTGAACAGATTATTTAATTCTCTGTGACTTAATGACTGTAAGTGTAACTGGGGGTAAATCTTGCTTTAGTCCCAAGTAAGACCACTTGTCCCCAAAGCAAGTCTTCCATTCTTTGCTCATCATAGCTAATTGTATTGCAAATTTGGTAGTGCAAGGATTAATTATTATTATGTGCTTTTCATTTGGCACATTGGGCCATAATTGTGCTACCACAGTATAAACGAACTACAGCAAAATTACAGGTACTTCAAATCCCCAGAAGAAGACTACAAAAATTAGCAAGTGCTCTTGAGTCTTAATTCTGCTTTATTCTGGAAGATACTTAATTATATTTTTGTTCTGCCAAAATATTGGGTACATCATAACCCTCTTCCATTTTGCTTAAATTATGTAATTGTTAATTATTTCAGACAACACTAGTTGTTAATTTTTATTTCTTATTTTCAGATGTATTCTGCATCCACTGATTACTTGTCCACAAAGAATGTACAGTTTCCACATGGCTGTATGACCACTTGATTGCCCTTCTAAACTAGATATTACCAGAACAAGTGCCATGCCATTAAGAGGACAGTCTCTCTTTTAGAACACAACTGAAACTGCCTTGCCTTTTTCTTTCTTTGGAAGGTGTGCTCAGGGTCCTCCCCTGTTAGAGATGCTTTTCAACTTCTGTCACTATTTTGACATTTTGATGCATCACCGGGGAATGCTGAAATAGTTGGTTTGACACTGGTGTCACAACCTTCCATCTTTGTGTGAAAGCATCTATTACTGTATTTCCACATCTAACCACAATCTAGACAATCATGACAAACCACAATAGTCGTGTTAGCCCCAGTGAAGGAGAGAAAATCTTCACAGCTCACTGGCAAATCACCTTGACTCTGCTAAAGCAAGATGTGAATGCCTATATTTCAGAGTCCCATGAAACAAAAACAGCTCTCCATGCTAAAGGAAAGGGGAAATGACTTGAAAGAATAAGTGAGGCTTCTTGATAAATGGAGGGGGGGGGGAAGGTCACAGTAAGAATGTCTCTAAACTGGAAAAGGTTGGATGAATTTGTGGAAACTCCATCATTAGAAATTTTCATAACTCATCTAGAAAATTCTCTGAGAAAACTTATCTAGTGTCAACATCATCTCTCCTTTGTGCAGGAGGTTGGACTAGATGAACAACAGAGGTCTACTCTGCTCTCATGTGTACAGAAAGCATCTCTATGACTAGGTTTAACTGCATCTCTAAATTTTAGATTATCAGGTTCAAAGAGAAAATACACATTCTAAGGCTGAAGGAGCTTGGAAGGATGTAAGGCAAGTGTTCTAATTAATTCTAGAAAGCAGATAAGGTTCAACTATTATATCAGCAATTTCTCTTCTCACACGTGGCAGGGGCTACCATGAAATCCAAAATTCAGTCAAGATTTTTAGAAATTATGTGTGGAGAAGATACGCTGTGATCAGAGGTATCAGGACCACTAGAATTAAAAGACAGCAAAAGGTTGATGAAAAAGTATTTTCCTCAATCCACAAGGTTTGTGTCAAAGACAACCTCTAAATATTTATAAGCAGGTGAGATGCATCCCATCCTCTTGGCAGATCTGAGCCTTCCTGGTGAAAAATAGTAACATTTTCTTTTTAAGAAACATATATTTATCTGAAGTCAGTTCAGTTCAGTTTGTCCCTAAAAAAGCAGCAGAGAGCTAAAACCATCTCAACAGCAGAGTGCAGTCCATTTAACATCTGTCTCTCCTTCTGGACACTCTTCTCTCTACCCATTTGCCACATGGGGAAATTAAGACAGCCATGCTTCTAATTTAAATCCCTCCCATCAGGGAGATATAGCAAAGGCCACTGTCTACATTAATAATTGGTGCAGAGTAGCTACTTTAGTATAACTCATATCCTTACTTAGTAAGCATTGATTTATCCATGTTGGCTGCCTGTGAGCTCCATGTTTCAACATTTTGTGGAAATTGTGTATTATCTAGAACAGAAAGCCATTACATGACCAAGATGACATGTAAAGAAAAGTAGTTAAAAAGATGGCATACACCTTTTACTTTGGAAAAATAAATGTCTCTTTGACTTTTAAGTTATCTAAAAAAAACAGGTTTGGTTTTGTTTGGTTTGTGGGGGTTTTTGTGTGTGGGGTTTTTTTTATTATTTTATTTTGTGGGCTTTCATTTGAATGCTACACACTTAGCCATGTTTCTATGGCTTCCTTCCTGATTGTTATTTGTAATATATGTTAAAAAATTGGCAATCATACAGTATTTCTTTATATTGTGTATGCTAACTATCATATTTTTACTGAGATGGTTATGAAAATCTCAGTAGCAGTGGTATAAAAAAACCCCTACTGTCCAGAATTCTTCCTTCACTTGTAAAAAGCAGAAAGATAACACATAATGCACATCACTCAGTTTGTAAACTGAGACTGGACAATCACAGACATGCTTTTAAGGCCCGGGCTCAGTCCCCTCTTGCTCTTACTGCTGCCATTTGTTGTCAATCGTTACATCACTGAAAAAAAAATATTTGACAAGATCCTTGGGACAAGAACTATTTGTTTGTCCTGCAAAATGCCCAGCTAAGTAGAGGAGCTAAATGAAATAATAGTGTTGGTGGGAGAGTGGGTGGCTTTCATAGTCATTTTACTATCTGAGTCACTTGTTTGCAAATCCATAACCAGATTTACATTTGGCACTACATCCATGAGAACTTCTCTGTGTTGAATTTTAGAAAGACGTTTTCCAGCTCTTAAAAATCCCCCTTCATTTTGAATTTTCCTATGCTTTACCTTGAACTGTGGTCATGGTGTTTTAATCTACATTGCTTAAGGTGCAGACAGCAAAAGAAGAGCCTGATTGTACCAGATATAGGCATATCTGTTCTAGTTTTAGAATTATTTAGATTATCTTGCTAAAAGTACAATTGAACATATAGTATCATCCTCTTCCTTGGGAGACTAACAGCCCAGAAACTCCTGTTACTGTTCAAGCCCATGCTGAAACTCAGGCAGATGCATTTTCCCTGCTGCCATTATCCAATTACCCAACAATTAAACAATTGGTTAATTATCTGATTAACCAGCTGCAGCTGACTCTCTGCGTTACAGTTGTTCCCTCATTTTACTGTGTATAGAATGGACATGGCTTATTGCTTTTAGATCTGGTTGCAATCCACCATTGGTGAGTTATCTTTATTACTGCTTTTGCTTATGTTCATTGTTGAGCACTCTTAAAAAACTGAGAATATTTTTGCTACTACATTATAAGATCCTACCTGTTTTCCCAAGCCAGAGTAGTGCTTATCATTGTCTTTCTCATCTAAATGTAACTCCAATCAGGCATCATTCCCTGATGGGAAAGATTTTGATTCATACCCCTCAGAAGATAACATATTTGGAATCTTCTTTCCCTGGTTCTTCTGGCATAGAATCATAAAATCATGGAATGGTTTGAGTTGGAAGGAACCTTAAAGATCATGTAATTCCAACTCTGCTGCATGGGCAGGGATACCTCCCATTAGACCAGTTTGCTTAGAGCACCATCTAACTTGGCCTTGAACACTTCCAGGGATGGGGCATCCACAGCCTCCCTGGGCAACTTACTAACCTGTCTTGTTGGAATTCACAAGAAAAAATGAGGTTTCTTGCGTTCTAATTCTGTATCATTGGTACTGACTGGGTAGTTGCAGTGAGTCTGCATTCAGATGCTTAGAGTTGCAACCAGAGCCATCTTAGGAGTTAAAATATTGCTCTTTCTGCATGTTGGTGTGCTTACTAGTGCTTGATTTCAGGAATCTGATAATGTGGAAGCCCTCAAAGTGATACAGTCAGTTGCAGAGGTAACCACTGGTCTTCAGTTTCCTAATTCTACATTTCTTTGTGAAGAGTGAATAATTATAAAGGAGGATACTGACTGTCCTTTCAGTAGTAGCACTGTGTGTTGTTTGAAACAGTTGTCAATACTAAAAAGAAATGGTTAATGCATTTCTTGCTGTGTATTTCAATACCTACTCACCAGTAAATTCTTCCTGGTCAAATTTTCCTTCGGTATATTGGCTAAAGCATTTGTCAGACTGAAAGATATGGATATAACTTATAGATTTCTAAGTACTTAAACAGGGAACATGCATAAATATAGATCTCTACAGGAAGACTCAAAAGTATGAGCCAATGAATGGATGCATTTTGATGTACTCCTGCAAAGTTCTGGTGTCCTCTTAGCCACAATTATCTGATGAAGATTTTCAGGTTTTTAAACAAGTACTCATTGACTGTGAAACCAACAGCAGCATGGAAAAGGAAGGGAAAGTGATAAACAGCATCTGTTTTACTGAACAATCTGCTGGAATGAAATTTTCTCTAATGTATAGAAGAAATAACTGGAAATATGTCCAGTAATAGCAACTAAAAAGTGTTTAAAGATGATGAATCTTTTAAGTCTGTCTCACAGACTTGTTCTGAGCATGTACATCTCATCTGCTATCAAGCCCAGTTCAGGACAATTAGCACCAGTTCTCCAGGGGGGAAGGCTTCATACTGACATTTGTCAAAGTAACTGGTAATTGATGAATCAGTTTTTCTAGTCTAATCTGATTCCTTGATCTTTTGATCTCTGCTCTGTCTCCAAATAGGGTCCACTTACTTAATTTTACCCAGCAGCTTGATTATGGACAATAAAAGGGATTGTCATTAATTAAGATTTGAAATGTCTAATGCTCTCTGTGTCCTTTTGCTGGAGATCTAAGTGTAAAAGGATCACAGATTGGCACAATACCAAAAATTTGAGAAAATCACCCAGAAATTCAGAGATAAAATAAGGCACCTGAATTCTCTCACCTGGCTAGAACTCTCTAGATAAAACCTTTACATCTGAGAAGCAGTTGGTGCTCTAGTTAACAGAGCTGGACCAAGTCTCAACAGATCTACAATGTAAACCTGGAGAGGACACTTCATGTCTTTATTTCCTTGCCTTTTTACAGCAGAGGTTTTTCAAATGCGGGAGGGAATTAAAATTAAGAGGCAGAGAACTTGGGAGATGGGAGGGCAGGTAATGAAACAAATCCTCCTTGCTGGTACCTGCCATAACCCTTGGCAATCAGAGAGTTTCTGTAGGTGCAAGCAGGTTTTCAGACTTTCACGTTCTCAGCCAGGCTCTTTCCTGGATGGGACCACTCTGAGCTGTGGACAGATAAGGAAACCCTTCTGCTCTGCCCCACAGGTAGGCCCTACTTGCTTCAGTTGCACAACAGCAAATGAAGCCTCAGGGTTTGCACTTCCAGCCTCCAAGTGAGAGATGTGCATCATGTCCTGCTCTGTCTATGCAGGCATCAGGAGGCTTTATGCAGGAGTTCACTGAACTCTATGAAAACAGTGAGTTGGTCTTTAATCAGAGTTAAGTATCCCTTGTTCCACTTTTTCTTCTAATTTGGAGAGTAAGCTCTTTGGAGAAGGATTTTTGCTATGTTGCTAGCATTACTGAAGTGGGGCCACAGACACATCAATAGAAAGTAAATGTTATTAAAAAGGAGCCCAGCCCCCACCAGCAGACCAACATTCAAGTAGCAATTTTAATGGAAGTATCGTGAATAATAATGGACTAAAAATCTAAATCCATACAAATAACAAAAAGCATTTGCAATGCTACATAGAAAAAGGAATTTTAATGTTTGAGAAACAGACATTCTGCTAAGATCAGACTAGAATTAGCTGACATTTTTCCATTGACAGAGGAATTAATTGGGCAAAAATTGTTTACCATAGTAACTGTGACTGCTAAATTTTCTGGTTTCCACTGAAATGACCCCTTTCCCTCATACACTTACTGCAGTTTGAATGGTATTTTGAAAGAATTCTTCTGTCGACAAGACTCAATTATTGCTTTGCAATTCTCTTAATTTGTGTTAATAAGATATCCCCACAGTACTGATGTAATAGAAGTATAGTTGTATCCATAAATTATCTTTAAAAACATAGGAACAGTTTCAACTTTTGGAATGGAATTCAGGATTTCTTCTCTTTTTTTTTCTTTCTCTTGTCCTTTCTCTGTCATTTTCCACCTTTTTCTCAGTGGTATCCTCTTTAAAATAAAAAGAAAAAGGTTTCTTAATTAAAAATAAAAAAGAAAAAGTTTTCCTTGCAATTCTTTGTCTAGTCTTAAGTAGTTCCAATAAGGACAGAAGTAACAAACCAGAAATAAATGGGGAAAAAGAACAACAATAACCTGGAAATTCCAGGTATCCAAAATGTTGCTGTTTCAGATTTAAGCACAATGACATTCGAGTCTGTGTTGAATTTTTTAGAGACAGCCATAGCTTTTGGATTTTTCAGTTCCAGCCCAGAATAAATAAATTAAACTAAACTGTTTAATGGAAACATTAATTTAAATTTGAAGTGATATTTTAGACTAAAATATTTCATTTTAATTAAAATGCCATCATAGGACTGTTTTTTTATGGAATAGAAACAGAGAATAAACAAAGACTACTTTAAATTTTTGGTTTATTTATTAACGTGCAATTGTTTCTTTTTATTTTTATAACTCAGTTTAAGTTGAATTTTATTATACTTTTTTGAATCTATTGTTTTACTATTACAAAGACATTGAGAAAATGAGTAAAGCCAGAAACCGAGTAACATATAAAAAAGGATTTAATAAATTAAAAAAAAATACACAGAAAAGTAGCCTATTGAATGATGACATCTTATAAGGGTCATCATTGAGAAGGCTTGGTTGCTAGGAGACTTTAACTAAAAGTGTTCAGGATAATATGCTTAATTTCAAATATAAATGTTAATTAGTGTGCATGTGTAACAGGTAATATATAAATGTATCAGGTATCTGCCAATGTAAAAGTATATGTGGAAAAGAACAGAATTAAGTTAATTTTGCTAATGGAAATCCAGCCTCAAGAAGTACAGGGAGTCTTCATTGGTTAAAATATATCTATAAAATAAAATAAATATTAATAAGGTGTCTTAGGCTGATGCAAAGTTCATTTTGTTTGCTGTAAGATGTATTAATTGTATTGCATAAAAAAACACTACATGAAAGGCTTCGATTCATAAAAACAGCTACAGACCTTGTCATGCATGAGGAGCCCAGAACTTGGAACAAAAAGACAGTGTATTAATAGGAAAAAAAAAATAAAAAAAAATCTCATGTATGTAATGTCTCTGCACAGTGAGAGAAAGATGGGCAGATAAAATAAATATGGACCAAGTGTTCTAGTTCTGATTGGTGTTTTCTTTGGTAGAAGGGGAAGGGCTTCAGGAGTGGGTCCTGTAATAGCTGAGAAGCTCCCCATGCTCCAAATCCAGCCAAGGAGACATTAGAGGGACAATAGATGCGCCTCTGCCATTAACATACGGAAGAACTGAGATAAGACCTGAGCAGAGCAAGGAGAGGGGGAGAAGAGCTGAGCTGGAGAGGCAGAGCCATGCTGGTGTTTGGTGAGGAAGAAGGGGAAGAAGGTGCCCAAGCAGAAGTTTCTCTGCAGCCCATGGCGAGACGGCAGCTGTGCCCCTGCACTCACAGAGGAACATGGTGGAACATTCCCTGAAGGCACCTGGAGGGTGAACTTGGCCAGTGGACTTGGATTTTGTGGCCAGAGGATTTGCTGCCTGTGGACTCTGCGAAGCTTTGGAAGACCCCGGTGCCAGGGGAGTTTGTTCCCGAAGCAGCCGTGACTCTGTGGGAAGCCCAGGCTGGAGCAGCTCCAGACCTGGTGGGAAGGACTCATGAAGGAGAGGTTCATGGAGGACTCTCTCCCATGGGAGGGACCCCATGGGGAAGCAGGGAAGGACTGTAAGGAATCCTTCTTCCTGAGGAGGAAGGAGCAGCAGAAACATAGCCAACAAAGCTAATACCAGAGGCAATATAGGCCCACTGCTGAATGAGGTGGGTGCCCTGGTGACAGAGGATATGAAGAAGGCAGAGGTGCTGAATGCCTTCTTTGCCTCTGTCTTTACTCCTGCAGGCTTTTCCCATGAGCCCCAGATTCATATAACCCCAGAAGTAGTCAAGATAGGTGAGGACATAGTAGATGAGGATTGGGTTAGGGATCAGTTGCATAATCTGGACATCCATAAATCGATGGGTCCGGATGAAATGCATCCAAGGGTGCTGAGGGAGCTGGCGGAGGTCATTGCTAGTCCACTCTCCATCATCTTCGGTAAGTCATGGGTAACTGGAGAGGTGCCTGAGGACTGGAGGATAGCAAATGTCACACCAGTCTACAAGAAGGGCAAGAAGGAGGACCCGGGTAACTATAGACCGGTCAGCCTCACCTCCATCCCTGGAAAGGTAATGGAACAACTTGTCCTTGGCACTATCTCTAGACATATCAAGGAGATGGGGGTCATCAAGAGCAGTCAACATGGTTTTACCAAGGGTAAGTCATGTTTGACTAACCTCATAACCCTCTATGAGAAAATTACTAGGTGGATAGATGATGGTAGAGCGGTAGATGTGGTCTATCTTGATTTCAGTAAAGCATTTGACACGGTCTCCCACAGCATCCTTGTAGATAAGTTGATCAAGTATGGGTTTGATGATCAGGCAGTGAGGTGGATCAAGAACTGGTTGAAAGGAAGAAGTCAGAGAGTTGTAGTCAATGGGGCAGAATCTAGTTGGAGGCCTGTGACTAGTGGAGTCCCTCAGGGGTCGGTACTGGGACCGGTGTTGTTCAATATCTTCATCAACGACCTGGATGAGGGCACAGAATGTACCCTCAGCAGGTTTGCTGATGACACCAAGCTGGGAGGAGTGGCTGACACACCAGAAGGCTGTGCTGCCATTCAGAGAGACTTAGACAGGCTGGAGACTTGGGCGGGGAAAAACCTGATGAAGTTTAACAAGAGCAAGTGTAGAGTTTTGCATTTGGGGAAGAAAAACGCCATGCACCAGTACAGGTTGGGGGCTGACCTGCTGGAGAGCAGTGTAGGTGAAAGGGACCTGGGGGTCATGGTAGACAGGAGGATGACCATGAGTCAGCAGTGTGCCCTTGTGGCTAAGAAGGCCAATGGCATCCTGGGGTGTATTAGAAAGGGTGTGGTTAGTAGGTCAAGAGAGGTTCTCCTCCCCCTCTATTCTGCATTGGTGAGGCCACATCTGGAATATTGTGTCCAGTTCTGGGCCCCTCAGTTCAAGAAGGACAGGGAAGTGCTTGAAAGAGTCCAGCGCAGAGCCACAAAGATGTTTAAGGGAGTGGAACATCTCCCTTATGAGGAAAGGCTGAGGGAGCTGGGTCTCTTTAGTTTGGAGAAAAGGAGACTGAGGGGGGACCTCATCAATGTTTACAAATATGTAAAGGGTGAGTGTCAAGAAGATGGAGTTAAGCTTTTTTCAGTGAAGACCAGTGATAGGACAAGGGGTAATGGATACAAGTTGGAGCATAGGAGGTTTAAGATGAATATCAGGAAAAATTTTTTTACTGTAAGAGTGACAGAGCACTGGAACAGGCTGCCCAGAGAGGTTGTGGAGTCTCCTTCGCTGGAGACATTCAAAACCCGCCTGGACGCCTTCCTGTGTGATGTACTCTAGGTGACCCTGCTCTGGCAGGGGGGTTGGACTAGATGATCTTTCGAGGTCCCTTCCAACCCCTAGGATTCTATGATTCTATGATTCTATGAAACCACCAGCCTGTGAACTGACTCTAAACCCCATCCCCTGTCCCCCTGTGCTGCTGGGGAGAAGGAGGGAGAGAAACTGAGAACAAAGTGTTTTGGGCCGGGGAAGAAGGGAGGGGTGGGGTAACATATGCAAGCCCTGCTCTTTGTGTTGTCAGTGTCCTGTGTGTGTGTGATTAGTGTGAAATTAAATTATTATTTTTTCCCCAAGTTGAGTCTGTTTTACCTGGGACCTTAATCTTTGTCCTTTGTCTCAACCCATGAGCTTTGTCCTCCTCATCCCAGAGTGTGTGTGTGGGGGAGTTGAGTGAGCAGCCATGGAGCTGTTCCTTTGTTGTTCTGTTGGGCCCAAACCTTGACACCAAGGCTGCAAAACTTGTCTGGGGCTTGAACTTTGTTATTGGTTAGTGACAAAATCCTGTGCAAAGGTTACACTTTCTCCTTTGTCACAATATACAACCTCCCAAAAATGCTCAGTGAAGCCTTGTCCTTCAGTTGCTTAAACCATTGAAACTTTGATAGATGTAATGAGGATGTCACATAACATTGGGGATGGATTTTCATCTGGGAACAGCACCCTTAAATGGTGGGGGTTCTTGCAGAACTACATGGAGGTTGGACACTGAAACAGGCTGCCCAGGGAGGTGGTGGAGTAACCATCCCTGGAAGTGTTTGAAAGAAACATAGATGTGGTGCTTAGGGACATTATTTAAGTACTGAACGGGTAGATGAGGTTATGCTTGGTGGATTTAAGTCATGGTTGGACTTGATCTTCAAGATGTCTTTTCCAAGCAGGATGATTCTGTGATTCTGTGATTCTTTCTCATTGAGCTGGGAGCAAATGACACCTGAAGTACCTATCATGTTCCATTTGGGAGAGAAGACAGAACAAGAAGGAAGGAAAACACATCTTTCAAATCTGCCATTGATGAATGATTTAAATCTCTAAATGTCCTTCAAAATTTAAATGCTTAAGCAGAATGTTAAGAATGCTTTCTGCCAAATCAGAGTAGGGTTTATGGCTTCTAACACCCTTCATGACTGACATTCAATCTTTATTAAATCGTAACATTTACATGTTTATTTGTTATGTATATTTTGCACATGCATTGACAAATACAGAAAAAAAATGTAATTAGGAAACATTTTTGGGGCCAGAGTTTCTTTATATTTCATTCTCGTTATTGACAACACCCTTTTCAGGGTATGAAATACACTGTTTGCAAATCTCAACAAAAATGTAGCAAAACTAGCCAAAAATTTCCCCAAATCTACTCTATTTAAAATATTCATTTTTAATAAAAATACTTTTAAAAGATGCCTCAGTTTTGGTCCAAAGTCCAAAGACTGTAGGGTTTTATGAAAGGCCTCGTTAGCTTTAAAAAATCTGCATAAAAATTAATTGTGCAAATGAATGCAACTTTGCAATGTTTGTATCACAAAGATTTCTGTCAAAAAAACACAGTTGGAAATAACATGCTGTTTGTCGTGTAATTGTTACTATTCACTAAAGCAGAAAAAGCAAGAGCAGAGAGCTGAAGAACTGACAGCCTAGTCATTTAAAACTACAGGTTGTCTCCTGGATGACAATAGTTTTCGAAGTAGAGCCTAACCCATACTGAGAAGTTACTTGCTGGAAGTATATGTAAGGTAATATTTTAACACTTTAGTTGAACTGAGTTTTTTAATATATATTTTTTCTTAAAATATAAGGAAATGCGACTCAGAAAATGCGGTGAACGAAAGGGTGGCACTTGATCTGCTTTGCTTTTTATTTCACAATGCTTGTTTTATGGACAAGTGCTAAAGTCTAGTGGATTTAGACCTCATAGCTGGGGACTGAAGAACTGCATTTCCTATCATGCTTCAGGAGGCCAAAACTGGTGATGTGACTTTGTTTCATCTGCCTAAAAATGAAACATAGAATCATAGAACCATTCAGGTTGGAAAAGACCTTTGGGATCACCAAGTCCAACCAGCATCCCTACTCTACAAAGTTCTCCCCTAAACCACATCCACCAACACCACATCCAAACAACCCTTAAACACATCCAGGGGTGGTGACTCAACCACCTCCCTGGACAGCCTATTCCAGTGTCTGACCACTCTTTCTGTGATTTTTTTTTTCCTAATGTCCAGTCTAAACCTACCTTGTTGCAGCTTGAAGCCATTCCTTCTTGTGCTGTTGCTAATGACCTGTGAGAAGAGACCAGCACCAACCTCTCTACAATGACCTTTCAGGTAGCTGTAGAGACTGATGAGGTCTCCCCTCAGCCTCCTCTTTCTCAAACTAAACATTCCCAGATCCTTCAAGCATTCTTCATAAGATTGATTCTCTTGCCCTTCACCAGCTTCGTTGCCCTCCTCTGTCCTCGCTCCAGCACCTCGAGATCTCTCTTGAATTGAGGTGCCCAAAACTGGACACAATACTCCAGGTATGGCCTCACCAGTGCTGAGTACAGGGGGACAATCACCTCTCTACTTCTGCTGGTCACACTATGTCAGTTAGAACCCCCAGCTCCTTTTCTGCCAGGCAGCTTTCCAACCACACTTCTCCATGTTGCCTATGATGTGGCTGCCTGCGTGAATAGCATCAGGGTGGGGTGAGTGTGGCCTTGGTGACCCTCTCATGTTCATGTTGCCCATTGTCAAACACACAGATATGGCAATCTGCAAAATGCAAATAATTGCAAGGTGCAAGAGAGAATATTCATGAAACAATGTGGAGGAATTTAGGAGAAATCAGTTCTCAGCCCATTGTACTTGAGACATGTAATTTAATTTTTCAGGGCAATGATTTCCCCCCTATACAATGAAGATAATAATTCCTTCTTGTCTGTGAGGAAGGACTCCTGGGAAGAAAAAAAAAAAAAGCTTTTTTATAAGTTTGTGGAAGTGTGTAAAAAGAATGGCAGATGAAGAAACTGTTTCTTATACATAGATAAGAAGAAATATGTGTATATTTTCATTAAACTGTTGAGTAGATAGTCTTCATTTTTCATTTGATCATATACAAATAATGACACTTCATAAAATTGAATATTGGCTTGACAATATTGTGACTTATGGCTTTTGATTAACATAGACACACCCTCAAGCTGAAATTAGACGCAAGTCTTTGTGGCTGATTTGCAATTATTCTATTAAAATCATTGAGTATTAGATTGAGTTGCTCCTCAGTGGCTGAGTAGAATTAACATCTTTTTTTGTAGATGGATATTTACTGGCTGGAGCTGGGATCTGCACAAAGACAGCCAATCTCCTACCAGAATCCAAACAAAGAAAGCAACAGCAAGAGTGAGTTCATGTGGCTCAAAGAGATGTTCTAAGAGGTTTAAGAAAACCTGAAACAGTAAACCAGTGCTTTGGAAAACACTGTTCCTAAGACTGCAAGGAAAAAAACCTCTTCTGTTGAATAGACTTCTTTTTCTTTATGCTAACAAAGTACAGTGTATTAACAAGTCTCTGAAGATACTATAGTAACTTCAACTCAATTTGAAGGTAAGAAATACAGCACATTACATTTCAACAGGATTTGCAAGGCCCTCAGCAATTTTGTCCCAACAGCTACTACTATTTGTTTTGTGTATTTGCTCTTCCTGGTTCATCCCATCTAGCTTTAGGCACTCAAATTAAACTCCTGATCACGTGGCAGGTTCATGCCTTAGGTGTACTAAATTGTCCTCTGAGGTTACTGATCTTTTCCTGTTGACCAGAGAGAGAACTGGAGCTCCTACCTCAGGTATGTAATTTTAAATGACAAATCCAATCTCTATTAGTTTGCTCATGGTTATACAGGTCATAGGTTCTTGATGAACCTCTATGTTTTATTCATGCATCACTTGTCTATACTTTTCATTAGATATTGCAGGAAATGTAATACTTGCTCCAAGTTCTGTTGATGATATCTGCAAGTGACTTCAGTATTTTGTGTCTTTGAATCTGCAGTGCTAAAATTAATAGTTATTTTAGCACTGACTTCAAGGGCAGCAGGGAGAGATCCTATCCCTCCTCTGACCTTTCAGGCACTTTAAAAACAAGTCAGTTAGTTAACAGTATAATAATAATGAAGGATGTGATATGCATGATCTCCTGAGCTTCATGAACTTTTGTCTCCAATTTTAATAATGCTTGGATTTGATGATAACTGCATTTTCCTGTCTGCTTTTGTGCAAATGTTGTAGTACGAGACACGGAGAGGGCACGATGAATTATGGACTTGGGCCCACTTGAGATGTGCATGAGGACACTTGCCTTTCTTGGTCAGGTGTTACTCACAGACTTAAATTCAGATTTCATCAACAGTGCCTAATGTAACTCTGTGCTGCATGGCTATTGCAGATGGAATCCTGTTTGTCATGTGTTTATGAAATATTTCAACAACAAAGGATATTTTTAATGGCTCTTTAGAGACATACATGTCTATGTCTTTCTGACCAAACAACATAAAATTACTGGCTAGTAAATATTTTTTTTTCTGTCAAACATCAGAACTTACATCAAAATAAAAAATTACTGATATGTTTTCACTTATTGCAAGTGTAGAAAAATACTTCTATAAAATTAATTCTAAAAGTAAGGTTTATATCTGTTACTAAAGAACAGACATTTGTTCCCTGTTTTATTCTATATATTTCTTTGCCCTCAGCTAGTAATCTTTCTTTGAAATACCATGGAAACAAGCAAATATGCCTCATTAAACTTTCCTTGCAGGGAAGAAGAGGGAAAAAAACAACCAGAAAAAGCAAAGAATTTTTAAATCATGGGGTAGGAAAGAATAAAATAAAAATGGTGATTAGATTGTTCTTAATTCTTCCAGGTGAAGCAGAATAATTTGCAGGGGAAAATCCCACTGCAACAACTTACTTCTTGACTCCCCTCTCTCTACTTGGACATTCTATCAGCTGTGAATTGCTTTATTACTTTACATTTTACAGTCATGCCCATCACTGTAAGATATGAGTCACAGCAGATAGCTAGCAGCACCTTAGCATAGCTAAAATAATGGTTTGATATATGGTTTTCTAAGACATTTTTGTTTAGATTTCTATAAAACAGTATGTTAAAATGCAAACCTTGTATAAATTAACATCTAGTTAACGGCTATACATACTTATATGTTCAGAAATATTTCCTTGCTATCAAAAAAGAGGGCCAGATTTCCAATGAGACTGCTAAATTCAGTAAAGCTATGTTGATATATACAACTTAAAGACTCAGATACGGAAAAATTATTAAACCAGAATTTGTGACTATACTTTTTAATACAGGATTTAAAATTGCTTTGTACTTAGAAGCAATTCCAGCTTTCATGAACATAACTCCCTCTGCCTGCATGTGTCATTGAGATTTTAATGAATTGGTTGTGGAAGATCCACACGTCACTGTTAGTTAGAATCCCCCTCCATGTTCACCCACCACAAGTCCTGTAGCCTTAACTAAGGTGATATCTGTGAGAGACATGTCTTGAAATTAAATGCCACTCTTCAGTATAGCTCCATAATCTTAAAGACAAACTTGGTAGTGACAGTGGTATTGATTTAGCTGAGCTAGTATTTTGCACCCTGAAATCTACTTTAACAAAAGAAAGATCAATAAATGACTTTCTTAGATCAGTCCAGGTTTTTGTTTTGCTGGCGAATGGTGTAATTCATTTCCCAATGTGTTAATTTCTAAGAGAGTAAAGGCAAAGATTTCCAAGATCCTTTGCACCGAGACAAGTCAAAGCTAAAGTGAGAACTATATGATCTTTAAGGTCCCTACCAAGCCAAACCATTTTGTGATCCTATAATTCTATGAAATAACACAAGCTGCACAGCAGTGTGAGCCTGGAGGCAGCCAGAGAACAGCATATATCTAGAGACTGAGAGCATGCATGAATGCATATCAGACAATAAGGACTGTCAGAACAAGCAGATTCTTATTGCAGCTCCTTGAACTCTTGCATCTGGATTATGTCCTCATTTAGGACAGTCCTGGAGTACCCAGACCCCATGCTTTGTTTAACTATCGCTTTTAAAAAAGCTGATGAATCATATAGGTGAACTAGCTGAGTGAGGGAGAGGCACACTTCATACATGCATGATCTTCATCATGGTGATGTCTGCCTTCCCCACTTCTGGAGAATTCCCAGTTCATAGTGACCCAGCAGCTGGAACTCTGCTGCACTTAAAAACCGTTCTGAGAATTTTTCCCAGTGGATGCTCCAATTTTTATCTACTTGAAGTAGTTTTAAGTAATTAGCTCTGTGATCCAGTTCCTGTATTAATCCCAGGCCATTTTCAGAGGAATACAGTGTGTGAGGGGCAACAGATTCAGGAAAACATGCTGATGAACTAAATCTAGAGCTTGATTTCCCATGAAAGGTTTTAAAAGAAAAACAAAAAAAAATTCCCTGGGAAGATTGGAGATGTAATAGTATTAACCCCGTGCCAAGAAAAGTGATAGATCCTAAGGTGATTGCCCATTCAAGCAAAGAAATGAGTCATGTCAAAAAAAATATCCACACTTTGAAAATCATTTGGTAAAACATCTCAAGCTGTGAAGCCCTGCTGCAGCCACATTACTAATGGGAGGTAAATGCAATAATTGTCTAGGATTTCCTGCCATGTCATTGCCTTTTTGCTGATCCACAAAATCCAAAATGCCAGTGTCTCCAGGAGGGAAGCAAATGCCTATAACAAGATCCTTAGGTACCTGTAGACCAGGAGAACACTGAGTACAGCATAGCCTGACCAGACATTAAAGATTTGGTTCAAGAAAATGTGGGTTGCTTTTTTTTTCACCAGAAAATTATTCAGGTTTTATAATTCTATTCTTATGACTGAAAATTACAATTCTTTGAGGCAGAAAGAAAATTCATCAGTACCTTCACTGAAGGTTGTTCTTTTTGAAAAGCAAAGGTGTTATTCTAAAGCTTTTAATGGCAAGATGTGTTATTCTAGTTATCTGACTTCCTGCATTACAACTATCACTTAATTAACCCGTGCACTTAAGCTTGGTAATTTATGATTGAACTAGACCACATCCTATTGCTAAGGAAAGACTAGGGGAAGGATCTCCATTCTTGATGGGAAAATTTGAAGTGATGGGGACAAGGACAGCCTAGGAGGACTTCCCTTATTTATCCTGGAAAGAAAAAGCTTATGGGGTTGTTACCAATGTATAGAAATACCTGATAGGGGAGTCAAGAAGACAGAGCTGAACCTTCCTCAGTGGTGCCCAGTGACAGGACAAAAGACAGAGGGCATGAATTCAACTATGGGAAATTCCATTTATGGGTGACCAAATACTAAACAGATTGCCCAGAAAGGTTGAGGAGTCTCTGTCTTGGAGATATTAAAATCCCAACTGGACAGAGCCCTGAGCAACATGCTGTAGGTGACACTTTTTTTGAGCAGGAGGGGTTGGACAAGATCACCTCCAGAGGCCCTTTCTAATCTCAACAATCTTATGTTCCTGTGATCAACCACTTCTTCCTGTAATATAATAACCAACAGCAAATAGCTGCTAATTGCCCTCCAGAGTAAAAATCTACATTTATTTCCTATTTAATTCTATCTTCAGTATCTAGCAGTTGGATCTTGGTTTGTGTCTGGCTGCTTGATTAAAGAGCTCTCTTCTGGTCGCTCTTTAGGTATGCTCAGATCAAGCCACCTGTTAACCTTCTTTTTGATAAGCCAAAGGGTATTTCCACAAATAAATACTCCATGTTCTCTGCTAAAATGGTAATTGAGTCCTTAATCTAGTCAATTTGCAGGCACGAGCACTTTATTATCCAACTGCAATCTGTACAGATTTTGACTATTGAACTCACATTGTTCATTGCCTTTTACAGCTTATAACAATTCAAGAAAACGAAATGTAAAAAGAAAATCCTAAAAATGACAAAACACCCCTCCCAGCCCAAAATATCCCCCAGTCCCCAAGCCAGGAAACAATGCTAAGTATTACATTATGTGTGCAAGGGTCCCTCTAAGATTCTAGCACGACATATATATCACTTGAACTATAGTCAACACTAGAAAAGATCAAATGGGCTAAGGCCCAGAACCTACCTGACCAATATTTTTATTTTATTTTTTTTATTTTTATAAGGAAGATAACAGGATTAATACTGGCTGTTTAAAATACACTAGACAATAATAAAAGATATACCCAGTTTAATTAGCTAGAGTGTTGATCAAAATTCAAAGAAGAATGTGCAATTGTGTGCTAATTGCTTCACCATGTTACACTGGAAACACACAGAAGTAAGGCTCTTGCAGTCAGTGGTCTCATGCAGCTTGAAAACTTAAAGAATTCAGCAGTGCATCAAGCCCTGTAGATGACAAGAAGAGAGACCCAGAAACAGGGAGAATCCTTCAGGCTGTATTCTGAGTTTAACTCACTATTTCTTTGAGATGGGCTTATTGCTAGATTGTCATTGTTTTTAAAAGGGCTCTGTTCATAAGTATTAATAAAGTCAGAGAAAAAACATTGAGAAAATCTTTCTTTTTAGCTGTAAATTGTATTTAATTAATGGTCATAGCAAAGAGAAAAAGCTCATGGCAAATCTTGAGTGTAATGTTGAATGATGTCAGCTGTGAGGTAGTGCAGTAGCCCAGGTGTCAGAGCTTCTCTCTGAGTTCACTCTTTCCTTCCACACCCTCATTACTGAAAGTCCTTCATATGTTCTGAAGTTTGAGGATTTATGCCATGGAGAAGAAGTATCATTTATCAAAGCAAAGTGTAATCACTCTCCTCCATCAAATTTTCCATATCGATTCTATCATATATTTTATTTCTTCTACTATTCTTACTTATCCTTCATGTAATCTCCAACATAACTCAACAAGAGTAGCAATGAACAGTTCAGTAGGATACAATCTTGCTCCCTATGCCAAGATCAGTGTTTTTTGTTTCCCTTGCTGTTGCTCTTTATCTTTCCAATATGATAAAGGGAGTTTTGTTTATTTATTTGCTATTATTTTTTCTTCCTGCACCTGTCTACTCTTCTCCAAATATAGTTTGTTGTTGTTTTCTCTGTTTGTTTGTATATAAAAGAAAAAAGTTCAAGTAGATTACCTTTTATAAAAAGGATAGAAGATATAAAAGTACAGCTGCTTAAGCAATTAGTGAAGCAGCATGACATTTGAAAGCCTGGAGCTACTGGAAATTCACCTTGCTGCAGATGCCATTATAAACTCAGAGTTCAGTTTGGGTCACTGTGAGGGACAGGAAACATTGGAACAGAACCAATCTTGCTGGCAAGCTCCTCTCTTCTACAGGAATCACTTTTAAGCCCTTCATACTTAAAATACAGCTATTCAAACTTTTGGGGTGGGATTCAGCTCCAGCTAAGAAATGCAAATGTGTTTGTGTGTTGTTCTGTAACCATTGACAAGGGATGTAAGTTTGCATCACTATATAAGCAGATCAAGCAAACGTGACAGACTAGAAAGATAAATATCCAACTGACCTGCCAGTGTGTGTCCAGTTTTGGGTGAGTTGTACTGCATGGGGTACTTAAGAAATGGCAGTTAGACTAAAAATTGACCCTAGAGCACTTAAAATGGCACCAAAACTCCACCTTTGGGGAGCTGAGCCCCATTTTTATTTTTTTATTTTTTTTTAATATTTTTTTCTGGAACCGGTCTTTCCTTGTTCTGCTTGTGTGAAATTTTCCTACTTGCTTGATATTAATCCAATTTTACCTTACACAGCAGCAAAACCACAATTATCCAATGCTGAACATCATAGAGGATAAAATCCAAATTTTATTACAGTAGATTCTTAGAACCTCCTCAACTTAAATAAGCACACTCATATTATTATTTTTATTTTCTTCCCCAATCACTTTGTTTCCTTCACTGAGAATTTAGCTTGCCTGTCTAATTCCAAGTGAGATAATAAACAATGTCCACAACTGAAAACCTAACAAATCTCATCATAAATCAGCAAAGAATCTTTTGGGAGGAAGGAGGCACCCTTGTTTTCATGTTACACTGAGAGGAAAAGGACAGAGAATAATTAAAAGACACCAGGGAGATTTCCAAGTTAGCCAGGAACTAAAAATCTAGTTCCTTGAAGCCTGCCTCAGCCACCAGCCTGTGTACCTCCCCAGACCTCAGCTCACTTTCTCAGCAATAACAACAATTAGAAAAAGCACAAAAATCACTTAATTAATCTCCACAGAATTTCTTGTGGTTCATGAGGTAACGAGGGAGAAGAAATGAGAAAAGAAAGAATGTAAGTAAAGAAAAGAAAAGCAGAATAATGAAAAGTTTCAGGCAGTGGTTTAAGCTCCAGGGAACACATGTTAAGTCACTGCTTGGCCTAATTTGTAGTAACTCGAGGTGAAAAACTCTTCAGGCGAAAGTGAGTATCCAGGAATCTCCTCTGCTTTCAGGATGCACACACTTCTATTTGGGGAAAATCTGCAAAAATGTGGTTCTCATCCCAGTGCAGAGTAAAAAGAAAGAAGGATGTGACAGGGACCTCAAATAGTTCCTCTTGTATGTAATTGTCATCTTCCATTCTCATCACCAGTGATGTGCTACACTACCAAAGAAAGGATGAGTTTGCAGCAGCTTCCCCAGGTACTTATTCTGAAAGTTGTACTAGGTCATCTGCTGGGGTTGGGGGTGATTACTAGGGCTTGATTACTACTATAACACAAATACAGAATATTAATAAGTAAAATTACATTCTGAGTCCTTTTACCATAACTTTGCAAGAAAAGAAAAAAAAAAAGCCCACTAGATTATGGAGGCATTCACTAATTGTTAATGAATATTTCTTATTTTGAAGAAGAAGAAGGAAACTATGTCAGAATGCTGCATGGCCCACAGTCTATAAATGGCTTAGCCTGGCATTTTCTGTCCCATCAACTGCCTCCATCAAGGCCTGAAAGAAATACTCCCTCTTTTTATTCACACTGCAGAGATAATATGCATTCTGTTTGGAAAGGACTGAGAGAAAGGACATTTCCAAACCCTGTGATGAAGCTGGTGGAAAATCCCCAAGGTCCCACCTCTGTATTTGCACCATTAGAGACTGAGGACACTAGAAGGCAAGGGTGACATTCCCAGTGATTCATCAGATCTATAGGTAGGTAGAGGCAAAAAGATCTTTGGTCTATAGCTTCAGAAATAAATCCCAAAAAGTTATTAAAGGAGCACATCTCTCCAGAACTCTCTCTCATAAATATTTTAGCAGAACAAGAAGAGCTGGTGACCCTTGATACCTTTTCTTGGAACTAATAAACTGTCAAAAGACTTTTATTTCCCCTTTACTAGGAATTAGATTTCCAACTTCCAGTGACTCATTCTTCCCTGAAAACAGCCTTTTCTTACTGTGTCTGGATTGTCTCCTTGTCTTGGATTTAAGACCTGATGATTTGGGGTAAAAGAAGCAACCCAAGAAACAATAAAAAGGAGGGGCTGTACTTGTTACAGAAGTATTTTTCCATTTTCCATTTTCCATTCTCAGTTTTTGCATAGAAGGAACTAACTTAGAGCCTGATGATTTGTGTAAATTTTCTGTGATGTAAGTGGAAGGTAAGGGAATAACACTCAGTATTTTTGTGCATGCTTGTGTCTTGTTAACATGCCTTTGTCTTAAAGGCAGAAGAGACGTGACACTTGCAAAAGATCTATTTTGTTATTGATCACACATTTTTTTAATCTTCCCTTTTCAATGCATTCATAAAAGGTTAGTGCTTTTTTTTCCCCAATCTGCTTCAAAGCTGTGTGTAGAAAAGGTTGATTATTTTTTTTCCTACTTGCATTTCCAGGGTCAGGCTGACATTAATTTAAATACTAAAGGAAGGAGACAAAACTAAATTTCCCAAGTTTTACCTTCAATATACACCAGTTTATTAGACGCCTCCAAACATCCACTCTTTGGTGTGTATTTCAATATTTTATTTTTCTATATAACCGCCTTATGCAGTCAAGTCTGTGGTCCCTAAATAGCAGCAATTTCTCTTTGCACATACCCCTTTGTATACATTAAATCACCCCAAGTGATAAACTCAAACAGTGAAAGAGCGAAGCCTGAAGTGAAGTGGATAAATGGTGTGACCAGTGGTGTAATGCTTAAAGAGGAGGAAGCTGATGAGACACCCTTCTGAGACCTGCTTTTCATGTGTTGGATAGTGAGAATGAATACCCAGCTGTGTCCAGGGACTGACTGTGCCTGGTTCCCACTCTGACACTGCAACTGTCATCCTTGGGGAGCTGTAGATTTAGTCCTGACACTCATGGGCATTTGCTCCAAATTCCTGGTTTTGCTCCAAAAGGTTATTTACATGCCCAGGTAAATGCTGGCTGCAAAAAAATTTTGACAGCTAAAGTCACAAGAAGAGATTGTAAGGATGGCATCTTTGCCATTGAATGGCATTAGACAACCTTTAATGCATTTAAAGGAATTTTCTTTATTTTCACTCTTACATGACTGCTGAGACACAAAGTGTTTTATTGTATATAAGAGCATTCAATTCCTAGCATTCTAGTGCACATTTACTCTGTAAGGCCCAGGGAGACAGTAACAGTGTTTATTATGCACTGGAACATCCCTGGGCATGTTATATATAGGCACAGAAAAAAACCCATCAGTTCCAAGACAGTCCAGGGTGCATGCTCTTAACAGAAGCAGGTCTTGTGCAAAAACAAGAACTTTCCACAGTTTAGAAACTTTCCTACTGGCCCATTTATGTCTGTGCCCATCTCAGTTTTAGTGGGCATTGTAAAAAACTCATCAGTTTTTCTCTTAAACTTTTATGATCCTGAATCAGCTTCAATTCCTTTCTACTTCTTGCCTTCCTCTCCCCCTCCAAAACACCACACAAATGCTCTCTTCCCACGACAGCTCCATATTGAGGGCATTTGTTGAGAACATGTCTAAAGCCTCTCTGTAGTCCATGGAACTTAGCACATGTTTAACTGCTGTACTAAATTGCATTGTGTGGATCTGATCCAAAGCCAATTGATGTCAAAGGAAGAAAAAACTCCCATTGACTTGAGTTAGATTTTGATCAGGCTTTTTTTAATGGAAAATGATTATACACTGATACTTTTAAACATTTCTTATGAAAAGCGTCAGCAAATACAAATTTATGAATAGACTCCTACAAAACAAAAGTGTCAGTAGCTGAAATACTAGGGCAGATGGGCTTTCAAGATCTGTCACTCCATCAGCATTGTAGTTTAAAAGCACCACATGTACTCAAGTCTTTTGAGAGAGTGTGTGGACAAGAAACTGTTCTGATTCATTATTTTTTGAGTGAGAGTGATTTGATCTTGCAGGCAGACGATGACTGGGACCTTTTGCACAATGTTTTGTGTTCATCATTTATTGCATTGATAGAATCCTTGGAAAATTTCTGAGAGATGTTATGTCTTTAATGTACATACATTTCTTTTTGAAAGCAAGAAAATTTCTAGTTAGGATTCCAGAATCACAGAATCACAGAATGTTAGGGGCTGGAAAGGACCTCCGAAGACCATCAAGTCCAACTCCCCTGCCAGAGCAGAAACAAAAAATACTAGAGCAGATCACTCAGAAAGGCATCCAGGCAGGTTTTGAAAGTCTCCAGAGAAAAAGAATCAAATTCCACCACATTTAAAATTAAAAATAATTTATATGTTAATAATGCTTATTTCTCAGGTATGATTTAATTTTTATTTTTTTAACTTAAATAAATTTCAAGGACTTTTAAGATAGAGGTCCTCATTTTCCTAATCAGGAAGAGATAAGGTTGGCCAGCAGAAGAGCTGGGAAAAGAAGATTGTTATCTTGTGCTTCATTCCCAATGAGAATATTGCTTTTTTATTGTATTTAGCACACTAAGGTTTGGTGCTTTTTTCATCTGATTTTACATATATCTGAAATGCCCAGCTTTGGAGTGTAATCAGTTAAGGTTTTTCCTGTGGGCAGCCCACTGAACCATGGGCATCCCTCCTGAAGTGGTTATCTTTCTCCATCAACCATGAGCTATTGGATTGCACCCTTGGGGCCTTAGCTAAGTGCTGAAAAATACAGAGGATGAATACAGACCAATATGTACATTAAGGATAAGAATGCCTATAAGAAAAAAACAATCACCTCCACCATTGCCCACAGAACAAACACCAAGGCTTTTGGGAAGGACAGGACTCATAGGCTGGGAAGTCAACTTCACTGATAGAAATAATCTTCAAAATCTGGGGCTAGGGAGCAACTTATTGAGAACATATTTAAACACTGTTAGAAATTTATATTTTTTTTCAGCTACACCAGATAAAGAATTTCATTTGACTTGTATTTCTATGGCAAGAAGCACTTTCATGCACCTAAGTTTTGTACTAGTTGTTATTTAACAAAAATCTAGTCTTGTGGAGAATTTATTACCTATGCTCATTATGATATTGATTTTGAGCTCTTTTTCATTTCTGTGTTTTCTGGTGGATGGTTGCTGTTTAGAACAATTGTAGAACAGCCCTGAGAAACTGTAGGAAGTTAAAGATGATACAGGAATGCTTATTTTAATATAATGTAGAAGCAAGTAGTTGCATCTTACTGATATATTAATTTATTCAATGCCTACATATTATAATTTAAAAACAGTATTAGAAGTGTGTATGCAACATTCCTTGAAAGATTTTGTTAAAACCATGTGATGACATTTATAGCTACAATTATGACAGATAAAGTTGAAAGAAATGAATAATGGTTGAAAACAATATTTAAGTTTTTTTAAGCAATTTTATAAAGCTAAGCATTGGAAAACCATGTCGATCAGAGTTTCTATAAAGTTTTTTATATTCATCTGCATTTAGTGTTAGAGTCTGTATGAACTACTATAATATCCTCAGCTGCTCATCATTTTAAGTCCTTTTTTTTTTTTTTTTTTCAAATTTTTGTCATTCGATTTTTGGGTATTTTTTCTTGATGTCTGTGCCATGTTAATTAGTCTGCCATTCATTAAATTAATCAAAGGAGCTGTTTTTGACTAGATACACACATACATTAATCACTTCTCACTTTATAAGACAAGGTAGGTTTTAAAATGCACTACCATATAAAATGTTAGTTTTCACTATATATTATAAACCACTCTTTGGAACATAACATAATCTTGAACTCCCTTTAGCAGTTTCCAACATCCACATCAATCTTGTCTCATAAAAAATATAATGGAATCAATATTGTGATGATAAACTGTAAAAAATTGCTTTTGTCTGGATTCAGTAGAAATCACAAGTGGTCTGATTCAGCATGGGAGCATTGGAACCAGCTTCTTAAAATGTTTAGAAATAAAACTAATTTTGTGTTAGGTGGAAATGAGTTTATTTCATTCTCTGTTACTAAACCAAACTTTTTCTTCTCTTGCCCTTACACAGTCTCCCTTACTTAATCAAGATAGTTGTTTTATTTTTGCTAATTGGATTAAGCTAGGGTTGGAATTGATACACTACAGCTAATGTTCAGCATAGCAAAGGTATCCTAGAAGTATTCTATATGAGTAATCCTCTCTGAGCACTTTGTAGCATCTTGTGACAAGTATTGACATGTACTATGGCCAAGAAGCAAGTGAGTGGCTTTCCTCTCTGAGGCTGATAAATAATAATGCATTTGGGATATAGGATATGACTCTTCCACTACAATCAATTGGAAAATCATTACTAACCAAGATTACTTATTAGCTATACAGAAAAGGCAAAATTAATAATAGTTCCAGGAATTATATATGAAAGATATTCAAGACTGCTTAACAAAGGCAACATTGTGAGCAACCATTCTTGCCATCTGTGACCTGTGATCCATGATCTGTGATGAAAAATTGTGAATACTTGAAAAATTACACATCCTGAGTAAAAGCTCCTAATCTTTTCTGGGGTGCCTTAGGCAGGCAATAAACACAATCAATATATGCTTGTGGACAGTGTCCTATCAAATATCAGGTGAGTGGTGGCAATGAAGACAAGATTATGCAGAACAGGCTAAAGCCAGAAGATCTGTTGAGCATAGATATTTACCTTTTGCTGTTTGAAACTCCCTGAAAAGAAAAATTCTTTCTTCCTGTCATGGAACCAATATAAAACTTTTCCTGCAGAAGTGAAAATGCAATATTGACAGCTGAATGTAAGAAATGCTGGAAATGAGAAATGATACTCCCTGTGCTAGTGTCTCCAGATTCTTCTCTCTGAAGATATTGGAAGTGGCTCTGATCCCCAGCTCTGTGCTGAGCTGTCAGGACAAAGACAATATACAGAAATGAGGCTGTTCTAATGACACAGGTACCTGCATCTGCAGGGAAGCCTGAGCCATTTGAGCATTGTGTTGTCCATACACTCTTTAAAGTGTCAGTCAGTGGTATAGATCTAGCCAGACTACAGACAGGGTGACAGCACAAGCCTGATTTTTTAATTTTTTTTTTTTTTAAATAAGTCCACAGAACAAACATATAAGGTAGAATTAATCTCTTTTACTTCCAGCTTTCAAAAAGTGTTCTGTCTAGTGTAAACTACTCCTCTAATTGCCTTCTAAAGTTAATGGAGAGAGAAAACATATTGACATTTCCGATGTGACTTAGGACACATTATGCAATGTCAGCTTTTTAAAAATACTAGTTCAGGTATTTTCTGTCCAAATGACATTAGGGCATCTTCATTCAAACAGAGACAAAAGGTAGTAAACCCATGTGTTTATTCTCTGAATACTATATAATACTTAACATGTTCTGCTTCTGTTTTGCTTCTAAGTTATTTAAAGTGAATTCTTCTCCCCTAACTTAAATGTCTCATACCTACAGCTGAACTAGGTGTCCAGACTTCATTTACTGTTCACTCAAAAATCCATACTTTTCGAGCATGCTTATACTACTTTTTACATGTATTTGGATGAGAATGAACTGCTCCCTAAAAACCAATAGTTCGTCCTCACTTGGTAGAAATCAGCATAGATGTACAGCTCAGACAGATTAAGTAATTAAAGTTAGATGAGATTGATACTTCCCTTTACATTTGCCCTTTGCTGTGGTCATTGCACTTCATGAACTGCTGAGTTGGCTTATACCTTGTGTGACCAGCACCAGAAAAGAAGGGAAATGGAAAACATCACTGAAGACTCTAAAGGGTGATAGAAGGAAAATACATTACTTGCTTTTTAATAATTAGTGGAATTACTTGTTGACTCTTGCTATTTCTAGCTCTTTTTTAGGAATGAGTACCGTGTATTTATTTCTTCTCTTCTTTCATATCACAGCTAACCTATGTGCAAACAAGGAATAATCTGAAACTCTACAGAGACCTTGTGGTTCTTTCACTGCTTGCATAGTCGTGACAGCTTGTGCCCTGGGATTTGGATATTAGCAAGGTTAAGACAGAGTTGCTTTTTTGTTGTTTTGTTGTTTTTTTTCCAAGGGTAAGTGTGGATGTCAGCAGCATGGAATCTCAGAAGAATCAAAATAAGTCTGTAACCATGATGAAATGAAGGCACCTTGGACTAATACATTCCAGAAAATCAGCACAGCTTAGGGACTTGAGGAACTGATTGCTTTATTGTGCTGGTCTAAGATGGACTGTTGGATCTCCAAATCTGGAATGGATATAGGAGGCTCACCAACTTGCTTAAAATGTGAACAGGAGATATTTAAAGAATTTTAAATAAGGTTTCCTATGAAGATACCTCAAGAGTTAGAAAAATGTAATTTCCTGTCTCAAAAAAAAAATTGATTAGATTAGATGAGGTTACTAGTTTTTTCAAAAGCCTATTGACTATTGAAAGCTCCTAGATTATTAAACATGATGCCTAATGTTTAGAAGGATATGATTGACTGAATTAAATAATGCCTATGGTTGTGATGAAGATATATAAGGAGGATTTATCAGTAATTCATAGAGACCACAGCTGCTAAATAGACATTATACAAAGAAAATTCATGTTCTGACATTATGCTATAGGCTTTCAAAGTCCTACCCACAGCCCTAAGCTTACATGCTAGTAGCCATCATGAAACCAAGTGTACTAAGCAGGTGAGGAGTATTGGTAGTGAAGATAAATAACTAGAGAAATCTTTACAAAAAATAACAATTTGAGATGGTAATTGTTTACTCATAAACATAATGTGAATGTTGTAATCCATGACTCCTGACAGCATTTTATCAGGCAGGGAAGTATGTGGTCTCTGCTTCCACAAGGCCTTGTAGGTTGGGTGAGTCCCACATTAATCTCTCAATTATATTTAGCTGCCTCAGAGAGAGCACCATGAATTTTTGTGGGATCAAGGCTGCAGCACTGGAGAAGAAAGACTAATGAGGCAACGATGAGGTAAAAAGGAATGTTGCCTGTGGAGAAGTAAAGCTCTTCCAACACGGTGTGCATACCTCTCTGTGCTCAGCAATCTAAAAATACAAGCTCAGCAGTGTTTCATGGAAGCTGACTTTAGTTTTGGGTGTGAAAGAATGGATTAATTCCGTTAGGTTTATATGCAGCAATAGTGAATGAAATATTTCCTGCAAATGCTGATGGTCAGTAAAGAAAAAAGTTGTAAAAAAATCCTTTCAAATCCAAAGTCCATGAAAAATAGATGCTCATGACAAAAGGAGAAAAAAATAGGGTTTATCTGTAAGAGAAATACATGCAGACACTACTGCAAAGGAATTTAAATGTGTATATAATGAGTAGCTACACATGCACAAAAGTCGCTGTTACACACTATATAGCATACATAACAGCTCCAACAAGTTGCACAGTATGAGGAATACTTGCTTCTGGATCAGTGCACAGTCATTTAGTAGTCCTATCAAGCTGATAGTGAGCGTCCCAGGCCTGATACACATGACTGCCCAAGAAGAGTGTCTCTGGATGTCAGCCTCATGTACGTCAATGAAAGAAGAGCAGAGAATAATCAAAACAAGTTAACAAACCAGCAGCGAGCTTGTTTCTGCTGCAATAATAGAACCATAGGCTAACAGAGGCTTTCTTTATAAAACTTGTAAGGCTATGTCAGTAACCTCAGAATCACTGACCCACATATGTGGGATACAGTGAACATGAAAGGGTATTTTTTTCCTCTATTCTTTTTTTTCTTCTTGAATTTCTAGGTGTCTAACAGTCCATTCTGAAGCGAGTGAAACACCAGCTATTGTTCTTCCTCAACCCTCCCGATAAATCTCTCTTTGTTTGCTTATTTTGGTTAAACACCATGTAAGATCTGCTCTAATGAGTGTTGTGGCATAGTTACTTCTGATCATTTCAATGTTTTTTCAAGGGCTTTGATTAATTTTATGGTTTTAATGTTCTTTATCTATCAAAAGATCAATTGTCTGCAATACCCTACCTGTTTCATACGTATTACATACTATCACTATAAACAGAAATCTTCATTGGACCATTTTCATGAGAGTAAGTGCTTATAGTTTAGATCCATTAGCATATCAATTATTTCTGGGAAGGAATATATGAACAGGTCACTGTCATGTCCCACAAAGTGGGCATGGCTCCCCAGAGGAGGGGGCTCAAACTAAATACCATGTCCCACAAAGTGGATGTGGCTTTACGTCCCACAAAGTGGGCACTGATAGAGTTGCCCAGAGGTGGGGGTTGACCCAGGGAGATATGTATCCAATCCTCCTCTCTTAATTCATCTGTTTTACCAAACCAGTCGGCAAGATTAACCTCTGGAATTCTCCACACAGTATTCTAAGAGTAAGACCATTACCCAGGAGGCTTATATAAAACATTACTTTTCTTAAAATTGAGTAGGATTTTGAAGCTTGTAAAAAAAGAAAAACAACCCACAAAAATATCACCCTCTCAAAGCAAGAGATTAAAGCTAGCAGATCATAGCAAAATGTTACCCTCAAAACAACAGGTTACAACTGGAGGATCTTAACAAAAATAGAAATGATGTTACCCTTATATGCCAAGAATAAGGCTAGAAACAGAGAGAAAAGGAGAGAGAGAGAGAGATGGAGACAGAGGGAGAGAGATGAAGAGAGAAACAGAGAGAGAGATGAAGAAAGAGGGGATAGGAAAGATATCACCACCCATGGATCCAGGAATAATCTCCGCTTGATGCTGTGGTCCTTGGATGGCACGTGCGCCTCGAGCACTTTGAATCTGCCTCTTTTATGGTACCTGGCCCCACGTCTCCTGGTGAGGTGCAGCCTACTTTGTGCATATCCAGTGCTGGATTTGGGAATGTTCTGGGAATGAATTGGTGGGGCATGAGGGTCCAGGTGATCACCTCCAATCCAGGTTGACCGAGGAATGACCTTTATTTTCACACATATGCTCCACTCTTAAACAGAAAAATGGTCTTTCATAAGGTGGCATTGTGACTCCATGGGGCTTTTCTTGCTGGCCACTGTTCCTTATCAAGTAAGGAAAGTGTCCAGCTTATCAGGGCGATTACCAAATGAAGGGCTCTCCTTGTGAGAACAGGGTCCAGGTGGCTTATTGAATGAGAACCCCACCCAAGCACAATGTCCAGAGTTTGTCAGGGCTGCTGTTTTGAGACAATTGTTCATTTTGGGAGTTTGCAGTCACTTTAGGGAAAATGGATGATGAGTTTCTTCATTAGTGGCTACAACTGTGCACAACCTCCCACCACACCAAGAAGATAGTAATAGAATGTATTGGGTTGGAAGGGACCTCTAAAGGTCATCCAGTCCAAGCTTCCTATAATAAGCTGGGACATAACCAACTAGAACAGATTGCTCAGAGCCCCATCAAGCCTGACCTTGCATGTGTCCAGGGGTGGGTCCTCCAGCACCTCTACAGGCAACCTGTTCCAGTGATCCAGCGCTCTCTTATAAAAGAACTTTTTCCTAATGTTCAATATTTTCATCAATGACCTGGATGAGGGAACAGAGTTCACCTGGACTCACTTGTCCAGGTCCCTCTGAATGGCATCCCAACCCTCTGGTTTATTGACTGCATCTCCCAGCTTGGTGTCATCAGCAAATTTGCTGAAGGTGCTCTCAATGTCACTGTCAATATCATTAATGAAGATACTAAACAACACTGGCCCCAGTATGGGCCCCTGAGAGACACCACTTGTCACTGTTTTCCATCTGGACAGCAAGCCACTGACCACTGCCCTCTGGATAATCCAATCTTGTGATCTGGTAGAGTCATCTGGCTGGAAGGAACTTCCTTTGTGAAACTGAGAGTTGGGAATTTAATTTTTCCCAGGTCATTACATAAACAAATAATTTAATTTTCAGAGTTGGCAGTTTTAATTATGTTGGGAGTAGAGGCACCTGAACCAGCTCTAAAGAAATGGTTTAATATCCAGTTCAGCGTGGACTAACTGCTAACTGCATTGCAGCCAGCCCAAAATGAGTTGAGCAGAAGTGCTGCTAGCATCAGGTTAACCACTTCCATGTTATGTCAAAGATTGAATTGCAGGTGCCACAGTGACCTCTAATTCAACTAATAGGTATTTCCAGTGTTTTTATTTCCTAAGAATGTGTTTTGTCTCTACTTAGTGCCAAAACGCTCATAGGCCTCCCAGAAGCTCATTGCAAAAGTCAGGTTTCAAATCAAGTCCTTGAATTAAATTTTAACTGAATATTTATTACTTACATGCTTGTAATTTTAGAGTAGAAAGTCCCCCAAAAGGAAGTTTTTAACAATACAGACATTGGTGCATCCTTCTCTATATCCAGTTTCAATGTATTTTAGAGATTTTAATGTATTGAACTAATCAAAACAGAATATGTTTTGCAAATGCAGTTTAAATATTGCAAGCACACAGGAAATGCACAGGGCACCTTGCTGATATGGGAAAGACTTTCATTTTATGGTCTCTTGAAGAGTTTAAAATAAAAAAGATTCTAATAAGTTCAGACTGATAGACACAATCACAAATATATCTCCACATCTGCTCCATTTTCACAACTGAATTAAGGAACATTTTCCCCCCAATGAGTTTAATTAACTTTAAGAACAAGCTAAATTAGTTTAAAAGGCAATTAAAATGCAAGCATATAAATTGTAATTAAAACTGCATGCTGTTTATGGTTATTTTTTCTAAATATTTAAAGAAGATATTTTCCAAATGAAAAAACAGAAGTTCTGCAGTCAGTGAATAATTCAGTTCAGAAAAATATGAAAATATTTTCTTACACATGTAGAATTATTTTAAAAAATCCAATTTGTGAGAAATGAATATTACAGAATATTATATTAAAATCCCACTGGAAAATAATGTTAATTTGTTTCATAGATGCAGTTTTGTCTTATGGTGAGATGAGATTGGTTCTACTACATTATTAGTTGTGAAATTATCAGATTTATTGGGAGTTTTCACATGTGTCTAGCTCAGTTTTTCATGGACTTCACACTGCATGTGATGTAATCAGATTTCCACCCTGAGCACTTCCCTTTTTCTTCTATATCTTATTTCCCTCTATCCACATTCACTATTTGGAGTGGTTGTCCTCAAAACTGTACAGTTAACCCAACCAACTTTTAAGAGGTACTTTTTTTCCTATTCTGCTCCCTTTGAGCAACACAGATGATGTGAATGGAGCTCACATTGGCCCTGTCCTCCAAAATGAACATCACTGTTCCATTGCTATCTTGACACCTCACATATTCAAGTCACACATCTGTGACCCCAGGCAAATCACTTCATCTCACTGTGTCCACCTTCTCTTCTGCTCAAACACTTTTCTTGGTCATTTTCTTGGCTATTGCCTCTCACTGGAGTATTCCTAGGAAAATCAAAGTTGTCTCAGTTTGTGGCATTAGATTCAACAGCCAGAAATTGCTACAAGTAGCAGAAGTACTGTGAGGGTGAGGACACATCTGACAGAACACGGATAATTGCACGAATATCCATGGTAAAACTATGACTGGGGATTTGTAAACATTTTCCTCAGATATCACATAACCTGAAGAGTTGTCTTTGAGTGAGTAATGGTGATCACATATTGCTACAAACAAAAATAATGTTTTATTTGTTCCCTTACACTTCGATTTTGATCCAAGTAAAAGGAAAATTCCTCTGGAATATATTGCAAATAGGATTCAAGCACCCCAAAACAAGGTCTCACAAATACTGTTCTTCAGCTGTAACACAAAGAAATGAAATACATGCTTAATAATGGCTATATATCAGGAAAAAATTTTTTACTGTAAGAGTGACAGAGCACTGGAACAGGCTGCCCAGAGAGGTTGTGGAGTCTCCTTCGCTGGAGACATTCAAAACCCACCTGGACGCCTTCCTGTGTGATGTACTCTAGGTGACCCTGCTCTGGCAGGGGGGTTGGACTAGATGATCTTTCGAGGTCCCTTCCAACCCCTAGGATTCTATGATTCTATGATTCTATGATTCTATATAAAAATCTGATTTGGAATTCCAAGAATTAGTGTGAAGAACGGAAGTCTGGGTTTGGTTTTGATTTGGTTTTCATGTTTTGAAATTAAAAATGTGAATAAGCAGTCTCACCTAAACCTAGAGAAACTACTGAAATAGATTTCTGATAACAATAAGCTATACTGAGCCTAACCCATTGTGATGCTACGGTGGGATTTTTGTTGAAAATCAGAAATTCAAGTTGCAAAAGTACACTTAAAATATCCATCACAGCTCCCAATCTTTAAAGCTTTAAGTGACTGAAGTTCTTGAAAGTGTAGAAGTTCTAAAAGATTTGAGTCAGTTTTACACATCTGTCATTTGTTAGCTTTCAAAAAGAAAGATACATGAATATAAAGAACAAGATAACAGCACAGAAGGGCTTTGTAACTGCCAATGAAACAAAACTGCATATTTCGTCAGAGATATAAATGTTACAGCTTTAAATAAAAATAGATAGAAAATGAATGCCTTGTCCTTTCTCTGTACAAATTGGTGGATTTGAAGGGGTTAGCCTTGTTTCTGACTCAGGAGAAGCTTTCTTGTTTGTCTTACATGATTAAAAAAAAAAAATAAAAGAAAGAAAAGCATTCAGGTGGAAAGATGTCTGCTGTGTATAATGTGAGTAGTTGGATTGTTCAGCTCAACCCTTATTTAGAGAAGAAATACTTTGTAAGAAGCTTATGAATTTCTATTTTAATCCAACAGCCAATTTCCATTTGTAACTATTAGTGATATAGCACAAGAATTCCACAGGAATTCCTGCTGGTTGGAAGAAATACTAAATCTGTCCAAATTGTGGCTGGGCTCTGATTTGAGTTGCACCTGGGTTTGTGAAACCCTTCCCCAGGAAGCACGCTGAATCTGGTCCATCTTTAAATAAAGACAATCACTCAGGGTACACACACCAACCACCAGGAAGGAAAGGTCCTAATTGCATTAGCTTGTTGACAAGAAATAGGACATGTAAAGAGAATCAAGCCTGTTTCAGCTGCCATGACCTAGAGAAAACCCAGTGTAGATTCAAGAAATAATGAAGCAACGCCAATGATATTATTTATGCCACGACAAAAGAGGAAAGAGGTCTTGTGCTTTAGGGAAACATGCTATTTATTAGGACACAACTATATTCCTGCTCAATATCTTTTAGTTTGTTTGTTTACTGCATATTTAAACAGAAGTATTATTGATAAAGTAATCTGCATTTTGTCAAGCATGAGATATTGGATTTTTTCAGAATATTGAAATTATTAGACTGGATCACTTGTACACATTTGTATTTTTTTTTCCTGTAAGCAATGCAACTTACAGCATTCACTACTGTAATTAAATTAATAAGAACATACTGCTTTTTTTTATAATTTGTTCTTAGATTTGGGAAAAGCTTTTGGAATATCTTCTAAGCGTCAGATCAGGAAGTTCGTTATGCTTGAAAAGTTGTTTTCCTGTGTTGTTTCCTGAAGTTATTAGTTTTTGCATTAAATACCAGTTATGAAATATAAGGAATAAAAGAAATTATGAAAAACAGAGTAAATAATTTTTCATAAAAATAGTTTAATTTTGTATCTACCATGATATGCAAAACCCAACAATTTTTTGACAGATTCATCTTTATTTTCTTTCTTTTGCCTGTTAATTTCATGGATCCTAGAATAAACTTTATTTATTGAGGACTTGACTGGAAAGAAATTATGCAGTAATAGATCTGTATTTCCAAGAGGGTGAAAATGTCAAATGTTCCTAAGATGTCCCTTCTAGTTGTCAGAATCTCTCTCTTTTTTTTTTTAGGGATTGTATTTATTTCTTGTTACGGACTTTTTTTCACAGTGATCTTGTATTTGTGAAAATAAAAATATTCCCTTGACCTTCATTTGACAAAATCAAATTTTGACAGATACCTCAGAAAAGTGACTTGAGAACACCTCTATAATAATAAGCATGAATCCATTCATAATTGAGAGAAAACCTTCATTTATTCAGAGCTTTATTTAGAATCTCATTATCTTCTTCTAGCCTTTGATAATAGGGTCATGGGTTCCTAGAATACACTTTGAGTTTTAAAGTAAAATGCAAATTAACAATGTGCTTTCTCTCACCATTTATGTGAACTTTATTCCTACACGCACACCACAGCTTCCTAATGACTACTGTTCAATGTCCATGAAAGTTGTCATCCTGTAGGAGTGTAGAGAGTTGAACCAAGTGACTTAAATGAAAGTCATTTAGTGGAAACAGTCCCACTGATTCCTGTGAACTTCAGGAGTGTGGTCTTAAATCATCAGATTTATGTCCAGAATTTGCTGTGTACATACAAGAGAAGGGAATCCTGGCAATAGAAGACAAATTGCTTTGCTGTTGTGATTTTTTTGTTGAATTAAAACCTTAGAGTGCCAATTATGTGTAAGAAGTGCTTCTTCCCTTGTAAAGCTTTAATTTGTCAAGTTAAATGGTTTTTCAAAAATGAAAATAAATTTGCTTTTCACTGAGAAGCTTTGAACTCACTGAGACCTAAAGAAGTGCTTAAGTGCCCAGAAAACTCTCTATTTTTTTTCCAGCTGTGTCAGTGGGGTGATAAGAAATATTATCTCTCAAAACTTATTTGAAGAGTAACCAGAATGTTATACAGTTGGAAACTAGGAATCTATATATATTTAATTCTTTGAAGAGTGGATTACTTGCACTCTTTGTGCACAGAGAGAAGATTTTTTTTTTACAGTAAACAGCTCACTAATCTAGCATGTCAGGATCCAATAGCTGGAAGCTGAAACTAGACAGATTCAGATTAGAAATAAGACATCCATTTTTAACAGGAGAAATTGCATCAGCTTCCAAAGTGAGATAGGTATTTAAGATTGCAGGGATGAATCACACTTCGGAGAGGTCTCTCCTTTGGCTGTTGAGAAATCCCAGGTAACTTAGGTAGATGTCTAACTTTTAAATAGATAAATCTAGGTGAGATAAATCTGAACTTATTAAATGAAGGTAGTATTCTATGTATTTTTTTATTTTGTAACAGCCACTGCAAATGGTGGCTTAGCTGTAGTATTTTGGAAAATGTCTCTGGAATATTCCAGTGCCTTTAATAACTGAGACAAGTTTAGGGATAATTAAATGTCCAAAAGTATTAAACTGCCTCTGTGTAGTGAAAGGCATTCAGTTATAAATGGGGATTACGGTACTTATGATTTTTAAACCACTCTTTAGCTTACCTCTAGAACAGGACAGATTTGCTAAATCAAATAATCTGAATGGCATTTGCATGACTGATTTTTAAGAGCATAAAATTGACAGAGAAGGAAGCATCAGTTATGAATTTGCTACAGATTTGCTTATGATAATTATGATCACACGACTTTCAGAATACATATCACAGGGAGATTGTTCATGTTTAAGAAATATATCTTGGCATACTGTTTTTTATTTGTTTGTTTGTTCACTTTTCTTTCCACATATCTTTTTCAGGGCGTAAGGCTGGAGAAATTTCACTGAGGCTAAGCAAATATATGAATTTGAACAATTGTGTAAGTCTCACAGGGTTTGGATGACTTCTGGCAAGGAATTTTGAGTGAGACCTAAGAAGTTATTAAACAGGATGAAGTGCCTACACCTACAAATGCTCTGTGATTGTTCTCTACTGAGAGACCCAAACTGACTCAAGCTGATCCAAACCATCCACTTATGTACAAAAGTATTTTACCTTCAGTCTTACACTGATGTCTTTCACATGACTCACAGAATCACAGAATCTTAGGGGTTGGAAAGGACCTCAAAAGATCATCTAGTCCAACCCCCTGCCAGAGCAAGATCATCCAGAGCACATCACACAGGAACGTGTCCAGGCGGGTTTTGAATGTCTCCAGTGAAGTAGACTCCACAACCTCTCTGGGCAGCCTGTTCCAGTGCTCTGTCACTCTCAAGGTAAATAAGTTTTTCCTCATGTTTATGTAGAATCTCCTACGCTCTAGTTTGCACTTGTTGTTAAGATGAGACAGACATTTCTTATGACACAGAAATCACTTCATTATCAAGGTTTGCAATTCAGTTCCCTCTGTCCCAGAAGAGATTTCTTAACAACCATGTTAAAAATCAGGCTCCTCAGTATGTGCTGACTTCATGACCATTGCTTCTTTGGTCAGCTTTAACCCAAGTTTATAGCCTAGTGGCTGGAAAAGTGCCTAAGGAAATGGAAAATGTGAGTATGAGATTTTTTTAAGATTAAAATAATTGAAACTGCCAATTTTGGACTGCACATGTTTAAAGCCACCAAGAAATAGAAATGTTAATCCGGTCACTTTGGGCTAGGTACTCTTCTAAGAGTGGTCATCATACAGATGCTTTAGATAATATATCCCCTAGGATGATTCTGGTTGCAGATGTCTACAATGTGATTGTAGTGGAGATTGTTTGAAGTTGGTTAGCAATTCTGGTGGTGGCACTACCCCCGTGTCCCTTTGTCCTCAGACTCTACCACAGCACCCAAACCTTCACCCTTGGCCCCAGATCTCCACCATTTATAGCACAAATCTCAACCAACTGCCCCAGATATTCAGCATTTCTGCCCCAGATATTCAGCATTTCTGCCCCAAACCTCTAAACAAAAACATGCTTTTCAGAGAACAGGACTTTACAGACATCTAAAAAATGGCAAGACCTGAAGCCAACATTTAGTTTTCAATATTTAGGCCTGCAATACCAAGAAAAAAAAATTCTTTATGAGCCATAATGTATGTTAAAGTATTCAAAGCTTGCTAAGATACTGAAAGTCCTTTATCTTTCAGCTACATCTTTGTGGCCATAAGAATGGCCACAGCTTCCCTGTGCTGCAAAAGTAGGTATGTAAAAGTACTTCAATCTAAGAAAACAGTGCCGTCGTGATGTTCCATAAGGAAAAATGTATATGTATATATTATTTTTTTCTGAGACAGAAAATACTTTATGAACATGTATTAAAAGAGGTTTTCAGTGGGCTGAATAAGGCACAAAACACAGGGAACATCAAGATGTAATTACACAGTCATAGAGAAGTCTACCATGGAAAAAGGAGAGGTATTATAGGTTTTTTTTCCCTGAAAAATGAAAAAGACAATCTCAAATTCTGAAGTATACAGTGCACAATCGAGTGTGAGGAAACATCAGCTCATTAGCAGCCCCAGTTTTATGAACAGAGCATTATCAGCTCTGTGAGTCTGAACAAAACAATTGTCAGCTGCCACCCTTTCTCAAGTAGACAATTTAAAATCTCATGTTGTGAAAAGTGAAAAAGTGAGATCAAACCCCGCAATCGTCTTGTCTAGCAGGTGCAAAAGGTTCTTCAGCCTGCCAAAGAGCAGTCTCTTCCATTGAACAGACAAGAAGATAGGTATTAATATTCAGGGGAGGCTCTGGGTAGAGATTGTGAGGACAGGAAATCTGGGTTCTCTGTCTGTTTAAGCAAGGTTGTTCTGGGCAAATCCTGCCCTGCTGGTAACGTGAGGATGAAAGAAGTAGAGGCAACATCTACTTTGGGCTCATGTGAGCTTGGAGAACACAGAAGAGAGGTTGTGAGGCAGATGGGACTCGTTTTAATGTTGTTTAAAAATAGTAAGCATGTTTGTTGGGAAAACGTGCATTGGGGTCTTTGCTACCTGTTCAGTTCAGGAGAAAAGATGAGCATGCCTGCCTTCTGGCAAACCACACTCTTTCTGGGACATGTTCTATGAGTAAATGCATTTACAGTTGCACTTCCTTTTTCTTGTATAAATTGTTTTTCAGCTTTCCTGCTAGGGGTAAAAGGCTCTCTGTGCTGCTTAATCCCCTAAAATATCAAAACACAGCACCAAACAGGATCTATCCCTTTACCTTACTTCATTCAGGTTTATCCACCTGTGAAATTAGTATAATAGCATTGTTCTGCCTCACAGGGATATTGTGCATCTGCTTGCTTGGTGCTCCAGGCATGTTTTGAAATGCTTTCTGTTTCTGAAGTGTTTTGTAGGCCTTGGACAAAAAAAAAAAACAACAAAAAAACCCACAACAACCTGACAAAATACAACTTTGAGAGGTGAAGATGGTAGATTCCTGCATTAAACTATGATAAAGAAGGATAATTGTGAGACCAGGGCTGAGTGGTGGACCTAGAGCCTAGAGAAACTTCATTTAGCTGCTGCAGAGAACCACAGTCCCAGTGCTGCTCCTGTCCCACGTTGTGCAGCAACATGGCCCTTTACAGGGGAAGCCAGGGGGCTCTGCAGGCTTTCCCTCCTCTTCTGCAAAATCTTAGAAGACTGTTATGAAGGAGGGTCATTAAACTGCATGCTCAGTGGAGGAAAGACAAGTTTTTTTGGCAGCCATCACTGCGGGGAAGCATGTTAAAAAACAACCAGTCTTCAAGAAACCCCAGTATCAACGCAAAGAATATTTTTCCAACTTAAAAAAATACCCACCTGTCACAGAGTGAGTTGACTCTCTGTATGAGTCAGTCTCATTTCCTGATAAGTGTTTTATATTACTAATTTTCAATTACACTGGAAGCTATTTAGGACAGAATGGATGTTTATGCCTATGGAAGTTTACTGCAGTGAGATGTTTGTTCTGAAGCTACTGGAAGATGAATAATGAGGCTAATAACAATAACATATTTAAATCAGAACATGCATTTGTTCATTCGTATTCTTAGATCTCTGATCATCGCTTCTCAAGAGTTTCTCACTCCATATTTTTACCTAATGGAACTGTATTCCTCAGACGAGCTGCTCTGAAATCTGTTTACTTAATAAGCAAGTTGCCTGATTGAGTCAGGGCTGAGACAGAAAAAGAGAGAAAACATCAGCCAGCTCAAAAGCAAAGAGAAAGCAGCAAAGATCATGTTGTAGCCCATCTTTCCCTTTGGGCCATTCATGTAAAACTGTTTACTTCGGTTGTGCAAAACTGGGTCTCCCTTTTTCAGAACGACATTTCTGCTGATTTCAAGGTATTTATAGCATCCAGGCACTCTGTTTGATTTGCTCGGTGCTACTTATTGACAGAGTAAGGCTGATGCCTGTATTCACTGTAAGAAAAACGTGGATTTTTTTTTCTTTTTTGTACATCAGGGGAGCTCAGTATCAAGAACCTCAGCCTTTGGCAAGTGATGAGTCTGTCCCTTTCTTGGAAGACAAGGTCCAATGTAAAAAAAAACTAAATCAAAATATATTTTAAGTATAATGGATTCACAGAACAACTTCTATTTTTTTTATTATTTTTTTTTTTCCATCTAGCTTTAAGTGTTGTTTTAAATGTTCAGGCATTTTTCTGGATGCCAAGAAGCAGAAGCTAATCTTGCACTAAATAAAAATTGATCTTTGCATAACAGGACTCCTGGAGCTAGGTTTGTTGGAATGATAAAGCAAATTTTGAGCCTCATGCACGTCAGTAACATGATATCACTAAATTCATGTCAGCTGAGAGTTTGAAGTAATATTTCAAAGGAACCTAAAGTTTCTAAGAAATTAAGCTCTGTTAATGAAGACAATTGGACTTTTACGTACCATTTGTGTTTAGGAGAACATTAAAGACACATGCATTTTCCTAGGAGGTAAGAGCTGCTGGGCTTTTGAAGTTTGTAAGGAATGGTAATAGGCTGCTGTAGCCATGTAAGCACCTCTGAAAATCTGACCTCATGTCATTTTTAAAATGGAAGTCTAATTATTTTGACAATTTATCCTTGGCACTATGGATTCTCAGCTTGATCACAATTTTATATTTAATTCTAATCAATTCTAAAGAGTGCAAGCTAGCCCTCAGCTTGGATAGTCAATTCAACCAATTAGTACCCACTGAGTACCCAGCTTTAAATTGGTTAAAAAAAAATTGAGTGATTTTCCTCTTTATCCTTTTGGAGCTGGTTGGTTGTTTTTTTTTTTTCTGTACCAAGCTAAGCAAAGCAACACTAGAATTTCCAAATTGTCTTTTCAGTTTGTATTTCAGGCACTTTTTTTGTTTGGTTGTTAAATTAGGGTTTAAGATTTAAATACAATTCACAGCAAATACTCTATACAGCACTTATCTACTCTAACATTGTGTACAGATACTAAAAGAAAAAAGTATTATGAGTAGTAAGAGCAATTTTAGTTATTAAATTGTCTAATAACTGTCTTTGTGATGCAAGGACATTTCTAGTTCTTCCCTGAAAGCTTTATTGACATCACGTCTGTCTTGAGCTAATTTTTCTGTATTGTATTTTATCCTCAAAAATCTCAGCACAACGATGTTAGACTGCAGAATAATAATTTAGAATTTTGCTTTTATTTTACCTGGCTTAATGGTAAAATCATGTTTGCTGAATTGAAGTGTCTTAATCAGATCTCTGAGAACAGTAGTTTTTTAGCCTGTAGGGTCTATATAGTTAAATTTAATTTGCCCTCTGGGAAATCTATCAAAGGCTGTTATTATATCTTTAACATCCTTTCACTCAAATTAAAATATATTCCATTATATTCCATTCCATATGAAGAAAGAACTTAGTCTTTGATTTCTTTCCTTCTTTCTCTTTCTCACTTCTGTCTGTCCCTTTCTTCCTTTCTTCCTTTCTTCCTTTCTTTCTCTCTTTCTCTCTATTTCTTTTATCTCTCTCTATCTTTCACTTTCTCTCTTTTCTTTCTCTCTTTTCATTCTCTGACTTTTGCTCTTCTTCCTTTCACTCATCTTTTAGTTTTTGCTCTGTTTCTCTCTTGCCTGTTTGCTTACCTCCCTTCTTTCCTCCCTCTCTCACTCTCCATCTATTCCTCCTTTTCTTCCCTCTTTACAACTCCAGTCTCTTCCTCCTTTCCCTGTAAAAAACAAAACAAAACAAAACAAAACAAAACAAAACAAAATAAAATAAAATAAAATAAAATAAATAAAATTCAGCAGTTACTTTGAGTGTTTTGTCCCTCTTGACTTCCAGATAAAAAGGAACTAGGGGAGTAGCCTGGCTCTGTGTGCACACAGGTGCTGACACCTTTCCTAATACTCTCTCTCCTACATGCATCAAAAGACACAGATAGTAGTTCCCAGTGACAATCCCAATATGTTCACTTTTCCTATTCACAACTGTCAGAATGATGCAATAAAAACCTCAACTTTATGGTAAATGCCTCAGGGTAAATGTAGCTCACATATGCCATTACACTATCTCTATGTTTTGTTCTACACAATAGAAATACCTTCATCTTGAAATAGTTTCATTTTAGTGCCAGCTCAAAAAAGAAAGATAAAAATATGTAGTTTGAAACAAAACACCACAACTTTGTCTGGTGTACCTAATGTGTGATCATCTTGGAATGCTTAAATTAGAGTTCACAGTGCTCAAATTAGGGCATTTCACTTGGGCTTGAAATCAGAATATATTCTTCCTTATTGTCACTATTTGGTGATTTAACTTGCCCCCTGGAACAGTCATTTGGCCTGCTGAGAAAAATCTGTCTGTATCACATCAAGGAAATGAAAAGAATTTTCTCTGAAATGTATGTATTCATCATTACAGATGATAGATAGAGATTTTAAGAGAGCAAGTGTGTTGGACTAACTCAAGTTTCCATTCACCCCAGTAGTTAGATATGTCCAAATAAAGCAAAAATATTTATATTCCACAAGAATAAACTTCTGGCAAAGCATCTTTCAGCCATTTCAGCGGTTCTAGCTCCTACATTAATTTGAAATTCGATCTTCATGCTGTTAAACCAGAACAAATCTGACAGACAAGTTACTCTGGAATCATGTTTCCTGCTGTGAACAATACAGGAATTTTTATAATGAAGAGACCCTAACAGACTCAGTCAAAACACTGAAGAAATTATCTTCCTGACTTTACTTGGCACTGAAGACTGAGTTGGTCTTATTATTTTTGTCCTCAAATGTACAGTAAAAACTGTTTCATGGAAGGTTTTGTTTTGGTTTTGTTTCTTCCTTCCTGTAAAAAATATCGTGCAATTCAATTTCCAAAGCATGAACGAGATGACAAGACAATTTTCCTAGGGTGGACTTGGCTCTCCTGCGTCTCTGGGAAATAAACAAACCCAGACTCCAGTAAGGGAGTTATCTCAGCCCTTGGTGGCCATCACTTGCCCAGTCCAGCTGTTCTTTGGTCCTTAACTGGTTCTCAGACCAATTTTAAGGCAGCTTAGTCAGTTTGTAGCTGTTTTGATTTGTGCTGCAATCACTTTTTTGCAAGAGCTCATGGGAAGACTATTTGCATGCGTCTTGGTGCAGAGAGTACCAGCTCCAAGATAAAACAAAACTCTGCTGGAGAAGCAGACAATACACAAATGCTTACCTGCAACAAAATGTGCATAAACTGTACTCTCACTGGAGCTCATCAGCACAGTCCAGCTGCTTTTTGTTTACAGTGAGGGCAATGATTCCCTTACTGGAATAAGTATGGTCAGTCTTTTGCAGCAAACACAAGAACTCCCAGGAGCTACTTCCACAACTATTTAGAAAGTTGTATGATAAAGAGGAAAGCTAGAACTAAGCAATGAATCTGAGGCTGGATTTCAGCTCCACTCTTATGTTCAAGGCTTGATATTTTGATTTTTGCTTTTGGTGCAGCTCTAGTAAAAGCTGTGCTGTTCTGGTGACTGAGCTGAGAACATAATTGGCAATATTTTTTGCTCAGCTATCATATTCATCTTTCAAACTTATGAATGTACAGATAATGAAAGTCTTAAGTGAACTCATTATTAACTTATTAATATTAATGTATTTCTTCAGCAAACAACTTTTATCAGTGTTTTGTCACAATAAGGAATGGTGAATATTGCTACAATATAAATGATCTATAATTTGGCCTACGGTACTTACCAGTGATGACAAGAAAGAAAAAAGACTGAAAGGGAGAAGACAAAGATAGAATTAAATTGATTCAGTACAGAAATTATGAAATTTTAAGCATAGTTTTCTAATTCCTCCTCCTCCAGTCCTTTGTTCTTTTCCTTTTAATGTTTGCTGAGTTTTCTAACTTAAACTGGGAAAAATCTGGATAGAAAAAAAAAGCTGATATTTCTGAAAAGTTTTGTAATTTTTCAGAATTACTTAGTACTTAGGAGAAAAACATTTTTTATTTTTTTTAGCAACAAGTAAATTTTCATCAATACAATGTAAATTCTTGATCAGAATTATCACTTTTATCATCTTGGTTAAGAAATTTCAGCCCACTTTCACACTCATGGGCTTCAGACCACTGGAATACCTGAGTAAAACAAGTATGCAAGATACATGAAGTTAAAGAAATTTAAATTTGCATTCAGATTTTGCCAAGTATTGGGGCAGCCATTTGGGAATTTTAGAACTTTTTTTTTCAGTTCTGAAGAAATTACTTCTTTTTGAATTATATTTTTGTACGTTTCATTCAAAATCACCTTCAACACTGTTTTTTAAAGACATAGTATTAAAGAGACAGCTCAAAGCTCAGAGTGCAGAATTTTCCATGGAGTTGCAAGAATCACCTTTGATGGTTATTTTGTTATTTTGTGACATTGCATTCTCTCAGAGAACTTCAGTCACTCTAAGGATGTAAAGCAGATGAGACCATTCCTCTAGACCTGTAATCACAAAGTTCCAGATCACAATGTAGTCACATCTCAAGACGAATGTCATGATCTTTGTCCTTTTTCTTACATAGGCTTCCATTTCTCAACTTTAATTTCAAAGGAACTAAGTTTCTTGGCCTTCTGGGTTACAGAGATAACTTGGAAACTGTGGGTTCACGAAGTCTCAACAAGTCAAAAAGCAGAACAACATTCCCCATACAAGTTAAGTTTAAGACACATTTTTAATCTTGAGAGAATATTTGGACTCCTGGCTTAACAATGCTGAGCTTCTGACCTTCCTTTACTTGTGAACAGGTAGTCAGGAGGGTTGGGCTATTAATATATATTAATATATATATATTAATATATATATATTATATATTAATATAACTTTTAAGTACAACATTCATTTCCCTGAAAACCCTATAATACAATTTTGATAATGTGTATAATCTTCCTTAAGATAAGAGGGGGAAAATCAAGAGCTAGCCCAAAGATGTGTTTAGCTCATATTCAATTAGAACATTTCTTTCAAGGAAAGATTTTCTTCCCTTTACTATGAAATAGACCCAGACTTACCACTAGGAAACAACTCTTTGCAGATCTGCCCTAGATTCATTTTAACCCTGAAAAGTGTTCTCAGATTTCTAATTTGGCTTTCAAAGGATTGAATCTGTAATTCCAAAAATCTGTATGTTTTAAAGTATGGATTGTCAGGGGAAAAAAAAAATAATCAAAGAAAAACAAAATAAAAGGAGGGGATCCATGAGAACAACTCATGAAAATGTTTAAATGTTAGGTTAGCTTCCTAACTGTGTGGGAGACTGGATCACTACATGACAATTAATTTAAATGGCTACTAAGTATCCAAAAAGTCAGTTTTTAATTAGATGCAGATGCCTTGGCATTTTTGTAAACTGAACACACAGCAGCTTATTTGGGATTTCAAAATCTCTGCCGGGATTCAGTGTTTACTGTAGTTTGATGGAAGCCAATGGGAAAACTCCAAGAGGGCCTTTTAGGCCAGGCATGGGTACCTTTGCCCTGCTTAAAGTTTAGGAGATTTCCTAGGCACCTTGCTTGCACCACACACTATCACGTCCTGTAAAGTGACTGAGTCATGTAAAAAGGAATCTTGAGCTGGGTCTGGTCCTGAAGATATGGATTCCCTTCTTCTGCTTTAGGAATTGATCAGTGAGATTGAATATGTCATGAAGCCTTAAAGTACAGGCTTTTCTTATGAGAGGCTGAAATTAGACAGATATCTCGAGGCTGCCATCTTCTTTTTTTCCTTGGTAACACATTTATTGAAACACAACACTCTTCACAGTAGACACTTCACTTTTGCAAATGTGCTGGCCTTCCAAAATTGACTAAAAAGTTTAGAAGTGAAAAAGCACCTGCAAGAACTACTAAAACTGAATGAATCTGTGGGTGTTCTGCATTTGGTTTACATCTTCACTTCCACTTATGTTTATACAGCCTAAGTGCTATTTGAGGCACTCAGAGGGAGACTTTCAAAAGCACCTCTATTATAAGCAGGAACAAACTGCACTTGCAGAAGTCGATAGGATCCATGCTTCTACACCTCTGGTTGGTTTACATTAAAACTTTTTTAAAACCTCCTAAATCCAAACCACCTGTAAGTTTTACTCGCAGTTATTCAAGCAAAGGTAATTATTATACCCCCTAAAAATCACAGAATCATGGTTTGGGTGGAAGGAACCTTAAAGATTCTGTAGTTTCAACCTTCCTGACATGGGCAGGGACACCTCCTACTAGATTAGGTTGCTCCAAGCCCCAGCCAACCTGCCTTTGAACACTTCCAGGGAGGGGGTATCTACAAATGCCCTGGGCAACCTGTTCCAGTGTCTCACTACTCTCACACTAAAGAATTTCTTCCTAACATCTAAACTAAATTTCCCCTTTTCCTGTTTAAAGCCATTACACCTCGTCCTATCACTCCCTACCCTTGTAAAAAGTCCCTGTCCCCTTCCCCCCTGCCCCCCCCCAGCTTTTTTGTAGCCTGTTTAGATACTGGAAGGCCTCTATAAGGTCCCCCTGGAGCCTTCTCTTCTCCAGGCTGAACAATCCCAGCTCTCTCAGCCTGTATCATAGCTGAGGTGCTCCAGCCTTGTGTCCTCCTCTGGACTCACTCCAATAGCTCCTTGTCCTTCCTGTGTAGGAGACCCCAGAACTGGACACAGTACTCCAGGTGGGGTCTCACAAGAGCCAAGTAGAGGGTGAGAATCACCTCCCTTGTCCTGCTGACCATTCTTCTTTTGATGTAGCCCAGGACTTGGCTTTCTGTGGCAAGTGCACATTGCTGGCTCATGTTGAGCTTCTCATCCGCCATCAGCTCCAAGTCCTTCTCCTCAGGGCTATTCTCAATCCATTCCCTGCCCAGCCTGTATCTGTGCTTGGGATTGCCCTGCCAATGTACAGAGGAGTAGGCTACTTTCATGACTTCAGCATGAAGTCAACACACCGTTTTGCTAGGGAGAGAGGAGTGTAGTGGGTTTATAGTGTGGCCAGTATAAGGAAAACTGAAAATTGAGACCCTCATTAAAGGTATCACAATTAGAGATCAGAAAATGCAAATGCCAATATTGTTTCTGAGTTACAGCAGAGATTTCTCCTGATCGTGTTCAGTGTTGTCCCCAGCCACGTGTACAGCTAATTAAAAGCCACTAGTTTAAATACATCATAGCTGATTTTTACCAGATATGGCCAATCAGTCCAGCTAAAGCCTTCTTAACACTTTAGCCTACAGCAAAATATTAGAATTCATGCCCCCAGCATTGCTGCAGTCAGAGATAATTTAGATTGCTATTATGTCAACATCATGAAAGTGTTGCAGATTTCCCTTTAATACTACAAAATTACTCTAAAAAGACAATAATTTAACTGGAGGGAGTTACATTCATGTTGACAGTAGAGTGATAAAATTAGTAAGAATTAAGAAATGCAACTCAGGAAGAAAGCATAGTATTTTCTTAACAAAAATAAAAATAATTTTCCAAACTTTTGAGCCTAGCAAAGCTTAATGAATTTCAATATAACTTATTTTACTAAGGGGAAAAAAAAATAAAAAACACCAACAAAAAACCCCAACAAAACCAAAACCAACCAAACAAACCCCAAAAATAAAGCTTTGGAGCTGAAACTAGAAGTACTAGGACAACCTCTTTTCACTTGTGCCCTGTGATAGGACAAGGGGCAATGGATTCAAACCCAAGCATAGGAAGTTCCATCTCAATGTGAGGAAGAGCTTCTTTACTGTGAGGGTTACAGAGCACTGGCACTGGCTGCCCGGAGATGCTGTGGAGTCTCCTTCTCTGGAGACTTTCAAGACCTGTCTGGATGCCTTTCTGAGTGATCTGCTCTCGTTTTTCTGGTCCTGCTCTGGCAGGGGGGTCAGACTACATGATCTTTAGAGGTCTCTTCCAACCCCTAATATTCTGTGATACCTAGCTGAAAAGCTGCTGTAAGGAATGGAATTGGGTATGGAATCCTGTGGGAGAGAGGCATCAAAGATACAGGCTTCTTAAAATGAAGGCAGAAAATGGAGCTGAATCCCATCTTTCACTTGCAAGCTCACAGTATTAGATATTTTTGTTCACTTTCCTTCTTCACTAACCTGAATCAGCCAGTCCCTCCAATTAGAAAAATAGTCCACCCGCACAGTCGAGTGTGCTGGAGTCACCTGTTCTCAATTCCTTGTTGCTTTTCTCCACTTACCTGAGTGACTTTTTCAGTGGACTACAGACAAAACCTAAAGAGACTTCTATAATGCTTCTGATCGGACTTTCCAAGAGGAAGTCAGACATATACCACATTTCTCATGCTCCTTTGTATTTCACTATTTTATGCAGAACAAAATAATATCAGTATTGAAATAACAGTCCCCTGCTCAAAGTTAGTGGTCATAGCAAGAAATACAATTCAGCTGAGGAGCATTACAGATCCTTTGGGTCAGGCTCTCCCATCAAGGTGAGATGAGACTGCACTCTGCATTGTGCAGCTTCTAAGAAAATGAGTTGATTTTGAGATGAGGACAGCAGAAAACTGGGCAACAGGAAAAAAAAAAAAAAAAAAAAAAGAGACCTGTCCACACCAGAAGAAAGGTGAAGATCATCTGAGGTGTGATGAACCCAAAAAATGAGCAAGTTCTGATAGCCCTAAACTGACTCTGCCCAAGGGTCTCCACACCACACACAGAACAGAGAGACTAAGTTTTATCCGGCAGAAGTATTTATACTCTAAGTAACATCATTAGACTATTAACAAGGAGATAAGGATGCATTGCTCTGGTATAAGAGGAGCAGGACCAGTGCAAAGTATTGCCAACTTTTTAAAGAGTAACTTAGCAGCAAAATAGTGGAGAGCCATCTGATTTAGATTATGAAACAAGGAGTAATGACCAGGTAGAAAAACCAGGGGAGTGGGGCAATAGGCTTAATTGCACAAGAGATCAAACTTACCTTTCCCTGTTAATAGAAGCCTCACCTTGAGTACCCTGTGCAGTTTTGGGCACCTCAATATAACATGGACATTACACTATTGCAGTGTGTCCAGAGGAGGATGATCAAGATAGTGAAAGGTCTCAAGGGCAAGACTTACGATGAGAGACTGAGGTCACTTGGCTTTTTCAGCTTCAAGAAGAGAAGGCTGAGAGGTGACCTCATGGCAGTCCACACCTTCCTCAGGGGAGCAGTGGAGAAGGAGGTGCTGATTTCCTCTGTCTGGTGACCAGCAATAGGACACAAAACAATAGAATAAAGCTGAATCTGGGGAAGTTCAGACTTGATATTAAAAAAAGGTTTTCCACCAAGAAAAGGGTGTTTCGTCACTGGAACAAGGAAGTGGTTGTGGCACCAAACCTGCTAGAGTTCATGGAACATCTGGACAATGTTCTTAGTTGTATGGGCTAGTTTTATGTAGTTCTGTGAGGAGCAGGGAGTTGGACTTGAGGATCTTTACTGGGGTCCTTCTGAGTGGAGATATTCTGTGATGTGAAAGGTAACTTTGATTTCAAAATTCACAGATTATCTGTTGCTGCATGTTGACTGCAGCACTGAGATGCAGGGTACATGAGATCTGAACCCAGTAGGTCTAGGACAGAGAATTCTTCCTTCTGCACACACCTCTTTTTAGCAAGGGGAGAAATTGTCATATTTTCTGAAAACTTGAGCAAAATGTCTAAGGTAAAAAAATTGTTCTGATTAATTAATAATCTCTTGACAGAGAATGGAGTTAAAAGCATTTCAGATTCTAGAAGTAGCTCAGATTCAATATTTGTTTGGAGTCCACTGTAGACTTGTGAATCCATAAAACCACTTCTTATTGCCACTGTGATCCTGAGATGGTTCAGATGTGGTACTGTGAGAAATCTCAATACCTGTATTGACATGACAAAAACCAGAAGTCCCAGAACAGTTTACCTGCAGATGTCTACACATCTGTGTTTCTAAACTCCTGGTATTGTTACAGGAAATGTAATTAAGACACTCAATGAGTTCTAGAACTCAGTTAATTTGCTTAAATGAATGTGCCTATTGCCGTTTGAGGTTCATTTGTGGATCTCACTTGGCTGACATCTACATTTTCAGTAGGACTGCTGTCTCCTACAGGGCCTCTGTCATATTTGTCCAAACTATGTAAATGTCTCAAATGCTCTAGGATGTCTCCCTGTTGGAAAGCAAAGATATCTGTGTTGCTCAGATTATCAGCTCACCCTGAAGCTGATATCCAGGGTGACATCCAGTTGCCTAAATACAGTCTTGTGTCATTTTAGATTCTGAGAAATATCTTTCTTGGCCTGTAGCTGCTGCTTCACAATGGTGTCATCTTCCATAAATCCTATCTTACATGTGTCAGTCCAGTAGGAATGCCTTAGGCAATTCAAAAGTCTCCTGATATTTAAGCTTCAGAAAGTTTAACAGTTGATTAGTACACTTAATGGCTGGTCAGCTGAACAGTTTTCTGGATACAATGTATGTTGGCTGTACCTATCATGAAATTAAATACTCAGCTCACATATGGACACCTAAACATAGCTTCTTTGCTCCTAAATGAGATCCTACCCCTAGGAATCACTGAGGGATCGTTAGAATTTTATATGTTAACCTTGAGCATACTGACTACAGGAAAAATATCCTTTTAATTTCCTTTTCCAGCAAAGCTCGTGTTTGAAACACCTTGATCTCAGTAAAGAATGCAGAATATTAAGTATAATGACTAAAAAAAGGGTTTATAAGTACCATAATTAATTTCTCAGCAGCAGAAATGGATGTGTGTATTGCAGGTCAAAGGAATCTTGCAGTTCCACTGAAGCCCATTCCTAGAATCCTAGAATAGTTTGAGTTCCTGGTGATACCAATCTCTGGTAGTAAACTATTTATCAGGGCTGCTACTAAATAAATAAATACATATTTGAGGGAGAAAATGTGCACTCTCTGTGAAATGCCAAATAGTAGGATTGTGCTCATCCATTTGTGATGGAAATTTAGAATTAAACTAGTGCATTTGATCCCTCCTGAACTAGTGCCACCCACATCTCAAATACCCAATGCATCATTCTCGAATATTTTTCCTCTTTTAATATGCTCAGCAAATACTGAAGAAACTATATTCAAATCTAACAGTTTTTCTATCTGGCCATGCATCATTGTCAAATGTTCCATTACAAATGAAGCTGGCAGAGAACCTAGTCAAAGTCAACTGTAAACTTGTAAATCAAAGCCATCATTTGAGTTCAGGTCAGGATGGGAAGCATTTACTAAGTTGGATGTATGTGCCCCCTTTGTTAGACAACAGAGGGCAAACAACAATAGTCCTCTATTGCACCATTCAAAACTTTTAATCTTGATACAACATTGCCTCATATGAGAGATTAATGTAAGCAACTTTAATTTTCTGACATAAAGATATTCATTATAGTGGAGCTAAAATTACATTCTGCAAGCAACATTGCTGTTCTGGGGACAACTCAATCTACACTAAAAATTTGATCACAGACCATCTCAGGGACCTTCACCAGATTGTCACTCAAAGAACAAGATACCTTTCTTTAAAATGACCTCTTTGAAAACAGATGTATAAATTTTAATAGCAGAAGCAAAACTGAAACACTGTGAAAACATTTTGCTGCACATTCTCTTTTCTATAGGATGTGAAGATAAAAGCATTCTGATAATGAAAAAAAAATCAAATAAAGACTGGATGGAATAGAACAGATTTTATTTGAGCTTGGATTGAAATAGGTAAAAGAATTTGAATTTGAAGGAAAACTGTGGCCTTGGAACATATTAAGAAAGAGGACATTTTTGGAAGAAGGATGCAAGTATCTTTCAAAGGGAGCTTTGTAACTTTTGGAAGAATAGAAGAATCATTCAATACATAACTGAAATGAACTGAGATTCTAGTCCTTTAGAGGTTTTTCTGTCTCCAGCTTTAGTTACTGTGAAATTCCTTGACAACAGTAATAAAGCATTTACAGTGAGACTCTTGACTTGTGCCCACCTGAAACATTCTTCTTCTATTGACTCAGAAAGCTTTGGGGGCAAAAATTGTGTGAAGCAATGAGCCTATTCAATATTAGACAAAGGGATAAAGCATACAATACTGGAGACATATTTTCCCTTTTCTTATGAAATGTTTCAAGTGAAAACTGCTTCTTTCAACACTGCAGACCTTGTGGGAAATGACCTGTACACTGGATAAGTTGACAGGCACAGTAGGGGATTTCATTACACCTCAGAATTTGACTGGCACAACCATCTCTCTCTGGCTCTCTGTAACCCCTGGCAAGTGCTTGGAATTGAATCTGTAAATGTTAATCAATATTTCAGGCCTATTAAATAAAGAAAGGCATTGTTGAAATCAAAGCACTAACAGCTAGCATGGTGCTATATGATGACTTCCAGGCCATCAAAACCTTGTAGGGAGCAAAAGAGCAAATATTTTAATAAAACAATTACTTCTGCACTTTCAAACCTGCAGAAGAATGTTACATCTCCAACCCTATCACACTAACTTAATTTTCACTTCAAACAGGTCAGTGAACAGAAGCAACTCAATACAGATATTTAATGAGTCTAAGACGCTATCCTCAATCCTCGGGGAAGTAAAAGCCCATTATGTGTTTTAAATATCTGCAAGCAGAATTTCTTCTCAAAGGGAAAATATGGCAGAACTGCACCCAAAGCCTAAAGGAGTTGAACCACTGATTTCAGTGGATACAAGCACTGTGTGACATTCATGGGTAGGATTGATTTAACGCAGCTGAAGACAGTCCCACCACTGGCATCTGTGGTTGAGCTGGTGACCCGAGGCTCACTTTGGAGAAAAATGAGGACTTCTGGAGAGCAATTTATTTCATGCTAAAGCCAATGTTTAAAATAGGTCAAATGAATTGTACCTTAAAGCCTGCTGGTCTCTGAAGTGATTACAAAGAGAACCACAGGTAGCCAAAGCAACTAAGTGATAGCCACCCAAAGTCAGGTGAGATGAATCACTGTATCCCCATATATCTACTGGTGCACAGACATAAACCAGACTGCAAAAGCAAGTGACCTTGTGGTATCCTCAGACAGATGTGTAAAAGGGTAACATAACAAAAAAAGTAAAACATTTTCAGGATTTTTAAGTGTTTCCCTATTAAAAAGTTTGAAATGGGTCTATAGGAGTTTATATATCTCAAACGTCTAATGAATGAAAAATTATTTCTAATTTTTTCTCCTCACTACAAAACAAGAATCCAGCTCTGCAGCCACAAAGTGGTGACATGTTGCAGCAGGAAGTAGCAGCTCTTGTTTTCTTTAGAGTCCTGGTAGATGCAGGAGCTGGATGCTGATATAGACAAGACTAGATACTACTTGATAACTTGGTAATACTACCCCACCTTTGAGAGAGGAAGCAGCCTCAATTTGCTTCCGTTGCCTTCAAGTTTAGGGAGAGTTGGGTCTCTTGCAAAAGTAAATTCCTAATTCTTGGCAAAGTGACTACCAAGAGGCGTTGAAAGCAATTTGATAAAGTTTAAAATTCTTTCAGAATTAGCTTTCCAAAAAAATGCAATTGGCAACTTTAAGATGGTGACATGGTAGCCTGCTGTGTCCATCCCATTCTGAATAGTGAAAACATGAGAAGTTTAACATTTCTTTACTACTGTTGTATTGAAAGGAAATATGTAAAACAAAAAAGGGAAGACTGCTACTCGTATATTCTGATGTGATGTGAAAAGTAAAGAAGCTGGTGACTGCTGGACATCTTGTATACCTGCTGGAATATACAGGTTGCCTGACTGGGAGGACAGTATAAAAGAGGCAGTCTACAGGCAGATAGGAGCAGCTTCACATTCACAAGCTATGGTACTCATGGGTGACATTGACCACCCTGCTACGCGTTAGAGGGCCAACTCTGCAAAGCACAAAGAATCCAGGAAGTTCCTAGAATGCATGGATAATAACTTTCTTTTCAAAGTAACTGAGGAACCAACAAGGAGATCTGCTATGCTGGACCTTGTTCTCACCAACAAAGAAGGGCTGGTAAGGGATGCTGAGTTCAAGGGCAGCCTAGGTTGTAGCGACCATGAAATGGTGGAGTTCAAGATTCTTAAGGCAGCAAGGAGGGCTCACAGTAATTTTCCTACCCTTGACTTCAGGAGGGCAGATTTTAGCCTCTTCAGGGATCTGCTCAAGGAAGTGTCATGGGATAACATCCTGGAGGGAAGAGGGGCCCATGAAGGCTGGTTGCTTTTTAAGTATTGTGGTCTCCAGGCCCAAGAGCACTGCATCCCAACTAAGAGGAAGTCAGGTAAAAACTTCAGGAGGCCGGTGTGTATGAGCAAGCAGCTCCTAGAAAAGCTCAAACTTTAGAAGGAAGTATACTGGGGGTGAAAGCTAGAGCAGGTATCCTGGGAGGGTTACAGAGAGGTTGTCCGAGCAGCTAGGAATCAGGTAAGGAGAGCCAAATCCCAGGTGGAATTAAATCTCACCAGGGACGTAAAGAGCAATAAGAAAAGCTTCTATGGATATGTTTGGGATAAAGGGACAAGCAAGGAAAATGAAAACCCTCTCCTGAAGGAAACAGCAGACCTAACTGCTAGTTAGTATGGCTAGATGGCAGCACCCAGAGAATTGTGGTCAATGGTTCAGTGTCCAAGTGGAGGCAAGTGGCAAGTGGTGTCCCTCAGGGATCAGTACTGGGACCAGTGCCGTTCAACATCTTTGCTGTAGACATGGACAGTGGGATTGAATGTATCCTCAGCAAGCTTGCTGATGATACCAAGCTGTGTAGAATAGCTGATACCCTAAAGGTAAAGGATGCCATCCAGAGGGACGTTGACAGGCTTGAGAGGTGGGACAATGGCAGCCAACCTCATGAAGTCCAACAAGGCGAAGTGCAAGGTTCTGCACCTGGCAAGGCACAACCCCAGGCACAAATACAGGCTGGGGGCAGAATGGGTAGAGAGCAGTCCTGAGGAGAAGGACTTGGAGATGGTAGTTGATGAGAAGCTTGACATGAACCACCAGTGTGTGCTGGAGCCCAGAGAGCAACTGCATCCTGGGCTGAATCAAAAGAAGTGTGGCCAGCAGGGCCAGGGAGGTGATTCTGCCTCTCTACTCTGCTCTGGTGAGACCCCACCTGGAATACTGTGTACAGTTCTGGTGCCCTCAGCACAGGAAAGACATGGAGCTGTTGCAGAGGGTTCAGAGAAGGGCCATAAAGATGATCAAAGGGCTGGAGACCTTCTATGAAGACAGGCTGAGGGAGTTGGGGTTCTTCAACCTGGAGAAGAGAAGGCTCTGAGGAGACCTTATAGCACCTACAGAAAAGCTGGGGAGGGGCTTTTCACCAGAGAGGGCAGTGAGAGGACAAGGGATAATGGTTTTGAACTGAAAGATGAGAGATTTAGGTTAGACATCAGGAAGAATTTCTTCACCATGAGGCTAGGAAGGCACTGGAATAGGTTGCTCAGAGAAGCTGTGGAAAGCTCCTCCCTGGAGGCATTTAAGGCCAGCCTGATCTAGTGGAAGGTGTGGCAGGGAGGTTGGAACCTGATGATTTTTAAGGTCCCTTCCAACCTTAACCATTCTATGATTCTGTGGTTCTACTTGTATATATACGTAAGGGCAATTAATAAGCACAGAATATAATGATCTTGCTGCAAAAGATGAATTTTTGAAATAATAACAGAAATAAGGGAATCAGAATATTTACACTTAATACACTTCAAAATAGTGAACTTTGGAACTGGGACAAGGATATCACGGATTAAAGCAAGTTACTATTCATTGTTTTGTTATTTTTACTTCAAAATGCTGCTGAGTGAAACTCACATAATGCCACCAACTGTCAAACTTATCATGTCTCAATTATATTAACACCTTCTTTTGAAGTTCCTAACATGTAAAATGCAATTTACTCTAAAAGGTTTCAACACCTACTGAAAAGAATTCAAGAATAGAGAAATGCTGCATTTCAGCACAGACTTCGGAGAGTTTACAAGGTTTCTCTGTTGCTGCTTAGAAATCTTGTATGCCGGGGAAATCGTTAGTGTACCCTTCTAGCCTAGTAACAGAAAAAGGGGGGGGAGGATATAATTGTTCATTTGAGAGGTTTGGAAATGTTCAATTGTGACATGGATGATGATCTGAGAGATCAGCAAAGTAGGTCAGTTAGCAAAAAAACAGCTTCAACTAAAGTTTATTAGCAATCCTTATATATATGATTAAAATTCAAAGTCACTGAATGAACTCTGATTCTTGTCTTCCGTTTTTATCTCCTCAACCCAAAAGAACTCTGCTGAAATGTAAAGGAAAAATATTTTTGTAAAACCTGCACATGAGGGAGGAAATTCAATTGAGGTTTTTTCACTGATTTTTGAAACTTGGACTCTTTTGAATATGTTCATTTCATTGTTTTGGCTGAAGTGAATCTTTAAGGTCTGATAAACACATACATTTCAGTGTTTCAACTATTGTGTCACTATAGTATTGAACATCATAGTTGAAATGATAACACCTATGGGAGATATTTATGTACAGAAAATTCATCTTTGGAAATAAGAAAAAGCTTTATCAGTATTTTAGTTTCATAACCAGTATCACTGAGATAAAACACAGTCGTAAAAGTATCATCATAAACATGGTATAGTTTGATTTATATGTTTCAATAGTCAGGCCTGTATCTGAAATAAAATTCTGGGTGCAAAATCAGTATTTACAATAGGTCATAAGTTGTTTTTTTTAGGTAATTAATAGGTAACTTTTCAAGATTTCTTTCTCTCCATTTTACTTCAAAGGCCTACATTATCACACATGAATATGCACCTTGAACTGCAGCTGCTACTCATTTTCTCTTAGGGAAAGTGTTCTTCCATTTCTAGATGGTTAGAGTCTTATATTTGACAGATATGTCTGGTTTTTTGGGGAACTGGAAATGCACAGTATTTTAATGGCTCCTTTCAGATTCATTCCAGACTGGATACCTAAAATCCCTAAAAGTCATTCAATTCCCATTGTAATTTTGGAAATCTTAGCAATAAGCCTTCAACAACAAACTGCACAAATCTTGTTTCAGAGAGCCTTCTTCCAGTAGTTTCTACCTGGAAGTCATGATTCTGCAATTGAAGTGGAAGCTGTTTGAAAGCTATTCTTCTTCTCCCTAGGTACAAATGAGCTATTTATTTATGACTGAAGAAATGTTTTCCTGTTCAGCTATCATTTTTTATAGTTAAGTTATAAATAACTACTGTAACGAAGCCTCAGGCTTCTGAGCTCCAGATAAAGCTGAATGCACTTTATGAGAGGCAGAAGATCTTTGGACAAAGTGCCTAGAATGGTAACAACAGAAAGGAGTGGATTATGTAATCTGCACACAAACAAGCCTCTTCCCCCTGCTTCGTATCTCTGTCCATTGAATTCTGCATCATGCACAAAGCACAGCATGCGTTCCAACCAAGCTCTAATGTCTCATTGTCATTATCTTGTGCTGCATTATTTAATACTTCTCTGTAAGATTTCTATGGAGAAAATTTCACAGCTGAGAAAGATCTGGTTTTATAGGGTGTAAATGTAAAGTAATTTTTGTTCCCAAAGACAATAAAACTAAGGCTAATATTTTCCTGTCCAATTATGCCCATGTTTTCCCCCTAACACACACTTCTTCACAATTCTTCAAATGAGGAGATCAAGATTAAGACTGCTGAAGTGATAAAGGTAAAGCCTGCCTTTATATAAAGCTGTGTTATATAAAGCTGTGCTTCTAAAACAGCAGCTAGTACTTTACAAAAATTGGATAACCTTGAGCTCTCAATGTAATCCTGTGGTCTGGGGACGTTAAGTAATTCATACTGGGAAAAAAAAAAACAAAACACCACAACAAAAACAACCAAAAAAACTTAATCTTTAAAAGTTGCTTTTTCTCGTAAAACTGTTTCCATGGCTTTGAAGAGTTTCTCTAAATAACGTATTCTGACCATTTTTCTCTGTGTATGCATCCAAGCTAAGCAAATAAGTGTGTGTTTAGGCCTTGTGTAAATGATAGGCCACCACAGGAGTTGCATGAGTACCCTGGCTAGTAGAAAGAAGCATAAAATGTAATTTATTACCTTTGAAATCAGCAGAAATGGATAAATTATTTTACCTTTGTTTTCACTGAGCTCTGACACATGAAGTTTCAGATAATTGGTGAAAAAAGCAGCTGCAAGAATTTTTGTAATCTACTGAGGACAACATAACTTAGGGAATGCAATAGATGCAGACTTCATCATGCATAGAAAATGAATAGGTAAAGCAGGAATTAATGCAATTTCTGAGACATCTATTCCCTGTTCTGATCATTTGTAGCTTTGTTGCACTTCCTCCTGATCTGCATTGCAGTGTATTTTAGTTGGAAAACACCCATTTCCCTACATTGCTGTGCCTGAGTTTTGACATCTAGGAAAATTTCAATAGGAAGTGCATAGTAAATTTAGAGGCTAGCAGTTTTGGAAAGTCAATATGATGAGCTAAGGTCCTAGGCAGCTAAATTCCTGTTTAATTTAATTGAAGGGGAATTAATCCTTTTGTGTAGACATGTGATGTAGTCTGTACAGAAAACTAGTGATGTAAAAAAAAAAAAATATTACTTTTGAGAATGCAATTACAATGGATATCTTTAATAACAGGTGCAATGGATCTGGTGACCCCCCAAAGTGCCTGAAATGTGTGATTGGCTTGTACTTAGTTTAGGGAGGTGGTTGGGACAGGGGCCATTTACCAGCATGGTCAGAGCTGAATGAAGTATTTCACAAATTCCAGCTACCAGTAGGATGTTCTGGGATGTCATCCAGACACAGTTTTTAGAAGGGAAGATAAAATCTGCCTGGTATGTACCTTCAGTTTGAATGGTCACTAACTCGATTGGACACAGAGGTAAATTTTTTACCATGAGGACAATCGAACATTGGAATAGTCTCCCAAGGGAAGTGGTAGATTCCCCCACATTGGACAGTTTAATTCTCAGCTTGACAGGGTGCTGAGCCACCTCATATAAACTATAATATTATCTAAAAAGGTTAGACTAGATGATCCTTCAGGTCCCTTCCAACCTGGCATTCTGTGATTGATCATTACCTTTCCATGCTCTGGAGATGGCTTAACACTGGCTGCTGAGCTCCGTATTTTCCCACTTTCACTGAACCTGAATTAGCTAAGTGCACAGTATATATTTAACCCATAATCACACAAGTACTAACCTGTATTTCAATTATAACACTGGAATTTATGTGCTCTGCAAAAAGCCCAGTCTTAAGTGTTTTTGTGTCTGGCTTTTCTTTTTCCCAGCTGGGTTGGTTGAGTTGTTTGTAGAGCAACCACGATATTGTTTTCTAGCCTTTGTTGCCAAGGAAATAAAAGACAGAGTTCTGACAGCACATGCTCAAAACACTGTGCAGACATTAATTAACAAGCAAGAGATGATGAACAAGTGGTGAAAAGTTTCAGTGCTTCTGTCTCTCCTTGAAAACCTGAGCAGAATGGCCCATGCTTCTATGGACCAGCTAACTATAAATGCCAACTGGGAACAGCATGACAGAATTTAGACTCAAAGTCTGCAGTCAAACTGTCAGCAGCATCTAATTAGCAGAGTTCTAGATCAAGAATAAAATGTGTTTGACTCTTTATAAATCTGATGTGTAAAAATGTTACATAATGACATGCTGCTGCTCTACATCCCCCTTAATGTTTTGACAAGGGGCGTCAAGTGGTGAAAAACTGCGAAGTGCCAAAGTATTTCAGTGACTGTGTGCTGGGGGCTGAATTCTCCATTTCAATTTCTTATGTACCAAGGTCCAGAAGTGGGCCAGGCTCTGGGTATAAGTGAAGGTCTTGCAGTTTAATGATCTGTTAGAGTTTTTTTACTGTAATTTTTTATTTATTTTTATAATATAAATTGCAATATGTAGAACACATTAGAAAGCAGACTGATGGAAGAGAAGCTGTGGGCTTCTGACAGAGGCAGGTGAAATTTATCTGCAGAGGACCCAATTCCATAGCTGTTACTGCAGGACACCCTTTGCTTTCCTAGGCATGTTGTTTAAAGCAAAATTCCTACTGTTGGCTATTAGATGTGTGTTTTACACTTTGAGGGTGTTCGTCATAGGATCTGCAGGTCATTTGCTTTGCAGGAATCAAAGAACTCACAAGCAAAATTGATCAGGCTCATTCATTCAAGAAAACAATAAAATGATGGAAACAGGTGCACTTGCTAGTGGGCTTGTTTTTATTCTTAGAAAAAAATAAGCCTTGCATAACTCACTGATAAATGGAAGTCTGGATCTACCCTCATGAATTTTGGACACATTAGAGTTAGAATCATCATTTCCTTATGCCCTACCTATAGTTGAAAAAGAAAGGTACCAAGTTAAAATCTAGGGTGTTCTGCAAAGGTCTTGCTTCTTTCCATTGACAACAGTTCAAATCTGAAATTATTAGGCTGTTGACTTCTGTTCCAGAGTTGGCAACTAAAATAAGTGGGGTTAAACTGGGTCAACTATTGCCTCCACATTTACTTCTCTAAAATGGGAGTAATACACTCTCTTTTTCTAACAGAAGTTTTATGCACAAAACCTCAAGAATCTTTGTGAAACCCATGGATGTTACAAAAGACAAGCAACAAGGAAATGTGGGAAGAAATCAATCATTCTGTCTTCAGACAAAAGTCCTAATATTGTACAGTAAATAAAGCTTGAGAACATTGAAAGAAAGAAATAAAAAAAACAAAACATTGCCTTGCTGTTCATTAACAATGGACCGTCCAGCCTGTTCTCTAAATGAGATTGGGACCTAGTAGAAAAATAATATGCAGTCATGTAATTAAAACAAGAGGGGCAAGTACACCTTTCAATCCTATGGTTTAAAGAATTGACTTTTAAAGCATGAAATAAGTTAAAACATTTTTTAGTATCGTAATTCATATGCCAATATATAAACTATTTTCCCTCTTATATTTATTCATTGTGAAATACTTTCTGGTGACTGATTGGAAAATATAACTAATGCAAGAACACATTAATAAGTTATATATTACGGAGGCATACAAACCTGAAGATGCAGGTGCCTCTATATACAGAATATAAATGCCAGTAAATGTATTTAAAAAGTACAGAACAACTAAGATCACCTAGCTGTTACAAACAAGCCTTCACAGCTCTAAAGCAAAGATCTGAATCTTATCTAATTTACACAAGTTTTATGCTTAGGGAGCTCCTAATTTACACAGATGTCAGAGAAAAGAGAATCAGCCCAATTATAGCCTGAATTTATTGTGCCATCACATTAGCCAATTTAGCTATTTCAGTGATGACCATGTCATTACCATCTTTTCAGGACAGCAATAACGGAGTCATTTTTATTGCTGTAATTAATATTGATGGCAATGAAACAAGCAATATAGGTATTTGACTCGTGTATTGCAGATAAGTATTGCAAATGTAAGTAATTTCTTGATCATTTTTTCTTGTTATTGTTAGTTATACAAGCTCATACTTGCCGTAGTATTTAATTTATGCTGAAATATATATAAAAAAATAATTATCCTCAAACTGAATTTCAGCCATAACACAAAAATCTTTCATGAGTCACAGGCAAGTAACCCTGTCATCTGTCTTTGATAAACCATCTAGCTATTAGAGATTCAGTGTTCCCTAAGGAATATTATGATAGAATAATAGAAATATAAAGAAAGAAAAATATCCCAAATGTTCATTGTGGGATAATCCCCAAAGAAAAAAAAAAATATCCTTCTCCAGCAAAATATTATCTAGTATAAAACTGAAGGAAATGAAGGATATACTTTAGTATTATTCTAAAAATAAAGGAAGTTAGGAGAATACTTTAGTGGTGATAATTTACTTTAAAAATATAAATCATAGATCATCTCTACCTTATTTTACCTCTCACAGAAAAGAATGAGACTTTTTTAGGATGTATTGTAAAGCTTATTATGTGTCTCACAAATCTGAAGTAAATTTTCAGTTGCATGACTTAATATATGATAGTAAAATCAATGAATTAGAGAAAAAAAGGGGGTTTTTAAGTAGGTCATCATGTCAGTTTCCATGGTATTACAGAATTGCCCAGTTCTGTAAGAGCATTTTCAGTCTATAAGGGAAGAAAATACTTTATCCAAGTCAGAATTAAATAGCCTGAACTTGCCAACGCAAATGTGCATTCATAAATATATGCAAATTTTCAATTTATGTCCTGCCTAAAATGTACAAAATTTCCCCTAGCGTGGTTGTGAATTAGACCTTCCTTCCTTCCTTCCTTCCTTCCTTCCTTCCTTCCTTCCTTCCTTCCTTCCTTCCTTCCTTCCTTCCTTCCTTCCTTCCTTCCTTCCTTCCTTCCTTCCTTCCTTCCTTCCTTCCTTCCTTCCTTCCTTCCTTCCTTCCTTCTTACCAAAACTAGACAGAGACATAATTAAAATTAATAAAAAATATAAACAAAAAAGCTAAAAATAATCACTGTATTAGATACCAAATTTCAGAGTTCACCTGTTTTTTTCAGCTAAGATTATGCTCAGCATTTACTTTATTTCCAATCTACCTGACTGTCCCACCAAGTGGTTCAGAACAGCAAAATGCTTCAAGATGTTATCTTGATATGATTTAAATAAAATTATGACCATTACAAATGATCCAGCTGCTATAACAGGGTTTTATGTTTGTCATAAATTTTTAACACATAAGAAAATGAATAAAAATTTATCTCCCTTATGGTCATTAAATAATAACTCTACATTGCCCATCATACTTAGGTATCCTATTTTAAAACTTTGTGAAGAAAAGGGATGTAATTAGGTTGATGGATATTTTTGATAGGGGAATAGTAATGTCTTTTTCAATGATAATGCAGAAGGATGAAATTCTATCTAGTCATTCTGCTGACTTTTATTACTCAGGCATTACACAAATGAAGTTTTGGGAAACGATCTGAAGGAGACTCAACTGAGTATTTGGAGAAAAAAAGAGTGATCAATGTGGTGACAAGAGACAAAGATGTGTTTGATGCCTCAAATGCTTTCCCAAGCTGAAGTGGAGAGAAATATATAGAGACGCTGGAGATAAAGTGATGGAGGAGAATATACTTTCTCTCTGCTCACTAACCACATCGAAGACAGTGAGCCAGTTTTAAGGAATCTGATTTAAGGGCAGTGTGAGTTTCACTGCTGTCTTAATATCCTCTAGAACAAGGCGGGATTAATTTAATCTAATGCTGACACTTAACTGATATTTAATCTAATACTGTTTCAGTGAATTAGGTGATCATACTTCACTAAATCTCTTTGTAAAGTCTTTTAATTTCCATGGCTCTCATATATCCCACTTGTAAAAAAGGAAAATACTCACTTGTTTACGGTAGGATAACATCATAACTGCTTCTATTGTGTTCAAATGTGGCGATGTGTGGCCTCATCTGCAAATGCAGCTTGAATTGTCGTGCTTGTGGGATTAGATAAAGTGAGGTAAGCACAGTGCCACTATCCTCAGACACTGTATTTTCCAAAATGTTTAGGGTGAAACCTATTGCTCATAGAATCATAAAAAGGTTTGGGTTGGAATGTGCCTTAAAGATCACCTAGTTCCAACCCCCTTCCATGGGCCAGGACATGTCCCACTAGACCAGGTTTCTCAATGCCCATCCAGCCTGCCCTTGAACATTCCAGAGATGAGGCATTTACAACCTCCCAGAGCAACCTGTTCTACTGTTTCACCCTCACAGTAAAGGTTTTCTTCCTAATATATAATATAAATCTACCCTCTTCCAGTTTGAAACTGTTACCACTCATCCTGTCACTACATGCCCTTGTAAAAAGTCCCTTGCCAGTTTTTCTGCAGGCCCCCTTCAGGTACTAGAAGGTAGCTATGAGGCCTCCCCGGTGCCTTCTTTTCTCCAGGCTGAACAACTCCAACTCTCTCAGCCTGTCTCCACAGCAGAGGTGCTCCAGCCCTCTGATCATCTATATTGCCCTCCTTTGGACTTCGACCAACAGCTCCATGACCTTGTGTGTGGTTTCTAGAACTGAACACAGCACTGCAGGTGGGGTCTCATGAGAGCAGAATGGATGGGGAGAATTACCCCGCTTGACCTGCTGGTCATTCTTCTTTTGATGCAGCCCAGGACATGGTTGACCTTCTGTGCTGCAAGCACACATTGCTGACCCATGTTGAGCTTCTCATCAACCAACACCCCCAAGTCCTCCTCAGGGCTGTTCTCAATCTATTCTCTTTATTATTACCAATAATACTATGGATCCTTGGGAGATACCATTCATTACTGTTTCCCACATTAAGCCATTAAGCCTTTGACTGTTACTCTTTGGATGCAATCACCCAGCCAACTCCCTATCCATCCAACGACCCATATCTCTCCAATTTAGTTTCAGCATGTTGTGGGGGACAATATCAAGGACCTTACAGATGTCCAGGTAGATGACATCTCTAGCTCTTCTCTTGTAGTGATGCAATCACTCCATTGAAGAAAGTTACTGGATTAGTCAGGTGTGATTTACCCCTGTTGAAGTGATGTTGGCTGCTTTTAATAATCTCCCTATTTTACGTATGTTTTGATACATCTTCCAGGAGGATCTGTTCCATGATCTTACTGGCATGGAGGTGAGGTTAAGATTCTTTCAATGGGTATCTTTCTCTATTTCCATTGACATTTGTACCCGTAAAAGCTGGGGATAAAATGCAGTTGTTCTGTATAAAGAGCATTATATACATAGGATCATTGATGGAAATGGCTGCTCAATTCACTGAGCAACTGAGGATCCAGCCAGTCAAGTGTTCACTGAGTTTTTATTAACATCTAAACATCTATCCAGGTGTGTTTTCATCTGGATAAGTGGGAGCAAAGAACCAAGTCAAATACAAGCAGTGACTTTTAGAATGTTTATATGTTTCAAGTAACTCAATGAATTGATTTTCCCACAAATTATACATTGTTCCAAATTAAATAGAAAGCACAAAACCACATCAGTTACATGCAGAAGAATGCATAAATTACCCAGTCACAAAAATAATCTTGTCCTGATATTTCTTTGCTGAAATTAGCAGGAGATTTTCTGCCATCATTGTAATTATGTCAGCCAGAACTTCTGAAACAGACTGGACCAGTAAGGTCACTTTTTAAAGATATATCTAGGTGGAGAGACATAGGAGTAATCTAGTATTTAAAAGCTTGCCCATCTGAGATTTGGCAGGTGTCTTTGCAGTCAGTGGAGAGAAAAGTCATGTGAGAGTCATTTCAACTTCAAACAAGTAACTAAGGTCAGATGAATCACCCTCGGAATCATCTATTCTGTTAATTGACTGAGAATGAACATCCAGCCTACACTTAGTAGCTCAGACTTTAGTGTCTAATTTTTAAATGTCTAAAATTTAGTGCAATGAATTCCACCCTCACAAAGTTTTATTAAAAAAAAAAAAAAAAAAGCCCTAAACTCTTCTTATTGTAGTTATATATCTTTGTAAATGGAACAAAGATGGATTTGAAAATTGTTTCTCAGAATCAAAAGAAGCAAAAAGCTTCACTCAAAGCCATCAGTCTTTTTAGATGTTTTATTCATTTAGATAATAGAGGAAAAATTATTCTAAAAAGACACCAAATGAAGTTCTAGCAAGTAAAGTCCTAAAATGTAGGAGTGCTCAACATGAGACATTGAACAGATTTCTACTTTCAGGACAGAAAAGAATAAAATGTGTGAGTTCATAAAACACTTACTTAGCCACCCAGTGAATACTCTGAAATTATTAAATTAGAGAATATCTGGTGGAATGAAACACAAGATATCAGACCTTACAAGACTGTTACTATGATAGCTTCAAGAATCAAGGCTAATTTATATTTTGTTAAAATTTTGTTGGTCTTTTCCCTAAGGCAAATTGCAAATATTATAAATGAATCACAATTAATAGCTAAGTGTGATTTTCATAATCAAAGTTCAAGGCAGCAGAAGGTTCCTCAGAAATTCCCCTGAAAGTTAAGAACTTCAGTTTGCATGTTGATTTCTCATGGCCTATAAATATCACTTGTTTTCCATATGACAGAAGTTGTGAACACGCTCCAATTAGGGACACTTTTCTTGTCATATTGTTGAATTTGGTTAAGCAAATGTTATATATTCTTAGAAAGTAAGTGTAAATCTCTCCTTATCAGGCAACTGAACATTCTCTGATAAGGCTGTTCCTGGTGGGAGTTCACTGTAAGCCAAAATTCCACTCCACATGAGGTTTCTCTAGTCTGGCCAACACAAATAAATAACATGCTGATAAATACAACCTTGTAACACAAGGTAGATGACCCAAAATGCAGCAGGTTATATTAGGTGTCCTTTGGTTTTTTGTTAATCCATACAGGGTAAAAATCTAACACAAAACATACCTAGAAAACATGACCTCTATCAAAAATTCACAGAATCACAGAATTTTTGGGATTGGAAGGGACCTTAAAGATTATCTAGTTCCAACTACCCCTGCCTTGGGCAGGCATACCTCCCAATAGACCAGGTTGCTCAAAGCCCCATCCAACCTGTCCTTGAACACTTGCAGGGGTGGAGCATCCACAACTTCCCTGGGCAACCTATGTCAGTGTCTCACTGCCCTCACACTAAATAATTTCTTCCCAATAACTAACGTACCTCTTCTAGTTTAAAACCATTACCCCTTGTAAAATATTGCTCCCCAGCTTTCCTGTAGGCCCCAATTTCAAACCTCAGTATCATCCAGGTAGTTTCCTATTGACACTGATAAGTAAGTAAGGACTGATCCCAGAGCACCTTCCTAGTTGAATAAAAAATGAGATTTGTGGCCAGGAATTCCTGAGTTTAAAATCTGCTGAAAAGTTGATTAAACACTTGTAGTCTGCTTAACCCAAGATACAGGTTTTATATAACCGCCCTGCTTTCTGTACTCCTCTAATACCTTAAAAACCCATTGGTCAGTTTAACAGGCTGGTGAGGTCTCAAAATATTAAATTCCATGGACAGCAAATAGAAAAGAAGGGCTTTGTTCCAGCAAACATACGAATTCCAGTTATTATTTGATGTTGAACCAGTTGAGTTATTGAGAGGTGTGCTGGTTTGGTGGGTTTTTTAGTAGTGGGGGAAGGGCCCCAGGAGTGGCTCCGGTAAGAAGCTGAGAAGCTTCCCCTGCTCCAAAACCAGCCAAGGAGCCATTAGAGTGAGACAATGCACCTCTGCTGTTAACATACAAAAGAGCTGAGGTAAGAGCTGAGCAGAGTGAGCAGTTAGAAAGACCTGAGCTGGAGAGGCAGAATGGTGCCCATGTTTGGTGAGGAAGAAGGGGAAGAAGGTGCCCAAGCAGAGGTTTCCCTGCAACCCATGACGAGATGGCAGCTGTCCCCCTGCGCTCATGAAGGAACGTGGTGGAACATTCCCTGAAGGTTCCAGGAGGGGTGAACTTGACCACTGGACTTGGATTTTGTGGCCAGAGGATTTGCTGCCTGTGGACTCTGTGCAGCTTTGGAAGACCCCGGTGCCAGGGGAGTTTGTTCTCGAAGGAGTCGTGACTCTTTGGGAAGCCCAGGCTGGAGCAGCTCCAGACCTCATGGGAATGACTCATGAAAGAGAGGTTCGTGGAGGACTCTCTCCCATGGGAGGGACCCCATGGGGAAGCAGGGAAGGACTGTAAGGAATCCTTCCTGAGGAGGAAGGAGCAGCAGGAACCACCAGCCTGTGAACTGACTCTAAACCCCATCCTCATTCCCCTGTGCTGCTGGGGGGAAGGAGGAAGAGAAACTGGGAAGAAAGTGATTTGGGCCTGGGAAGAAAGGAGGGATGGGGTAACACATGCAAGCTCTGCTCTGTGTGTTGTCTGTGTCCTCTGTGTGTTTGATGAGTGTGAAATTAAATTATTATTTTTTCCCCAAGTTGAGTCTGTTTTGCCCAGGACCTTAATTGGTGAAGAACCCTCCTTGTCCTTTGTCTCGACCCATGAGCTTTGTCCTCCTCAACCCAGAGTGTGTGTGGGAGGAGTTGAGTGGGCGGCCATGGGGCTGCTCCTTTGTTGTCATGTTGGGCCCAAATCACGACAAGGGGTCAGTAGTATCATCCTGGCATGAACTGTTCTTGCTTGGACGGCTGGTGGAGGACTTTGGGCACTTGGGGACCTCGGTGGTACTGCAGGAAATAAGTTATACTGTGATGACTCCACACCATATTGTGATATGAGAAGGGGAGAGAGGTAGGACACCAAGTTGCAGGGAAGCAAGCCTCATTAGTTCCACTGTAAAAAGCTTGTTTTACATGGAGAGAGTTATTGAGGGAAAAGCTTGGCCTTTGTCGTGCGAAATTATTAGCAATGGACTGGCATATGTAGCCCCAATTTTATTTTCAGTTCCACTGATGTGCTTAGTATGCTTCTAATTCACAGCAGAATAACTAATATATTTGAGTCCGAGCTTCTTTGGGATCAAAAGGACTCTTGACTACCTTGTAAAGAAGTCCATGCAGTTCTTCAGAACAAACTTACCAGTGGAATAACACTGAGCTTTAATTTGTTTATACTTTCTTTGAGATTTATACTTGTTTATCCTTCCCTTCATAAAGTCTTTATACATAAGTATGTACAATTAAATGTCTAAACCCCCCCTACATTTAATGTTTGCAAGCATTTTGGAACTCATTATTTTAATGATAAAGAGCTGAAAATGAAGAAAACCATAATGATTGGACACAATTTGAAAGGAAAAAAGATCAAAGTCAGACTATGTTCTGTAAATCCACAGTGCTTGTTTCCTTTAGTTATACTTCAGTGTGCTTGCTCACTGACTTTGAATTTGAGATGCTGGATTGGAGTTTCAAGCCTTTGGGGAGCTTGCCTGTTCTTGAAAATGGTGCATTGTTGCTATTGCTGGGAATGTCATAATGGCAAACGTAAAAATGGTAAAAAAATAATGGCACTTTGCTCATGTATACTATTGAGCATTGTACGTTGCTGTAGATACCTGAGCTAATGATTCTTCTCTGTAATCTCATGCAACATTTCTGACCCTGTGGGTTGTGACAACATTTCTTTTAGTCTTAGTATCACAAACAGAACTAGTGGAGAACCCATCAGATGGCATTTTACTACTCAAATAATTGATTATGTATAAGAAAGGAAGTCAATGTCAGCATTGCTCTTCCTCTCATTACACATTTTTCAGTGCCAACATTCAGCAACATTAAAAATGATCCCTTTAAATCCAAAACATGTTAAAAAACAAGCAGATAAATATAATACATTCTTTATAATGTAATGAAATTGTTTTTCATTCATTTGTTCAGTGAGGAGGCATTTTGGTCACTTTATCCATGTGTAGAAATTTTGACTAATTTCCCTTTACCTGGGGATCCCAGGTGTTCCTTTCTGCTTTAGGCTGTACTGTCCCTCCTGACATGGCCTGTGGCAATATCAGGGGTAGTGACGACCACTGTCTCAGAAACATTTTTATTCCAAACATTCATTGAAACAAATGAGAAAATTAACACTGAAGAAAACAGGGCACACCACCAACACGAGCATCAGACTTGGTCTGATTTGACACATAGAGGGTTTTTTTAGACACATGTTGAGTTAAAAGAGAGGAGACTTGCAATTCAGCTGTACAATTGCAAACCTTAAAGCCCCTCTAGATCTGTGAAAGTACTTGTGATTAAGCACAAGTGCTCTGGATACCTAGGTGTGACTCCCAGGTCTATCATTAGTTTTTAGTCATTCACTGGAACATTTCATTTTCAGGTCACCTGCAGGGAATAAATAAATCTCCATAAATATTTAGAACTTTGAAAATCCACTGACATCTATGTTTTAATTAAATAGTTCCCAGCATGTCTGGCAGTCTCTATGCTGCCCCCAAAGCTGCCACCACTTTGGCAGGACTCAGCATATGATTGCCAGGTCTGTCCAAAGTTTTCCTCCATCTCACATCCCTTGGGGGCCCAATCTGATGAGCACACTCAGAATGTGCTTAACACAATGAAAACATTGATCTTCAGGAAAAAAACAAACAAAAAAAGAGACATAAAAAGACCCCCAAACAAAAAACCAAACCAAACCAACAAACCAAACCAAAACAAAAAACCTCAAAACCCAAAAAAACACAACAGAGCAGATGATAGACATTTTTCCTCAAAATAGCAGGAGAAGCAGACAGAAAGAGGAGGAGAAGGTGACACATTTATAGAGGATGCAGAACGATGTGAAAAATTTTTAAAGGCAGAGAGCTGAGGTGAGGCAGAATCTCTTGGGGTTCCATCCTGGAGTGGGATCCTTCTATTTCTGCTCCAGGGCTTGTGTATGGGATTTGTCCGATGTGTGCTTAGTGTAAAATGAATAGGCAGGAGAAGTATCAAGGGGTAAGCTGAACTAATTCAGAGCTAATTTCTTTTTATTTCTCTGAACCCAAATACTCCTTCGTTTATGTTAATTACCAACAACTTCCCTCTCTCCAGTTCTCAGAATATGGCAGATAAGTCATCATAACAAATTGATGTGGGATTAGATTTGGTCAGGATGAGGAAGGCAGTTAACAGTTATGCTCAGGACTACCAATAGTATTATGCCAGAGATCCTGTAGGACACCTCAGTGCTGAAAGCACTCAGAAGACCTAGGAGTAGTATCTCACATTTTGCTTTTACCTCTAGTGAAATATGTAGGGAATCTGCTTTACCTTTATGCAGCATTTTTTATAGGTTGAGGTACTCTGAAGATGCAGAAAGTTTTTTTCCCATTGAGAAAATGTTTTCAATATCCTGCCAGTATTATCTAAAATGAATCAGACAAAAAGAAGCTTGTCTCACCCCTGCCTCATAACAAATTGGATGCTGAAGAAGGGACTTGTCGAAAATATCTAATTAAAAGGAGAAAAGGGCAATGAATGAATTATCCTTATAGTTTTATGAAGTCAAAAAATAATCAGTTCCAAATTAGGAAGTTCTCTTTGGTATAATTTTATAATTATATGGGAGGCTTACACCAGCCTGCCCCTGGCATCAACTTTGTCTGCTATTTCATCACTTACGCTTTAATGCTGTCTTTTCTTTTCTATGCTAAAGAGTCAGGATATTTCTTATTTTGGAAGACAATCAGCATAAGCTGGTAAGAGGGTAGCAGTGAATTTTTCAGAAATAATGAGTAGAGAATGTATGTGTTGTCTAGGCCCTGTGCTGCCTGAATGATGCTTTCAAGCTCTTTTCTGTTTTGAATTTTTTTTGGTGTGGTTTTACTAAACAACTCAGTCCAGCTGACAGAAATTACTCCAGAGGAGCTATTAAGTTGTATTGCATGTTCAAGTGGATGAACCCACATTAAAAAACATGTGTGAGGTCACATATATCTCTTCTTCCAAACTTTGCCCAACTTTGTTCAGTTCCAATGGAGACCTTAATTCTTGGATGCCTGTCTTCTAAATATGGGCTCCAACATCTGGACTCCAAATGAGTCTTCTTTGTTCATACTCAATGAAGTAACTACAGCTTTTCTCCATCACATGAGCTCCAAGCTCATCATGTCTTGAATTTGTTTCTGCATCTGAAGCAGGAAGCCTGAATTTTGATTGTGTCTGGGCTGTCATAAGCAAAGCTGGCTGGAGAAGTGAGATCTGATACTTAGAAAAAGGCAAGTCACTGCTGGTCCTCTGATGCTCACAGTCTACACAAAGGCTTAACAGCACATGAGGAAAGGAAGATCTCACAGGAAGCTGAGAGTTGCTATTGCATGACACTTTGAAGTGTTTTATATGCCATTTGTCGTTGCTACCATGACTTGGAAGTTTCTGAGTTAAATCCAAGTGTTTTATGAGGTTTTCCTAGTCTGACAGAGCCAAGTGACTCAAACAGAACCATTACAGTAAAATGAAAAGTTTAACACTTCATCCAACAGTTAACCAGGATACATTTTATACATTGTATACATTAAGCTGTAGAAATGCCTTTTGAAAAGGTGAAGTTGGGTGTTGTGTTACTATGTCAAAATCTTTTTATGGATATCTTGAATGTTTACAGTTCTGTGAACAATATTTTGATTCCCAATATGTTGACCACACCAAGTTGTGCCACTGGAGCAAATCATAATTATTAGGAAATGGATGTCTGTATATCAAATGCATTAGTCCAACTGCAAAAGAGTTCTGTTTAGTAAATGAAGCTCACTATTTTATCGAGTGACTATAAAATGGATTTAAATCATCATCTGGAAACAATTCAGAAAATAACTCTCATTTTCAAAATGTGATCACCAAATGAAATGCTTTGCCCATACACATAACCAGGTTAAACAGGGGCAAATATGTATGAGATAAATGTTATTTGTATTAGGGTGAAATGTGGAGGTCTTGTGAGATCAAGACCCTTTTCTGTGCATAACAAGACAGTCTCCACCCTGGAGAATTTACAGATTAAGCAGACAAAACTTCAAAAAAAAAAAAAAAAAAAAAGGAAAGTCTTTTGAAACTGGAAAATCAGCTGTTTTCAGAGTGTGGAATGACCTTTACAGGGTTCACAGCTGTCTGACAGGAGAGCTGGGAGGAAAATTTCAAGGCTCCTAAATCCAGCCAGATCCCAGTGGCTCCTTCCCCATTCTTCTTCCATAGACATTTTATGAGTAGATGGAAAGAGGCTGAGGTGGTTTATAAAAAACTCCAATAATTGTCTACTCTACCAGTCCAAATGTTAAAAGATTCCCAGTTGATTTATTTTTTTTTAATCATGTAATATTTTAATCCATATCTAAATTCTTGTAATTTATTCTCATGTGTGAGTCACATTCGCAGCTAAGAATTATTTGTGTGTCCATACTTTTTAGCCTTCAAGCCCAGAAAAGAATTACATATAAATACAAGCCAAATTCAGACTCAATAAACTAAGGTTTTATGAAAGGTAAGAAAATATTACTTGTCATGCAACTGGGGAAAGTGACACTGCTGAAATACCAGGAGTGATATTCTATATATTCACTGAGATGTTTCGATTGTAACGTTGAGATGTACGTTTGTCTATGTGAGTAAGAGGTCTCAGCTGTCACTACAGTCTCTGGACATACATGTAGAACAGTCAGTGAACACCAAAAGTTATTCAGCCACTCCTTAGAAATGTCTGCTTTGTGGTGAAGTTAGTTCCTAGACTCCATCCAATGTATTGGTTAGACCTCCATTAGAGTAGGAAGTTAGACCTCTAGTAAATATATATACACATATAATAAGAACATATTATATATATATATATAAATTCTCACTTGCACAATGAGAAATTTGTAATAATAGTTAATTGAGGTTTTCAGAGATGATCACAACAGCCTAAAACCTTTGTAAAATCAAAATACAAGTAGTTTCTACCTATAAGTAGGAACTGGTTCTACTTCTGTTTCTTAATGTCACTGAGGAATGACTAGCCATGAAGAATGTGTTGTGTTTAATCTGGTTTGAGCTTTATCAACAGCAGGCTTAATTAAGATCCGGTGACAGAACCTCTCACTAGAAGCAATATAACAGTCAGAAAGAGCACAGCTTGGCACCCCTGAATGGATGTGTCAGTCTGGCATCTTTCTGTGCATAGCACAGAAGCACATTTATCCTAGAGATAACTGAGTGGTAATAAAAATGGTCCCAATATGCTTTAAAAATTATTTTCTGGAGTCAAAATATTTGTTTTATTAGTATTTTCAAAGAAATATGAAAGATATACAGAAATGACACTAGAGTAGATGTGCATTTTGTGTGGATTACTGATTAATTTTGAACTTTCTCACTCTTCTCTGTCAAGCCTCATTTTAAACATACATTTAGGTGATTAAATAATTACCATAATCTCAGCATTCGTGCATAATTTTGGTATGCATTGATCTGATCCATTTTATGCTCTGAAGTATATTACATCTAATCTTAACACTTTTAATACACATTAAGAACAAGGCACTGGCACTATTCTTATTTTTAGTTCTACACCTTAATTAAATTTGTTACACTCAAACTGAAACATTTGTGTGTGATTAAAAGATTAATTCTTTCCAGGTAATTTTTAGTGGGGAGGGAGAAATGGAGTGGAAGTGAGAGAAAGTTATGAAAAGAGAATCTGATAAATAAGAATAACAATGTTTGCTGGATTTATTCTGTGGATTTAACCCAGAAGGTGCCATGCTGGACTGGACAGAGCTGAACTGGTGTGATGAATTCCTCTCTGTTGCAGGGGGAAAGCAAGGAAGTTTGATTTGGTGCTGCTGCAGGGACAGAAGAAGCAGGCACAATCCACAGAATAATGACAGCAGTGGATGAATTCAACAAGCAGAGAATATGTGTCTGCTTATGAATGACAGGGCAGAGCCAGCTCCTTTCTCACACTTAATGTGGCTGTTACCCAGCGTTTCCAACTCTGCAGCTGACTGAGCAGATATCCTCCTGAATTTCCTTCCTGGTGCCCGAGTGCTTTACTTATGAGCTCTGTGAATCAACATACTCTGAGAAACATTGGCACTGCTGGGCTGGCCAGAACCTCTCTACTAACAGGGTCCTGAGGCTGCCTGCTGACCTCTGCATATTTCTCCAGTCTTTCCAATTTCTTGCAACCAGCACGCTGAGGACTAAGCCTCCAACTGAGGTTAAACACAGAATGGTAAAATATTGCTAAATACAGCTGGACAAAAGATAAAATCTAAAACCACAGGTCAGCCTTAAACTTAAGTATGAAATCAGGATCACCCTGAAGCATGGAAGTCCTGGAGAATGTGTCTCAGTCAGGGAACTAAAATAGTGGCTGATTTTATATGGGTTACAGCTCCAGCATTGGTTTCCTATAAATAACTCACAGATGTCATTTGAATTACAGTCTTCTGCAAATAAGGGAGCTACAGGCATACCCAGAAGCCTGTTAACAAGGAGATGACAAGCTTCAGGCATCTAATTGCTTTAGCTCATCACCAGTAAGTCACTAGCAGTCCTACAGCTAATCTGACCAACAATTGACTGAAAATTGAATCTAAACCAGGAGGATTATTTCACTGACTTCAGAGGCTTGTCCACTTCCAGAAAGAAACCCCAACACTCTCTCTGTTCAGCCAGTTTCTGTGCAAGAGCCAATAGCTTTTTTGGATTTTCTTAGCAGTATTTTTCTTATCACCTGATGTCTACGGAGAACAGTCCAAGTATATGAAGCTGATTGCATTTCCAAATGGGATACAGACAGTCACAGATAAATAACATCTCTTTCAAAAAAACCAAAAAAACCAAAACCACCACCAGACCTTGTTCTCTGATTTTGTGAGGCAGAATAAGGGAACAGGACCAAGAATGTGTAATCTAATGCTTTGTTGTGGCTCTAGTGAGTTGCACTGACATAGGTTATTTAACCTGTGCAGGACCGACATTTGAAGAATATGTGCTTCTTTTTTTTCTTTTTTTTTTTCTTTTTTTTTTTTTTACTCCCCTCCCCCAAATATAACTAAAACATTATCCTGAAGCTATGAAACTTTAGAACTGAGTGAGTCTTCTTGCACAGATGCATCAGGGACCCTCTGAAACAAAAAATGTGAAGATATGGGGCAGGAAGAAAGGGCAGATAATTTTCCTGATTCCATTTTGCTGCTGCAGAAGACTCAAGTCTTACTTTAACCCTTTCTCTTGGTAAGCCCTGTTACTACCTACCCCAGGGGGTTTTCTTCCCATCAGAGCACTATGCTGAGAAGAGCTGAAGGTGGAGCCTGGGGTAAAAAAAGACGAGCTTCCCCCAATGACCCCCAATCCCACTTGGCTCTGGGATTAAGAAAACACTCAGAAGACATGATGCTCTGTGTGTATTCCCAGTTCTGGCTCCATGTTGAATGTAGTTCTGTCAGTGAGGGGCCAAACCCATGCTCAGACTTCTTGGTATGCCAAGGATGTTGTGGTTTGCTAAAGTTAGAGCCAGGAATCTTGGTGAAAGCAAATAATATGAAATGCTTTATGACAGGCTTGTAGCTCAGCTTGAAAAGACTATTCTTTTGTTTCAGATATCTTCACAGTTCTGTAATGTGGACACAACTTTATTTAGGTACTTCCCATGCCAGACAGGACTGGAAAGCGGACTGTACTCTATGAGATCTGGGTTACCTCATCCATCCTCCCCAAGGATCTATTTTACCCTTCCATGTCAGTGCAGCAAGTGTTGTCCTCCTTTGTTCTGAAGTTTGACAAATATCAGCAGATAAATCATTCAGTTTCAATAACAGAAGGGCAGAGGCAGCAGCACCAAGTATTCATTTGGGTTTTTCAATGTGGCGTGTGTAAATGTCATGGATGTGGCTTCAGAAGAGGTTCTCCAAAAACATTTTTGCTCCGATATTCTCAGATGAGCAGAAAGGTACCAGAAAGAGGCAAAGAGTGTTGAGGGAAGCAGGGTATGTTCAGCAGAGTCATTCATGGCCTGATTGTACTCATGTTGATGTCGGTGGGATCACTCATGGATGATGACCCTTTCCTAGTACTCTAAAAATATAAACTCATGCTCACATCATTTACTGCTGAAAATATTACCTATTTTGAAACTTTTAAAGACAAATGTTTCAAGTTACTTTTTTTTTTTTTACCCGCAAGAGCAGAAATTTCCTGCAGTCTAATCCTTTTGTCCTGGAAATTGCTTCTGGTCCTGAACTACTTGCAAATAAAAGCATTTGCAGGATCCTTCCCTTAGCCCACATCTTCCTTACTCCAGCTTTTTCACAAAAAGCAGCTTATTGGATGTGCTATTTTCCTCCTGCTGCACTACCTGAAAGCTCAGGGAAATTATGCTACAAACTCATTGAAATCTTTAGTTGCTTTCAGTGACCATGTCAGCCCTGCTTTCTATTCACAGTGACGAGCTAAAATGGTAAACATTCTGCTTCAAAGAAATTAAGATATGTAAACACACTCTTTCCCCATCATCAGGCTTAGCCTGTGAACCCAAAGAATATTTCTATATCAATAGAACTGCACAATTGCACTCTCCTCTTTCCAGCATAGAACATAGGTTCTATTATTTTCATTATTCTCAAACATACAGGGATATTTAGTACAATGTGTTTGATACACTGCACTGTTCAGTCTCACTGCTACCTTCCACTTTGAGTAATTGTGTTTTTTTGGAAAAAGGGAAGGACATTGAAGAAGCTGGAAAATGTTTTCAACCAGTGGGTATAGGGGTATTGTCCAAAGACTTTGGTTTTAAAAATAAAAAAACATATTCAGCAAATGTTTCATTTGCTGGTAAAAAAAGTCTCTAGCAGGACAATAAGAAAGCAAGAACCTTTCTCTCTTGTAGACTTCAATGAAAAAAAGAAAATAAAAGCTTCCTTCAGGATTTTAAAGTTTCTAATAAGAAGTGTTTGAATGTCTATTGTAATTTGAACAAATGTCTTACTGTCTAAATAAAACAGACTCCACGAGAAACTCTTCCTCTATTATGGATTTTTCAAGCACTGAAGGTGGTTTTTTCCCCCTCTTGGGTGTATCTGTTGTCCTTCCTTCGATATTAATACTGACACTTCTCTATTAACTCATTAGGGGCTTGTGACACTGGATACAAAGACTCCATAATTACTATTCTTGCAATTCCACTTGAAGATTTCCACCAAGGCTGAAACTTCTTGTATTAGACACTGTACAGACACAGGAAAAAACAATCCATGTGCCAGAGAGCATTGAATTTGAAAGGATAAAGCTGACAAACTGAGCAAAGAAAGAACAAAGACTCTAATAGATTTGTCCAAGATCATGTAACAGGTTTTATTTTTTTGGCAGAACAGAGGTTAAACCTGGGTCTGTTGACTTTCCATTAGTTCTCATCTGCCTCTTCATAATCCCATGTAATTAATCTCCATCTATTTCAAAATGTTTGCACTCTCAGGTCACATTCATCCAAATTGCTTCAAATGGTCAGGTGGCACCTTATGGAATTGTGACCTACAAGGGCTTGAAAAAAACTATGGAAGGAAAACAAAGTCAAAAAATTACTGAACTGTGGCAATGTCCAGCCAAAACTACTACACTGGGGTCTTCTTATCTGATAAGGAATAAAGTTTAAAAGGAGAAATCCATCTCTTAAAGAAAAATAAAATAATAATCTTAAACTTCATGTATTTAGCAAAGTGTTCTGGTGCTGTGGTGCTAACCAGCATCATGCTGCATTCTCATGGGCAGGGTCACATAGAAAGAAACCATTCTTCAAGGCTGTGAGGTCAACCCGAAATAAATGTGGAGGTTTAGGACTAGGACTAGGAGTTTGTTTTTGTTCATCTGTATGTTAAATACAACTTAAAACATTTAGTTCATTGTGCTCACCGTTGCCAAGCAGATGGGCTGCAGGTGGTAGGTGGGTTAGTGGAGATCCCTGTATTTCAGATTCTTTATCCACTATCTTACCTTTGCCAAAGAAACAACACTTGTCAAGAGATAAACCTCTCAGCACTGTAGAGATTAATATTATTTCTTTACAGACAGGACCTTGCAGTTACAGAGGCTCATGACTTCAATTTACCCCAACAATTTTACCCCAACAGGTGCTTGGAAAGTGGAGTCTAGCCTTGAGGAATGGTTGGCCATAAGGGAAGTAGCAGCAGGCTGTTTACATTGTGCTAGAGCATTCAAAGTTAGACTTTGTTTATGTAACTGCAAAAATAAGAAAACCAAATAGAATTAATAATTAAATGTGCCTTTGAAATAACAATCCTTTTTCAGCATGAAGGGTGCTGTGGTGACCATTTAGCCATGCTGTATGGCTCTGGCACACCTTGGAAATCCTGGAACCACAGCTTTCCCATTTCAAATATTGCATGTGGCTACAAAGTTACTCACGAGAAGCTAATCTGGGATATGTCTTCTTTCTCAGGCTCAAAAAGAGTGACCGCCTCGTACCTTTCTCTTGGTCCTAGTGATAGGGGAACCAAAAGGCAAAGTATAAACAACATCCCTTGTATTCTTTCTCCAGGGATCTGTAATTAATGTCTTTGCTTAGACAGTACTTCCTATTGCAATCTTACCTTAAAATACAGAGGCATGACTTTACTAAATACAATAAGAAACAGTCATGGTACAAGCTCTTGGAATATTTGTCTTGGTAAGAGTCAAACCAAACCCTGTCTGCAGACACAAAAAAATAACTGAGTGTGTTTGTTTTGCCATGACCAGGTAATTCTCTTTTCCTTGTAGTAAACCAGATAGCTTTTGATTTGTTTCCTCAGGTCATGGGATTTCATTCTCTGTGATGGCACATTCTGTATTCAGTTAGAGGTTGGTAAGATGCATGTAATTTAATAGCCAGCTACGTGTTGGGTTAGTGTTTGGCTGCCAAGGTAACTGAGTATCCAGGATTGCAAAAGGATTTTAAATAGTAGACAATCTGAAACAAATAATTTGGATTCTTTGAGAAGTGTCAAGAAGTCATACTCTTTAATGTACATCATCTTTTCATTACCTTTGCTTCTTTTAAGTCAGAGTTTGGTCTGAGATCCTTTTTCAGGTCTTGATTTTGACTGGACGTCATGAGACATGGAAGAGATTGATGCAAATCTTTAATGCCAATGAGAACTGGCAGGGTTGTCTTTCTACCTCCGGCACTTTGGCCCATGCTTCCTAACCAGCTCTCCAGATGGGTGCCTATAAACACTGAGCACAATAACAGAGATGAAAAAAAAGTAAAGGAGTGCCAGGAATTATATCAGGGAAGAGAAAAATTTGCAGGAAAGCATTGTACCTGTTTGCACAGAGGATGCCAAAATGTGTAAATAAGAGATGCAACGAAAGGAGAAGGAGAGGTGTGAGATTATACAGCTTTGAGGACTTTGAGGACATCTTAATGTCACCAAAATATGGCAATATTCTTACTAAGATTTTTACTGTAGTACTTTGTAACGTCCTCTCAAATTCAGGGACACTGTATGAGTATGTAGGAAGTAATAGAGAGCTTTCATGAGAAGAGTCGATAAGAAATGTGAATTCAAGAGGTAAGTAAATGTTTCAATGCTGGCAGATAGGATTGAAAAAATAAGTGGACTCTTCACCTCTGAAGAGAGTAAGAAGCAAACATCATCTTCTCTGATGATGACTCTTTCAGGCCCTAGAAAAGAACAGCTAGATGCAAAAATTTCATATTGGGGGCAAAAATGGAGGGAAGCGTTGAGAGGATAGACGTGAGAAGAGGAAGAGTGAAATCCATGAAAAGGACAGAGAAATCACATGCAGGGAATTTTCTGGGAGGGCAAAGAACTGTAGAACTGAGAAGCCAAAGCAACTCACCATCACTGATGTGAAAACGTATCAGTTGCGGAAACCATGGTCTGAGGAGTAATTTTATTAGAAGTAATCCCTTTTTTGCCTCGGAAATGCTAAGTGATAAAGAACATAGTACTTATTTTCAAGGGGACCATGAGAAGCTTGGATTGCAATGAATATTCTCTCCTCTCCAATGACTTCCCATGGAACTGTTGTTTGGGTCTAGCTCTTCAAACCTCATTCCCTGACCAGCTCAACAGCTCAGGTGCAGAGTGTTTTAACTATGAGTGGAAGGTAATAACATCACCTCTCATGTAGCAGGAAATGCTTTCATATTGCAAAGAGAAAGCAGGAGGTGTGGAATGCCTGGAGTGTAAGGCCTTTGGCTTTGTCTTGGTCTTCCTCAGTGTAAAGGAGAGAGCTAGCTTTCTGAAATAACAGTCCTACTAAATAACAGTCATCGCACACATTTCTCCATCAGGAGAAAGACAGAAGAGCAAATAGCACCCAATAGAATAATTTCCAAACTAATTAAAAGAAGGCTCAAAGATACCATTTCAGGTACTTGGACTGGAGGTAGAACCTCTACCACCATAAAAAAAAAAATCTCTAAAAAACGAAGTGCCCTTCCCAGTTTTTAAGGTCACACAATCATTCTGGTGGGAAAAGACCTTGAAGGTCTAACTCTACCAGCGATTAACCTAACTTAAAGGTGCTTAAACCACATTCCCAAGCACCACACCTACAAGTCTCTTAACACCTCCAAGGATGGAAACTCAACAATCTCCCTGGGCAGCCTATTCCAGTTTAAATACCCTTTCAGTGAAGAAATCTAAACCTCCCCTGGTGCAACTTGAGCCCGTTTCTTCTTGTCCTATCACTTGTTACTTTGGAGAAGAGACCAGCCCTCCCCTGGCTACAGCCTCCTTTCAGGTAGTTGCCAAGAGTGATAGGGGCTCCTCTCAGCCTCCTTTTCTCCAGACTAAACAACCCCAGTTCCTTCAGACACTCCTCTCTGGGCTTGCATTCTAGACCCTTCACCAGCTTTGTTGCCCTTCTCTGAACCCACTCCAGCAGCTATATGTCCTTCTGCTCTGTTCTGGGATGTTTCTTCTGGTCTTAACACTTCAAAGATCTGAGGGCTATGATCATGATCTGACAAAGTGTTTGAGCACAAGTTCTTCAGCATTGCAGGAATTTGTGACCTGGTGTGATTTGTTTAGTGATACTGTCCAACAACTGAAAGTACTGGGGTTGTTGTCTCCTCAGTCTCTTTCTGTTTGGGACAGTTCTACCACTTGGACTGCTTCTAGCAATAGTGGTTATTCCTAAACATGACTATGATGCAAAGGACAAAAGAATAAAGCCATTGGATTGACAGGACTGGGTGGTTTCCGTGAGAATGAAAACAAAAAATTTAATTTTGGCTTGATATAATTTTGTTCCAAATTTCTGCAGTCTTTTGAAACAAGAAAATGTTATCAGACATGTTAAAATCTGGGGAATGATAAAGCACTGGGTTTTAAAGCCCAAATGTGGCATTATTTAATGTAGAAAATAAATAAAATAAAAATAAAATAAAGTAAAATAGAATAATAAATAAAATAAAATAAAATAAAATAAAGTAAAATAAAATAAAAATCCTTCCCAAGAGAAAGAGTTCTGGAATATTTTCTAGAACTCAGTAGAAGTAATACAAGACTTCATTTTGATACACAGGGAAGTGATATTTATAACAGCCTAGCCAGATTGGAAACAGATGTTGGAAGAAAGTGAGTCTATTATTAAATTAATTTGCCTTTTCAACCCCGAGAGACTGTAGAACATAAATCAGATATATTTAATAAAAATCAAGTTTGCCAAAAAAAGTTCAGCACTGAAGCACATGCAATATGATGCTGCCAGAACCATCTTCTTGTCACAGCTCTGAACACAATTGATTAAATATCCCAGACCTAAGAGATGCTGGTCACAGATGGCTTTAGGGCCAAGTGACTGCCAGGGTGTGACTATATGAACTTTGTAAGAAGAAAGCAGATGAGCTAGCAAAGCTGGTGCTAGCCTATACATATCAATCTGTTTCCATTTGATGGATAGGCCCAATGAATATAGTCAGTTTGGATTGTGGTGTTCAGCAACGTGAGAAAAGTGGTTTGAAAGGGATGACTTGCCTGTTAGTGCAGGAAAAGAATTTGTCTTGGATCATGGACCAGGAATGGCACATGAGACAGTTGAGCATCTCAGGGTGTTTGGGAATAAATCTCTTCTGGTGACAAACTAAGCTACAATTTTTCACTTTTATCCTTTAAGAGAAAGTAGAAGAAACCAAGGAAAATTCACAGGTACTTAGGAATTGATTTTATGACTACCAGTATCTGATTGTCAGGTTACAGCAACACTCTTATTGCAGAGGCTCAAACAATGATATAAGAAAATGTAAATAACATGTTTAGTGAGCAAGTAAATAATGGATTTAGACAAGGAACTGGCAAATAATGGTGCATAAGCCTGTATGCTTAGCTGGCACAAATTTGGTGTGAGCTGTGCAGTAGTCTAAAGCACAGATTCATAATATCATTTAGGTTGGAAAAGACCTGTAAAATAATCAAGTCCAAGCATAAAAGAGACCTGTAACTCAGCCGTAGGTACCTAAATATCTGTTACTTCATTTGAGCTACTGGTGTCCTGTCTGGGCCATTATGCATCTTAATAAAAAAGCATTATAGTTTAGGGTTCCCTGAACACTATGTCTTGCCTGACATTCTGGGGTAGCAAATACAGAGTGGGGTTCACACACTGGGCTCCACTTGAAGTCCAAATAAATTTAATTCTAATAAGCGAACCTCAGGCTGGAGTGATGCTTGCATTTTAAAGTGCTACTTCAAATAGACACTTAAGCAGATGTCTAATGGAAGTACATTCTTAGACCCTAAAATGCCAATGGGGTGACAACTAATTTACACTTTCAGTCAGCCAGACCTTTCAAAACTATTTTGTTAATCTCTTGGATTATGGTAGTTTACAAAAAAAAGCACGACTGTAACTAACATCATTGGGGTAACCATGCTGCCTTCTGTATTTTTTTTATTTATAATCTGTTTTGTCAGGAGTCCCTTTAAGATCTGGAAATTCAATTCAAACTGAATTCTTGAAAAGTGATGCAATGGCTTTGAAGGGCTGTATATAGCAATGCTGCAGGAATGAAAAAAATAAAATAAAAAGTAATTCAAAATGTTCTCGGCCAGAAATAGGACAAAAGTGTATTCTGACAAGTAATAAGATTTTAAAGATCACATTTGGGCTGTCAGGAAGGATTTTTATTTTAATGAAGTGATAACTGGGGGCCAAACTAATTATTTCTATTTTTCTTACAAGTTTGAGCAAAAGCAGTGAGGAAGATAGAAATGGGAAACTCTTTCCCCTCTTTCCTTCCTGCCAGGCAGTGAAGGATGAGAACTGAGGCCTTGAACCAGCTCTCTCCAACCTTTCTGTTTGCTCCAAGAGCTCAGGCCATCAGCATCATTATGAAATAGATGTGAGCTGGAAGCAAACTCTGGAACTGACAGTTTTCTGATACTCCCACATTCTCCTGCCTAGCAGAACACACAGGGCTTTTGAGCCCTGCAGGAGAAAGGCTTTTCCCAGCCAGTCATGAGCATCTTTGGTCCCGTGAAGGCTAAGTTAGCATGGCATCACCCACCTGCTGTGGCTTACACTTCTTTCCTTTATATTCAAACACCCACAAGGTCGTTCCAGTTTTGTAATAGTAATTTATTTATTTCTTTTTAATTTCCAAGCCTTTGAATTCTGGGAAAAAAAAAAAAAAAAAAAAAAGGTGAATCTTTAAGCATTGACTGGGTTTGTGTATTTTTAATTCCAGCCTTGTGCTCCCAGGAACAGAAAGTATAGCCTGTAGGATGGTGCAGTTTGACTTGCACTGAGCTGGAGGGAATCCCTGCTGCCTGGACGCTGCTTCTTACACAGATGCCATTCTGGCAGCCCAGAAATATTTTAGGCAGTATTGATTATGATAATAATGAGCAACAATGGGCAGTTCACAAGTCTGGGAGAGACCATTATATTTTGAAAACACCAATTTCTTTTTGCTGCTGTTGATTACTGTTGTTCATCAGCTCAGTCTCTAAGACCTAAAATCTGAATAATTCTCACAGTATTTTAGAAGAAGAAACAATAATAAAAACTCCCTATTCTCTTCAAAAGCATGCCATTTTATTTTAATAATGTAATAAACCCAGAAAAACTTATGTTCTTATTAGAATATAAAATAAACCAAATGGAACCATTTGTAATCAGGATTTTATCTGAGCAATGTGCTCTCTGTATCACCCACTGTCTATAAGATTGTGTACCATTATGCTACAGCAGTAATGGGAAAGAAACTAAACTATTTGCATCAACAATAATGCAACCAATTTTCAAGACTTGCATGTCAAAAATCCATTATTCCAGACATGATTACCTGGAACTGCAGATAACAATTGTCACCAATTACACTTTTTTACAGTGTAAGAAGATTTTTATTTTTCTTTCTCCACCCCATCTCTTCTTCCTCCTTTTGTCTTTTTTTTTTTTTTATTTATAGTTTTTTTCTCTCCAAGAGGGTGGGGTAATGTCTCCTTCATTTAGATTAGAACATCATATGTAGTACAAGCAGCAGATGTTAATATGGAAAGACAGAACATCTCAATTTTCACACTGTTAATTCAGCTTACTGAGCCAATTTCACAATTCTCACATTCCTCCAGTCCTAAGAGAAAATGCTAATTTAGATTGTTAAAACTGACACAGGTTAGGGTATAAAGGGTAATTAGCATTAAGATCCTACTCAAAGTGTTTTTAGCACCATTAATCAACACCACCTATGCATACACTTTTTTAGTCAGAAATGGTGTTGAATATTTGTGAAAAAAACCTCTAAAATATTCCATACAAGTTAAAAAAAACCCTGTAGAATTTAGTTTGGAGCATTTTCCAGTGAACGTATCTAATCTGCAGTTTAAACAGAACTTTTATTTTACACATGAGAATTATTAAAAGCTCATAAAAGCATTCCAGAAAAAAAATAACTTTATGATTTCTGAGATTGTAGGGACATCTGTTAAATTGCAGGAATACGTTGAAATGCTTTAGCTGTTCTGAGGTTTTTCCACTTTCTCCTCCTGAAAACCAACAAACTTAGTCATAGTTACATAAAAGAATATAATTCTGCTTTGCACTCCATTCATTTACACACATACAGTTCAAGTAAATTAAGTATTCAATAGTACAGACTATTTTAATTTTCCTTTAAAATACTACTTGGGATGGGAAAATCCAATATAATTTTAGAGTACTTCATCTTGGAGTATGTCCTACATAAAATCTATGTCACTGTTACAGCTAATAGGAACTATTTTAAATTTTACAAGGTGATCATATGAACTTCCCTGGAAGGAATTCTTAAAATTAATATGTGAAATGAAGAGATTAGAAGTACTCTTTTAAAAGAGAGTAGATTCTACAGTAGTTTAGGCTACCTTCTTGTTGAACATTAAAACAGATTCCTTAAAAATATTTTAAAAATTAAAAAGAGTATTTCCTAAATGAGATAAGCATAGAAATAAAAAATCCAGCTGCCAAGGACAAGGAGTTCTAGGGATTTTAATGCTAAAGCAGACAAGTCAAGTAATTATTATCTCTAATTGGCACTTCCACGAGATGTAACAACTTTTACAGTACCCACAGCCAAGTGGCACTTAAAAAGGTGAGAAATTATTTCCTGCCTTGGGGAAAAAAAAAAAAAAAGAAAAAAAAAGAAAATCACTTGCTTTTCTAATCTGAGTTTTGCAGAGGGAAAGGCTGGACAAACACTTAAAGGTCTGAATCAGCAAATTACTTAAGCACATGCTGAATTTTAAGCATGTGCATATTACAGTTGCCTAAAAGGCTATTTTTATGTCTCTGACTGGCATACTTAAATGTTTTATTGTTTCACCATGTGTCCAGCTCATATGATCACCATATTTTGGGTGGGATTCAGCTCTGGGTTTTGACAACTGGTTTTGGTTCTGCAGGGGCCTCCGTGACAGCTCAAAGAATTTGCTGCTCCTGCTCCATACAGTATAGACACAGGGCTTGGTTCAGCTTGTCTAACACTCATCTAATGACACTGCAGGTAACTTAGGTCACCTTTACAACCTTCTCCTGCTAAAGAGGGCCTGAGTCTTCTTGAGGTCTCTGTGATATCTGCCAGCCCTATGGAGATCAAGGAATTGATCTGAGGCATTTTAAGTGGCAGCAGATACCTATTTTAGCAACTAAACAAAGTCCTTTTCCAATACAGTCAGAAGGGTTTGAATAAATTGTCCATATTTAGACACTTGGTGGATAAGTAATTGGCTGGATGGCAGCACCCAGAGAGTTGTGGTCAATGGTTCAGTGTCCAAGTGGAGGCAAGTGATGAATGGTGTTCCTCAGAGATCTGTATTGGAACCAGTGCTGTTCAACATCTTTGCTGGAGACATGGACAGCGGGACTTAATGTATCCTTAGCAAGTTTGCTGATGACACCAAGTTGTGTGGAGTAGTTGACACCTTAGAGGGAAGGGATGCAATCCAGAGGGACCTTGACAGGCTTGAGAGGTGGGCCAATGCCAGCCTCATGAAGTTCAACAAGGCCAACTGAAGGGTCCTATACCTGGGTCAGTGCAACCCCAGGCACAAATACAGGACTTCTAGTACCTGAAGGGGCTACAGGAAAGCTGGAGCTTTTCACCAAGAGGGTAGTGTTAGGACAAGGGGTAATTGTTTTAAACTGAAAGAGAGTAGATTTAGCTTAGACATCATGAAGAAATTCTTCACCATGAGTGTCATAAGGCACTGAAATAGATTGCCCAGGGAGACTGCAGAATACGCCTCCCCGGAGGCATTTAAGACCATGTTGGATGAGGCTTGTGCAGCTTGGACTAGTGTGAGGTGTTCCTGCTCATAGCAGGGAGGTTGAAACCTGATGATCTTTCCATCTTTAAGGCCCCTTCCAACCTTAACCATTCTATGATTCTATGTACTGTCAGTTGAGATACCATAGAGCACCCACTTTGCTACCAGCAGCTGCTGCAGAAAGCATAGGTCATACACCATATACAATAAACACCATGAGGTTATCTTAAATGCATCAAATGTCTCAAATAATACTAAATCCCTGTGTGGTCACCTAAATTGAGGTCAATGGAGATGAGAGCTTTTCAGCTAGTTTCTGTAGCAGAATTCTACATTTGGTGAACTGAAGTGCTTTATAGGCTTTGGAAATAAAACAGGGAGGTTAGAAATCTAATTCACTTGTGAACTCTACTAACTAGACACCTTGTCTGAACCTGAAGCTGCATCCAGTGCTTAAACATACATTCACTTACCTATGAATAGCCATCTGGTGTAATTTGAGATGAGTGAGGGTATCCAAGACATCTGTACAGACCTGACAAATGTGATGCAGGATCTAAGGTAGACCTCTGACCTTCTGGAAAGGGAACTGGAGGCCAGGAGACACTTGCATTCAAGTGACTGAATTTAACTTAATACTATAGTAACAGACTTACAGAAAAAAGCATTTGTTAATCCCTTTTTTAAAAATAAGACCTGAGCAATCAAGAACATTGCTTCTATTGATGATGTGAAATCCAGGAAGGGTTCTAGGAGGAGAAAGTATACAAATTAGCATTAGAAAATGACTTAATCTCTGAAGTGACCTAACAGTGAAGGAAGATGTCTCCTGAAACTAAGCTCTACTGCAACACCAAATTGATTAATTAATGTGTTACTGCAATAAGATGAAATATTAATGTTTGGTCCACAGCAAGTAAAAAGCCACAGGACGCTGTTGGCTTTTGAAGAGTTCTACCGTGTGATGCCTCCATCTGGGGTTGTAAACTTTTCATTCACAGGTATCACAGAGCAACTCTCTGCATAAACATCATTAACTACTAGTTTGCAGCTGGAGAGCAATGAGAGAGATGAAGCTATGAGCCTAAGGTCAGAGAGCCATAAGAAAAGAAAAGAAAAAAAAATATCTCTGGCTTCCTCTAGAACTCTGTGTATGTTCACACTTCACAGAAAACAAAAGAAAAATAAATCAAAATCCCAACTCTAACCAAACAAAAATCTCATTAACATGACTCCACTTGAAGTTTTTCATTATGTCAAAATAATCATTTGCCTTTAACCAGAACTAAATTATTGTATCACTTAAAGACACAACTGATTCAACCTGCCCTACTTTCTGTTTGAAAGTCAGTGGGCAGAGAAAGCTACCCTGAACATGGCATGAGTGAAGGCTGTGGCTGGACAAAAGCACTGTAGCTGGTCTCTCTATATCTATGCAGATGAACTAGACTCTTAAGTTTAAGAGTGCACATTCTGCAAAGTTTTCTGGCTTCATTTTTCTGTGTTTCTTCCATCCTGAGAATACCTGTGAGAAGACTGCAGACCGGGAACATTCTTGTGATAAAGAGTGTATCCTGTACCTCATGGCACATCATCTTCTCTGGGGACTTTGGATCTCAGTCTTGTCATAGACAAGGAGCATTTCTGATCATCGGATAACAAGGAGGTGAGGACAGCATGAGAAATATGGTGGCCAAGTATGAATTGCCGTCACTAGGTCTTTTTGCCCATAATTCAAGCCTTTGAGGAGTTTAGGTATAAACAAATAATTGCCTGTGCATAACAAGAGAGTGCTTGGCCCAATGCTTCTGGAAAGCATAAAAATATCTGTCAGGCAGATTAATTCTACTGACTGTGTAGAGTAGATCATAGTCCAAAAAATACAACCTACCTTTTCTACTCTTTATAGGCTAAGCTAAATTGTGATTAGACTTCTGTTTCTGGAGAAATAAGTACAGATACTACAGATAGGATTGAAGGTTTTTTCACTGTTTTTTTACCACTCACTAAAAGAAACCCTTCACCTTGCCCAAATGCAGAACTGTTTCTTTCTCAGAAACACTCTATACTCCAAGAGACTTTTATCTGTTGCATGACTGCCTTCTTCATTATAAGAAAGCTGTTATTGACCACAGTAAGCACAGCTTCAGAATGGACATTGTCCAAGAGGTCCTGATGGAAAGGAGTGATAATACTGGAATAATTTATGGATATCATTATGAGGTTTATGCTATAATAAAGAACAAACCATCAAACTAATTTAAACATCCAAGGTGTTAGCATGACAAATAAAGCCAAAAGGAGGAAATCCTCAGTCTCCAATAAACATTAGATATAGCTGGCCCATACTTAGAGATTAGACCTAAATTTACTTTTGGTCTTCATGCACATTGGCCCATTGTGGAAACAACAGTGAGAACTGGCCAATATTTTTTTGTTCCTAGTGAACATAAAGATACTGAAAGATAAAGCTTTGAAGGAAGAATAAAAATCTGTGGAAACTGAGACAAAATTAGTAATTATTTTCAGCCTAGAAGAAAATGGAAAATGAAGGGAGTCCTTTGAGAATCTCACAGTATTTTACTTTGCTATTTAAAAATGGACGCAGTTCAGCAGAACTAAATTACTTCATACTTTGGACCAGTATCTTGTACTTAAATGCTCTACAGAGAAAGCAAAAAAGATCAAATAATAACATCAACAAAACTTGGAAATAAAATAAATAAATATATAAGCTTGTATTGATGAAATAGAGCAGAAATAATTGTTTAGTATGTTTTTTGTTTTTTTCTTTTATGAAACATTTCACCATACAAATTTCCCCCAAGCCCCTTTTTTTTTTTTTTTTTTTTTTTCCTGGTTTAGCTACCAAACAGAAAAGAAACCTGAATTATTCACCCAGCTCTATTGCCAGCAAGTATGTCAATTAGTGTTAAGTATTGTAGTTTTTTTATTCAGCCATATGTCCACTTTGGCTAGGATTGAGACCAGCTGCTAATTTTATACAAGACATAAACAGCTGCTGGGTAGCAAATCTTCATATTTGCTTGACTAATATTAAACCTAAACATTAACAAGCAAAGTTCTTCCTTTAGTTACTGTTGCAGTTCAATGATGTCTACTTTTATCTTGATTTCAGTAAAGCATTTGGCCCCATCTCCCATAGCCTCATTGCATCTAAACTAAGGAAGTGTGATCTGGATGATCAAATAATGAGAGGGATGGTGAACTGGTTGAAGGAAAGCAGTCAGAGAATTGTGGTCAATGGGGCAGAGTCCAGTTGGAGGCTTGTATCTAGTGGAGTCCCTCATGGCTTGGTACTGGGACCAGTACTATTCATTATATTCATCAACGACCTGGATGAGGGAGAAAGGTGCACTGTCAGCAAGTTTGCTGTTGACACCAAACTGGAAGGAGTGGCTGAAACACCAAGAGGACAGAGCCAGGCTCTTCTCAGTAATGTCCAATGACAGGACAAGGGGCAATGGCTGCAAGCCGGAGCATAGGAGGTTCCATGTAAACATAAGGAAAACTGTTTTCACTGTGAGAGTGACAGAGCACTGGGACAGGCTGCCCAGAGAGGCTGTGGAGTCTCCTTCTCTGGAGACATTCCAAACCCACCTGGACATGTTCCTGTGTGATGTGCTCTGGGTGACCCTGCTCTGGCAGGGGGGTTGGACGAGATGATCTTTTGAGGTTCCTTCCAATCTGTAACATTCTGTGATTCTGTGATTCTAGTGACCTTCTAAGACAAAACACCTTTGTAGACTCACTTTCATTGATGTTTTACTTTTTGTTTCCTTCTACATGACTCACAAAGGAGGCAAATATCCACAGGCATGTACCTGAGAAACAATTTTTTTTTCTGACATCCTTCACAAGCAACTCTCTGTATCCTTCTGTTTCCAGATGCAATATGGAAGTAGTCAGATGCCTTGAACGGATCTTCATGTCTGCTGGATATTTTCCAGGAAAAAGACCTAGAAACAGGGGAGTTCCTAAGAGGATGCTGTATGCAGAAATATTAAGACATTAAGTAGATCAATTTGCTTCTAAGCCACCTGCTTGGTGATCTTCTACAAACATTGCCCCATGCCTGCTGTGGTATGCACACCATTTGTTGCCTTGACACAATCATAATAAATCTGTGCTTGTTTATCTAGACTATTAAACTTTAAAAGTCTGCTTGCTTTTAGTGCAGGACTATCCTGGGGCTAATTTCCCATTCTCTTTATTTAAAAACATCTTGTAAAAAACTGTTTCTGCAGCAAGGTTAATGTTCAAGCTTCCAGAAATAACTAGCTCTATAATGGTGTTTGACTTGCATATTTCATAACTAGTCTACACTGATGCACTAATTTCTCCTAAGTACAGATTTACTGCTTATCTCTGTGAGGAATGTATAGAATGATACCCTGGTTGTACTTCACTGTATGTTCAGCCTCATGCAAAAGTCAAATCAACTGCCTTTTTCTAAATTACTTCCTCTGTTGATATATGGACCTTATTTATAGGCTCCCTTTGTGCAACCATAACACCATCACATAGGGCTTAGGTTCTGAAAACCATAGCAATTGCCTGAAAATTGATTTGATGCCTTTTGCCCATCCCTCCCTCAGGTCCCTCCAGACATTTTAATATGAGGCATGACATTATGATGGATGAAATCTGGCATTTTACTGTAGCAATGTTACTCCCATGTGGAAAATAACAGCTTGTTCAAAGCCCATCTTCCAGCCAGATTTAGGATATAGAGTAAACCACATCTTCAGTCTCCCCCTTCTCTCTACTCTATTGCAGTAACCTTTGCAAACAGCTTCACTTTGTGCATCTACCTGTCTCAGAACCAGATTCTTGCTAATCCTTACCATTCTGTGCTTGAAGCACACCAACTATAGTTACACCCTTCCTCTCCCAAAACTCTCCTGGAAAAGCAACACAAACAATTAATCCACTGGTAATTATCGGAACAGAAAAGGAATCTAAGGAAATTCCCTATAAATAATCTCTAACAATACCAAGTTCTTGGTGAACTGTAAGTATAGTGATACCTTGTTGCACAGAGACACTGGCACAGAAGAATTCTGTCTTCCCTACTGGGTGACCTGAACTAGAAAAATGGAAGCTGCCTCAAAATGAAGATAACTATTTTTAATTTTTACTCTACTCTTTAAGAAAAAATTATCCAAGACTGCCAGTAAAGCACAGTCTTGATTGACTATCAGATATCCTTCTGCATGCATATCTGGAACACTTTGGCTCCCCACAGCCACTTGGGATAATGGAAAGCACACCCAAATGTTGTCATGTTAGTCAAGTAAAGACTTAAGCAATGAGGCAGTTCTTACAGATGTTTGTGTGCTTAATTTACTCAGTTGAAGCCCAGGCAAAGAGGATTTTGATTTTTTGATTTCTGAGGAAAAGTGAACTCATTTCAAATACCTAGTACATTTAGTCATATATTTTTCTAGCCCTTCATCTAGGAAACTGTATTCTGTCATCAACAGTTGCAATTGCTTATATAGTTCATAAATTAAGATGCAATCACATTGAATGATGTTCTTCTTTTTACCCAACCTCAAATAGCTAAAAGTCTGACCTCTTTTTGTTGATCGAAAGGATGGTCCATCTGATCTGACACAGAATACACTTAATCTTGAAGTTTCTTCTCTGGCAATGGTAGGAACACAGCGTGAGGAGTTCAGATGAGGACTTTCCTAACTAAAACTAAGCTGAGGGTAAGGAGCTCTACCAATTCAAGTTGCCTTCCAATGCCAGCTGAGGAATGGCCATCAGCATGAAACAGCTACAACACAAGAAAACACTAAGAAACAGTTTGTTCATTGTACTTTATATGGCTTGTTTTGATTGGACATGTTCACAGTCAATGTTTACTTGAAAGTGGTGTTACCTTTCTTTTCTCTTGAATGGGAGGATTTCACTGCAAAACCATTAGCAACGTGTTTTAAACTATTGATGCATCAGAGATGCACATAACTATTAAGGAAGTTTTACAGTCATTGCTATGCAGATTTGGTGCTTATTTGGCCATTGGACTTAGTTGGCCATGTCAGGACCAGCCTCTCAGTAGTCACACAGATGGTCTTTAGAGGAAAGTTGGGCTGTGTCTGAGCTCTGAGGGCAATAATAGGCCTTTCCATCCCTATAGGGGCAGGTGTTATTCCCAGTCATGTCCATTGCCCATGACATAGGTCCTTCAGTCCCTGCTCCAGTGATGCTGTTGGATGCCATCTCCAGCTCTGCTACAGCCCTGCCCAGCACACCAGATTCCATGCTTTAATTCACTGCCTTGTGTGCACATGCAGAATCTCATGCTGCAGAAAGTGTGGGAAAAGAAATGGTCCCACTGAAAACAGTGGCTGAGGACTCAGGGTCTGAATAACCCCTGAATTGTGAAGAGGATCAAAATTGCCCCCCACTTTTCCATTTGTGCAACACATTGCAGTCTGAGTCAGTGAGAGACTTCCCAAAACAGTCTTTCTGAACCCTAAGCACCTATATGTAGCTTTAAAGTGCAAACAAATGTGCATGCAAAGCAAATATTTATTATTTTAGCACTGGAAAATTAGACTTTTCCTATCTATTGTTTTCATTAAATACATATACACTACACAACAAAATCTTTCACAATCATATATTACCTTAAGAGAAGATATTAAATGCCTACATAGTTCATGGAACATCATTGAAGTGTTTGTTGATGGCTGATTTGATACAGAAATGGATGCCTGAAAAACTTTAGCCACTTTACTCCACTTTGCATTTTTTCCTGCTGTCCCTCAGCTCATGTTTGGATTTGGCTCAGCTAATTCATCCTGGGTTGTTTTTTTTTCTTTTCTTTTTTTTTTAACTACCTTTTTCAAATTCCTTTGACAACCTGAGAAAGTCTTGCAGCTGAATGCAGTATTAATTATATTTCAAAGCAAACCTTTTATTCGTTTGGGGACAATCTGTGAAACAGAAATCTGTGACTGAAGCTGCTGCCAAGCCAATTACTGCAAAATAACTCAAATATGTCTTGACAGATTGCAATTTTTCCTATTGTTAGATTGTTTATTTTTTAGATCAAAAGGTTATGTTCACTTAAATTAGACCTGCATTTTAATATTTCTTAACTAGCACAACATGTATCTATAGGTATAGGTAGACAGTATAGCATGGATGATATGAAGCAAACACACTCCATTCAGGTAAAAATGGATATTATTAATCTATTTCCACTTCTGTCTTAGAAAAAATCTGCAAATACATTTTGTGTACTATAGATTCATAAATTCTAGGACCAGAAAGGAAAATTGCAGTCTAACTTCTTCCATAAGCACAGGAAAACAGAAAGAGCTTCTTGCTCAGTAATTTTAACATCAAACCACTCTTTTGCAATGTGTAAAAATGTGATTGAACACCTTTCAGTGGTAAAAAAAATCTATTATGTTAGTAGGAAAGTTTTTCTGGCATCTATTATTGTCAAAAGGAAATTGCTAGTGTATTTATTTACCTAATAGCCTACTCTTAAAAAAAAAAAAGAAAAAAAAAAAAGAAAAAAGCAAGAAAAAAATCCTCTCAGACCAGACTCTGAATCTTTACCCAACTGTGAGAATTTCTGCAGATGCAACTGGAACTAATACTTCCTACAATTCTTGGTGTAAGCAATGTTAATACAACATGCTTTATAAATTTGTTCAGTTTCAGGTTATCGGAAGAATATTTTATACAAATATATGACAATCTATTGATTGCTTATGACATATTTGCTGCCACAGTTATTCTATTCATAAACCAATCCAATTGCAAAGTAAAGTAAGAGAGTTAAGTTACATTGTTATTTTTGTTACCAGGACAAAATAAATCTTCTGCAGTAGGAATAGACACACAAACATGAACACACACATATTTTAGGTCTGTCTGTTATGTTAAATATTATTTTTTGTTATTACTTGTAGGACTATTTCTTTATACTAAAATTCATCCATAAGAAGGTCGTTAGTCAGATTGGCACTTCTAGATTTTGCACAGTATTGTCTGAATTATCTTAATTCTGATTCTTTCTAATGTAAGGTTTTTCTGTATTTATGGACTTACTCTTTGTTACTAAACTTATTTAACCCTTAAAAAGCTGAAGAATTTCTGATCAGTAGAGCAGAAAACAATGAGATTACTTCATGTGCATGAATACCAGTCCAAATAATCATTCTTTTTAAGCTTTTGGATGCACTTATTGATTGAAAACCTACGTGCATTAATTGCATATGAACCTTCCAAAATATAGAGTCTTCTAGAGCAGCCTGGGAATCCCCTGACAAGTATTAATGGAAGCTTATGACATTGCTCTCTTTAGTCAACCTACAAAGATCAAATAATGTGGAATTTGGCTTGTTTTGCATTCTGGCAAAGAATTAAACATTATTTTAGTCCCTGCATAAATTCATTCAGAGTTGAAGGTAAAAGTTTCAGAAGTGGTGGACATCCCTGCATGCTCTGACCCCTGTCATTGCATCTCTGTGTCTCAGCAGAGTACAAAAGGAGGTGACTGTTGGTTCTGCCAGTAATAAAGCAACTCCGCCTCCCCCAAATAATCTTTTTTTTTTTAGAATTTTCTGCTTTGAAAAATCTTACAGATATTTCTTTGCTAAAAAAAAAGGGAAAGAAGAATTAATAGCAAAGAGTATTCTATATTCTCCAGCTATATATTTTCTCATTTTATTGTTTTGCATGAGTGTGGGCAAAGCACAACATCTAAAACAAATCTCATCTTGCAGGCCCTCAGCTTTTTCACCTGCATTCTGAAGAGTTTGCTGCCACCCTCAGATGTTTAAGGGGCTCATGAATTCATGTTTATTTTTCTTTGAGAAAACTGCTCTCAGTGAAGCTGATGTCAGCACCACTCTGTCACATCTTTCATGGTATAACCCCTTTATTGCCAAGTGCACTACCTGAAGAGCTTCCTCCAGGGCCTCCCAACCTGCTTAATGAAGGAACCGTTTTTTAATTAATTTTTTTTAATTCTGTGCTCTGAACAGCCTGAGCCTACACCAGTGTTCAGTGGGACATGAAGCAGCACCCAGTTTGTACTCATTCTAGAACTACTGAGTTGCAATGAATCTTGTGCAAGGGACCTCTCATAAGGAATCATGGAGGAGACTGTGACTATATCTGTTTGCATTTTGTGGGCTGTGATTACTGCTTTTGACTGGTGAAGAATTGACAGCATCACATCATTCTGTTACCCCCACTTCCCACTTCAGCCACCTGGCATGTTCTTTCTTTTACACTTTGGATTATTTCTAGTAGGATGCAGAAATGGTAAAATGTCTCAATGACTGCACTGGGGCTTGGGTGGGTGGCCTTGAAGGCATTCTATTAAAAAAGTTACATAAAAAAATTCATCATAAGTTCATCTTGGGTGGAATGTTTGGAAAACCTGATCCTGAAGGTGAGAGAACTTAATCCTTTCTAGATAAAAATAAACCAAAGAAACGGAAGGGCTAAAAAATACAGTTAGCTCATCAAGTTAACTCATCATATTTAAAGGTAATTTTGTAATTACTACATGGTCCAAGAGACTGAACCACTCAGAGAACTTGGTATAAAAACTCTTGCAAACCTTTAAATGTTGCAAGGCAGCATCTGTGTCCTAAACCTGCCAAGTATAACCTTTGAATGGTGACCAGGCTATTGGCTCCGATACTAAAACATGTTGAGGAAGAGTGGAAGAGGGGGAAGGCAATCCAGAAATGAGAGAAGCTACTGCCAAGAAAGTGTCACACAGATACATAGGAGCCAATTACCTTTGTAATTGCATTTTACCAATAAAAGCCAACATTGTGTCCAGATTCCTGTAAGCTCTGCTTGCTTCAGTGACAGTTTACAAGTGTAGATAATGAGTTAATGTGAAGATACAAGCTCTTATTGAAGGAGAATGACTATATTACATGAAGAAGAAGAAGAAAGGCATCATGGATTTAAGATGAAGTCCTAAAACTTCTGCCAGATATCAGAAAATCCTGTTAATTCTCTCAATGAAATAGATATGGAGCATCTACCACGATAAGTCTCTTATTAGTATTCATCTATAGAGCCAGCACTAGGTGGAAATGAAGCTCACCACAGAAAGATGTCTTTTTCAAAGTGGTTTTATTAATGATATCCTTGATACCCACAGGCAGTTGACTCTAGTCTTTGCAAATTCTAGTATTCTTATCAGGAAAACAAATAATCTTAAGGGAAGAGCTGCTAGAAATAGTTCAGATCTCTTAGTTTAAACAGCCTCTGTCAAATACATAATGTCAAACTAAAATGTCAATCCCATAGTGAAAATTTTCACATGCAGTACAAATTGCTGGAATATGCAGAGTGGTCTAAAGTTAGCGAAGACTACAATAACAATAGTACAAATACTAATAATTTCTGATTCTAAAAGCCAAACCCAGGGGCTTAGATTGGCAGTGAACTTCAGGTTTGAGTACATTATTCATCTAAGCTACATATATGTGACCTCCATCATCATATGACCCAAATATTTCCATTTTGTCATGTATTTATCTTCAAAACAAAGACAGATTTTATTACAATTATCACTATTATTATACCCTTTAGTGACAAGGACTGAGGTATGGAAGTCTCAGTTATTTTCTTGAAGTTTCTGTAGCAGAAAATAACATTGAAATAGAATATTAAACCTGAATTTGTCACTTTAGCAGTGAACAGAGCAATTTATTTTGTTCTGAAGTGGCCTCATGATCTGACTTCAGGCCATTTCAGAGAAGCAGTGAGGCCATTCCTCAGTGTTTCAAATGGACAGTCAGAAATGGGAATCACCAAAATCATAAAGCAGTTCTGAAGTAAAACATCATGATTATTTTCTCAGTGGCATGGAAGTTGACTCATTGCTACAGGTGGAAAGCAGGAGAGATACTATGGAAAAACAGTATAAATGTTGGGGAATTTGGCAATTTTGTCCGTATTAAAAGCAATCACATAAAATATTTTCACAATGCAGATGACTTTTTAAACATAAATTTTCTTTGATTAATCTGTATGTTCAGTCAGGAAAAAGAGATAATTATTCTAAACATCATATGGAGTTAATATTTAAAATTATTTTCAGCATATTTCTCATAAACTTTCAGTCAGAAATCCTTTGAACTACAGTCCCAGAAACTTCACCTGAAAGAGTTTTAGATTTTGGGTATGTATTTGGTTTTATTAGAAATGTCTTTGCAGAGACATGGTGCTTTTAATCTTATGAACAACAAAACACTGAAAGTGCAAAATTTTCATGACATGCAGACCCATGCTAGGGTAGCCTCGTCCTGGATGCTCCTCTTTGTGGTGATCAAGACATGTGCTACAGTAGAAGACAACTTTCATGAAAATGAGCAAATCCAGGAGAGCAATGACCTGGGAGTCCAGAGATTAGCTTCTCTTTGCCACTTATCTACATGTCCCTAGGAAGATTTCTTAAGTCCTAGACTTTGCTTTTTACTACAAGGGCTCTTCGGAGAAAGGGTTCTCTCTGACTTTATATGTGATTCCCTGGTCTCAGTGCAGACCTTCATATTGGTTTTGCTGGTTCTGCCAGTCTAGAGGTCCAGATGTGCATTTAGTCTGCATCCAGGGATGGAAAGCATTTAGAGACCATCTCATCACCTGCTTGTGTGGGAAAAAATCTTGAACAGTCCAACTTCAAAGAAGACGAGACATTTTACCTGTTATCCAGATGAAGCAATCACAAGTGTAGCAGCTGCCAAAAGCAGCATCTACTCCATGACATATATGGTTACTGAAATTCAGGGCTTTATAAGGCAGTCTCTCTGCATTTTATGTTCTGAATTTTATAAATGTGTATGCAAGAAAATTTAAGTGGCATGTTGCCTTGTACACAGAAACTACAACAGGATTTTTGGAATCCGGACCAACATATAAGATTCTATGTAAGAATATTTATCACAGCAGAAGAAGAGTCTGCCATTGAGAACAGATTAAAACAAGACTGACCAGCATAATATAAATCTTCCATTTGACAAGATTCAAAGCCTGTTTAACATTAGTTTTCCCCTGCAAGTGATATCACACTTCCCTGGGGTATGTAAATATTTACTAGCAAATGTTGCCTTCAGTTAATAGTAAGAAAAACAAACAAATGTTGCCTTCAGTTAATAGTAAGAAAAACAAACAAACAAATACATCAATAAATCAATAAATCTATATATCTGGAACTAAAATAACTGTTGACTGATGTAACTGAGAAACCTAATTTAAAGTATTTTGACTAAACTTTATTAGATGTTTGCTCTAAAAATTAAAACTTTCCATGTTTACAAAATGTTTTCTTCCTCTATTGTTCCAAAAACTCTGTTGTCACTAACAGTTGAGACACAGTTGCAGTATCAGTACCTGTCTGTATGTGGAGTTAAATTTGCATACATAAGCTTATTGAAACAGTGTTAAGAATAATTCTCACTGAACTGCAGGGGTTCTGTGAGACAGGATTTACTTAGTTTTCTGGATTGACTCTCAGGCATTTAATTCCTTGAAAGGAAGGTGCATTTACCAAATATGGGGAGATACTGGTCAAGTGTACATAAAGCTTCTTCCTTTTCCTGCTATTATCCTGTATAACGTTATTACCAGAAGGAACTTCTAGTGCTTGGAGTTTCATGAAACCAAGTATGTGGGGTCTAATCCTCATGATGCTTAGTTTCCGCCACTTTCACTGGCTTAACATTATCCTGTATTTTATGTTCTACAATTTCATGTTTGATAATTTCATGGATTTTATAACCAGAAGGAACCATTAGATCACCTAGTCTGGCTGTTTGCATGTCATAGCCCATTATGTTTAACATGCATGCAGTATTTTAAGCCCAAAGATTTTAGTTAAATCAAAGATTTTCAATTTTAAGAAGACTGAATCATGTGCCACAGGCAGGGAAAAGGAGGGAAAATAGATAACAGCTATGTACAGGTGGTTGAAAACACAGAGAATGGGTTATCTGATACTTCAGAAAAGAAGAGAAAGAAATCTAAACACTTTGAGCTAATTGTGCACCAGGTGGACTAAACTTTCTGAATCACAACTGGCTAGCTGAAATCTTGAAGCTCGAGGATTAATTTTAGCAAGTTGTATTCATTGCCTGACTTCAGATTGACAGCCTGTGAGTAAATCCTGGACAACCTCACAGACTACGTTACCCCTAAGCAGCTGTAGAAAGGAGGCACATACAACAATTAAAGCATTCACCTCCCCTCAACCTGCCTGCTTGTAAAATGGGGCTAAAGCAACAGATTTCTTACATAAAGCTCTTGGCTAAGTAAAAGTGAAGAATTTTGAATATTGATATTATCATTTAAAACTACTCAAAAGCTGTGACATCTTTGCTCTAAATAGCTATCCTTTGTAGTCAAGCCTGAGAAAAGGCAGTTCAATGAACATTTTGCCCTAACCTTTGAAGTTTCAACATAAGCTCTAATTAAAATACATAAAAATCCTCTTGCCTATCTGAGGTTTCATTTTCATGGATCCACAGGAGTGATTTAGAATAATTTTGCTTTATAGACAGCAGAATAAATAAAGCCAATCTCAAAACAAAACCATGTGAGGTAAGTAGGTTATCAATCTGGAGAATCTAGTGTGCAAAAGCAATGGAATTTTCATGGCTTTAATATGTGATTAAATTATTTTTAGCTGAAGGAAAAAATATTCATACAAGACAAATATCAAGATGCATAAGTAATATACTAAGGAGTGCCCCATTCCAGCTGTATGTCATAAACCACAAAAACTGCAGCCTCTGCTCTTACAGTGGATGACACAAGCAGGGGAGAGGCTTGATAAAATGATTGACATCCTTGGAAGTTTTCATCCCTCCATCTTTCACTGATAATTTTCAAAACTGCACATCCTTCATATTATCATTGGAGGTATATTAACACTGAGGTGTCAAGGGTAATTTTTTATGTATAATCCTATTCCCAAATAAAATAGCATCTTCCAGTGTGGTTTTCATTTGGAGAATGAAATCTTCCAGGTTTTACTATGACAGTGATAAAGGCTAATAATGTGCAGCCGTATCTTTCAATCCTATCCATTCAAGTATTCAACAAGGGTCTGCCACCTGCTAGAAGAGGAAAGTGCATAATTTTTCCTTACCCAATAAAAAACAATAATTGTGTTTCTTGGTAACTAGAGTTTCTTTTAAAATATTCTAAACTATATCTGCAGTACTTTTTTATCCGTATATACGATTCTTATAATTATGTCTACTCTCATATGCACACCTGCAAAACTACATCACTTGAGGAGCTAAACTACTCTCTTCTTGCCTTTATAAATTTCTGGCTGCATGCAGAAGGAGTTTGGAGAGTGCAAAGAACAAAGAAATGCAACCTTACCAAGAGCAATAATCTGCAGCCTTCCATCTGATATCTCAGTTATCTGCACTAATTGTAATTTTTCCAGAGCTCTGATTTCCAGCAAGATGAAGCAATCTTTTAACACAACAGGTAAGTGTTAATTGTGAAGAGAACAATAGTTGTGTCTGAGTGCACCAACCTGACCTCTCCAGTCCTGTGTGGGTTATGCAGATTATGAGCAAAAGAGAAGCAGGCTAAGTGCAGTTGTTTGGGGACGAGGCAACAGATGGATGGTCAATTGCTAGTACTCCTGGTACAGTTCAGCAAAACAATTCTGTTGTCTCTGGTATTTGCTGAAAACTTTGCAAACTTGCAAACTTATATAGAATGAAGTGGAGACTTTGGGGCAGGGGGGAAATGTTTTTATTAACATTTAAGTGTCTCACTCCAGTGTTCCTGAAACATTAAAACAGGAGGTAGTGTTAACTATGTGAAGAAGAAGTTACCTGTGAAAACACAGGACACACATTCCAGATAAGTTACAGTGGAGGTCATTGCTAGGCCACTCTCCAGCATCTTTGGTAAGTCATGGGCAACAGGAGAGGTGCCTGAGGACTGGAGGATAGCAAATGTCACTCCAGTCTACAAGAAGGGCAAGAAGGAGGACCTGGGTAACTACAGACCAGTCAGCCTCACCTCCATCCCTGGAAAGGTGATAGAACAACTTATTCAAGGATGAGGGGGTCATTAAGAGCAGTCAGCATAGTTTTACCAAGGGAAAGTCATGTTTGACCAACCTTATAACCTTCTATGAGGAAGTAACTAGGTGGATAGATGATGGTAGGGTGGTAGATGTGGTTTATCTTGATTTCAGTAAAGCCTTTCACACTGTCTCCCACAGCATCCTCATAGATAAACTGAGGAAGTGTGCTCTTGATGATCCGGTAGTGAGGTGGATCATTAACTGGTTGAAAGGAAGAAGTCAGAGAGTTGTGGTTAATGGGACAAAATCTAGTTGGAAGTCTGTGACTAGTGGAGTCCCTCAGGGGTCGGTACTGGGACAGGTACTGTTTGGTATTTCCATCAAAGACCTGAATGAGGGAACAGAGTGTGCCCTCAGCAAGTCTGCTGATAACACCAAGCTGGGAGGAGTGGCTGACACACCAGAAGGCTGTGCTGCCATTCAGTGAGACCTGGAGAGGCTGGAGAGCTGGGCAGGGAGAAACTTGATGGAATTCAACAAGGGCAAGTGTAGAGTCTTGCATCTGGGGAAGAACAACCCCATGTACCAGTACAGGTTGGGGGCTGACGTGCTGGAGAGCAGGGTAGGAGAAAGGAACCTAGGGGTCCTGGTGGACAGGAGGTTGACCATGAGCCAGCAATGTGCCCTTGTAGCCAAGAAGGCCAACGGCATCCTGGGGTGCTTTAGAAAGGGTGTGGTTAGTAGGTCAAGGGAGGTTCTCCTCCCCCTCTATTCTGCTTCACCTGTATTGGTGAAGACACATCTGGAATATTATGTCCAGCTCTGGGCCCCTCAGTTCAAGAAGGACAGGAAACTGCTGGAAAGAGTCCAGCGCAGAGCCACAAAGATGATGGAGTGGTACATCTCCCTTCTGAGGAAAGGCTGAGGGAGCTGGGTCTCTTTAGCTTGGAAAAGAGGAGACTGAGGGGTGACCTTATCAATGTTTACAAATATGTTAAGGGACAGTGTCAGGAGGACAGAGCCAGGCTTTTTTTCAGTGATGTCTAGTGATAGGACAAGGGGCAATGGGTGCAAACAGGAACATAGGAGGTTCTATGTAAACATCAGAAAAAACTTCTTTCCTGTGAGAGTGACAGAGTCCTGGAACAGGCTGCCCAGAGAGGTTGTGGAGTCTCCTTCACTGGAGATAAAACTGGATAAAAACCCGCCTGGACGCATTCTTGTGTGATGTGCTCTGGGTGATCCTGCTCTGGCAGGGGGGTTGGACAAGATGATCTTTCGAGGTCCCTTCCAACCCCTAAGATTCTGTGACTCTGTGATTCTGTGAAATGTATAGATACCCAGTTTTCCAACTGAGTGACTCAATTCCATATTGCTGCTCTGAATCAGGAAAAACCAGGCAAGAACTGAAGTTACGAGTAACCCCAAATAATATATGAAGGTTTAGATTGTGAATCAATGCACATTTGCTATTTAAAAAGTAGCTTAGAAAAGGATATGATGTTTCATATGATCCAAAACAAAGCAAATTTTATTATGATAAGCAACAATTTGATCAATCTGAAATGACTTGCTGCAAAAAGCAAAGAAAGCACAATCAAAATGATGCATATAGATTGAAACATGGAGCCTCAATGTTTTACAAGGATCATCCTTCTGCTGGTAACTCAACTTGTACACACACAGCTGCCAGATCTATTCTTAAGGTCAGAGTCTAGATCAATCTTTTTTTAGCTGCTTGTTAATGACACATATACTGTGGGTAAATATCACTCACAGTTCAGAGGCCTTTGATATTTAGTCTCTGCACCGTATGTGGAAATCCTGGAGATGAAAACTCATACAATCAGTCTGTGTTAGGAAATGTGGAGTTTGAAATTGAAAGCTTATCATCAAGTAGATACCTAATCTAAGCACTGCTGGGTCTTCCTATGGTATGTCTAGTTTACCTTCTATCCAGCTTTCTTACTCCAATTGGCAGCTGATTGACCTCAATGAAGAATTTAAAGCATCTACAAATATTCACGGTCTAGGGTGGAAACCATCTGGACAAATGTTGAAATGTCTGCACTGTAATGTAGTTGTCTAAGGGAGGTGACAGAAATCATGATCTAAATTGGTTTTCACTGGCTTTACAAAGAGAAAAAAATTAAAATTAAAAAACCACTAGCAAATATGTACTATTTTTCAGTTGTGGAAGAGTTGTAAGTAAAGATAGCAACTTTGATTAGCATGACTAGTACAGCTGAGAAAGTAAGCATGTTTTTGAACAGAGTGAAGTAGTGGGTTTTCAAGATGAATTATAATTGAAAACAAATTATTAGCTTAATTAAATCAGTATCAGGTCATAACTCTAGAAGAGGTGATTGGTACTGAGGAATGGAAAGGATGTTCACAGAGGAACATACAGACATTGATGGCCAATGGGAGAAATATTATAATGTATTACAAAATCAAGACTCTGAATTTGGGGTTTTGGTAATCAATCAAGTCATGAATTTTAGTTCTCAGACTGAGCTTTGGAAGGCTTTTTTAAGTCTCTTTTCATGATCAGGATGGAATTAGCAGTGAGTAACTATATTGTAGGAGAATCTCTCCAAAAGGAGGTGGTTTTCACCATTATTTATTGTCTATATTGTTCATTCTTGTGTTTTCATTTAATAAGTAGGACATTTGGTGAACTTTATGAAGGACAGTATGTGTTGAAAAAAGACAAGTGGAAGATCAAAGTTTTTGTGAGTCCATTTTGGAAATATTTACTGTAGCTGTTGTGGACACACTTTAGTAGGTTTAAACTTCTTCCTCAGTTATGGTCTAAATCCCTTTGTCATATTTTTGGCCTACTGAGAGTTTTCTTCTGATGAGTTTAGTGATTTACAGACTGTGAATGGTTGGAAGAGTTCTGAACAGATATGATCTTCCCATATAAGTGTAATGTATAATTAAACAAGTCATTTAATCATATTGTTCATCAATTTCCCACACAGTTTCCTGAGTAGAATGGTCTGTAACACATTGTGCCTATGGTGTGTGGAAGTAATGCTTGTGATGTGTTTGAACGTTTCTTTCAGAGGAATCTATTCTGCTGGAAAAGTGCCTTGCTGGATAAAATTCTCTTTTAATTATTTAAGTAGGTTTCATGAGTGTTCTCCTCAAAGTAAATATGTTGGTGTCCAAGGGAATGGCTGGAAAATGTAATTTCATTTTTTAAATGTATTTTGGATGGTTACTCTGTTCATGAAAAAAAATGTGTTGGTTTGCAGGTTTTCAATAGATCATATTTGGTAGGCTGTTGATTTTGATTTTATCTTCAGTATCTAAAAAAATGATTATATTGAAAGGATTCCAGACAAAGGATAATGTGGAATTATATTTGTTAGTGAAATAGTGATGGAAATAAAAAAGAAAATCCAGATTTCCAGAACAGATGATTAAAATACAATCTTTTCATTTTAGACACAACATAAATTTCATAGTATACTTACTAAAAAAAAAAAAATCTTTCTGCATTTAAATCCTTTTAAATAATTTCTTTTAGATTAGAAATATAAAACATGGTTAGAAACTGATACGATAATTCCTATTAAAAAATAATAACAAAAAATAAGGCATTAGCCAACTGTCAAGTATAGAAGTTAAAGAAATAGTCCAGGATTGCTCAGAACAGCATTTCTTGTGACTTCTACTTCAACATCTTTCTATGCAATATTGAGTAGTGTAAATTTTTCCTCAGTTCATGATGACAACAGTGATGGTCTGGCCCAATTTTAAACGTTACACCCTAGAGGGCCGTATTCCCTGCAAACAGTGGAAAACCACTGCAAGCAGCACCTAGCAAACTGGCTCAAAACACCTAATATGAAAACAAGTAAAGTGCCCAGATGCACTACTCTCTTCTCAGGATGTGCCTTTCCCTGGGATTACTGTTACGGTTTCATGTGCATGTTAAATAGTGTGATATCCCAATGGATCTGTTTAAACATCAGGCAGAGACATTCATCAGTCAGGGATATTAACAGATGAGACACAATTATCAGAGCCTGGGTTCTTGAAACAGGCTGGCTACAGCAATTAATATTCTTATATGCTGTTTGAAGAATTTAACTTTAAATTAAGTTTGTCACCCACCCCCAGACATATGGATACATCATGTAGGGATTGAAAAATAAAAGTTCAGCCACAGCAGGGGGAAAAAAAAAAACAACAAATCAAAAACTGAATCACAGAGTCACAGAATCTTAGGGGTTGGAAGTTACCTCGAAAGATCATCTAGTCCAACCCCCCTGTCAGAGAAGGATCACCTAGAGCACATCACACAGGAACGTGTCCAGGTGGGTTTTGAATGTCTTCAGTGAAGTAGACTCCACAGCCTCTCTGGGCAGCCTGTCCCAGGGCTCTGTCATTCTCACAGGAAAGAAGTTCTTCCTGATGTTTAAGTGGAACCTCCTGTGTTCCAGTTTGCACCCATTGCCCCTTGTCCTATCACTAGACATCACTGAAAACAGGCTGGCTCCATCCTCCTGACCCTTAACCTATTTGTAAACATTGATGAGGTCGCCCCTCAGTCTCCTCTGAGAATGCTGAAAGAGAAAATTTATTTTCTTTTCCATCATCTATAGATGAAAACTAGCCCTAGATAAGCAGCTTATGATAATGCATGATTTTGGTTTCGCTTTGCTTCTTTTTCAGCTACCTTAGCATCTTTGGATTGTATACTTTTTTGATGGAAAAATAAGAGTTGGGGCTATTGTGAATGATCATGACGACGGTGTGAGCTTAGCAGCCTCATTAAAGGTATAAATGAGATCAGACCTCCTCAGACACAGGGACATCTTACAGCCAGGGTTAAATGTGCTGATTCTTAAGCTACTCAGTAAATGATAGGTGATGATGGTGCCTTTTTTGTTTGGTTTTGTTTGTTTGTTTCTTGTTGGGATTTTTTTTTGCCTTACAAGTGCCTGTAACAGAACTTTGTTATTTTGGGCTGAGCAAAATGACATTTCTTATTTCAGCAATAAAACCTTCTTCCTTCTCTCCTCTCCCAAGTTTTACACTTAGCTCATGTTTTTCATTGTTTTTTGTTTAGGTTTTGGTTTTGTTGTTGTTTTTTTTTTTTTCTATTGTTACCATCATTGTTTTCCCCAATTTGGCAGCAAACTCCAAAAAATCAATTTTTCACGCAGCCTGACTCAAGAAAACAAGTTGGTGCTGGGCTTTCACCAAATATGGGTATCTCAAATCTTGGCTGTGGTGCGTGCTCAGAAAAGATCTTTCCTCTGTGATTCTGCCAGTCTGTGCATCTTTTATTGCTAGTGCAACAAGGGTGACAACATGTGTCAGGCCTGATGGGAACTGATCCTTGTGACAGACACACAGTCGGCTGTAGCTTGCTGTCAATTTTACCTGCTCACAACCCCTTCTGGAGACCTGAGTCTGGCAGAGTTCACAAAAACAAGGACAAACAGTGCTGTTTGTTTTTTTTTTTTTTTCCATAAAGCAATGCAAGTGCTCAGAAAATAGATTGAGCTGGGGGAGAAGATAGAAGGCAAGTTATAAGGGGCCACCTGTGAAAAGAGATTATATTTTTATCTTGCCATTTGCACAATCAAGTGCAATTCATTGTTAAATTGAAATGAACAAGGAGAAAAAAAATATCTCTTATTTATATGTTGTGTAAGACAGTATCTCAGTCTTAAACTGGGTTTGCAAGCTATTAGGAAACCAATATCCACATGCGCCCACACCCCTGTAGGAACCACAGGCCTGGTTATTAGCAAATGCAAAGATTTCACCACAGGGTAGTGATAGGACAAGGGATAATGGTTTAAAACTGAAAGAGGGGAGATTTAGGTGAGACATCAGGAAGAAATTCTTTACCATGAGGGTAGTAAGTTGCTGGAATAAGTTACCCAAGGAGGTTGTGGAAACCCCATCCCTGGAAGTGTTCAAGGCCAGGCTGGATGAGGCTTGTGCAGCCTGGTCTGGTGGGAGGTATCCCTGCCCATGCAGGGGGGTTGGAACCTGTTGGTCTTTAAGGTCTCTTCCAGCCGTAACCATTCTAGGATTCTACAATTCTATGATATCTCCTTCCTTCTGCAACCCTCCATTGACACCTGCCAGAAGTGGGGTATTGGCTTTAAGAAACAGGGCAGTTACTTGAACCTAAGTCATTTTGTGTTCCTCTTGGTGACCAGAGTAGGGAGGACTGTGTACAAAATGCCTTTGGTAGTTATTAACTTTTTATGCCTTTTACTTTGCCGCATGTTCACAAGAAATTTGACAGTATCTCTGGAGAAAAAATTCTAACTGAAGTCCCATTCCAAGAAATATATATATATATATTTTTCTTATTAAAAAAAGGATGATATTCTGTACAAAGTATGCCTTAGCACCTTAGGCATTGCAAGGATCACCAGCCAATGTGCTGAGGAACAGCATAGCAACCGTCACTAGGGAGAATGTCAAAACTCTGAGACATGTAAAAAAGAAAAAAAAAGCAGACAACTAGAGAAGTTCCAGCTTCACTTAGATCTTCCAGAAATTATTTAATTCCCACCTCTGGCAGTTAAAATACAGCTAAACTTCATTCAATGTACCAATATAACAAAAGGGGGAAAAAATCTCCTATGTTGAAAAATATATCATTAACAGCATTTTGCAAAGGGGGATGCAAAATGCAAAGAGAAAAATTGAAAACACCAGTTTAGGTGGTGTAATGCAAAAAAGATGCTGGTTGTCTTCAATAATACATTTATTTTCTAAATCCTAGATCTTCCTTTTTTCACTTCAGGTCTCCATTCAAAGACCAAGAGCCATTAATTCCTCATTAATGGCTACAAAATTTGCTCCATGTGTTGTTTAAAACAGATTTTGGAACATGATTTTATGAAGCAACTCACAGCATTTGGTGTTCTTTTTGAGCTTGCTCAGGGGATAATGTAGGAAAAAAACCTTTTACTTTTAAAATTATTTTTAAACAAGTACCAATTGCGTGCAGTCAAGGCAATTTAAGGGAGAAAGTGGCCTGTGTGCACACCACAGACGCAAAAATATGAAGATATACATCAACTGTTTAGCTATACAACCAGGGTTTTTCTGGCTTTTTGTTTGCCAGTCATTTGTATGTCAGGGAGAGTCACACCTTCGTGTCAAATCTGTCTCCTCACCTATCTGTCTTCAGTTCATCCATAATTCCACAGGAAGGTCACCTCTGAGAAGTGGAAGGTAGGACCTCAAGTCCAGTTAGACCGAAAGTGAATTCAATGATCTTAAAGGTCTTTCCCAACCTTAATGATTCTATGATTTTTCATCCCTGAAACAATATTTTTACTTGTAATTGGCTCTTCGATACCATGACCTTTATTCAACTGTGCTTTTTTAGGTGAGGACACACAACTCTATTGTCAGTAGATCAAAATGATCAGTATGAAGATTTATTTAATGTGATTACAGTGCTTTTTTCTTAGTGGGCTGGAAAGATCTCTGCTCCTGATGCTTCTTCTTGGCAAACCCATTTTACTCAGATTGTAGGAGCCTTGTGTTGTTATTTGCTAAACAATAATTATAACAAGCTGAGGCCAGGAGCTTTTTCATTAGCCATTAGGGTACCCAAAGCAGATGTTTTGACCCTGCTCTATCACTTCAGCACTAACAGTTAAACACTGGGAACAAATCTCATTTCTCAGCTCTGAGAACATTTTCCCTTAATCCTGCTGAATTAAAATGTGAACATAATGAAACTGTGTTAGAAATTTTCTTCTTCATTCCTTCCTTAGAGTTGTTTTCTTCCCTCTTTAACCGTTATCTACAAAACTCTGACACTGTGTTATTTAGCTGTGTTAAAAAAATTGAGGTAATGTATTCAGGACAGAGAAGATCAGTAGGTCTCACTGGGAAATTCTGAAGTCTTTCTTTAATATTGAATGTAATGTTAATCTGCTGGAAAAATAGTCCTATCATTAAAACAGGAGTAGCAAAGAGAAAAAAAAAAAACAACATTGCAGGGAAAAAAAACCAAACATGGATGATGCAAAAATATTTTTTTTTTTTTTAATTTGTCAATTTACACTATAATTAATTAAAAATAATCAGGAAAGAATCAGTGTTAAAAATATGTTGCTCAACAGAATATCTCCTAATACAGCAAATGATGGAGTTAACTGCCATGTTCCTTTCTTTTTAATGTATCACTCTTGTAATAAAAACTACTATTTCTTTTGCATCCTCCAGACTCATAGAAGACATAATATGAAATAATTCAGTTTACCAAAGCTTATCTTCTGTATATATGTTCATTAGTATTTTGTAAGACACAGGGTTTTGCCAAATTCAGTATAGAGAAAAACCTGTAAAATACACATTAAAAAAACCCCAAACAGACAAACAGGCAAAATACAGTTCTTATGAATCTGTAAATGCTTGAGGGCTTTTAAATAAACATACAGTTTGGATTAGTTAGCACATTAGTAAACAAGCAATCTTTCTGTGTTTGAGCTGTTCAAAATCATGCAAGTTAGAGTAAATTTTCTCTCATCTTGTTAGAGTCCTGATGCATGGATGGTCCTGGGAAGGCAAAAGAGAGAAAGTATGGAACAGACACTGCAACATATGGTAAATGTGGGTAATTCACTGCAACTGGAAATCATTGAGACAAGTTCTGTGACTGCATCTAGTAAGAAACTCAATGATTTTATGGCCATTAACATTGCAAACTAAGTCTGTAAGGATGGTAATCAAACATCACACTTTGGGGCATAAACTAATTGCCCAGCAGGTCAGGAAGTTATGTGTTGCTCCTATGTTACACAAATAGTTAGATACCCTCTGAATGAAACAAAGGAAAACCAAGGACTGAATGAACCTCCATTGTTGGATGGAGTGATGAAGAAATCCAGCACTGTGAGTGATGAGATAAATGATGCATTCATGTAAACACCATTTTTCTGGCTAAGTCCATTATTTAACATATAATATATTTCCATTGTATCATATTCCTAAGTAACTTAAGTGAGAACTGTGCTTGAAAGAAATTAAAACACATAAGGAGGGCTGAGGAATAATAATTCAGGCTTGTTGGCTGATAAAACTTTAGCTATACAAGTGACTCTTTTTTCATTTATTACCTTCATTGATTTAAATCAGAGATGGTGATCTGACCCGAGCTTTTCAGGATGAAGCTGCTGTGACAGTTACCTGGGAAAAGAGAAAAGCAGATCAAGACAGAACCCCATCTCTATACAGAAACATATATTAGAGGTTGTATCCTATTTTTCTCTTTCAAAAGGCACAGAAAGAACAAAAGAAAGGAGAAAGCATCTTGCCTTAACGCTGGTATGCCTCTATTTCATTGTTTGCCTACAGGCCTGCCCTGAATCCTTGATCCCATTCCATCATAATAAAAGCAGCAATCATTTTTTTTTCAAAGGACAAAATCTGGCCACTTACGGGGGGGAAGGGAAAGAGCATGCCTCTCCTAGCTCAGAAGCTTTTTACTAGGAAAAAAAACACCATTTGGGGGAGATTTGCAAGGACACATTTAAGTAGTGGTTATCAGGAGCTGGGAGGGTCTGTGAGAGAAAGGTCAAGTCTATACATATCCTAAGCATTTGCTACTTGCTGTTGCCAGGCAAAGGTTAGCAGGCTAAATGAACCTTATGTCTAACCCCATGTGGTATTTTTTGTGTTCTTATCTGAACTCCTGACATGCTGAGTAGAGCAGCTCACACCTGACATTTTTCCCTTTATGGCCTTTTAAGATACTAAATCTGATACTCCTTAGGGAGTGGGAAGATGTGGGGCAGGGGGAGAAGGGGGCAGGTGAAGAGGATATCTCTCCCTCATACACTTTCAGTAGTGTGCATGGCTGTTTTTCTCCATCTCTCCACTCAGTGACTAAAATCCAAGGTGACAATCTGAACTTCAGTCTTCGTGAACAACACCTTTCTCTTTGTTAATGAAACATTTGTATCTAAGATTTTCGTCACACGTCAGGACACTCAAAGTTAAGGTTGCCACAGCAACACTACAATAAAGCTCTTTGTGCATAGCACTTAGACAAATGCACAGTTTAATTAAAAATAATCTGAATGAACTGACAGTTTACACCCCCCCAGATTCTGTTGTCTCCTCCACCTTCTCCAAATTGTCACTCATATGAGGGGAAGGAGAAGAGCTGTGGTGGTAGAGCCAGAGTCTTAGTTTGGCTGATAGTGATGGAAGCCAGTACAATACACACAAAGTTTATTTTCCACCTGTGCAAGGCTCTAAAATCATCATGAGTGGGCAGAAGCACAAGATTTTCTAGAGTCTTGGTGGAATAAAGAGAACTAACTTCTATCCTGCTTTCTGCTACTCTGAAGGATTTTTTAGTAATCAGCTTCTAACACAGAAGTAGGGATGCTCTAGGGACACAAAGAGTGGAAAGATGCTGGGGTACCTTGCAGACAGGAAGGAGGAACAACTTCTGGGAAAGCAGCATTGTCCAGTGTTGAGGTGATCCTAAGTGGTATGTAGGTTCACTGACCAACAGTGACATGAGTCACAAAAAGTCACAAGAGAAATAGGAGTAAAACTGATTTTTACCAACTGCAGAATGATACTACGGTGTTCCATTTTTATAGGTAAGTGCTTTGGGAACAGCAGTGAGAAGCTGCTGATGTCTCAATAGCATGGCAAGGTGATTTTGCCTTCTGCTTCCTGCACAGCAGGTGTCACTTCCTGTCCTCCCTCATCTCCACAGCATCTCACTGCATGGATGGTACCTGTGATGCTTTCCTGTCCCTTGAAGGACAGCTGATGTCCCATGCCTGCAGCAGTGCTTTAGTACTTGCCTCAGTCCTGATGTCAGTAGAACAGCAAGACATGGTAAGAGCTGGGCCATTCCACAGCCCTTCAACATTCATCTTTCCCCTTCCCCCCCTCCATTTTCCAGTGTGAGGTCAGAGCCTCCTGCTTTGTAAGAAGCAGCAATGATGGCAGAGCAGCCCTTTAAAAGACCACAAGAGAAGCAGGTTTGACGTGGACTCACGGGGAAGGAGCCAACAGAAATGAGAAGAGGCAGCCAAAGGTCACTCTGACCTGCCAGCTGTATAAACAATCCAAGTGGCATGGCAATAAAATCCAGGCTCAGGAGCAACCTCCTCCAGCTCCTACTGGTATACTCACTTACCCCTCCCCACTCCTGCCTGCTGCCTGCATAATGCCAGCATGGAAGACACAAGGCAAGCAGCAGGAGGCATGAGGCAGGGAGCAAGGGTTCCACAGGGGGAGAGGAAGCTCTGTCTGGCAAAGGCCACCGACGCCGGGGGGGCAGCCACTGCAGGCCATCGAGACTGAGCTTTTTAAGTACATTTCAGCATAGCACGTTTGCTCCTAAGAAATCTAATATCCTTTGGGTCAGTGCAGGCCAACTGTTAGATATAAAGAATTCATAGCACTTGCAATCCCCAGATGAACCATTTTCAATTCTTCATGGTTCTGAAAAACCGTTGTGTCGATCTATCAGCGGTGGCTGTGCTGCATAACAAGGGCCGTCTCCTGCCTTAATGCCAAAGTGTAAATATTGCATTGCAGCAAGCAGCAGTAGATAATGCATAATAATGAGCTGGGTTTGTTATGTGATGTGCTATCCAGAGCCCTTGAAAACAATGCATCAGCTTTAAAAAAAACACACAACAGAGAGACAGAGAGAGAGAGAGAGAGAGGGAAATATTTTCTCCAGAAAGAGAAAATAGCCTTTGTGCTAGTTGTAGAAGTGAAATAATCGTTTACAATTCTGAAAAATAGATGACATGGTCAGAAACAAGAAGACAAGGACAAAAGACCAATTCTGATCTGATGAGCCATTGGAGTCATCCGTATAAATTCATTTAGACACCAGCAGAGATCTAAGCAGAGTTGAATTTTCATGCTGGAAAGATGGATGTTTTTATATAGTCTCCTCATTCTTATTAAATGGGACAGAAGTTTTAGTCTCAACACATGATTAAACAATGTGAAATAAATATTGTGTGAACCAATAATAATCAAGTGTTAGTTTAATTATTTTTATTGTTAATTTTTCCTGGTCTCATCAGTAATGCATTGTTCCTTTCTCAAAGACAAGGTACAGCACTTTAATGGCTGTCAATCATCTCACATTGTAAGTAAACTACAAGCACTTTAGGAATTACTGAGCCAGTGTTTGGCAGAGCCTAACAAAATTGCATCAATGCAGTGTGAAGACTATGATTCATGTATCTTCATCCAAGAATTTTAACAATGTGAGCCTCAATGAAGGGTGGTTTGCTCTCTTCTTAATGCAGAGTATGTTAAAGTGTTTGTAGCTGAAAACAAGCTGACAGCTAAGGTTCCAGTTTTTCACCTGAAGAAGAGATGTGTTGTTTGCAGGTACTGCAATCTCACCTGGTTCCCCAGTGTTCCCTGAGAAGTCCCTTGCCTGTACAACTCTTAGCAGGTCAGATGGGACTGAGTACTGACAGGCTGCTGAACATCATCAGTTTTCACCATGAGTGGTGGGAACTGATGGAGCTCTGCATCTTTCAGGATTCAATTCTGAAGGTACCAGTGCCAGTAGTTTTATAATTCAATTTACTAAGACACAGGCTGAAAAGCCATTTCATACAGATCAACACACAGACTAGGCAGCAATATGTCTTACTCATAACAAAGCAAGGACCTAGATGCCAAAGGCTCTGCAATACATATTTTTTCACAGGCTGTCATAATGCTGTTTCCAGGTGTTTATTCCATTCTGAGGTATCCAGGAAAATAAGAATTCGGTATGTAGGCCAATCCTCGAAAATTTCCTTAAGTTGCACTAAAAAAGATGGTCTGAACTAACCCAGTTCAATCCCAGGAAAACCCAAACAGTTCAATAGCCACTAAATCTTGGAAGCATTTGTACCAAGTCTGGAATTTTTCTAATCTGAATGTAACCATCTCAGATTTAGACACTTAGCCTTTACCAATCACTCAGGTTTCCTCAATAGTGCATAAGGATAGGTAGGTAGATAGATCTTTGCAAAGGCAAAGATCTCTTCATTTTTTGTTTATATATATATATATATATTAAATTGTAGAGAAGGCCCAGAAATGTACTTTAGGCCAATAAGAAATCAGTTAATCACACAGCAAAAATTCTGCTGCACTTAATTTTAAAAGTTGTTTTGTTTTGTTTTGTTTTCCCTGTGCTTGCTAGGTAGGAGTACAATGGAGTAAGAACACTCAGCATTAGCAATGAAGATGAGCCCCAGGAGTAGATCACAATCTCCAAGAATTCAGTGGAGAACAAGGAGGTTGTTGCAGGAAGCAATACAGTTAGAGCCATGACTTCAGAAATGTAACAACAAATAAGTAACATGTAATGTGAGATGCTTTAAAATGACAAAACTAGGGAACAAAGAGATGCTGTGTTATTAGGAAGGCTGACAATAGCATCCAGGGACTTCCTGGGCATATGGATTAATATTTACTAGACAAAACAGTAAAGAAACAGGAGTGATTAAAAAAGCTCAACAAACTAACTAAAAAAGAAACCTGACCAAACAAACAAACAAAGAAACAAAAAACCCAACCAAACAAAAAAAACCCACAAAACCCCCAAACCAACAAAAACCACAAAAACCAAAAAACCCAAAAAACAAACAACTCTGAACCGAAATCAAATCCAACAAAGGAAAGCCACAAATAACTAAGCATCAGATTTCCTATTTCTTATTCTGAAATCAATTTATTTTTAGGCATATATGGTGGAAAAAAAAATCTTAAAAATTATTGTGTTGATTGTTTATAATACTTTTCTTAAAAACTCAAGATAGCTTAAAAAATGAAAAGAACATAGGTCAAGACTGATTCAATGTATTCTTTCAAATGTGGACATTAAATACTACCATTGGACTGTGATAATACTGTCCCTCCATATCCACATCAAACTATTGTATTTTATATATAGTTTGGAAACTATCTGCTTATTACTATTCTGCCTATTCCTTTTTATTAGTATGAACTACTACCAGAGACTTCTCATTGGACAACTAACTTTGAAACCACTCAGGCTTTACACCATTGTAACATCTAACCTGAATGCTGCTATTTTTGAAAGAATTTACAGAATGCAAGGAGAGGCCTGTAAGAAGAAGTCAGTAAAATGTAACTTGAAAATACAAGGGCATAAAAACTTAGTTTAAAATGCAGGGAACTGAGCAGGGAAGATGTGGAGCAATGATTCTCCTATTAAGAATTATTAATATGGTCAAATCTTGGACCTGGGCCCTAATGTCAGATCAAGTCAACACAATCATAGAAAATGCATGGAAGTATCTGGAACCTCAAAATAGGACTTGATTTGCACAAGATTCTGCTGTCACTCCAACAAGTCTTTCTCAACTTTTATTCTGTAAAAGGGAAAAAAGAGTTTTCAGTTTTGGAGGGATGTTGAGAAAAAAAAAAAATCTAAATCTTTTAAACATCTTTAAGAGTGTATAATCAGTTAAATATAAAATCTTTTACTCAACAGTGGCAATATCAGTCCATCACCTCTCCCATATCTCTGTTTAGCTTTTGTTATGTGAATACTCATGAGTGAAAACCAGTGCATATATGCTACATCTTTTCTAGTGCATTCCTTTAAGCTAAAACTGAATAAAGTTCACACTCCAGCCTGGATCCAAATTCAGTGCTTAATCAACTTTGAGAATTTACTTACACTGTCAGAATTTGCCCACCACCTTTATTCTTCTAAGCAAGACAAATTTTGGGAACAGAACCATTTTCAGTCCTGAACACTTTTCAAAGATCTTTCCTTAATTAAAAACACTGTCAGCTTTCAGCTACAATGTGAATATGGAAAAGTTCAACTCTACTAAGGGTAAGCAAGCAATGCATTATCCATTGATGTTTGCATATAGATTGTGTAAAGTATTAAATCACCTTCCTGGAGTCCAACTTAAGAGTTTTTTATTTGGGGAAAAAAAAAAATGTTTGCCTTATTCATTGTGTCTGAAATAAACTGAAGTATCTGATGGCACAGATACAGATTTCTAAGTAATCCTTGACTAGTCTTCAGTATTTAAAAATTTCTGTTTCTGTGTCTTCGTATAGTTTTAGTATTAATTTTAATGTCAAAAGAATTCTTACTTTAAACAATTCCTTTCCACTGGTCAAAATGTAAGTACTAGTAAAGTAGTAACATTTTCAAATTCTCTGAAAACTTATTTAAGCACTTAATTTTGTACTTAAAGTACTCCAGTTTCTGTCCACTGACCACTGTTGGGAGTGAAAGGCTTGCATAATTCACAAATGCCTTTAAAGGAAAAATAGGCCTCGGAGATGCTAAACATCCATGGAAGTTAATTAGTTCTGTTTAAAATAGTGGCAAGTGTTCATCTGGGAAACTACACGTCATTTGGATGACTTAAGATCAGCTTCTATATTAAAATAGAAGACAACTCACTGCTGGATTCTAAGAAAATACTGTTTTGTGCTCAAAACATAGGCTTAGAAGCCAAGAAATCTTCAGTTTTATTATCAGCTCAGCTAATTACTCCCACGGTGGCCACAGGAGTTTAATACATCTATCTCTGTATTTGTCTGTATTCCTGATACTTACTGTAGTACATTAGTAGCATGAGAAATAATTAAAATGCAGGGTACATTTGCTTTGTCTTGTAAATTTCTCAGGAAAAAAAAAATAATAAAAAAATCCATTTTGTCAAAGCCAAAATTGAAAAACAAATAAAAACAATGTTAAAATATTTTACATAAGGAATATTTTAACTTAGGTTTTGCCTTTGCCAGAAAAATATCTGTTATATTTAATTTTGAAGGAAAAAAAAAAAGAAATTAACCCTTTCTTGAGAAATAATTTTTAATTAAAATAAGAACTTTTCAGTTAATTTGTGTTAGTGTCTGGATCCCAGGATCACTTCTAACAGGTACCTGCTTTTTATTTTCACCAAATTATTTTGTTGCTGCAACATTGGTTGTACCTTTCAATGTTGCTTTGCCTGGGAGGAATTAAAGAAATATTACTGTGCAAATAATCTATTAAAAATATTTATTTAGCTAGTCATAAACCACAGACTGAACAGTGCTTATTAGTTAAAAGTTTTGGGTGGAGATGCTGTTTAGTATTTAACATCTGCAAATGCAGAGGGTATGGTTAAGGTATGACAGTAGGACAGACACAAAGTTAGGTGTATTTCTAAAACAAATGGAGAAACTATGAAAAAAAAAACCACAACTGTGCATCAGACCTCTTTTGCTCTCAATAGACCCTGAAAGCAGCATGTGTCTTCCAGTCTCTCCAAAAGGAAGGCTAATAGAGAAAGAAAAAGATGTTCCTTGGCTGTCGGACTGCATCACACTTCTTTCTATCCTGCAAAGGGGAACCTGTGGCTTGAGGAGCTGTGATTGTCATATTGAGCAATTGATCTGTGAGATAGCATGAGTTCATCCTTGGGCTGCTAGACCAATACGTCAAGGTCAGAGGCCTATAAAATATTTAAATTTCCTTTTTCAGCTCTAAAATATCAAGGAAAGTAGCTGCATACTCTAGAGAATGAGTACTACTTGGTATCTACTGTCACCACCTGATGAGTCTCTGAGTACCACTAGATTTTTACCTTGAGTGAAATTGTTGCTTACACAGTGTGATTTCCTTTTTCACTCTCTAACAGAGACTATTTTATTAACAGATTTTCAGGATTTTACAGGATACCAGGATCTCAAACTTTCAGATTCAGACTTGAATGTAGATCATGTTTCACAATATCATACCCTATATAAGAAAAGTTCCCAAAGTGAACAGTAAAATATACAACAATATATGGGAAAAATAAAGAAAGCTGCATGCTGATGCAGCCTTCTTATCCATTTCAATATTCAGACACTCTATCTCTGCCTCTGATGAAGCAGGCAGAAAATATTTGAAAGGAACAGTTTTGGGTCAGTCAGTCAATGGTCCTTTGAAAGATATTTTGGACATTCTTGCTCAGAACTGCCCAGTCCAGCATTCAGAATACTTATTGATGTGTCCACAGCTCCTTCAGAGCCACACAAGATATCTAAGTAGTGTCAAGCAACTGAGTATGTTATGCTGATACCAGCCACAATTGATATTTTGAAAATTAGAGTGTTTCAGTGATGACATAGGAACTTCTGTCAACAACAAACTCCTATTTTCGAGCTGTACATTGGGCATTTTTACCTGAATGATAATTTTTCTGATTTTTTAAGTGAAATTCTTTATAGTGTTGACCTAATCTAGAAACATTATTCTAGGAGGCAAAAACTGATAATTGGATCTTCTTGCCTTAGCTTAAGTATGGAAAGCATTTCTCTTAAGCAGTCCATTACTGGGCCAGGACCAAAGCAGAAGAAAACTTTCATAGATGCTCAACAGCAATGCTATGACTTAACCAGAGTGCCTGATAAGACCTGGAGACCAGCTGTAGGTCTTCTAGTACTTCTCAAAAAAATTATTTCTTGGGTAGATTTAGAGAACATCACACTGGCCAACACAGGAAAAACAGCACTTAGCAATCTGAGCCAGCCCTGGGTATGATGTGGGGGAAGCAAGGATATTGCTCAATGATTTAGAATTCATGTATTATAATAGAACAACATGATCACTCAACATGGCAAGAAAAAGCTGATTTTTATGGCCAAAACAACACTCCACATAAAATCCTGACATATCAATTTAGCATTGTTATTTGCTTTTGCTCTGGATTTTGGGACTGACGCTGTTTATGCATTTTCAAAAACATCATGAATTAATATTCAGTGTTTACCAAGCCCGTTGGATTTCCTGATGTAATTTGCATTAGCTCATAGCAGCAGGGGCCTCGGGAGAGCCAGCACCAAAGAATTAAATAGTAAAACAAGTGGTTTGATCTGTTAAAAAATAGGATTTCCTTCACCTTTACTGTGGGATCATCTGTGAAAAGAAGCACAAAGAAATAAGTAATGTCCATTCTTTGTTTCATTACTAAAAAATAAAAAATGAGATCTTGTTAAGGTGATATTTCAAGGGTAGCATATTTGAATACCAGTGATTACTGAGTATTTGACACTTTTCTGTGATGAAATCTTCAGCCTCACCATGTTTGTTACTAAAGGCTTCTGAAACCTTTCAGCTAAGCCAAATATCCAGCAAAGAAGGATGGGTTTGTAGCACTAAAAGGTGCTTTGGGAGAACTGAGATTCAAGTCTATCCCAGAAAGAAACCTTTTTTGGTAACAGTTTTTATCACCTTGGAGAAGTCATTTAATCTGCTTGTGCCTGTTTTTTGTCTAGTAAATGTCTTGTTTGTTTACAGGATAGATTGCTGCAGGAAAGATTTGGAGCTGTTATATAAACTCATATTTGTACAGCAGATGTTAGAATGGGCCAATTCTTCCTACTAGGTTCTGTTTATTTTTGCAAACAAATTGTGAGTCTTGAGTTATCAGTTGCCATTCTAAAACTCCAACAGAAACAAAGTTCATAAACATATTTGATGATTCACATTTTCCTTGTGTGTGTTGTCTTCCATCTGAGTGTAGGATCTGCGTTACAAACCTGACATGGTCAGAGAGAGACTCCAGAAATCACATCATAAAGCTATATGCTAAGATTCCAGACCAAATGGTTTCTGTATCGCAAAACAATGTGAGTTTTCGACATCACACCTAAATTTCTGCAGGTCAATGAAGTCTTAAACTCACCTCATGCTTAGAAGATACTGAAAGCCATAACCTTGGAATGATAACCTGACAGGTGCTTTGTTGGTAAGGCTGCAGTTTCTGTCACCAGAAGATGGAAGTATCTCACACACATACTCTGAATCTCTGAGTTGCATCCTGGACTAGGTCTTGGATGAGTCTTCACCAAGTCTCTATAATAGTTAATATCCCTTAATAAAAAGTTTAGATAAACATTCTGAGCACCTTTCCTAGCTAAGCCAGACTCTGAAAACTTTTCAGTGGACATGCTGATATTAGATGGTATTCCAAAACAACTTACATTATTTTAATAAAAATAAGCTCTTTTCAGAGTGAGCAGCTTTTGCAGTCATGACATAATGGTTTAACAGTGATGCACAAGTAAGGTGAATAATGGAAGATGTTGTCAAATCTATTTAAAAATACTAAGAAAATAATTTAAAAAAAAAATTCAATCAATGTTATAGTACCTATCTATGTATGTATTTTCTACCACCAGAGGTATCTGGCAGCATCTAGGGCAACCATATTTTTATTGCGAAATAATTAATGATGCTTTCATGCCTGAGGCCTTACAGAATACTACATAGCATCTTTTATCTAAGGATCTCATCATGATTCATAAAGATTAAACATCAAAACAGCCCTATGGAAAAAGTAGGTTATACAGTAGAATTTTACTGTACAGAATTGTATACAGTTGTAAATATAAAAGAGTATAAAGGAGTACTCACTCAAATGAACACGAATTTTCACTTCTTGTGTTTCAGGGGCTTAAATATCAAACTCTTAGGTCTTGTAATTTGTTAAGGAACCTCTAGGGAAAAAAAAAAATGAGAGAAATTAAGTCTCAAAATCACTCAATTCAAGTAATTTTCAATTGACTGTTCCACTGGAACTCATATTTTCTATGAGACCTGAGGAGTTCAACAATAGGTCTCCTTTTCCAGCACTTAACCAAGTTGGAAAATCACTGAAGAAGGCCTCCTTCAGATACACACTTGTGGCAGGTGTTCAACCATTTGGACAGTGCCTTTGTTTTAAATTCCCAGAGAGATGGGAAAACTGCGCTATGTTTTAATAGACGTTTCAGGTTTCGATGAACAGGTCATTGGTATCAGAAGCTTCCAGTACCACTCATATGAGTTTTAGGATTCTTCCATAATCTCTATTAAAAATAGGAGTTAATATATCCGAGTGAGGCTGAAAACACAAATTTTAGTTTACAGTAATGAGATCAGCCTTCCCATTGTTTAAAGAGGGATGAAACTGTTCATTTTCTCAAGTGCTCAGTAAACTTATGGCAACTTCTGGGAACAGCTCATGTCATCTGCATATAGCATCCCTCCTGGTGATTGCAGCAAGACTTTCTGGCTTGAAAATAAGCAGATGCCCATTTACTAAAGGCTTAAACTGAGGCAAGGATCTGAAATTACTTGTCTGAGCTAATAGGAGTCTGTAGCAGAAACATTCCCAATAGTATGTTTCAACTACCAGCTTGGATTTGCTGTTTTCCTTTCTTTTCGTGTAAGAGGAATACAAATGAAAGTGCCACCAGCCTGCCAGCACCTTCTAAGCAGACGTAGGGAAGCAGAACATCAGTTTTATACACATATATTCCAGACTTACTAGCATCTTGCCCTCAGCTTTTTCTCTTGTATGACAAGCAGGATCAAATACACAGAAACCAAGCAAAACAATACCCACAAAATCTTGCCACACAGCCACAAGTTCTCTGAATAGAACAGGAAAGCAATGCATGCAGCATGCTGCTCCTGAACACAGAGGTTTAATTTCTGATCTGGACAGTCAAACTGGGAATTGTATCAGTGATAATAATGGCATCAGGCAGAGTGAAGCTATTTTTAAAAGAATTGCTTGCAGGCCAAAGGGTAGCCCCCAAGGGGAAAAATAATCAGCTCTGCCTTCTTTACATCTAAGCCTACAGCACTGTCAGGGCCTGACAGAGGGCCTGACAGTCCTGGCCAGTATTCATTTAACATAAGGAAAAGGAAGTGAAAAATGCAGGAGAAAGATAAGTATGCATCAGATGGACAAACATCCCTGATTCTAGAGTGAATCTTTGCATGGCCAGCAAGTTCAGGGAGGGCCTCTTCCCCCTCTACTCTGCCCTGGTGAGGCCTCACCTGGAATATTGTGTCCAGTTCTGGGCTCCCCAGTTCAAGAAGAACAAGGAACTACTGGAGAGAGTCCAGCACAGGGCCACTAAGATGATTGAAGGACTGCCCTGTGAGGACAGGTTGAGAGATATTGGGCTGTTTAGCTTAGAGAAAGGGAGGCTGAGGTGGGATCTCATTAATGCTTATAAATATCTAAAGGGCAGGTGTCAGGAGGTTGGGGACAGACTCTTCTTAGTGTTATCTAGTGACAGAACAAGGGGCAGTGGTCACAAATTGGTACACAGGAGATTTAACCTAAATACAAGAAAATACTTCTTTGCTCTGAGGGTAACAGGGCACTGGAACAGGCTGCCCAGAGAAGTTGTGGGGTCTCCGTTCCTGGAGACATTCAAAACCAGCCTGAACGTGTTCCTGTGTGATGTGCTCTAGGGGATCCTGCTCTGGCAGGGGGATTGGACTAGATGATCTGCAGAGGTCCCTTCCAACCCTTACCAATCTGTCGTTCTGTGATTCTGTGAACTAAAGCCCAACATGAAAGAGATGGATGCAAAACTCATCTCCCTTGCATACCTGCAACCTTAGAAAACACTGACTCCAAAAGCAAAGGTTTCTGTGAAGGTTTCAGTTTACATAGATGCAATGAAAAGCCTGCTGCCTAATTTTTGAACTGACAACACAGTTCCCAGAAGTCTTTTGTTTTGAAAATCCCTGAAAGAATTAAAAAGTATAAAAATGTAGAAGTCATCACATATAACTAACTGCCATCTCTGGTTTAACCAGTAAGACTATGACAATAATCCAAAGGGAGAAACAGGCAAATAGGCATTCACGGGATCACAGTACTGAAGGATAATTCAGATTGGAAGGGACCTCAGAAGGTCTTCTTGTTCAACCTTCTGCTCAGAGCATTTCTAGGATGCTTGTAGCCTTTCCCTAAAGTGATGTTTAAAGGGATAAGGTACTTTGCTTCATGTAACCACTGATTTCCAAAGAGCCAGGGAAACTGGATCTAATGTGGATTCTGAATCATGGACATTAAATGAGGCAGAATTAATCTCCCCTCCAATGCCCAGCTACATGATGTTTCTGCAGAGGTAAGAGCAGGAAGAAGTAGGAATTAGGCAGAAACAAGGTTAAGTAACACAGTAGAGAGCTATAGGGCATTGTAGGCAAAAGGAGAAGTTACTTCACATGTAGTTTTCTATAATCACAATTTGGTAAATGTAAATAGACATAAAGAGTTCCCCTAATTTTGAAATGCAACATCCCAGACTTTCTGTGGGAACAAAGCAAGCCCAGCAGCCATAAAGATGAGTTCTTGCAAATACTTGCACTTTGTACTTTTATTCTGTAGAGGTTGATTTGAAACATTTACAAAGGTCAGCCTGGCTACATTAAGGTTGTGATTTTTAAAAGCCAGTTGGGAATCCTGAAACCAGTCCCAATGGCAAGCTAATGTGACAATAAAGCAATTTCTATTCAAAAGTGGTCCATTAAGATGGCATGCTTAATATAAAATTCTAGTCCTTGTACCACTAAGTTGCTTTATTGTGACAGCCTGGCATTTTGTACTTGTTAACTGCTACAAAGAAAGGACAGTGTATTTCAAACAGACTACCTGGCACATGAAGAACTAACCTATGTTTGCTTACAAATGCTTTTCTACAACTGCAAAATAATATTGATTGCAGACCCATAATTACTTTTCTCTGAACTTCCTAGTGAAACAGTATTGATTTAAGATACTGATGATATTTTACAGGAACTGGTCTAGAAAAGAGTGTGGGGAGAGACTCTTGATGTTAAATATTGAAACTTGTTTCTTCTCTTGTGTTTTAAATGGCTGCATACACTGACACAGATCACTGAAAAAACCCTGTCATTTAAGATGTTAAAGGAAAATGAATGAACACATTGTGAAGGCAGAAAGCTAAAAAGTAAGCTCCCAAACACTAACTGTAAGGAGAAGAATTAGTGGACTATTTCTTAGCCAATTAATATCCACTTAGAAGCTTATGCCCTGGTGTGCACATGTAACTCTATTTAATGTTAATGAAAGTTATGTGCATGCTATGGAGAAGGCTAGACTTCTTAAAAGGGGTTGTTCAAATTGCTTCCTACAGATACAGGTCAAAGATGAATAATTCAATTTGGCTTCCTCTGCAATAATAAAAAAAAAAAGCTATTAACAACAATGCACAGTACTTAACTCTATTAAGCTGAAACTACAAGTATTATTCCTACTATGTTTTTGACAAGTTTTCATGCCATCAATGCCATTTCATTGCCCAAGTAAAAGGAAAAAGTGACAGATTACTGTGATTATATGTTTTAGGTTATTTGCACAAGTGTAAAGATAGCTCAGATTCTGGAAGTTAATTTGTCTTTACATGTGAGTTTGATTCTTGCATTGTTTAAGGAAATAGGAAAAAAGTGAAACTGGAACAGAGGATCTAATAACTTGGGTGATGCACAAACAATAAGGGATTAGTTCTGTTTTACTGGGTTTGAGTAGCTCTTCTAAGCAGATGCAGAGCTAAATAAACATATATAGTGCTTGTAATTGGACATCAATGGCCTATTCACGACAGCAGACACAAACATAATGCCATCAAAGCATTCTTCACTATATTTTATTACCATTCACATATGCAAATAATATTTTCTGTACTCAGATGTAAACCCGAACTGTACCTGAGTAGCAGGAATAGAAGACTCACTTTTCTATTTACCTTGTCTTCTATGCTCATTTACACTTGGACTTGACATTTCAAATACCACCTAAACTCACCTTTCTATTTTCAGGAGCATCCATGACTAAAGCAAAATACAAGGAAGAAAAGACAGGAGTTGCTAATAATAATCTAATGTAAACACCTTCTTTTGCTCAGATGAATTGTATTTTGAAATTATTATGTTGAGGATAAGGAAAGTCTAGGCAGGTAGTTCAGTTGATAAGGACACATGCACGCTTCATTTGGGATTTGATTTACTTGCCTAAGCCCAGGCATTTAATGTCATTTGAAACACCCTGTGGCATCCAAAATATCTGTGCAGGCCTGGAAGGTATAATGCAAGACTCCTGGGAGAACCATGGCTTTGTGGAAGGGCAGATGGATGACAGATACTGGGGAATCTGAAATGGCATCAGATATCTATGTTTGAATAACCAAGTAGAACCCTCGGACAGTTGCATTTTTAAGTATACCCACTCAATACATACACATCTACATGACAGCTGTGAATCTAAGATCTTTTATAGTAATTGGGCACCTATGGCATGAGTTGTTTACCCTCACATGGACACATAGTCATGTTTGAAATACCCTAGATCTGCTGGTCCAGAAGGACCTGAGTCTTCCATACGTTCTGTGGCATAGCTGCCAAGACCAAGATAAAGTTTTGGACTGTTTAATTAATATTAAATAGAATTAGTAGTTTGGGGTGTCTCAGTGAGTGGAATCTCTAGTCTATAAACCTAAGGATAACTTTGAAAACTAATGGTCTCAATCAACCTATATTTGGCCATTTATGACCAAAAAAACCACCCCAAAACAAAAACAAACCACCACAGCTCCCCAAAAGATCAATGACAGTATTGATTAGATGTGATTAGGTGTGCACTGACTGTAATACCCTCAATCAACCCATGTACTCACCCACATTTTTCTTTCTTAGCTGTGCACTTTATCCTTTCATTCAAATGAAATTAATTGAATCCAGACTCAATGCGGTTTGAGATGTCTTAGTTCTTTGTTGTGATCTACTTTTCCCAGTTACTCACCCATTGCAGAAGCTGTGTCAGAACCATGATTACAAAATTGAGGATCCAAATAACAACCCTAAATCAAGACTAACACTGGCATGGTAACGTTAAGAATGCTAGAGCACTGTAGAAATTACTCCTCCTTGTACGCTTAGCATAGTCTGTAGAGTAGTCAGAGCTTGAGCAGACAGGGAAAGAAAAAATGGAGGTTTGGTTGGTTGGTTAGGTTGGATTTTTTCCCTGAGAGGAGTAATTGTAATGTTAACAAATAATTTGTGGAATAGATTTCACAAGGATTTTATGGCAGGACTTTAACTTCAGAACAGAGGTGTGGCTGCAGAAGACTGATAAATAGGGCTTAAGCATGAGTCTGGGATCATACTAGTGGTAACATGGATTTATACAGCAGGAGGGTCTATAGTTTGGCATGACAGGAATGGGGAAAAAGCTGACATACTCTCCTAACACCCAAAATATGCTCTGATGTTTGCTTCTGTGTCTGATGATGTCATATGTCACTTCCAGCTGTGAAAGAGTGGAAACAGAAAGAAACCATGAAGTTGTTTCCTGTCAGAGCTTTTGATTCATTGTCCAGTTTCTCTGGTCTTGCTCTTCCAGTCATGCCTTATGAGATCTTGTCCCTGCATCTTGTTTGAATAGTTTTTTTCTATACGATCAGCCTGGAGCTAAGTAAATCAGTGTGCTAAAATAAACAAAGTTGTTCAGATGAGTTCAGTGAGGACTGCTAGAAATGAGAGATTTTTTGACAAATAGTACCTAAAGGAAAATGTTTTGCCAAGCATCAAGGTTTGAGCTGATATTTGTTCTGCTACTCACAAAATGACACCTATTTGGCAGCCAAATCTTTAAGAACAAAATTCTGCCCTGTTTTACGTCCATGTAAAGTCCTATTTTCAATTAAGAAAAACAAGTTTGTTCTTAATGAAAATCAAGAACATTGAAAAAAAAGAAAGTGACAGATTAAGAAAAGCAGTCCTAAAAACTACTATGTAATCTGAGTGGCTTGCTTAAAATTTGGTGTTTAGATACAAAACATTTTTATTCCCATGACCCTATAAAAACTGCATCATATTTCTGTCTTTACTTTGCTCTTTGCTCTTAATGTAAAATTAACTCCAGCTAGACTGCTGAGCTTCTGACTAATGCTCTCAAACCGGCCCCAGTTTTGCATTGTAGAATCTATCAGCTCTGCAAAACATTGTCTCCTGAGGGGAGGGAACAGTTGGCCTTTTTAAAACCTAGAAGCAAGCATTTGACTTCTACGAGGATATAAACTCACTGACTGATGTTCTGTGCTCAGCAGAATGGGCACAAGGAACAAAGGAGTCTCCAAGGAAAGGGTCTGCTCCGTGTCCAGACCCAGTAAATGCTTTGCTGCTTCCTGAGGTTGCAAACAAGGCTGCTGATTACAAGCAGTTTTATCCTAGGGTCTTTATTACTCTTCCTGACACTTTGAGATAATTTATCAGCAAGATCTAATACTTTAAACATTTTTGGCAAGTTCTTTTCTTGAAAACACTGCAAGAAACGTTTGAGGCAGACAGACAACACAGTAGTCCACAAGAGGAAACACTTCTTTAATAAAACTGATATTTCTCTATATGATATTCCATCAGTGTTATTTCTGTAATGAAGCATTATTTGACAGACTCAGACTACCACAGGATAACTTAGCATGGCTCTGAGAGCAAGCTTTCAAGCCTCAATAGCTCAGACTGACTACATCTTTTTAATGGGTAGGCATGGAGCAAGGGAATGACCTAAGAGCCGTGAGAAATAGAGAAACATTCTGTCATTGCTGCCTTTCTGATTAACTCCCTGGCTTTCTCCTGTGATTACTGGAGATTTTCCAGTCAAGGAACACCTCTGCCTGACACTGATACGTGCTGCTTATGTGACACAAGAAAATGTAGGAAGGTGTCATCTGCTCTCCAAACAAATGGTAAAAGGAGGACAAATGTTTATTTCTTCAAATGCGTAACACAAGTGTTGCTATAAAGGACTAAGTTTATGCTTTTGGCCAAACAAGTGGAGGAAATAAGGGAAAAAGAAATTTTCCTGCTGATTCCAGTAATTTAAGAATTTTGTTGGAAGAGCAGTTTAATGTAAGAATTTGTATTTTCATACAATTCTGAAGTTTTTTGTTGGTACTAAGGAAAAAATGAACTGTCTGTAAGACCTTTAGGACTGCACAACACTGTAAAATGATGAAAATATATCCATGGGTGTTCATTCCATGTAAAGCAGTACATAATTATTACTCAGCCTATGAAAATTAGTAGACTACTTCACCTGTGCTATATCACATCAGTGTCTTTAAATATGCTCTTTTAAATAAGCCAAGACTTAATGAGACTGTACAAGAGAGATCACACCTGGGTTGCACTCATGCCACTTGGAGACAGAGTTTGAGAAAAAAGGCTTTAATGTTGTCTTTCTCTTGAAATGTACATTGGTATCTTTTTTAGCAGAGGTGTTAGACAGATGAGATAATCATATGTCTAGTCATAGTCACTCTTTTGGGGAGTGAGTGCTTGAAGTTTCCTCTGTCACAAATATGATTTGTTATTGTAAGACAAAGTTACTCAGACTTCTAACTAAGGAGGTCTTGGGTCAAATGGTGGTTTGTCAGGCATCAGATCTGTTGAGGGCACTTGAAGATCTCATGCTAGAAAGAGTGAACACAACAATCAGCAAAACTGGCAAAAACACAGCAGGTCTCATTAGCTCTGCCACAGCTTACAGTCCTCAATAGTTCTCTAGTTTTGGTTGTATAGCCAGCCCAGAAATTTTCTTGTTTGGTGGTGTAGACTGGAAATGGATTAGAGAAGTCCTCTACAAACTTGTTCGGGGCAGGCTAACACCAGGGGTACAAACATTGCCAGCAAAAATATAAAGGTATGTCTATTTATTCTTTATGATGAAACAAAAGAGCTGTTTAGTGATCAGGAGGGAGAAGATAGCTGGCATTGGAATAATCCAATTTAACACTCAACCAAGCACAAATAACCACTCAACTCCTGAAGGATAGGAGCTTTGTGATGGAGGTGTTACACAGCATGGAAGGAGATGGACAGACAGATTAAGGCAGATGGATGTATTATCTTTTGTTTTGGTTTGGTTTTTTTTCCTCACAGAAGCAGCATTTTCAAAATCTTATCATACTGATGGAAGAATTATTTTATCTTGGAGTAAAACACAAAGGTTAGAACATAAAACCAGCCATACAGAGAGGCAGAAGGACCATATAAACCTGTGAATCCTGCCTCTGAAAGCATCCCACAGCAAATATTTAAGGAAGAGCAGAGGCACAAACCAAGATGTGGTGATACATCAAAGGAAACTGCAGATCAGGGATGTCTGGGGAAAAGAGGATTTTTTTTGTAGTTGTAACAGACTTTACTGGATTTTCCTTCTATGGATGTGGGAGGTTAGGTTTTCAACCTGTGCATGCTCTTTTAACATCTGCAACATCCAGAAGCATGGAGTTCACAGATGTGCTCAAGAACTTTACATACAGGATATGTGTATGAAGAAGAATCTGTTTCTGTTTTGTAGCACTATTTCATAATGTCACTCATAGTGTCACATAGTGTCTTCTCATTCTTTTACTGGAGGAGACAACTAACAGTCAAGGCCTATTTCCAGTTAACAGTCAATCTTATGGCACTTAAGGTTATACGGATTTCTATCATACCACATTCAGTCATTTTTTTTTCCACACAAAAGGATCCTAGTCCATTTACCTGTTCCTCACACAGAAACCATACTGCATCTTTGATCCCTTTTTGTTGATTTTCTCTGGGTCCATTTTACTTACAGTGTATCTTACCTGAAAAGAAGATTAAAATTTTACTATTCGAGGTACAGACATATGATAGTTTAATAAATAACAAAATGTTCTTTATTATCTTCTATGACTTTCCTAATAATTACCAAAATTCACGTTGTCTTTTTAAAGATTCCTAAACACTGCTGAAATGTTTTCAACTAAGTATTGATTATAAGCTCAGGATTTAATTTCTGACACTGCAAGTCAGTTGATCATTATATATGTAAAGCTGATGGTTTTCTCTCAAGTGCATTTCTTTGCATTTATAGAATCATAGAACTATTCAGGTTGGAAAAGACCTTTGGGATCATGGAGTCCAACCATGATCCCTGCTCTACAGAGTTCTCCCCTAAACCATATCCACCAACACCACATCCAAACAACCCTTAAACATATCCAGGGATGGTGACTCAACCAGCTCTCTGGGCAACCTATTCCAGTGTCTGACCACTCTTTCTGTGAAAAATTTATCAACACTACATTTCAATGTCATTCACCATTTATCCCTAGATATTTTGTAGTTTCTAATTATCCCAAATAACCCGAATGCCTTGAATGACGCAGGTGACCAATTAACTCCTTTGCCATTTGCAGCCTTATCCAGAATACAAATGGTGAAGAGTCAGTCTTGATGTAGCCTGGATGAGACACTTCTAATCCTTTTCCTACCCAATGTAAAAGAATAAAACATTCTATGAGAAACACAGTTCTCTGTAAAGTAGCCCTTCACCTTTCTTACAACCAAGACGGGGTAGATTTGTTTGTAAATTCTATGACATACTTCAAAAACTCTATTGACATTTGAAGGTCAAATCAATTCCTTTTGCTAATAAATGGGTTTAGGTTTCTTCCAAGGTATCCAAACTGTGCTGACTAAACTGGTCTTCCACAACTATTACCAAAGTTACTTATAGAGCAGTTGTCCTGGCACAGAAGTGTGGGAACAAGGTTTCTTACTCTGCTCATGTCCATAGCAGGCCATTTTATGGCAAAATTTGAGTTTGTCATGATAACAAGAGTAGCACAATTAGAGGTAATTAGCCCAGCAGGAGAGTCATTGCCATAAAGGTGTCTGGGAAGCTGGCAAACTGAGAAAGATAGTAACTTGAAATGGATACATAATTCGCCTGTTTACATCACAAGCTCCTTGGTCTCACAGAAAGACAAGCATGATGACCCCTCTTTGGGCCTTGGAGTGCTAGAGTGAAAAGTGCTAACATATTTAATGATTAATATAATGATAAAGGTGACCCCAGTGAGGAATCTGAGCTAGGTGAGAAGGATAGTTTCTTTCAGGGGCCATGAACTTAATGTAGATATAATACACTAAGGTTCAGGATCTCATAATCACTTTGAAGGAGTATTTCAGTATGGATTACAAGATTTGATCTTGTTTAAAAACAGCAGCAGTGGCTGTCTTCATCCCTGTGGATTAAGTATATACTTGCCTTTAGTTCTAAACTGTTTATTAGATTAACTGGACAGTAGAAGGCATTCTTGGGTGTCAGTGAATTTTGCTTCTTTCCTGTCCCATGTCTACATGAGCATTTACAGCCTAACCAAAATAATCATCCTCAAATTGTGGGAAGTGGGGCAGTCATTCACATAGAGGTAGTCTGTATTAAAATGTACACTTGATCCTAACAAGTGTGGCAGACAGCTCTATCACCTGTCAGGATTTCACTTGGATCTCTTCAAACTGGGCATCTTTCTCTTTGGTAGTCAGTGAGATTGCTCATGTGAGAACGACTCATTTGGAAGCAGTGACCTGGCTGAAGTCCTCTGGCACCACTTAACTCTCATATAAGTCCTTGTACTCCATGGATTCAGTCTGACTAATGTTTCCTGAAAGCTGTCTTCTCCTTCAAAACTCTACGTGTGAAATGAAGATGAGCAGCTCTTTACCAGGCTAATAAAGGTAACCCCGGGGAATAGTTACGCACTCATTTCAAACACTTGAAAGAGGAACAAAAAACTATGAAGTTGCAATTGAAGTGTAATTAAGATGGTGTTTTCAAGTACAGTGTAACCTTAAACTGAAGGAGTAAAAGAGTTAAAATGGAACCACTTACAAAGCAGTAAAAGCTCCACTGCATGAGGCACTCTGCTTGCACAAAATTATAGGATTAGAAAGCATTCAGTGAGTCCAGTGCCTGTATAGACAGAGGTTTGTAAAGGACTTTTAAAAAATGCTTTTCTATTGAAAGAGGAGAGAAATGAGAAAAGGAAGTCTGAGAAAGGAGGATATGCCTGAGTGGCTAGAGGGGTCATTTGGCTGAAGTAAACTGAAGTCCAGACCCCTTCCTTCTGAAGCATATGTTGAACTTCTTTAAACTTAGATAAAAAAGATTGAAGCTTCCTCTGTGGCTCTAGCATATGCTGATTTTTATTCTTACACCAGAGAAGTCTTTGATTTGTTTATGAGCGATTTATATTTTCAATCCTTTTCTTGACATCAGGAAAGCTGGAAAAAATATTTTTTGGGTGAAAACTTCAAATTCAAAGCTGTGCCCTGTCTGCAGAAGTCTCATGTGTTTTCACTTTCATACCCTGAGCTCCATTGAGGAAAACCAGTCCTCACTGAAGCTTTCAGGGTCATGTTTCAAACCTCTGTAAAGTGCTGGGAGAGGAATACATTTATATGCACATATAAATCACAATAGAGCTTTGACTTTAGGAAAGGGTTTGGGAAGATACTATATTTTTTGAGTCCAAACTTGAAAATCCCAGGTTATGTTTGGTGAATGATTGTTTAAGACACATAAAGTTCTCTCCACAGCTCTAATTCACTACACTCAACAGAGTTGTCTGTTACTCTCCATTAACTCATTGAGACTGGGTTGGATGGGGCTTTGAACAACATGATCTAGTGGGAGGTGTCCCTGCCCATGCATGGGGGTTGGAACTAGATGGTCTTTAGTGTCCCTTCCAACCCAAACCATTCTATGATTCTACAAACTAATAAAGAAAGAAACCTTGAATGGCTGATGCTGTTTTGAATAGCTCAATTTTGGACATGTGTAGCTAGGTCAGATTAATCCAACTGGAAATAACACATGGCATGCTATGAACATACAGCACATTTAAATTAAACAAGGTAATAAATCTCTAATTAATTTAAGATTTGGAACATGGAAAATATCACCAAAATAATTTGTGATTTTTTCTGTACAAGCACCAATGCACACACCAAACAGGAGAGGTGGCTGGGTTTTGGTGTTGGTTTTAAATATATGTGAAACAAAATTGAAAACAAAAAAACAAAACAAAAAAACAGAACTGATTTGGGCCAGTCAGCAGATAGATGTGGAAAACTGTTAATAACACTGTAGAGAAACCAGTGGTACTTCTCCCATGTATCCATTTTTCCTTTCTGAATACTTCTCATTTTTACTTAATGACCAAAGAAGACATAAAAACCACATCCACTAGTTGCTAAATACTTTAAATGTACACGTTTATATTCAAAATTTGTCTGATGTGATCTCTCACCCACTGCTGTAAGTTTTAAATAATTATTAGAATACTACAAAAATTCCAGATGAGTTGAAAAATGCAAATTGCTTAAGTAACTAATCTATCAATCCTAAACACAATAAACAAAAGTATAAAAGTAGCTAGAATTGATAGAATTCTCATAATTCCGATCAAGATGGATCTGTGAAGTAATCTTTGCCAAAACTCTGTGAATTCATGCCTTGGTAATAATATATGAGAAGTTATTAATAAGATACATAAGGATAGATAAAATGTTGGAATGTAGTAGATCTTACAAAGTATTTTCAATAGGGACTCACCATCACATTTGGGAATACTGTACTCTGTTCTGTATGTTGGCACTAAAAGCTACTTAAGCCACTGCAGAATCGTAGGGGAAGCTCTGGAAACAGAGACTTAGATTTTATCTCATGAACTACAGGAATGTCAAGTGATTTCTGACAGTGTTTCTGTCTGATCAGGAAAGAAAATGCTGGGTAGCATTAACATTGGAAATCCAGAACACAGTGCCAACAAGTGGAATGTATCACTGCAATTTTATATCTCTACATTCAGATATTCCAGCTACCTCTTCAGATGGTAGAGGACGAACCAATTCAATTTACTAGGCTTAATACAGAAGTAAACTGGTAAAGTTTAATCACATATGGTGTGAAGATGTCAGATCAAATGATCCAGTAGTCTGTGCTTCTTTCAGACACAATGAATCTGTGAATGAGTTGTGTTTAATGACTGATTAAAGCCACAATCAATGGAAAATCCAGACCTGAAAAGCAGAGAAAACACTGCAGGGATTCTCAGTGTGACACACACTCTTCTCCAAGACTTGAAGAGTCAAAAATTTCCACCCAGGCTACTCCTTTTCTTGTTTGTGAAAGGGTTCAGGAGGGCAGATATAGCAGAGGCAACAAAAGTGTAAATTAAATTCCTCAGTGATGTTGGATCTTACGAGCTCAGAGTTTTCCAGAGATTTTCATAGTTCACCACTCATTTATTCTGCTCTTCTCAATGTTCCTTGCACAGCTTGAGTTCTGGAAGTGTTGAGATTTTTTAAGTTAGCCTCAAAAGTGAGATTTTGGTGTTAGGACCTGAGAAAATCCACAGAAGTCTATCAGACCAGATAACCTGGAGGTTAGATAGGTTGACATGTTATTTGGACAGGAAACAGTTCACTGCAGGGAGCTTCAGGTTGCTTTGTATTTTAGGAGTTGTCATCAGAATCAAAACAGCTTGAAGCAGCACTTATGACTCATTTTCAGTGTGGAACAAAGCCATAAGTTAAGCACCACATGCTATGAGTGTAACACATAACAGGCCCCTTAGCTACATGGAAAAGTTTTACCCAGTTTTCAAGTGTCAATCTAGTTTTCCTTGTGCCTAAGGCTCTGTGACATCGGGACATTCACAATCAGGTTCATTTCTATCCTCACTACCCATTATAACGTGTCACTCTTCAGATTCTTCATTTATTACTGCACTGCTATGGATTTAATCTGCAGTTTTCTAGGCACTAAATTTAAGGCCTAGCAGTTTTCATGTATTATTCACTTCCATTTGCTGTACTTGTTAAACAGTATATGTTCATTGGAGTTAATAAATCACCATTCACTTTCTTTCTTGCATTTCCCAGAACAGAGTTATTACTCAATCTATCTCTACCGACAGCAGCTTCACAGCTTCCCCAGATTTCTCTGTATTCATGAAGCTATTTATCACTGTACCTGTCCTAAATATTAGCAAAGTAAGCTTGCTGAGAAAGCTTAAGCTATAATCTGTTGGAGGTGTATGTGGAGGACTCGAAATCATGTGAAATGTGTGACATCCACCTCAGTTTGGGTAATCTGAGGTTATTAATATGCTTATCAAAGAAGAATAGGAAGTAAGTTATCTTCCTTATGTGGCTCTTAAAGATAAAGAAGAAACAGAAGTCTGAAGACCTTATTAATTTTGCATATCTGCTTTTCCTCTCATACCCTCTGGAGCATATTACTGTAGTCAATGACTGGAGTGGTTGCCCTTTCTGTACCTCTGAAACAAGATTCTCAACTCCTCCTCTCCCACTCCTTTAGCATGGTCTGAGGTTGTAGGTAGGTGACAGAAGGTCAGGGCTGCCCACACAGGCAGGTGCAGACAAACACAAATTCATGATGCTTGTGACTTCAGTCAGTGAAAAGTTATTATTTCCATATCCAAAGCTGAGCTACCAGTACTGAAGGGAACAAATCCACCCTGTCAGTGTTCTGCTGTGTGATTCACAGACCCACTGCTCTAGGTCTGACCTTCATTACAATTTCCCATTTCAATTATTTTTCTTTTGGCTTTATTAAAATCCTATTAAATATCCTGTTCTGTTGCAGTGATTCAACTACATTACACACACAATTTTTCAGCCTTAGTGTGACTTTTCTTAATTTACTAATTCAGTCACTTTTGTGTCAGCAAAAAATTTGTATCAGTCTAGCATGAATCCTTGAGGATGCCATTGGACATAACCTCATGTTTTCTCATTATATTAATCAAATCAACACTTTGGAAAAAAAAACACCAACAACAAAACCAAGCAAAGAACACCTAAGAAAATTTGAACTGCTTCTTCAGAACACAAAGGATTTATTTTTTTTCCCCACAAATTATTACTTTGGACTTTTATAATTAGAGATAATATTTCTTCAAAGTAGAACACTGACTTTTGACAGATTTAAAGAACGACAAATTCAATTGAGTGCCAATTCAAAAAGCTGACCTTTCATTTCTAAAATTCTGTAGCACTAATATGACAGAAAAACCTGAATAGAACCCTTGTAATCAACAGGAAGGAAATAGTAGTTGTAATTCGTGGCTTGAAAAGAAACATAGCCAACTATATGGCCATTGGCACTAAAATGAAAACATTTTTAAGCACAGGTTGTTGGAATAATCATAAACAAATTGTTTATGTCCAGTTCATCAAAGTGCCTCATATGCACCCTAGATTAGAGGCAATCAGTTAATTAAATTGTTTGAGCAACAGGGCATCACTCTCTCAGGATGGTTACTCATAGTGGTTACCTTTGCCTAAGGAGGGAAACTTACTGAGTCATCATCTAAAGCACATTTTCCCTCTTCAGTAACTATGAAGTCAGGTAGTTTTTCCAAGGCAGTTGTTTTGAATAAGATTTTGACATCTGTGTAGTGGGGATAATTCAAGACTGTCCTCCTTCAAAATGGTGTCATGATAAACATTTCCAGGCTGTGGGATCTGTACAACTATCTGAGGTCTTTGGGACCTAAGTAGGATATGCAGCTTCATTAACTTCCAAAGTAATAATAATAAAAGCAAAAGCACCTTTTAAATTAATCTGATCAAAATGTTCAAGGAATCCTGAGCTGTCATGATGCTGCACTGTCAGAGCTTAAAGAATCTGAATGTGTGCAGTCCATCAGTTACAAGACAGATGTGGGAGGTATTAATATTAGCTGGTGATACAAAAATATAATATTTTTCTTCTATTATAAAATTATGTGAGATTTCTGAAATTTAGGAGTGGAATTTTCCCATATTAAAGAATCAAGGTAATAATTTTGCCTATAAAAACACAGCTTTTGGGAAATCCTGCATTCATCTGTCAGTACTTCATGCAGGAATGAAGAGTCTATCATTTTTTTATTATCTTTTCAAGTTCCCAAACTTGAAAGGATATAAAACTATGCAAAGTAGATATTCATTCACTTTCCCATGTGCTAATGCATAGGTAGATAGCTACAGGGAAAGCAAGAATTCACTACCTGATTTTAACTATCTATAGCCAAGACACAGGTTTTAGGTCTCATACAGTGTTCTGGTTTGGTGGGTTTTTTGGGTAGCGGGGGAAGGACCCCAGGAGTGGCTTTGTTTAGAATCTCAGAAGCTCCCCCTGTTCCAAACCCAGCCAAGGAGCCATTAGAGGTACAATAGATGCACCTCTTCCATTAACATATGGAAGAACTGAAATGAGACCTGAGCAGAGAAGCACTGGGGGGAGAAGAGTTATGCTGGAGGAGAAGAGCTGAGCTGGAGGAGGAGAGTGGTGCTGGTGGTTGGTGAGGAAGAAGGGGAAGAAGGTGCCCAAGCAGAAGTTTCCCTGCAGCCCATGGCGAGATGGCAGCTGTGCCCCTGCATTCATGGAGGAACATGGTGGAACATTCCCTGAAGGTGCCAGGAGGGGTGAACTTGGCCACTGGACTTGGATTTTGTGGCCAGAGGATTTGCTGCCAGTGGACTCTGATTGCGCAGCTTTGGAAGACCCCAGTGCCAGGGCAGTTTGTTCCCAAAGCAGCCGAGACTCTGTGGGAAGCCCAGGCTGGAGCAGCTCCAGACCTCGTGGGAAGGACTCATGCAGGAGAGGTTCATGGAGGACTCTCTCTCTTGGGAGGGATCCTGTGGAGAAGCAGGGAAGAGCAGGACCAAGACCCTACCAATGGCATGCTGAAAAGTGTCCAATGCAAGTCCTGTGTATTCACACTCAGGACCTAAGGAAACCACATACAGATGTAAAAGCAAATTGCTGTATCTCTGGTCTAGTTTACAACTGAGAACAAAAAGTATGTGTTTATGTGCAATGCCTTGCCAAAGTCATATGAAAATACACTTTTTTCACATGATTAGTACAAAACTCCTCAGTTAGGCTTATGTATATGCCTTCTGTCTATTACAGATGGGCTGAAACTGCTCTTTGACCAGACTGTGTTATCTTCAACTTGCAATTGCCATCTTGCAAGTAAAAATTCAAGCACAGCATGAAAGAATTCCCTAGGGCATGGTGAATCCGCTCTGTCCAATCACACTTGGGTTACAAACTGTCTGAACCAGACATGTTGATGGAAAGCAAACAGAAAGCAGAACAAAATGGAACATGCCATGTCTAAGGACACTTCAGAACCACTCTTTTAAGGCTTACCAGTGTAGTTACCATTCACAATGAAGTTTCCTGCTGTGTTCGGGGAGATTTTTGACTGAATGATGACAGAATTTTACATCTGTGCCTATTTATTATCTATAGCTCCTTTGTCTTCAACTTTATCCCTCCTAGGAAGGTGACATTTTGAAACCAGTGTTTCCATTAACTCCAATCAAACAGCATCTTATTTCTCAAGTAGCCATATCTATTTATAATAGAAGTATTTAATAACATAGCACCATCCTCAGTAAAATTGACAGTGACAGAATAAGATCCTCATTCTGCATTATATCACTTAGAAACAGAAGACAAGAATAGGCCATAAAAGCAGGATTCATGTGAAGCTTTATCTAGTTTATCACCAAGGAAGGTGGCAGGAGTGAGCCATCATACATTTCTGAAGAGTACGTTAGACCAGGAATAAAATAATGGTTATTGATAAAACACAGGTAAGCCTTTCAGCCTTGCTAAATATTAAGCTATAAATATTAATATGTAATAAAATGTTGTCTGGGAACATGATGAGGAGTTGCTTTCAAGGGAAACAGAAAAGGAGTATTAGTTGGGGTTTTTTGTGTTTGTTTGTTTGTTTGTTTTGTTTTGTTTTGTTTTTTACCAATCCTTATTCTGTATAATACAAGCAAAAAATAAAGCATTTTATCAGATCTGGAGTAGAAGGACTTAGGGGTGGTGGTGGACGAGAAGGTCAACAGGAGCTGGCAGTGTGCGCTTGCAGCCCAAGTCCTGGGCTGCATCAAAAGAAGTGTGGCCACTAGGTCAAGGGAGGTGATTCTCCCCCTTAACTCAGCTCTTGGGAGACCCCATTGGAGTACTGTGTCCAGTTCTGGAGCCCCCAACATAAAAAGGATATGGAGCTCATGGAGCAAGTCCAGAGAAGGGCCACGAAGATCTGAGGGCTGGAGCAGCTGTGCTGTGAAGACAGGGTAAGAGAGTTGGGGCTGTTCAGCCTGGAGAAGAGAAGACCCTGGGAAGACCTTATAGCACCTTCCAGTACCTGAAGGGGCTACAGGAAAGCTGGGGAAGAGCATTTTCCTAGGGCTTGTAGTGGGGTAAAGGATCAACACAAGACAAGATACAATGGATCAAATCTGGAAGAGGGGAGATATAGGTTAGACATTGGGAGGAAATTCTTTAGTGTAAGGCTGGAACAGGTTGCCTAGGGAAGCTGGGTCAGCCCCATCCCGGGAAGTATTCAAGGCCAGATTGGATGAGGATCTGAGCAACCTAATCTAGTAGGAAGTATCCCTGCCCATGAAGGGGGGTTGGACCTAGATGATCTTGAAGGTGTCTTCCAACACAAATCACTGTACAGTTCTATGATTTTAATAGATTTAATTGGAATGTTTCAATTTGGGAAAAAAACAGACAAACAAACAAACAACCAACCAAACTAAACCCAAACCAAAACCAAAACAACCCAAAAAACCAAAAAACCCAAAACTGACAGAACATAAAGTTTGTAACCAAATTTTTGAAGCTTGCATTACAAATATAGCTCATTGATGGATATTCTACTATCTCATAAACTTTGCTTAAAGATTGTTCTGTGGTTGGGGTTTTCACAATCTGTCCTTCATTTTCCTACATAGATTCTCTAGTGTCTAATGGGAACTTGTATTGTTGTCTTCCCATTGTCAGTAGGTGCTCCTTCCTCAGTCTCTGATTTTTGTGAGATACGTCAGACTTTCATAACCTAGAGACTACCATCCCATCTGTGAACTACGGCTGAAATAGGCCAGACAACTAAAAGGCAACTGGGGTAGGGTGAGGGAGAGTGAGACAGAAAAATACAGAAATTCACACACATCCTGGGCATGTGTCTCGTTTTTTTGAGACTCTAAGTGAGTTATGTGCTTGAGAGAAAGATTTAGAGCACTCATGCTGAACAGCGATTAGCTCCCTAATTTACTTGGCAATACTAGAAGCCAAATTTCTAGTACAGAAACCAGACAGAAGGAGGATGTTACCAAATAGAGATTCAGGGTATTTACATCATTTATCCAGAATAAGCAGTGAAAATACTATCCCTTCCACACTCATCCTTCATATGTGACTTTCATTGTCACAAGCGTCTGCAAACCTCTTTTTCTGTATTTCCTGCAACTTCTTCATCAAATAACACAGGAAACTTAAGCTACAGCCTATGCAGTACACAATCATAATTAATTTCTTGATTAATATCTATCATTTAGAGTGTTTCAAGGAGAGGTACTTTCAAAACCAGTATCTCATGAAGTAGGTTGTGCAAGGTCACTATTATGGAAGAGATCCATCTTGAATCATTTGGAAGTTGAAATGGGTGTTTATTTGTAGGTTAATCTAGAAACATTAAAGCTAGCATTTCCTCATTTCCCACTGGATTTTTTACTATAAGTAAAAAGAAATACAACAGGTCTTTATTGCAACATGAACTTGGAGGTTTTAAACCCAGCATCTCTTCTAAGCTACATTTAAAGAAGAAGAAGGCAATAAAAAGTATCAGACAGACATGGAAATCTTTGTCAAGTGTAGATCTCCCCAATTTCAATTAGCACGTTGAATCAATGTAAGCTCATATCAGCAGATTTGTGAATATAATTGTTGCTTTTCCTGATTATTGTGATTTTTAATCTTTTTTAGTCTATATTAGGTTAAGCAAAAGAAGCAGTAGCTCCTCCAAGGGATCAAAAAATAATTATTCAAAATGCCCAGTGAAAATGAATAGTTAAAAATCAGGTACTGACTATTTAAAGAAAAACTCGCTCTACAAGGGTACCTGGATGTTGCATACAAATCATGCATACATCCTTAGAGTTGTGAAAAAATCCTGACAGACAATTGCTCATTAAAATCTGATAATTGTAATCAGAGTTCTTTGACTCTCTCTAATTGGTAACAACAGAAGTAAAGTAATCTGTGCTTTTGGCACTCTGTCTGTCTAGTGCATCTCATAAGAATTAGAAAGCAATATATAGAAGAAAAAATGCTTTATTAGTTACAGCATTTAAAAGACATCAATTAACTTCTTTAAACTCCCCCCTTTTTTTTTCTTTAAAAGACAAGGCAATTTGTTTCCTTGATGTGTGAGCTATCATCAAATCTAAATTCACAGCAAGAACACTTCTGAGAGAGCCCAAACTTATCATGAGGTTAATGAACCGTTGCACTAGTCCGATCAAACCCATTTGTCAATGAATAAAATTGCTCATCTGCTATCTTGTAACACAATTTGGAATAAAACTGCCAAAATAAGAACTTATTTATGTTACTCTTTATCAAAGATTGCTCCTTCAGCTTGTAAAATGTGTGTATAATAGGGCAGTAATGTAAGGAGAGTTTATTATTTTGTGGCAAAAGCAATATATTCAGTCTGAACCAATTTCTGAATTTTTGGAATGTTATGTGAGAGCAGAGTTGCACCTACAATATTTCAAGTAATTTCTATTGTGAGGCCCAGCCAGACAATGTAATACAGGATTATATATGGGTTATGCTATCCAGAATCTTTCAGGGAAAAACAAGGATGAAAATTCTAAGTGTAGCAGGTCATTATTATTGTGCTATCCTGCTACTCTCTTATTTTTGTGGGCTTTCTTATGTAATTAGTTATTATATATCATAACCACAAATTAAGCTGGATACAGTATATCAAAACCTGATTTTATTCCAGGTTTGGAACAGTCCAATGAGGGACAGTTGTTGATAAACAATCATTGCATAAGTCACAAGGTCTTTTCTGCTGTTAACCAGAAGACAGAGTAGCAATGAAAGTAAAGTGGGTGACACTTTTTTTAATGCAGAAAGCAATGACACAGTGGTTCCTACCCACTGGCACTGGACACAGAGATGTGAGCAAGCAGTCTGGGAAACAAGTGGTTCAGAAGCTGAGTAATGTTCATTTCATCCACAGGAATTGCTGCCCCCTTCAGTCACAGGTGAATGAGTCTTGGAAGTTTGGTTAGAGGAGAAACAAAGTGAGTTGCCTTGGACCTCTGAGCCAGAAGAGGTGAAAAAGGCAAAAATGAAGTGTAAGACACTTGTTGTGGAGTACACTTTTGGATCAACTCACCTGAAGTTGGAGAAAACTAGGAAATTTTGCAAAACCCTTCCTGTGTCCTAGAATATTTTGTTGTAAACAAAACAACATTCACAGAGCGGCTTAATTCTCCCCAGATTACCAGAGCTAGAACAAAAGAGCCCCATTAAATTCTGAGTGTGTAGGGTGGCCCATCCTGAGAGGACAGTCAGTGTTCCTATGGAAAATCCAGATTTAAGTCTATATTTGTTTGTATCAAACCATAACAGAACAAAAAAACAAACAAAAAACCACAAATAAAATATTTTAAAAACACATTTCCCCTCATCCTCCCTTCTTTCTGGGTGCAAATTACTTTGCTCACAGTTTCTCTGCCTCCTCCCCTCCAGTGGTGTAGAGGGATGGGGAATCAGGATTGAAGTCGGTTTTTCACATGGTGTTTTCTGCTGCTTCTTCCTCCTCAGGGAGTCCTTGCTCCAGTGTGGGGTCCGTCCCATGACAGAGTCCAGAGTCCTTCATGAGCCCCTCTGACATGAGCTCCCCCCACCAGGTGCAGTAGGTCCATCATGAACAGACTGCTCCAGCGTGGGCTGCCCAGAGAGTCAAGGCCTGTTTCAGGAGCAGTCACCTCCCTTAAAGCTGGATGCTCCACAGCAGCAGGTCCACGTCTGCTCCACTGTGGTCCTCCATGGACTGCAAGCAGGACAGTTTGCCACCTCACCACCGGCTGTAAGGGAATGTCTGCTCCAGCACCTCTTCCCTCTCCTTGCTCACCAGCCTTGGTATCTCCACTCTCCCCTCCCTCTCTTTTTTCCCTTCTTAAATATGTTAATCACAGAGGCATTATCACCATTGTTCATGGTCCTGCACCAAAGATGGGTCTGGCTTTGCAGTAAGAGGACCTTCCAACCGCAGCTGCTCACAGGAGCCATGTCTGTGGTCACTACTACCAAACCCCTGCCACACTGACCCAGCACAATATTACATGCAAGTTGATGAAAAAGCCCCATACTGTTCCAACAAAGACCATTAAGTGGAGGAGAGTGTTTCCACTTTCTGTCTCCCTACTTGATTTCCATGGCTCACCATCAGGTGCTCAGTCATGGGTACAACTTGTAGCAGAATATGGGACATAGAAACTTCCCCCCAAAAAAGCTACCTGGCTTACAGCATACACTTGTACTCACTCTTCTTGAATAAAGTTTTTACTTGTAAAATTTTACTTTGCAGTTCTCAAGATTATCCACTAAATTTTTAAATTACAGCCAAGTTAAAATCTTTGAGCACATGTGCTCCTAAAACCTGCTGCAATCTCCTGGTTTCTTATGATTGGCAAGAAGATAAAAACTGAATACTGTGTTTCAGACACCATGTTTCTTTGATTTTTACCCCAAAAATTTCCCATTCCTTCACAAATAACACCCAAGCATATTTTTGTCTCTTATTTTTTCTCTCCAAATATTTCTTTCCCTTACATGGTTTACTTGAAACATAATTGTCCAGGCAAGAGTATGCATGGGAAAACATAGTGCCAACTAAGAAAATGAAGGCAGAAAGAGGGTGAACTCAGAAGAACTTGTCTTAGCCTGGTTCAAGGAATGCAATAGGTCTTCCTGAAATGTTTCTGCTGGAGAGGATATTTTCCTACCATCATAAGATGGTGCCTAGGATAGTCAGGCCTTGATGCAGTTGTGTTTTATATACCAGTGATACCTAATACCTTTACTATTGGGGTGGACAGTTTGACCTGGAAATTCTCTATCAGACAACAAAAGTGAACTAACTGAAATGAGAGTAAAGTGCAACCCTGTGTGAATGACCTCTGTTCAGTTTTTAAACATGTGCTTACTGTTTCAGATATTACATCAAAGTTTCCTAAAATGAAATTCTCATTTTGGCAACAATATTTTTATTTCTTTGTTTTCTCTGGGGTCAAAATCAAAATCAGTTAAAAAGTATAACGTACCACCTAAGACTGTGGCATAACTAGTGGATAAATGTATCTAATGTTGCTGATCATGGAAAATCTCTAGCAACTGATATTAAATTATTATAAGGGTTAATAAGCTTTACTATTAAAACTAATTTCTTATTTTTATCTTAATACTTCAACTTTCTCCCAGCAGACCCAGTAGCATCTGATGTTATGAAGAGGCTGTTAACAATACATTACTCATGCTCACTTGTCCTTATAGACTGGGATCAAGTAATTCTTTGAAAATCTTATTTGTAGTTTAAAGACATTGATCAGCTAAGATCTTTCATACTAAGGCTTACAGAGAAAAAAAGAGAGGGCAAATGAGGAGGTAGTCTCTACCCTCGGGAGGACAGCTGTGCTTGAAACAGTCAAGGGTAAGATTTTTCAAAGCAGTCTTCAGGACTTTCCCAGCTGATTCAGCTGTAGATGGGTGGCTCAGTTTTGGACCTCTTTGAAAATCCCAGAGTTAATTATCAGTATTTGTACAAGCCTTTGAACCTTCAAGATGTTCTGAAAGGAAAAAAAAAAAGGAAAAAAAAAAAAAAAAAGTAAGTGTGATGATAGTTTGTGTTGAACACTGCTTGTAAATTATATAAATCACACTTTAAATCCCTGAATAGATTGATCAAGTTCTGGGATTTTTCCCTCTAGGACTTGTATAATCAGATTCAGTTACAACTCTACACTGCATAACAGAAGCTTATTAAGCAGATCATTGAAAACTACAAAGCAAAAGACTCTGAAACTGACCCTGAGGTAGGCATCTATGAAGTTCATCTTACTTTCAGCATCATGTTTAAAACACACAGCATATCTGATGTCTTTAAGTGCTTCTGGTAGAACTAAGTGATTGTACTTAGAGGTAATTTAGGTAGTAATAATTAATGACCTACCGAATAAAAGACTGAGGAGAAAAGGACTATCCCACATTGCTCCTCTTCCTGAAGTAAAAAATACCACAAATAGCTATTAGCTGGTGACCGTTAGCTCCCTGGAGGTCTACAGGCTTCTAGAGTCTAACAAGTATGTATAGAGCTAAAAAACATGATCGGAGGAAAAGAGAAAAGGATTTGCATAAATAGATTTTGTCAAGTTATTATTGTCCAACTGTTTAGCTTTTAAAAAGTATTCATTAACTCTACAATGTCACACTTGAAAGTTTTCCAATCCTTCTCTGCTACCCTGGTTACTGGAAGGGATACTAATTTGGTAGTGTTTTGGGGGTGTTCTAGGTCTCTGGGGTGTCTAAACAGCATCAGCTTTTTGGATTTTATCAGTGCTGCAACAGATGTGCTGAAGTCCTGAAAGGAAGTTAACATTAGTCATTTGTGTGAAGTGCAATAAAAACTATTCCAGATGAACTAGAAAAGAGATATGGAAATATATCTTCATAAGCAGTGTTACAATAACACTAAAAGTCCTTAAAGGTTCCCATTATGCTAGATAAATACTGACTATAGTAGGAAAATCACCATGTTCCCAAAGCTTAGAAATTCAAAATGATCATCTAGCCAAAATGTGAAGAAAAGAAGCACAGAAAAATGGTTCTGAAGGAGATAACAGGCAGAAGCAATGCCTCCTCACATCTCATCCTAACCCTCAATCACTGTTACTTCTTTGGCATTACATTTACTTTGAAGTAAAATATTAAAGAAAATTCACACTGAAAAACAAAAGTAAGAAAGAACAAATACCTTTTCTCTTCAGAGGTGTTTTCTTTGATAACAGACTTAATTTAAATGCTTTTTGTGTTTTCTTCATAAGACAGGCCAAGCTGGTTGAGAAAATCGGGGACATAACATAGCAACAGACCTTTGATTATTACTTAATTAAGAAATTTCTGAATCTAAAGTTTAATAAATAATGTCTGTTTCCTATGCAAAACTGAGACTTAGTTAATATCTTTTAGCACCGTTTACTGTATTTTGTTTCTGAAACCTATAAAGGTCTTGTGCTGGATTCCAACCTGAGGGCTTCCCAAACCAGCAATCTTTATTTTACATATGCTTCCCTAGATATTCTCATGATACAATTTCCATATTGTCTGCAGTTACATTCTAGAAACTACACTGCAGATTTGTATGTCTAGGAGCTACAAGGCTTATGGACAGTGGTTCATTCTTGCATATGTATGTACAGAGTGCACACAGTGAAAGAGCCATTTGGGCTTCTGTGACTTGTCATTTATAGCAGTACTGGCTTCCAGGTATAAAAGATTCAGTTTTACAAAGGTTTGCACAAGGGTGATCCTTAGCACAAGTACCTGGACTTTAGTACCTAGTACTAAATATAGGGAAAACTTGTTCTTAAGTCAGGTCTTTCTCCACAGAGGTTACTGCTAAAAAACAGTTTAAGATTCCATGGTAAAGTATTTCTTAGAAAAAAATGTTTTTTGTTGAATGTATAATAGTGGTTCTTTGAAGTCCAGCTTGTGCATGTTCAAATTTCCCATGCACTGCATGTATGTGGTGTGAGACAGCCCCTGGTTTGCCAGTTGAAGTAGAGAGGACAGTGAATCCTGCAAGCCACCTATCACAAGGGCACTGCCTGCATTGTTTTTTACTTTTGGATTTTCAGTTACTTAAAAGTTGACAATTATTAAAATTATTAAAATTAGTTAAAAGGTTATACTTTTCTAATACATTTTTGGTCCTAAAATTGGGTGATAGTGTAAGGACAGGTAGAGTTTGCCTTTCCTGTTACTGAAATATAAGGAAAAGCTTCACTTGCCACCTTTGGGAAAAATGACCCGTGTCCTGATCATTAATGAACTGAAGTAATTATCAGGGGAACTGTGCCCAAATCACCTGGTCATATCCATATCTTTCTCATTTAGGTTTGTTAGCCCAGCTTTCACTGGACATCTATCTAGCCTGTACACATAGTGTTTCTTCAGAACTTTATGTGGCTGCAAAGACACACCTAGTTAAGTGTAAATGGAATAGTTCCAGCATAATTAGATAAATACTTTTCCAGCAGTTTAAGTAAAGCAAAAAACCCCCAACAAAACCAAAACCAAAAGCAAAAACCAAAACCCTAACCAACCAACCAAAAAACCACCCAACCTACAAAACAACAGAAAAGAATATACTTACACTACTACAATGAAGTTTATCTGCTTTTACGTATAAATGAGCTACAAATATTCTCTTAACTTTTAGTTACTCTCATTTTTAATACGAAATGGTTGGACTCCTATTAAGTAGCATCTACACAGTGGAAAATTGCTCATTGTCTCTAATTCCATTCTACTCAGCAATAAACAAAACAGGGGGAAATCCTCCCTCCATAGAAGTCAATGAAGAGGATGTGGAAATTTCAGCACTCTACAGTTCAGAGTAATATTGCCGCCTTCACTGTAGTAATATTTCACACAACAATGTTTGCAAATAAAGGTGTTTCGGTTGACAGTGGTAAATGAGGCACCTAAAATGTTTTAAATCCCCATGCTAAAAATTCTTGCTACTGAAAAGAAGTATTCACTGATCTTAGCGGAAGAGATAAGGACAGAGAACAAAGTTAGAGAGGTAGAAGAAAATATTCCAATTTCTAACTATAGGTACTTTTGACTAAACTGGTGGTTAGTGGTAGTGTTACTTTATTTATTTTTTTCCACCCAAATGACATTTACAATCCATATATAGGAAAAAATCCCAACATTATTTCAGTGCTAACTTAGGAACTTTGCCTGTGCATTTCTGGGTCAATTTGGTCACTGCCTACCTTTAGCTCAGGTACTTTCTACAGATTTCTTGTCTTGGTTAAGTGAAGCTTGTGAGAGAAATAGATGAGAAGTCTTCATAAAAAGCAAATGTCTGAGTTTTCCTTTCCTTTTACTTTGTAAATGTTTTATGGTCAGATCTTTCTGTGTAAACCCCTAGATATTTTCAATATTTTGGGCACTTCTTAATAGAATTCAGCTTATACAGAGTCCACTCTTTTCACTGCTGAAGGGGATATAAATTTTAATTTCCTGCATCCTCTCTGGAAGTTATTTTTCCAAGAGGCTGAGTTCTCGTGTTGTTCTTGACTCAATGATCTTAAAGGTCTCTTCTAACCAGAATGATTCTGTGATTTTGAGGCCAGATTACACTTTGCTGTCTGATATGTTGCTCTGGCCAGGACTGCTTTGCTTGCTTTATTGATCTTTTCTTAAAAACTAACAGCACCAAGTGGCTTTTACATATATGACTGCTTGTAAGAACTGCGAGCTAGTATTTCTTCAATTTGAAGAGAATATAAATCTGACCAGGTACTTAATCTAAACTGTAGTGCTGCACAGTTATAAAACTGTAATAGATGTTAAATTTGGTGATTTATAGAGAATAAAAAATGCAGAAACTCTATGTGGAGTTTCTTGGAGGAAAAATGTTTTTTTGAATAAACATTATAAAATCGAGTATTATCCTTGGCATAGGTATAGGAGTGGACATTTGGCACTGTTGGACAAAAATAGTCCTGTCAATCAACAAGTACCTGTAAGTAGGAAAAGGATACATGGAAGTCATGGACAGGGATTTTTCTTATTTGTCTCACGCCGGTACCTGGTGGAGTAGCAACAATCAGCGTGAGTAAAGCCTGTCTGGTTTTCTGTTCAGTTATAGGACAAGGGATGTTAATTTATTACCTTGGAAGTCAGTTCTCAACCATTTCCAGACTTCTCCTGCAGAAACTGGCAGGCAATGTTGGGCGCTGGCGGAGCAAAACAGTGGTGGTGAGAGCAATGAAACCATGTCATTTGTGATCTGTCTCCTGAATTTAATAGGTAGAAAAGGCTCAGGCAGCCAGGCATATTCCTGCTGCACCATGCATGTTCTTCATGCATTGCCAGTAGTCAGGTATCAACCAGAAAATCAGGTCAGCAGATAATAATGATTATTGTCCATTCATCATGAATTTGACCCAGATAAGATCAGAGTTATATAAGCTGTGATACAATTAACCTCTGTCCTTCTTTAGTCCCTCTTATAATTATGATGCTTTCTGGGAAAGAAAATACAGTATGAAATAGAGAAGCAAACTATGAAATGTATGATGGAGGGCAGGCTAAGGGAATCAATTTCTTATACAATGGCATGAGAAGTACAGCACGGTACAATAATGACGCAAGTACTGTGTAATAACACAGATGCAAGAAGCACCCGTTTGAGTTATGACTGTACTTAATTTTGAAATGAGGATAACACTGTCCAGTCATGGCCAATCTGGTTTCAAACCAGCCATCCACAGAAGAGAGCTTCTACCATAAGCAGTTATTAATTCCCTTAGCCATCTAATCTTACTCTAGAAGGTTCATCGAAAAAAGAAAACAACCTCACTTGAGGCAACTTTCTCTGTTTTAAGTAAAATGGAGGTATTACTAAACCATGTGCTTTTTTAAATACTACAAAGGTCTTTTCATTCAAGCCAGAGTTTTGGCAGAATGACAAAGTATTTTGAAATGAGAGTGGTTTGTTTGTGAACATCTAATAGATATTTGGTATAGATAGAATCTGTTTTGTAGTGGCCTCTAGGTTTTATAAAGTTTCACTGATTATTTCTTACAAGACTAACTTTGTTGGTATGGAGATTTCACACTGAGATGTAAAAAGAAGAGCCACTGATTAAGGGCATACTGCAAACAATACTTTTGCCTTATAGCTATTTTATTGCTCACCTGTGGTTATGGAGATTTTTCTGCTTTTCTTCTGAAGTATTTTGCAAAAGTCCTCACTCTATTGCTCGTTGAGTTAATGGGCTTGCTTACTCATCATGGTTTGGAGAACAACAAAGGAAACTGCATGTGTCCCAATTTATACTGTAAATGGAACAAATGTCTTCTGCAAGTATAAAAGGATGATTTATTTTAAAGAATAAAGCCCTTTGAAACCAATTAATAGTTGACCTACATAGTAATGCACATGACTCCATGTCTCCTCCCTCTTTTCATGGAAGTGATTTTTCAGGAGCAGAAAAAAATAGTAAATAAATATGTGTGATTATCTGCTTCTACAACAAAGATTCTGAGGTTAAATATGCAAGCATTTTTTGCACCATTTCCATAAAATTAAACCCATTTTATCTTTATAACTTGCTACAATAGTAGCTGAAGAAAATAGGCTGCAACAAATCTTTCCCTATCCAACAGCTTCCTTCCTATCTTTGTGTAATGTACAATGGCCAGTGAGAACTTGAAAACACATAAACAGAACCTTTCATTCTAAAGACCCAAATTCCCAAAACATTTGTGTAGCTGGAAGCCTTTTCGGTCTGTGATTCTTCAGCACTCAGCCAGGGGAGTTCTCTGGAGGCTCATGGGGAGCAGCATTGCACTCAACAACACTTTTTGTTGTAACAGCCTTATATCATTACCATCCTCCCTTATAACTCCTGATGTGTATCATTACTATTCTTGCTTACAACTCCTGATGTGAGACAAGAAACTGAGAAATATGAATTATGAATTTAATAAAACATAGTGTGTATATGTCATGACCTGAGTAGGGCAACCCAGGGAGAGTCAGATTGGACCCCCTTGCTTTCTAAACTCCTTCTCAGAGAGGAGCCTGGGTGAGGCTGGATCCAACCTTTGTCTCAGACCTGGCCGTTCCAGGGAGAGTGATCAAAATGTCACAGTCCGAGGAAATGCTTGACTGTCCAATACCTCTTGAACAGATTAAGGTGACATGACACTCAAGGTCTTTATTTGAATATTAGGTTTACTTAAAGCTGTAGAAGGAATATGGATACTTCAATTATTATCTTAGGCTGCACTATCATAAAGGCTGACAATTAGATCACAGGAGTGCAATACATATATGTTTAAGCTGCACAACCTGAGAAAAAATCATGGTTAGGCCTTGTGTTAATTAATGGTGTTCGGAAGGTAGAGAGAGTAGGAGAAGAAAAGTTTAGAGAGCTAGATAATAGAAAGTCACCAGTCCTGGATCCAGCATTGGGCTAGCCAACAGGGGAGAGTTGGTGTCAGTGAGGCTCCTCAAGCCCACCAGTGCAGCCCCCTGCTTTGTAGACCTAGTTACCTTGTTTCACAAAGATGAGCAATCGTGCCTGAGTCAGAAGCCTGAGCAGCGGAGTGGATGTCAAGTCAGCCCCTCCATCCATGTCTCAGTCACTGTACACGAATCCTCAGGCCACATGCAGACCATCAGTGCAGTCTCCATTCTCACAGGCAGGCCTTTTGGGATACAAACGGAGACTTTGTTTAGGGGTTACAATGGGGTTTCTATACCAATTCCAGCAAGGTCCTGAGGGCTGATCCCTCACAGTATACTGGGAGAGAAGCAGTGTGTTAAAGGGATAGCAAGTGTGCTAGCTGCTTTAATGGCAACACAATCAAGGAAATAAAAGTAAGAGGGACCTTACACTTTATTGTACATGCACTATGGAAGAAGAGTGAATAGTAAAATTTTGGCAAACAAGTGTACTCTGCATGGCCTCTTAAACTAAGGTTACTCTCTCATCCTGTCCCAAAAAGTGAGGTTTTGTGTTGATCTCACCTTGTAAGCAGCTGAAGATTCTGAGCCTATTTCTCACTGGTGTGATGCACTCACACTCTAGGAAGTCTAACATGAATCCCTTCCTGAAGATTATTTTTATTAGAAACAGCTACATGCAAAATGTTGACACCAAGCTCAAACACTTCCACAGGAATGTAAGCAGGTTAATCAAGGAAAATATAAATTCTGTAACACTGAGACTAAAAGTCCCAATCAAAACTCACAAAAATTAAAGACTGAATTAGAGTTAATGTCACTCCTCAAAAGACTGCAAAGAAAGAGAAAGATTATAGCATAACTGTGGCATCAAAAGCATGTTTCTGGGTTGATCAGAAACATTTTTAGGCTGGAACCTGGGAGAATGATGCTAACCATCAGAGCCATGAAGTTCTGAAGCATCTCTCCAATATGCAGAGTAGGATAATATTTGAATTGTTTTCAAAATAGAGGTTGTTACATTTATGGATGAGTTGATATAAAATACTTAGCAGAACTAGCAGGTCACTTGCATCAGTAATCTAGACCTATACCCCAGAAAAAAAGAAAACCCAACAAAAAACACAAGTGCCTTTGTTTTCCAACAACAGTACTTTTACCCGAAGTTTATCCCCTCTACCTCTTATAGCCTGATAGGGTCTAACTGAATGCTTTTGATACTAAATCTCATCAACAATTTAACACCACATTGTTCCTTTCTAGCACCTGTTAAATGAGTGACTCAAAAAAAGCCCTGTTACACAGTCCAAAGAGGTAATTAAGAAGACACTTCCATTCATAAGCAAAAGGAAATGTATGTGTTGGCATTGTAGGCAGAAAAACCAAACCATTATTTTCTGCATTATATGTGAAGATCAGAAAAATGATATGGCTCTTGTACAAGATAATCCCTAAGAATTTAAATGGAACTGTACAAATTCATACTCTTTGTTCTGCCCATTTGTAACAAGGTGACTACTCACAGTATAAACTAGTGCTTTCTTCTTAGCTATCTCCATGCCTTGCTGATAACATTCTTTGTTCAGTAAATGGAGCCATATTTAACAATTAGGCTGCACATTTCCTTCTGTTTCAAAGGAATGCAGCCCTGCCAGCTTCGTATTTGTGTTATATAGCCTTCAAATACAATTTTTGGATCACTGCACCCTAAGCTTATTTTCACTTTGAACCATTGTCTCCTCATTTACCCTTCCTAATATTATCTGTAAATTATTCTTTTGACATTTTGTGTTATATGAAGCCATTACTCACTGTCAATGATCTCTACCTTACTCAAATGCTTTCCCAGGCATTTCCTGCTCTGTCTCTAGGTAACTCTTTTCTACACTGGATTATTATCAGTAAAACTAAATAACTGCATTTTCTGTTTATGTATTGACTTGTATGATCCCTATGTATGGCTACATCTATATCAGCTGCAGAGGTAAAATGCAATAATTATTATGCAAACTACAGCAATTCTGTTTAATAGTTCAGGGCAGCTGTTTCCAAACTGCAGACTCTGTGGGTTGCTTTTGAGACACTCACAAAAGTTAACTAAGAAAAACTAGTGCATTTTTAAAGCTAATGTTCCCCACACAGAAGAGTGCATCAACACTGATGTTTTCATGGATGTCCATTAAAAAAATCCAGCAACACTGTTTAACATAAAAAGTAAAAAGATTCATCAAGCAGTAACTGAAGGAAGATGTTTGTGTAAGCCAATGAAAATGGAATAAATTTTCAGTGTATACTAAATATGCTCTGCAAGCAGTAAGAGATCTCTGAAGTCTGAACTGTTCTAAAGATAGCATTTACATTTCTTCCAGAAGACTGTGCCACTAGTAGACCCATACTTCATAATACCCTTCTTTGCCAGCTATAATTCCTGTATGCCAAGAAAAAGTCATTTTGGGTTATCTCCCTAGAATTTCTTCCAAAATTAAGGACTAGCTGGAGGGTATTTTAAGAGATCTCAGACAGAAGGTTCTATGTTCTTGTCCTGTGCAATAGCTGAGTTGTAAGTATAGTTCATTCCATGTAAATAATTGAAACATAGCTGTAGGTTCTTGACTTATATAGAGTTAACAGTCCAAGCTCCTACTTCTGATTATTATTTTAACCTAATATAATATTACATACTCTTCACTCTCTTATTTTGAGGTAGTTAATGGGAAAATAGAAAAGTAATAGGATGGATGTGGAAACAATCCAGAGAAGTTCAGGACCTTACCCACACAACTGGTCTTTCACTTGTTAAACTCACCAATTAAGAGGGAAGAGCAATTTGAATTAGGAAATGTAAGCTCTTTTATACAGGTTCTCATTTTCCTCTCTGTTTGCAAATGCAGGAAGACATGGAAATATGTCTTTCCAGTAACAACTGACAATGAAACTGTATAGTATCTATGTACAAACTACTAGTACTCTTACAACTGCTTTCTTGGCCGTCTTTAAAATAGCTCAGTGGAAATAGCTGCTGCTGAATACATCAAATCTAGTTCATTTTAATAAAGCCCACAATGTTCTACAAGTGCAGCATATTGCAGTGCATATTTCCTTAAAAAATGTGTGGGGTTTCAAAACCTCAGAGGGAAATATCAGCATCATGTGTTGTGGCCGTTGCTATGGTAACTATACTTTTTACTTTTATTCAATAACAGTGTGAACTAGCTCTTAAGCCTGTGCAGCAACATGACCTGCTGAAGGCTAAATTACTAGGGTTCTACATACTTCTACACATTTTCTTTTTTGTTACATTTTGACCCTCAAGAATCACAGAATCACAGATTGTTAGAGGTTGGAAGGGACTTCAAGAGATCACCTAGTCCAACCCCTCAGGAATAGCAAGAATAAACAGATTTTAATATAAAAAGCAAAGACTTTGAACAGCTGAGTCCTTTCCACTACTTGCTGTGCCCTTCACTTTATGGCTTATAAAAATATAAGGTCAGCAGATACACAAAAGTAAAGGGATCTTCGTCAATTTGAAATTTCCATATTTTTTTTTTTTTAAATAACTATTGGGAGACCCTGATTTTCCAGCATAGCAAAATTGAATTGTGGTCAATCATGTTTTTCTCAAACATTTAAAAACATCCAGACTGAAGCAGTATAAGATGCATAGAGATGAATTCCTTAAAATATTGATTTCAAAACCCAGATATTCTTATTAATGCAGGTTTTGTCTTACAGTAGCACATATAATTTCCATTTGAGACTGACTCCACTGAACATTGGGCACAAATATAGAAGTAGATCTTCTAGGAAAAACCTGAAACACACACCTTCAAAACTTATTTTTTATTTGCTAATCTTTCAGAAGGTAGAAGAAGAGAGAATGGTAGTGATTGCAGCTGAAACACAGATGTTTATGTGTCCTGGATGGAATGAACAGATCAAGTGGAAGACAGCAGCACTGCACAAACACATGGACTTGGGTGATCTTGTTTGCCTCCTTTCTTCAGAACCTTTCATCACCTTGTAAAACTATTTCTTTGTGGGATATGTGAGATATGGTAAAGCAAAGAGGCTTGGTATCACAACTCACACTATAGAGAGGAAATGTGAAGAAAAGAGCTTGGGAATACTTCAGAAATACATCTGCATGGCAATAAACACATGCACTGTGGTATTTGCCACCCTCTAGTAAATCACAATCCCATTATTAGTGCTCATAATGGGAATTGTCACATTTATAGTCTCGAGGATGGATATTGCATGCAAACAACAAGTAGAAATGTTATGACAACAGCCAAACATCTTACTTAGGCAAGGTTTTTATTTGGAATGTCAAAGAAACCTTGTACCTTGCTTAGGTATTTGTAGTGTAACAAGAGCCTTGGATGTGTGTGTGTGGAGATACAAAGATATTATCCTTTTGGACAGCTCCAGTGTCTGGTTTCTGTCTTACATCCTTGTAGAGACCACTGCTATTTTTCCAGGACAGAATTGGATTTTTTTTGTTGTTGTTTGTTTGCCTTTTACAAAATGTTGGAATCACAGCAATCCCCAATGGGTGCTCTCTCCCACCAGCACAAACAGTTTTTATGGCAACCTGCTCTTCCTGGCTTAGAAATCTCATTTTCCAAGAAATTAAAATCTACCTCCAAGACCTTTATAAGCTCTAACCACCAGAAATGGTTAGAATTTTATCTGTTTACAATATGGACTTCTCTATATGAAATGTGGCTTTCATCATAAACAATGGAGAGGAAAGAAACACTTTCAAGACACTATTTATCTAAGTTATTTCAGATTACCTAATTTGCACGTTAAGAGCCTTTCCATTGAGTGTCCATAAGGAGAGGATGACTGGATGTTTACATTATCCAGCACTTCAGTAATTTAGATAAATGCCATCCAGCCATGTGGAGCAGGGTTCTGAAAACAGAGATGAATCCCAGAGTAATGTGTATTCAGTCCAGAGTCCAAGGAAGTGACAGGCTGGGGCCCAGGAAAATGAACATTAAATGCACTATCACAAAACAAGGGGGTTAGACTCTTTTTCACTTGCTTAGCTGACAGTATTTTTCTAACTTGTTCTGATTTTTCCACACTGAGTCATCAATTAATGATAATCACTAAAAACATGCTGACATTTTCTAACTGCACAACCTCTTGAGAATGTTCCTTGGACTTGAAACTATAAGAATAACACTATATTACAATGTAATAATTTTTATTTATTTTTATTTATTTATTTATTTATTTATTTTTGGTAGAGAGAGTGGGAGAGGTGTTTTGGTTTTGTTATTAGTTTCTGGGGAAAGTTTATCTTGAGAAAAGTGTTCCACTGAATGGTAGAAAATGTAATTCTCAGTCATGAATACTCAGGGATGATTGAAGGAAATTCCTTAGTTAAAAATCTAGAATTCTCTCATTCTGTGTAGAAGGATGAGGGCCTCCAAGAACTGTGTTTCCATTTCTCTAGCACTTTTTCAAGAGGACAAATGAGTATGGAGGAGTAATCAAATCTCTGTCTGGATGAGGAACCGAGCAAGCAGCAGCTTCTGAAGCTGACATGGTTAGCGAGATACTTTTGAGTCCCAAATGCTTGTTGTCAGGTCCCACAATGTGGGTATGGCACTGTCACATCCTACTAGGTGGGCATGGCTCCCCAGAGATGAGGACCCAAACCAAATATCATGTCCCACTAGGTGGGTATGGCAGTACATCCCACAAAGTGGGCAGGGCTCCTCAGGAGGGGGGGCCCAAACTAAATAGCACATCCCACAAAGTGTGTGTGATGTTACATCCCACAAAGTGGGCACGGATAGAGTTCCTCAGAGGTGGAGGTCAATCTAGGAAGATTCAGATCAAGTTCTCCCCTCTTAATTAATCCATTTTACTAACCCAGTCAGTGAAATTAACCTCTGTAATTCTCTGCGCAGTTCTAAGAGTAAGACCGTTGCCAGGAGGCTTATACAAAACATTACTTAAAATTGAGTAAGGTTGTAACTCTTAAAACAACAGGTTACAAGTGGAGCAACTTAACAAAATTAGAAATTATGTTACCCTTATGTGCCAAGAATAAGGTTAGAAGCAGAGAGAGAGGGAGAGAGAGAGAGAGAGAGATTGAGACAGAGAGAAAGGTGAAGAAGGAGGGGATAGGAAAGATATCACCACCCTTGGATCAGTGACGATCTCGACATGAGGTTGTGGTCCTTGGATGGTGGGCATGCACCCCAAGCATTTCGAGTCTACTTCTTTTATGACCCCTGGCCCCACCTCTCCTGGTGATGTTCATCCTACTTTGCACAGACTCACTGTTGGATTCTGGAATGTTCTGGAAATGAGTTGGTGGGCTTCCAAGTGATCACCATCCAGTTGACCAAGCAATGACCTTTATTTTCACACATGCACTCTGCCCTTAAACCAAAATGTGGTCTTTCGCAAGGTGACACTGTGCCTCCGTGGGGCTTCTCTTGCTAGCCACTGTTCCTCATCAGGTAAAGACAGTGTCCCATTTATCAAGGTGGCTGCCAAAGGAGGGGCTCCCCTTTCAAGGACAGTGTGCAGTTTATCAGGGTGATTACTGAACGAGGGGAATTTCTTGTGAGAACAGGGTCCAGGTGGCTGATCACCTGAGAACCCCATCAGAGCACAATGTCCAGTTTATCAGGGCAGCTGTTTTGAGACAGTTATTCATTTTGGGACTCTACACCTGTAATATGCAGTCTCATACCAGAGCTGACAAATACAGCCTGCTCAGAAGCTGGTTTCATTTCCTGCCTGCAAACCATTCCTAGAATTTTACCTTCTCTCACGCTTCTGAAACGCGTGAGGTAGACCTGGAGAGCCAATCGGATCAAACCAGGACTACAGTCAGAACTTCCATATAGACCATGTTTAGAACACAAATTCTTTATTTATTGAAATATTTATGGGAATACCAACAAAAACTCAGCTGATCAGAAGGGTTCCAGCATCCTAATCCTCAGTATTTTGGAGCCAAGCTCCCACAGACAGCAGTGTGATAGGTGTTTAGTAGGTGTCCAAATACTTCCAAGCATCATGCTCCAATTGGCTTCAATTGACCTTAGAGCTAATTCCATACATTTGGATAGAAACATTAAACCTTGGGATTTCATTGGTAAAAAATACTTCATCAAAATATCACAGAAGATACTGAAGGTAAAACTAAATTCTATAAATTTTCTCATAGTATACTCCCCTTCAAAGCCTAACAAAGGTAAAATGAATCCTTTGCTCAGCAAACAAACAAACTTGATTTAGACAAAGGGTGTGTAAAATAAACTGGTCACTATATGTTGGGCTTTCTGACCACAAAAATCTTACACTAGTTTCAATAAAAAGCTGACACAATGCCCTAAAATCGCCTATTTCAAATTTAAGTATCCAGCATTGAAAAAAACCCTCATGGTTGAGACACCTGAGGTCCCATGCAGATGCTTTTGAATAAATTAGGGTTTGCAAAATAACCCAAAAGTGCTTATCTTGCAAAGTCTGAAAGCTTGTAGGCATGGAATGTTAAGGCTTCCGGCTTAGATAGAAGTTAAAGGGGAAATTTTTGGGGTTTCACTATTCTTGTGCCTAAAACCTATTTTTTTATGTGATTCTGCATTCTGGCCTCAAGCCAGCAAAGCATCAGCGAAGTTCGTCTGAGGTGAAAGACACACGTCTGAACACTTTTGTGGACCTGTGACATAGCACAGTAACAAAGCAGGAAGATGATGATGATTCTTCACACCTGCTAAACTTAAACCCAATGGTAGTCAGTGTAGACTAAGCCTGAAACATTTTAGTGTCTTTACATCAGAACAGCATCACTGGTCTTTTCCAAGCTGAGTCACGGGAAAAGATCAAAAGGAGAAAACACTTTAACAACAGTCTTGTCCCTTTGTGATTTATATTTTGTGTATAACACTTTAGATTAATGTATATTGAATTGCTTTTTTTTTGCTGCAGAGCCAGGATTATGTTCCATAGCAACAATCCTTAAATATTCTGTGCAGAAGTATCATGTTCTATGGGCTAAATGTTATTTCTATATTCATACACTGTTTTTACAGTGTAGTAGTGGAAAATGAACTTTGCAGAACATTTAAATGTTAACTCATTGGCTCAAGAAGACTGAGATCTGAATGTCAAGAAGTTTCTTATAATTGGACAGGTGTCTTATAAAATGGCCAAATGTCTTTTGATCAGATCTGACTTAAGCACTGACAGTTATTCAGAAACAAAAGACAATACTTAAAAAAGTAACAGCATAATACATGTAATAATATGCCTAAATATTGTTGCAGTTCTTTGCCAGTAGATGAATGACAGGACACTGGAAGTGGAGCAATCAGAATTGCTGAGGATTGGGTTGGCTGTTCCCATGCATTCAGTCTGAATTTGGCCATCATCTTTGAAAGAAAAAGGCAGTGTTTTGCAAGTACTATTTCTGTCATGGGTTCCTTGATGCATCTTCATTTTCACTGTCCCGGAACATGGAGAAGCTTTGTTTCCATGGTCAGCATTTAATTATGGGTATCATATTCCACATTCTAAATTGGTTCCAAATTGTATTTTAAATTCCAAGGAATCTAAAGCACAGCCTACATACAGAAAGGTCCAGAAGCTTTGGAATTGCTCTGTTGATGACAACACCTAGAAAACTCTCCTAATGTACGAAATATCTTATTTATTACAGGGTTTTGCAATACTTACAGAAATTGAACAAATTTCCATTAACAAGCATTATACAACATGGTTTTGGAGAAACCAAGAATTTTTGACCCAGGATTCTTGCCTTCTGTAATGCTACATCTGTGTTTTCTAGATGTAGGTGTTACTTCTGCTGCTGCTAATTAAATCAATCCTGTTTTTTCCCCCAAATAATTCAACTGAGTTATTTCAAGCAATTTAGTAATTAATTTCTTAGTACTTGATATTGAAACTCTGTCCTCATCCACAAACTTTCTAAAGCAGCTTTTTTCACAGTAGACCATGACCTTGGAAAAGACTATTTATCAACTTATATGATCATTTTGAAGATTTCTAGGACTTTTCATGTCTGAATTTGGGCTAAATTGTGATGCTGATGGTGTGATTTGTACTTTCAAGAAACAACACAGTGGATCAGCTGAATTGTTTATTTTTAATAGTTTCAGTGTACTCAACATTTACTGTTTTTTTTCAACCACGACTATATTTTTAGCACAATTTAGCACAGCTTTTTGGGGGTCATAATTTCATCTTTCTTTTGTTGGAAACACCAGAGAATATATTTAGTAAACGTCAAATATTTTCAAACATATGTCATTACAGGAACTAAAGAAAAATGAACCTTTCCTGTATAGAGTTTAATTTTTGACAAGCTGGAGTTTTCTATTGCAGACAGCTGAAAAATCTCTTAGCTGTTACTAAAAGAATCATAGAATCACAGAACGGTTAAGGTTGGAAGGGACCTTAAACATCATCCAGTTCCAGCCTCCCTGCTATGAGCAAGGACACCTCACACTAGACCAGGCTACACAAACCTCATCCAACCTGGCCTTAAACACCTCCAGGAATGGAGCTCCACAAAATCCCTGGGCAACCTATTCCAGTGCCTTACTACCCTCGTGGTGAAGAGTTTCTTACTGATGTCTAACTGAAATCTCCCCTCTTTCAGTTTAAAACAATTACCCTTTGTCCTAACACTACCCTCTCTGGTGAAAAGCCCCTCCCTAGCTTTCCTGTAGCCCCTTCAACAACTGGAAGATGGTATAAGGTCTCCCATGAGCCTTCCCTTCTCTAGGCTGAACAGCTCCAGCTCTCTCAGCCTGTCTTCATAGAACAGGTGCTCCAGCTTTTTGATCATCTTTGTGGCCATTCTCTGAACCCCCTCCAATAGCTCCATTTCTTTCCTGTGCTGAGGGCTCCAGAGCTGTAGTCAGTACTCCAGGTGGGGTCTTGTAAAGGTTCAAAAACAAAACAAGGGGTTCAAGCAGTTAACCCCACAGCCCCTTTGGCTTTACTTGATACCTGCTGAACGCCCCCCCCCAAGTAGTACGCACCACTGCTCAAAAAGGGAATGAGGACATTGAGTGAGGGGTTTATAGGTCCTGATACTTTACAAACAGAACAGGGGTGTACACATGTAAATATAATGGAAGCCACAGGGAGGGTTCAAAGGATAGAGGGAAGATTGATAAAGGGAGGTAATTTAGGGCATGTCGCAGTTCCCCCCCCGTCGGGGTTGCCATTGTGTGTGTGAGAACGGGCCACCCACTATTCCTGGGGAGTGAAAATTAAGAAAGCAGGATGGGGGTTCTTACACTCCCGGCAACAGCTCCTGGGCTGGAGGGCAGAGGACACATTGCGTGGGCAGCAGGCACGCAGACATGGGCAGCAGCAGCGCTCAGGGCTAGGACGCTCCCCCTGTCTCCATTGGCAGGTGGTCCCCAGCTCCATCAGCTCCCTTGGGGTGGTGCCCAGCTCGGTTGGCTTCCTTGGGGTGGTGCCCAGCTCACTTAGCTCACCCCACCTCAGCTGAGCTGGGCTTGGGTCCAGTCACTGGTGGCGAAGCTCCGGTGGCTGCAGGCAGAGTCACGGTGAGGCCCCAGCTCAGGCAGCTCTTCCTTTCTTCTTTGGGAGCAGGCAGGGATCTCAGCTCTCTGCTCTTAAAAGAGCAATAGAAATTCAGCTTGTTAGCTCCCTAGGATTCCACGAAGATCTGATAGAAATATAGTGTTCTCCCAAAAGCAGGAGCAGCAGCAGAGTGACATGTCAGGCTACCAGTGATTTCCACTCTCATTTCAGCAGAGCCAGAAGCCCCCCCATCCCATGCTGTCCAGTGACTTCTCTCTAGGTTAGGGTGACACAGCACACTATCTCAGGTGCCACAATGCACTATCCCATCTGCATGCCAGCCCTGGCCCAGTCAGTCCTGGAGCAGAACAGACCCACAGGCAGGCGGCCCCCCTCCCCAAGAAGCCCACGCCTCAGCTCTTGACTGGTTCCTGGTGCCTCAGGCACAGTGCAGGAGCAGCATCCATTTAGTCTTCCTTATATGGTGAAATCGTTTTATGGGAGACATAAATTTTCTGTGATAAGGGGCATAACTCTTACAGGTCTCATGAGAGCAGAGTAGAGGGGCAGAATCACTCCCCTGGCCCTGCTGGCCACACTTATTTTGATGCAGCCCAGGATGAAGTTGGCCCTCTGGGCGGCATGCCCACACTGGCAGCTCATGTCAAGCTTCTCATATATTACCACTCCCAAGCCCTCTTCGTCAGGACTGCTCTCCAGCCATTCTCCCCTCACCCTGTATTTGTGCCTGAGGTTGCGCCAACCCAGGTGCAGAAACTTGCACTTGGCCTTGTTGAAATAAGAAAATATGCTGCAAGTGTGTGAGGAAGAAGACGAGACTTCCAATTTACAAAAGAGCACAGAATGATCTTGGTCCCACAAATAGTTCCCAATTAGCAAATTGTGGTTATTCAAAGGCTGTTTGAACATAGAGACATGTACAATTTACTATTACTCTCTTACTCACACTACCTGACATTACTGAATTTTTCTCTCTTTAATCAATTGCATTGTGTTCTGCATTAAGGTAAATACATTTTTCCTTACTGTCTTCTGATAATTCCTTATTTAAAAGCCCTCATTACTTCTACTCCCTGTGATTGGAATTCAGACATGGTGTCATAAACATCAAGGTTAGTTTGTGCAACATTCATCTAGGAACCTTCAGGGTCAATACTCAGGTGTAGAACAGGGAGGGGGCACAATTAGGAAGCAAAGTGTAACATGTAGAGTTGTGTCCCAGTGGTTTCCTCATCTTGATGCAACTGCTTCTAGGATGATGATTTCTTAGAAAGAGAATGTTTTACATAAATCATTTCCTCTCCTCAGAACACCACTGTAGTTTCCACTCTACATATTTTCACATGCCACTTTCTCCATGACAGAAGCTGAACACCTTCCTATAGTGTATGAAAGAATATGAACAACATCTGTCATAGGTGGTTTGTTCTTTGTTTCATCTTCTCCCTGGAGAGAGAGCTGTGTATGTAGTGGATAGGGATATAAATAATAGATTATTCCTCTTCACAGTTAAACTAGGAAAAAAAAACAAAACAAACTGATTTGATCCAGACTGAAATTTGTTTTTTTGTTTTTCCTAAGCAAAACATTAAAATAAAAGTCAGTGGCATATGAAACTTTCTGTTCATCTTCAGAGGAAATATTTTGGTTTTGCTGAACAGAAAAGAGAAATAGGAAATGAAAGGTTAGAGCAATAAAATTTTGCTGAAGAAGAAGCTGGCAAGCAGAAGACCTCTTCATGCCTAACAACTCAATGATTATAACACTCAGCCCAGAACATGACATACCATGGGCCAGCTCCTTGCTCTCTCTTTTCTCCCATCTCAAGAGGTCCATCGTCTCCAGCAGCCAGAAAGCATTTCTAAGAAACACCACTCTGTTTATATCATGGTAAAATAACAAATATGCAAATAAGCTTTCAAGCAGCTAATGAGCATGAGCAAAACATCTAGAGTCTGGTGATTTGGATTATCATTCAAGTCATTGTACATTTGGTTTCCAGATAATGCTCATGGATTGATTAATTGCTTAGGGCAAAATGGAACAGTCTTAATGGCAGAAGTGAAAAGTCCCAGCCTTACAGAGCCTTCTCCTTGATGTTTATAGCAATTTCCTATGAAAAGATAACCCCCTTTCTTCTAAGTTTGAAAAAAATTATTCTTTTGCTGTCCATCTAAAATATATGGCAACTTTGAGTAATGCATTAATAATTTCAAAATCACTAGAATCACAGTTATTCCAGGGGATATTTTATTCAGTTCCAGAAGAAAGTTGCATTTAGAGGGAATTACTATGATTTTATGTAAATCCTATTTATCTCCTGCCTTTTGGCTTACTCTTTAGGAGTTGCAGCATGATTGTCATTTTTTATAAGCAGTTGTTTATTAATAAATAGTAATCTAAACTATTTTCAAGTTTATTGTTATATATGGTTATTATAATTCTTCTGCCTCTAAATCAAAGAATATCCTCACACAGTGAACTCTTTCTAGGAGGGATCTTAATACCAGAATGGATCAGCCATGATATAATTGGCACACCTTGATATTCCCATAAGCTATAGTGTTCTTTCCCTCTGGCCAAGTGACACTCTGTTAATGTGAGAAATTGCTTTTTACTATTAAAAACAAGTAGTTCTCTGAGCAGTGGGGTAATTAAACCTTCTTCCAAGGGACCATGTTTTACTTTTTCTCTATTCCTTCCTTGCTTCCAAGAACAACAACCTCAGCTCTGCCCTGTGTTCCTTTGATAGCCCCATCACATTAGCAGGAGACTAACAATGGCATGACAACAAGGTTAGTTGGGAGCTCTTCATGTGTGCATTGCCCACAACAGCTACCAAACAGTATCTGTCAGCTGAGCTCTGTCTGCTTTTTCCTCACTCGTTTGAACCCATGTCTTCTATCTGATAGCTGAGATTCACAAAATCCACAAAAATTTAAGTCTCTCTTAAATGGCAGTGTTTCTTTGATTGGTGGTTGAGAGCCACCAAGGTACTCAAGACATGCTGGGATGAGGGGCATTAATAGATGGGTAAATTCAATTGAATTCCTTTTGCTTGCACAGGCCAGTAGTCTATAAAGGGAAATAAATTCAACTAAAACATTTCCAATCTCATCTATATTTAAAAAATGTATTAGTCACTAGATGTCAGGTGCATATTTGCAGCAATGAAGACTATAGTTTTTGGGGTCCCATTTTTGACCCATTGATGTAATTTGAGCCCTCAAAACATTCTTTATTAAATTCAGCTTTCACTTTAGCTCATTTAAAACAACAGGTAGGAAAGACCTCTGTCTTGATATAGTGAAAAAAAGCCTCACCACTCTGTGGTTCCCAGTCTCATTTTTCAGGTCTTCTGGTCACTTCCTCTCTGACCCTGAACAAATCATTAGAAGATCTGAAGTAGTCTGACATTTTGGGGAAAAAAAAAAAAAAGGAAAAAAAAAGAGAGAGAGAAAAAGAATAAGCCATATAAATAAATCTATCCATTAGTACCTTACAAAGTCTATACTACTCAGATCCTGGTGACAAGTTAAGTACAGCACTCCCCATGAGTGTCTCTCAGATCACATCTAAATTCTGTTCTCTGGTTTTTATTTCTAATTTTTTTCCCCTAACATTTATGTGCAAATTGCCTTCTCACTTTGTTAAGAACAATAATATTAACAAGAAAAAAGTCTCTTAGAATTAAATCTTACCGCTGAGTTGCAAACAGTAATACTAGGATGTCTGGAAGGGAAAGGGCTAATGCAGGATGCATCCTTAGTATGTCAATCAAAACAGTTTTTACCCTGCCTTTCCTCTCTCTCTCTCTTTCCTTGAGGTTCACATCTGTGTTACCTCCAAAAATAGGGAGCGGATATTTTTTCCTTCCATTTTTCCTCTATTATTATTGCATATTTTTCAGGAAAGAGAGACCATTATTAAAAACACTGTTATGGAAAAAACTGGACAAAGCAGAAGCTTCCTTAAATATTATTCTTGTTTTAGTAGTCTATGGATTCCCCCAGTAGAGATATTTTTATTGCGCATTAAGTTCTATGATACAGAAACAATGATTATATTCACTCTAGAGAACAGAGAGGTTTCTGTTGTTACTAAACCTTATTTTAAAATACAGAACTCCCTAAATCTTTCTGGATCCTGTATTTGTGAATCTGTTTGGATATGTCCTTGAGTGATCTCTGATCACCACCTCTGAATTGCAGTACTAAAGCAAAAATAAATGACAGTGCCACACTTACAAACAGAAAGAGTCCCCGGTGTACTTCCCTCCCCCCCATCTACATTCTGATTAAAGAAAAGCAGAATTTCCAGCATTAACATCAAACAACCTCAAGCAATATAAATCTTAATTACTGTATGCTGGAAGTAGCACTAACAAACACGAGGTACTTTACAAGGAAGTAAGTGTGTCCCTATGTACACGTAAAGAATTTCAGCAATTTCTTTCCTCCCTTTAACAAGACCTAAATCTGTTTGATGGTGAATAATCTCTAAGAAACAATATGATGCAGATAATTATTCAGAACTTCAGATTCTCTTTCTGCTTTTCTTTTAGCAGTGTTTTTTCTGGAAAACATCCACACTAGATATGACATCTAATGAACTAATGATCTCTCAGTGACATTCATAATTTAAAATTATTCATAAAACAACTTTGGCTGAAGTTGTGATTCTGGATGATCCCATTGGCTGGGAAGTGAGGTGCAGAGATGCTTCAAAACTGTTCAGCAGAAATCCATCACCAGCTCATTTATGTAGGAGAAAGGTTTAAGGGAAAGAACACTTGACACATGCTAATCAGAATTTGTGTTTCTGCAGGCAGAGAAAGCAAATAAAATGGCACTGGAATGGAGAAAGTTGCACCATCATATGTTAGTGGTAAAACTGGCTGAAATGTCACTTGTACTCTGATTTCCTTGAGCCTATCACCTTGAAATATATGACCAATTCAGAGTTTCAAATTCCCTTTTAATTGTTTTACCTTCTGCTGGTTGGGAGGACAATAGTTATGTTTTCCTTGCTCTGCAGACAGTGTGAAAATAAAGCTGTATTAATTTTAGAGAGCAAGAAGTGGAGGAGCAGGAGCTTGTCTTCCCTGAAACTTACTGCTCAGCACGGACTCCGCTGGCACAACTGGTGCTGGATCATTACTCTGAGAGACACTTGTCTGCAGGAAAAGTGGTAACAGGGGGTTAAGGATATTCAGAAAGCTCAAAGATGTGTATGACTATGGCACAGAGACTATTGACCCAGCAGAGCAATAACTAAGGTGTTCTTCAGGCAAACACAACGTTAACTCAGCCCTTTTCACTGCTTTGTTACTACCACTGCATGTATCTGTCATTGGTGCTCCTAATGGTCAGGTCTTTTCTTTTAGGTGGGCAAAGAGGATGCTCAGCACCCTGGGAAAGCACCACAGAACAGAATTAACAGCAGAATTTCAAGCAGTGCAAATAGTACACATATTTTTGAAAGCTTCTAAGTTTTATTTTATTTTTATTTTTACATGCTGCTGGAGAAGTAGTGAGCTGTAATATTTCTGTCCCCAGTTAACCCCTTTTGGCCATTAGTTGCAAAGAATGACAGAGTTTTACCTTAAGTAATTTCTATACAGTCCAACGGGTGTTGACTGATCACCAGAATTTTTTTTTTTTTCTGATTTTTTTCAAAGCTTTGAAGAGAACAAGAATTAATCTACAGAACATATTTCTAGTAATTTCAAGCAATTGCAATCTTTTTTTGGCAGCACAGAGAACACGATTCTCTGCTCTACAGCTTTTCAGCACCTCACTTCAAATAACAAAGCGGCCTCTTCTGTTCTGGGATCATGTAGCCAGATACAGGGATAAATAGCTCCTTAAAACCTGAGGACATTTTTCTCTTTGGCCTAAACCACTACCAAGCTTGTCATTGTCATTCACTGAATAAAATGACACAGCTAATGTACTGTAAGACCATATTTTAAATTAAAAATCACTTTATGAACACTTCATCCTTGCTACTGGCTATATAACTATGCATGAAGTCTTTAGCCACATCTATAAAAAATAAATTCATTCAAACTACTTGGGTACTTACCTGAGAAAGTCTTTGGAGGATGAAGTACCCAGCATTGTGTTAAATCGTTCCAAATTCCCCTCCAGTACTGCAATGTATCCTTGACACATGGATAATCATGTGGGGGGCTCCAACTAGGACCTAGGTAAGCAGTTGAACAGAGATGAAAATCTGTGATTAGAACATATAGACTGTGCTTATCTAATGCAAACTGGATTTTATAGTTCTACAGCATAACTAAATATTATCTGATTGTTTTACTGAATCAGCATCACTACATAATTATCAGCAGGCAGCCCAAATCCGAGGTGGCTGATATTTCAGGAAATTTTTAACATTTTGGAAAGAAAAATGAATGAAAAAAGAGTGAGTTTCTAAAATATTTCCTTAGATCGTGGCCATCTCTTTTTAAAATCTGCAACTTGGAAAGTTAAATTTAGGCTTCTGTATTCATAATCTCAAGTAAGAGGACAGATTTAAGGAATATTTTATATTGGGTTTTTTTTTCCTTCTTCTCAGCTCCCACCAATCTGAGGGGGAGTTTAGCACTTCTTGGGGTCAAGTGCAAGAAAAGAAGGTCTCAATTTTGTGAGTAAGTCTAATATGCTGGTAGTTGGGCTTTCTGCATCTATTTGTCTTACCCACAAGAGGTACGGGTCTGCAGCAATCTTCCTTTTTGTCATTTCCTGCAGCAGCTCGTGGTCTAATCCTTAATGGTTTGTAGTTTAATACCCGGCTTGCCAGGAGCTTTGACAGCCATTGCAGCAGCTATTTCGGTTGGTTGGATTGCAGCTCAGTCCGAGCTTTGCAAAGCTTGGTGGCTCCAGCCCTGCATGAGTATGAACCTCAGCTTTGCCATTGTCAGGCCTGAGGTAACTCAATAACAAAGTGAAACAGTTGGGTGCACCAGGCTGGGTAACCATTTGGCTGGGTTTGTATATAAGCTAGTGAAATCACAATTTCCCCTGTATCATTTTCACCTGAAGATATAATAAATTGTCTTAGGATTGCTCATCTTGAGAAACCAGCCCAAACTCTTGCTTTGTGAAGAAGCACAAAACTAAGTAAAACTGCAACTCAGTTTCATTACCAACACTTTGCTCAGCTCTAATATTAAAACATATTCTTTTTATTTTTATCTTTCAGTTGTCACCTTCCCAAGCAAGGCCCCATTTTCTTTCATCAGGGTTTTAGAAATAGCATCAATTTGTTTCCACCTCCTCTCTGTACAGCTGTGATCTTTAAGCCCTGGTATCAATCTCTTTTTCTGTGGTTCCTGCCTCACTCTGTAACCCCTGCAACCTTGGAGCAAATGAGTCTATTTTTATCTCTGGAGATTTGATGGCAGATAACACAGTTATTAGGGATATCTTTTTCTTGCTCTAATAATGATAATCTGCCTCCAGTAATTTTTCCATGCCTAAATTGCCAGCATGGCTGAAGGCACATTCTGACATGTTTTTCCTGGGTGTGCAGATGGATACTTTTTACCCTCTTTTTCCTTCTTCTTTCTGAGATGTTTATTTATTTCAATTTTTGTTTCATCCAGTCCCCCAGTATGAGTTATCCATTCATGTGTAACTTACAGCCATCACCATTTACACTAGGCTGCTCAAATTTATTGCTGACCACTGATACAGCTATAATTCCATTTTGGCCAAATACCTTAAGCTTTCTCATATTCCCACAGTGTAGCTCTTATGCTAGTGCCCCAGGAAAGATATCCCCACTGCAGAATTTGTACAGCTTTCCTGGATTTTGGCAGGGGGTTATAGAGTGAGGTTGGATGCACTGGTAATGACCTATTATCGTTTTCTCTCTGCTCTATCAAGACCATGCAGGATCACAGCTGAATATGAGATGAGGGAAGAGAAGATACCTCAGGTGATAACGACCCACAAAAATTTTCATGCTAGAGAGTGAAACCCACATCTGCAAAACCCCACAGGCAGCTTGTGCAGTCTGAAGAACATGAGACATGTGATGTGATCCATGGGATGTATGTGATCCATGTGGAAAGTTGCATTTAATATTTGATCTGCAATACATGGATTATTTCAGCTTCTTATGGACACCACCTACAACCTTGGTTTGCACTCCCCTGTGGCTTCTGATAGGTTGTTTATTATGAAAAGGTAAAAAAACCCAAACAACAAACACAAAACAAACCAAAGCAGGGAATAAGAACTCCTGTGTGTTAATGTCACTAATACCAGTCTATCAGGAGCCATTTCAGATATTTTCTGAAAAATTTATTTGGTTTTGATTTTTTTTTAATTTTTCCCTCTACAACTTCACAATGTTTTGAAAATGTGAATCTTCTTGAATGTAAAGAGAAAACAAACAAACAAACAAGCCCCTAGAAAAACAAACAAAAACTCTTGGGGAACACTTCTTTCTGAAAATAAATACCCTCAGCTTTCTGTCCAAACACGTTAATTAAAAGTTTTGATTTGTACTTTAAATAAGTAACCTCATTTTAGAGCATACCCATTAACACCTTTTATCACTAGGTCTGAAAACTTAGCACTCACTTCAACTAGAACTTCTCATAGCTTTAAGTTTAGCCATATTGCTGTTAGATTCTTAATAGGTACAAGAAGGTTTTCCAAATATTTTGGTCCCACAGGACACTAAGAAGCTCTAAGCTTTTCCTCAGAAACACCACCACAGCCACACAGAAGTAAGGACAGTGCTGAAGAAAAAAACACTGCAGGAACCATCTCACAGTGCTTTCAGAAAAGAGAGCCCTTATTTTCTTCCTGCTAACCCATTCTAGTTCCCCCATGTTCTTTATTTTCCCTTGTAAGGTATCATTCACTACTTACAGCTGAATAAAGACAAAGGATATTCTGACGCTGGAAAAATACTCCTTTAGTTTCTTGCTGGGTGTTACTGCAATTACCCTGACTTTTAACGTAAATTCCCCTCTTACTATGACAGAAGTTTAGTTTTCAGTTTGTTCTGCAATACACATGATGTACCAAAGTCAGACACCCTTCTTGATTAGCAAGGGAAAGATTTCAGGTAGCCTTTAGCAACTCTTGATTGCTTTCTGTGTTCCAGTAGGAAGCATCCTATAGAGAAGAAAGCATAAACAGGTCAATCCAGGATATGACCATAATGTTTTCTTAGTGAAGCAGGTTAGAGCCAAGAAAAATGCAGTGGTGACTTGATTAAAGGTATTTAAAAGATGAAGTGCACTAAGTATTTGGCCACAGGTAACTTAGACTATTCTTTTCCTGCTTGGTCACTTTTATGCCTGTTGTTCAGCAAAATATCAGAATAAAGGAAACTGTGTGACAAATCTTTTTCTCCTTTTCCTTTTCCTCTTCCCGTGTGTGAGTAAAGGTAACTGAGGGAACTGAGTTTCATGGGAAAGGCAGACTAGAATCAGACAAAAAAGTATTTGTAAGAATAAATAAGATACCAGAAGAACCCAGAGAAACACGTTTTTAGAGAAAAACTCAGTCAGTGCACCAAGACTAACATCTGAGAACTCCTGCATGGGGCAGTACTTCAGAGTCAGAAACAGGTGTCTCAGATTTTACTGTCTTCTTCCTGAGAGAGTTCAAGAAGACATAGTGTCTTAATATTTTCATAGTGAGGTCACTAAAATCAACTTTAGTCACTGATGAGCTACCTTTTGACTGTGAATAGCTTCTGTCAGAAGTCAAACTTTGGATCTCTCTTAATTTTTGTTCCTAATTCTCTAGCTCAGAGGAAACTTGATTGATTTTTTTTTTTTTTTTCTCTTTTGCTTAGATCCAGTAACTGTCTCCACAGTGATTCCTCACTTAACATTTGGCTGGGAGTGGAATTTTAATTTTCTAATCAGCTGATGTGAGCCATGCTGTTCAGACTTCATTTTAGCCATTTCAGGAATTTAGTAGGTTAAGACCATTCCTGTCTCAGTGGGATGCATAGCTCCTGATTCACTTTTTATAACAATCCAGTTGGATTATTGCCAGTTTGTGTTTTTAGCCTACCTTGATCATTAATTGTGTAAGTCCCTGGTTTGCACAAAAATCAGCATCTAGAATGGTCACTTGCATACATTGGCTTATCATAATGCAATTGAGGATGGCTTCCTGTCAAATGCACAATTGTTTTTACAGTACTTGGGTGCTATTGACATCTTGTTTTCATCTTTACTTGCCTTCCTGAACAGCTGAGTAGTCACTGTCCTTGTAAATGACACTTACAGTTGCCCTTTTAAAAATATTTGTAATTTTTTATAAGTTGCTTCACAGCTACGAGATTTTTTTTTTCCAGTTTTGTTTTTGGTTTCGTTGTTTGTTGTGTTGGGTTTTTTCAACATCTTGTCTTGACTTTTCTAGTAGAAGTTCTGTTTAATTGTAAGGTAGTTTAAGTGTATAATGCCATGTGTTGCTTCTGCATGAAGTGTGTTATATAAATGCAAATCAGCTAATTAATTCATAACAACAAGTATTATAGCAACACATTGACTGTCATGCTCTGCAGTTTCCAGTTGAACACTGTGTATATGCTTTGTTAGTAGGAATTGCTGCAGGAGGGTTAATAATTTTAAATCTAAGTGGCCTTGGTTGTTTATACAGACCTATGATTGTCTATCTGAAGCCTATACAGATTAAGGGACCAAAGATTGTAGTTTCAGCCCAAGCTGATAAGTTTCTGGGTGAATGTGGGAGAAATCACGTCTTTGGATGCTTTCAGACATCACCTGTTTGTGAAATGGGGATAATGATTCCTTTTCCTCTCTGGAAGGTGCACAGAATGCTGTGGATAAATTGAGTTATGTCAGCAGAAAGTACTGAACATGATATAAATTTTTAAAAAATCATGCTGAGTTCAGTTTTAGCATTCTTTGCAGCAGAATATTACAGAAACTGTTAAAATTACACTAAAATTACTCCTCTATTTCTCAAGTGTTTCTAAATCTATTCTACCTACGAGAACTAAAATTCTCTGAAGTCTCAGCAACCTAAATGTAAGCCAGGATCTGACAGCTACAAAATGCTCTTCCAAGACAAGCTTCATGTTAAAAGTTAACAGAGAGGAGTAATAACCTTTGTCTTTGCTCAGAAATGCAAAATTTTTATTTTAAAATATTTAATTTTAAGCTTGTCAGTATAATGACAAAAGTACTTAGAGGAAATTGGGTACATGAAACTCCTTTCATATGCTTCCAGTGGATGAAATCCATGGGAATGCAGCTGTGTGTGCATTAAGGGAAAAAGTCTGACTCCTCAGAGGACTTCACAGAAAGAGTTTTGTCACTATTGGAACAGTTCTCTAAACAGAACTTCACAAATAAATAGTAATTTCTGTTCAGCTTTTCAGTGGAGATTGTTTACTAGTTGTTGAAAAAGAAATTGAGTGACTAAAAGCTTTAAGACCTTGAAGATATTCAGGCTTTAGAATGTTCAAACTCTTTACACAAAATATAATAAAAACACCCCAAACATCCCACCCACTTTTAGAAAGTGTGGGTGAAAATATTATCACTGATTTTCATACTGATACAACAAAACAGTTGGTATTTAAGCATCTTCTCTGACAATGACAGCTTGTGTAGCAGTTTGTCAACATTTCTTCTCTTCACTGCACATCTCTGAGCAAGCCTACAAAGGCTGAGACCCAAACCTCCTTTTCCTCAATCATTGACTGTAACATTAGTGCAAAATGTCCTTCCCTTTTGCAGCGGAATGTTTGGAGTGATGCAAGTTAGCCTTTGCACAGCTGCCAAGTCAGATTTGCCCTGGGTCAGCTTCTCACAAACAGCAGTCAGCAACCACAGTGCACTAAGGTACACGAGATGCACCTGGATCTAGAGCAAAACATTTGAGGGGTAACGGCAGTATTTTCAACTGGGGCTGTTTCTGTAATTTTTCCTTTCTTTCAGCAATATAAGACATCTTAAACTCAACATTATTCCCTGCAATTCTTTGTAAGTAACATCAGAAGAGTCACACAACCTCCTGAAATGTTTCATCCTCCAACAGTCTTCAGAAACTCATCAGTATGAATTGCTCTACTACCTTCACACCAGCAAAGCTTACCTCAGATTATCAAGGAGTTACTAGTTACCACTCTCCAGTGTAACTTCAAAATAAGTGAATACTTCATGTGATTTTGTTTCCAAGGTTTAACAGGAAGTTTCCTTCTCTGGAGACTTTCAAGATCCGTCTGGACACATTCCTGTGTGATCTGCCCTGGGTGTTCCTGCTGCAGAAGGGGAGTTGGGCTCAATGATCTTCAGAGGTCCCTTCCAACCCCTGTGATTCTATGATTCTCTGATTCTTTATGAACACATATCTCTTCTAATATTTTTTGTGCAAATGAGCTTATGTATGTGCACTATAAATCCATATGCATGTTCCTTATACAAAGAACATATACAGCTATGCATATTTTTCTGTGCCTTGCTATTTCCATATACATATACTGAAAGCAAATACTTCACACGTATACACAGACAATTAATACAGCAAGAAGGAAGAAAAAAAAATATGTTAAATTACCCAGTTATGGAGAAAATTGCCAAGTGAAAGATTGGAAAAGACTTTCAAAAATATAATGTTGAAAGTAGCTGTGTAATTATGCACACCATCATATTTCTTTCTACTGTTTTGTTGGAGTATTTTTTTTCATAGATCCATTAACTATGTGAAGGGTGCAAAAAACAAGATTTATGTTGTAGGAATGCAGTTAAACACTTCAGATTGCTAAAAACATTATCTTAATTATCCGCATATTATGCTCAGAAGAAAATAATTAGCCTTCTCTTTGTGAGAACTGTCAATGACAAAAATTCTTCATTCCAGAAAAATGGATTTAAGGAAAAATATTCTGAACAACTCACAATTAAGCCAGGAACAGTTGTCTTCAGACTTTTTGTTTTTAAGCACCTCAAAGTTAACTTAGCTAGAAATAGAAGGATCTTCTTCATAACATCTGTGAACTTCTGGAAAAAAATATTATCTCCGTTAGCAATTTATTGGTAATGAGAGGGAGAGGATGGGAAAGGCAACGATATCTCAAATGAGAAAAATGCAAGATACACAGTGTAATAGAAATGTGATGAGAACTAAAATGTCAATGCATTCTTGCAACAAAACTAAATCAAGTTATTACAGAAAGATAGACAGAAATGGGGAACTTTGAATTTCAACCATCCACAACTGAGGTCTCTGCTTTAGGCTCATTAACAAAATTCCCTCCCTGGTTTAACAGCAAGACAGATTCTTCAACATAACAACCTTGTGCTTAGAACAGGACTTCAGTATTTAATCTGGAGCAAATGAACAGTAATTTCTATCCTGCAAATGAGGAGTTCTCCATTCGCAACTGTTATGGGAATGAGGGAATGAGAAAAAAAAAAAAAAAAAAAAAAGACAGCTGCATCATACCACAGAACTTGGTATTAGATATTTAAATGAATGGTCAAAGGACAGTCTTTTTAATCAGTACAACAAATGAATTATGATCCTCCAAAACATGTCTTGAACAATTGCAAATAATGCAAAAATTAAGAAATCATAATCTGTTGGTAGACATAAGAGTTTAAATGAGTATATTATTTAACATCACCCTTCCTCATGTGCAAAAGACAGTGAAAACATTCCTTTCCACTTTTCATCTCTATTTATGTCATCCACTGAAAATCTTTCTTAATTTTTTTCTTACCTCAAATAGATAAGAAAAATCTTCTACTTTAAGTTTGTACAGCTTCTGGCCCACCTGAGTCCCAAGTTCCAGAAGTAGCTTTTAAATATTTCTGCAATAAACCTGGCTGCAATAAAATAGTTGGTCTTAACAGATTTTGAAATTAATAACAGCAAAAAAGTAGGCCTGGGGCTACCAAGACTTTGGTCTCCTCTACTAAATGAGATTAGGCTCAGAGATCACCCATCCCTTGTATTAATAACAGTGTTAGTTCTTAAAAACAAATAAAGATTGACGACCATGAAATTCAAACTACTTATTTTTCAAGCTGCTGTAATAGAATCTGAACTTTTTCAAGGTCAGATGAAGCAGGAGGAATGTGGAAATATGACAGCATCATGGTAACGGCCCAGAAGTTCGTTGAACTGCAGGATTACACCCTCAGAGCTGAAGAAGAGCTCAGAATTCAGTTTAATTTTGGTGTTGTTAACAGTGGGGCCAGTGTCTAGAAATAGCAATGGGTGACAAAGCATACAAATTAAATCTAAAGAGTCAGCAAGCTGCCTCTTGAGAAACAAACTTAGCTAATTAATTAATAGAATGAGATATATCATATTCAGCAGAGGCCTGGGAGAAGGGATCTCTTGATTTCTGATAACTTCTTGCACCACTCTTTCTGCAGCCTTTGTCATGTCACTGGAGGCAGGAGTCCCGGCAGCCACTTATGGTTTGGAGTACTTCTAGAATGCAACACAAAGTCTAGACATCTGGGACCTTATTTCAGCAGTGCTGAGAGCTCAAAATCAAAAATTACCTCTGAAAACGTCGTTTTTAACTTGTATTTCAAGGCTCCACCAAGTCTCCATTCGCCCAATTCTACGGGTTAGACGAAGTTGCAAATCATTATAGTAACGATAAACACGCATGACAAGAATGAGAAATGTTTGCTTCAGATTTTCCTTTTTAAAAAGTCTAAGTAAAAAATAATATTAACATAGTTTGTAGTACAAGATAATTAGTGATCACTGAGAGGTATTCATTCATGGTGAAAAATTACAACACAACATATACTGTATGGAACTAAGAAAGGATCCTAAACAATCTTCTAGTATTTCTAGCTTTCTTGAGTGTGTGTCATAGCAAAACATGTTATTTACCCAATGGACCAGAGCATTTTATATGGAAAAGATGAGCTTGTAATGGAAATGCTGACACAACCTCAACTACAACAGCATGAATGAAGACACTTTAATAACATTTTTATTGCTAATGCTAATAACATTTTTATTTTATAACATCTTTTAAGAATGAAACACCTGGGACTTGTGCTTAAAAAATATCAAGAACAGATTTGTAAGTTCTGCTCAATTCATATGATGGCAAAATAATGCAAAGAGACAAAGCCTAGTAAGTGAACTTACCCTGCCAACATTTAAAATCATTCAAGGGAAAGATAATTAATAGATAAATCCATGCATTTCTCTGGGAAAAGAAGAGGGCACAAAATATTATTGCAAAGAAAGTAGTCAGGATGAGTGGTGACCATAGCTCACAACTTTTCTACTTGTGTCCAAAGATTTCAAAAATAGCCATCGGCATCTTATTTCCCATTATTATAACAAAGGCTATAGAATAGCTAGCAAAGAAGCAGTCTCCAACATTATCTACCAGCTTCCAGTGTCCTGAATCCCTCTTAATTCGACTTCAGTTACTGTGATCTATCTCCCGTCCACTGATGAGACAAGTAATCACAGAATCATAGAATGGTTTGGGTTGGAAGAGACCTTAAAGATCCTCTTGTTCTAACCCCCCTGCATGAGCAGGGACACCTCCTACTAGATCAGGTTGCTCAGAGACACATCTAATCTCCCCTTGAATGCTTCCAGGGATGGGGCATCCACAACTTCCCTGGGCAACCTGTTCCTGGGTCTCACCACACTCATAGTGGAAAATTTCTTCCCAATGTCTAAACTAAATCTCCCCTCTTCCAGTTTGAAGCCATTATAACTTTTCCTATCACTCCAAGCCCTTGCAAAAAGCCCCTCCCCAACTTTTCTATAGACCCCTTCAGATACTAGAAAGCCATTGTAAGGTCTCTTTGGAGCCTTTCTTTTCTCCAGGCTGAATAACCTTGACTCTCTCAGCCTGTTTCCATAGTAGAGGTGCTCCAGCCCTTTGATCATCTTCATGACCCTCCTCTGGACTCACTCCAAGAGCTCTATGTCCTCATATTGAGGGACCCAGACCTGAACACAGTACTGCATGGGGGAGTTTCACAAAAGCAGAGTAGAAAGGAAGAATTACCTCCTTTGACTTGTTGGCTACATTGCTTTTGATGCAGTACAGGTTTTACTCTTCTAGATAGTTCTGTGATGTCTGTCATTACTCATCAGCTATTCCTGTCCTAGACCAGGAGGGAGCAAATTGATCATAAATGTTTTGAAACACTTGAGGTCTTCTGTCTCTGACTTCTCTCATGGTCCCTTTATGGAAAACTAAGGATTTGTATGGGCTGTCTGGGTATGTTAACTTTTCCCATACTAAGCACTTATGCATTTTTTTGATTTCTTACTATGGAGAAAACTGTTCAATGAAATATAAATGCACTGCAACTATGCAAGTTTTCTGGCAGAAGGTGAAGAAACCCAACAGAAATATCTTCTGAGATACTCATGAACAATTTAGTATATATTTTTCGCAATGCAGAACTTCTTTGCCTCAACACTGTGATTACAGCAGCTGTTAGTGTCATGAACTGAAATGAAAGCACTTTAGTTAAGCTTAGTTTCTAGTTTTCTTCCAAACATGAGATGGCTGGATTACAAACATTTCCTTTTTTTTCTTCAGTACATCTATCCTAAACTAAATATCTCCTTCTGCTCCTTCATAAACTTCTCTAGAGTAATCATAGTTTCAAATATTGTATTAGGAATGAAAAAAAATCCACCCATTTGGATGACTTTAGAACAGTTAGGCTAAAAACCAAATTGCTGAATAAATAAACAGGTTCTTCAGATATTGTCTATTTGTTAAAATGAAAATCTAGTCAACTGCTTAGATTGCTATTCAAAAAAGTGTGAAGCTATCTTTAAGCTTACACATAGTTTTATTTAAATCACTAGGAATGTGCATTAGTTGAAGTTAACGTCTGCTTGACTATCATGCTGAATTGAGGCCTCAGGTAAGAAATGATTAATTTATTTTAAGCAACAGGTAGATTAAAAAAATGAGATAAAAGCAAGTATTTCAGTAGACCTTGCTGTTCCAGCCATCAAGATAGATGTCTGCTGCACCTACTCAGCACAGCACTGAGCAGTAAATACAACCTTATTTGCATGTGAGCTGAAATGAAGGGTTCCTTCCTACTTACATCGACAGCAGTCAGACCTCTCACTGAAATGAAGAGGAGGTCAGGCACAGACTGGGTGTTGTAAATAACTTTCTTGTTGTCCTGGTTTGAGCCAGGACACACTTGTTGTTCAGTCCCAAATGGAATCCACTTGGGAGTCAGATTAAAAATGCTTATGTGACCATGTACATACAACTTAGCATCTGTGTGGTCACTGTGAGATTGAGTAACACCATTGTTATTGTGCAGCACTTTCAATGTATGAAATTTGAAAAATATTCAGTGCTTAAAATGCTCCTAAAGTCTAAGACTATCTTACACAATACAGAAGTGTTGTTTCTCTCTGATATCCAGCTCTGATATAAGCCTGAATAGTATTATGTTGATCTTGCTAAAATACCATGGCTCACATGTATTTTGAAGCTGCAAGCCTGAAAGGTTTTGCTGGACATCTCTTGGGAATTAGTATCTCTTCTATCATTTCCAGAACTTCTTGTTTTGGGTTTCTGAATGTGAAATGTGATGGGCATAAAAGTTAGCAAAACATTCTGCAGGTTTTAAAAAAAGGGTGGATTCATCTTTATTTTTCATTATTAAAAAATATTCTTGCCTAACTGGTCCTTCCTTAACTAGTTTTGAAGTTTTTTAGTGGCCTGAAGTTGCAACATGGGAGGTTTAGATTGGAACAGCCTGCCAAAGGAGGTGGTTGAGTCACCATCCCTGAAGGTATTAAAGAAGTGTGTAGATGTGGCACTTCAGGGCATGTTATAGTGGCCAAGGTTGTGGCTTTTTGTGGTTTTGGTTGTGCTCGTTGTTGTTACTGGTTTTTGTTTGTTTGTTGTTTTGTTTTGTTTGTTTGTTGGTTGCTTGATTGGTAGGTTGGTTTGTTCTTGTTTTGGTTTGGTTTAGGTTTTTTGTGTTGATGGTTGGACTCGGTGATCTCAGAGGTTGGTCCTTTCCAACCATGATGATTCTCTGATTCTCTAATTCTCTGATTCTGCAACAGCTCCTGTGACTGTCATATTTTTGTAATGTACATTTCTTCACCTTGTTTTCAAACTTTGAATGTTTATACTAATCCTGAGGGCAAACTAATGAAAACTTTAGGTGTCCACATTAGGAGAAAGAGAATGGTAGAAGAGTCCTGCTCTCTTTACAGGAGTAATTAACATCATCTAAACCTTTTCCAGAGGTAGGAGCCTCCCTTTAAAGTACTTACTTCACTTTTGTTTGAGAAGCAGCCTGAAAAAAAGCCCTGAAGGTCTGCAGAGTGAGAGGCAGGGACAGTGTCCTCCCTGTACTCTTCTGAGGACAAATATCCCAGCCCCTGGTGTTCAGGTTGCCCTGCAATATTAGCAATACCAAAGAGAATCTCATATACATACACATGTATGTACAATTGTCTCATATATCTGTTACATTTCTATATACTTTATAAATCTTGAAGCTAATATTCCCTAATTTTATATTATTGGACAGCAAAAAAATTTATGCCTTTGAGTTCATACCGTAATGAATGTAATGTCCAGCACAAGGCAGAATACTGTATTACTGTTCCTATCTTCTTTATGTGCATAAAACTCATGAGATTCTTTTTATTCATATATTGATGAGGGAAGGATTTTTCCAGTTAAAGTAATAATGAAAACTTGTAAAGAGTTTGGTAACAATGGAAAATTTTTGCTGTGATTGGTCTAATAAACCTGTGCCAACAGCTCCCTCTATGTACCATAAAAAAGATGCTAGCAAATGCATTTCTCTTCCAGAGAAAGTTATTAGTAAGGAAAAATAATAATTTCTGTGTCACTTACTCTATCTACATTGAGGATTAAGAAAGTTCCAATAAAAAGTATCAATAGGTGTTACCTGCATAATGATAGTAATGCATTTTCCTGTTTAAATTTTTCTTGATTATTTACTCTATGACTCTTGATGATTCATTCAATTCTCTTCTTAATCCCATTTTACATACACAGGTTATTGTCATGCAGATAGTTATTTGAGTACACAAAATGGAACAATGCAATAAAAGGGCAGTAACTAATGTTATCTGTGTAAAGCTGGGAGATGCAAGATGAGTGAGCGTGGAGGATTATCTAATGAGAGCTGCACATCTGCTTGAAAAAGATTGTTACACTATTAAAAAGGAGCAGCACTGTCTGCTGGGGAGGGCACTGGTGAAGAAATCAGGAGGTTTTGTTCCTCATTCTAACTTGTTGCTTTTCTTCTGTGTGACAGCAGCTGGGTGGTCTCATTCCCCTCTCTTGCATCTCTTCTCTGTTTAACTCATGAAAACTTCAAGGTGTGTTTGAACTGTAACCGCGGGCTGACACGTCCATCGCCATGGGCTGTGTCTGTTACACAGAATTTAGGTGGTAAATGTGTGTTGGATGAACTGAGATAATTTCAGTGCAAGCCTGTAAAAATAATGAAAAATGAGAGTCTTTTTTCAACATATTTCATAGCAGGTTACATGGGGTTACATAAACTTGTATTTTCCATAGGCTGAAGCCTGTTTTCAGTCTCTGGTACCCAACTGACACCCAGGCAAGCTGCTAAACTGCAGACATTTGACTGTGACTCTAACCATGGGTGGTGCCTGCAGCATCCACCACAAATTTGTCTTGATAGATGCTTTTGCCATCAGCTTCCTAAAACTAACAGCAGAATTAGTGAGTCCTCTTGGACCTGAATTCAGATCAATTCCACTAAGCACGTTTTACTTAATTAACAGAAACACAGAAAACAAGCAACACTTTTTTTTTTCTTTTTTTCTTTTTTTTTAAAATTCTATAGATTCACAGTTATTAGACATTGGGCATATCTTATCTACTTGCCAAATAATTTATCAAATACATTACAGAGTCAGAACATGACACAATCACCATGTGGAAATTTACTTGGCAGAGCGTGTCAGAAGCACAAACCACCGTTTTTCTGCTGAAGTTTAAAATTAATACTCAGGGGAAGGAAGGGAAGAAAAGGCAAGGCAAATTAGGTTCATCCTGGATATTCTGTATTTCTGAAATTAAGTTTTAGAAATTTCATATGGGATTCAACAAGAACATATGTATGTAAAAGTGTTTACCTACAAGCACAGGAAGCCTTTCAGCATGCATGCACTTGGACAGGTAAAAAAGGAAATGAGTCAAAGCTCAGGGAGCCCTTCAAAACTGCTGTTCCCACCCTTGCTGTTTCCTTCCCAATATGTGTGTTTTTTCTATATGTTTTTACTGTACTCTGATTCCTTTAAAAAACATCATCAGAGATCATCCTTTTAGGCAATCCCTTGCTCTCCTCCCAGAAGTCTGCAGGACACAAAGCTGTTAATCTCTTCATATCTTTTGGTTTACTGGCACCTAGATGCTACAGTGGAAAACATCTTTTCCACTGTACCCTCCTAGTTCTGTACTAATGTCTCCATTTACTTCAGAAAACTTACAGCCGAATTGGTAGAGTCAAAGAAAAAAAAAATTGTTCAAGTCCCAGGAGCTGAGGGACTTGTGGCCCAGACCACCACAGCACTGTAGTGACAGCTGCCCCTTCAACAATAGATGAAACTCTGGCAGTTTTCTCTGCAGTCAGACTTGTGTCCTCCAAAGTCCTCCATTCCATCTGTCCTGCCCACACCTCTGGTTTGGCTCTTTTCTAATCCCTTACTGGCTCCTCTTCTCTTCAAATAGGTGCTCCCTGTGTCACACACTCCCCCAAAATGCCATCTGTGTGGTTTCTTTCAGGCCACTAATGCAAAGCTCTTGGATAGCCCCCTATTTACTTGCTTCAGAGATGCACTTACAGGTCCCACCGCCTGAAACACTGCAATCAAGCTGACAACACAACCAATCAAGGTCTGACCTGCTGCCGTTTCCTAGGAAACTCAAGCCACTGCCACAGAAATAGATTGTACACAGTGGAAGGAAACATATATTTTGGGTGAAGGGGGAAGAAAAAAAAAAGAAAAAAAGGCATTTCAGATTTTTTCTCAATACTTCTGAGTTATTACAAACCACTTCTAAAATAAGTAATGAAAAATACTCTTGTTAAGAAAGATTGAGTGATGATGGTCATGTAAGTACTCAAAGCCAGGCAGAGAGCTTCCAAGAAAGACTATGAGCTGGGGCAGCTTGAGTGCTTGTTCTTGCTTTGCTAGTGAGTCACTTAATAACCCTTGCCAAGTCCTTGCCAAAAGATTTCCAAGTCATTAAGTCCATAGTTCCAATTTACAAGTTCAGATCAAAACAGGTTGAATACCTGAAGAGGAAAACTTGAACAAAAACATTAAGATCATCATTCTGGAAACCCTGGAAAAACTACTAACAGGCAAGACCACCTCTTCTCCCTGAGGAACCACCACTACTTTTTACACCAATGAGTCTGCTTAGTAGATCTATTTATAATTTGGAAAAGCTTTAACTGTTATTTCTCCTTGGTGGAATGATTTATTATACACTGTGATTTACAATTTATTTATAAATCAAGGTAGTTCACATTGACTTTTGAATCAATGTCCAGCTGCTTTAACACAGGCTACAAGATATGATAATTTCATCTTAAAGTGCTCTAAGAAAAGGGTTTTATTTCCACTGATCATGAAGTGAGCCTAGGGTGACTGGCTCAAGATATCTAACTCCATTTCTCTTTATTTAGTTAGATGAATTCTGCCCATCACTGACTGTGGGAAGGTGGAGATTAAAATAAGGCTTTGAACCCTATGGAGTAATTTAAAAGCTATTTCAGAAAAGTTTTAGGAAATTTTAGAAATGGACTTTGGGAGAAAAGTTGAGGTAGTTTTGTTGGGGGAGTGAAAATGTCCTTCTGGACTGTAGTTCTGCTCTATAAACAAATACTATGGAGGACACAGGAAGCTTAGGTTATTCTGACTTTGGGTGGAGATTATGAGGACGGAAACTCAGGAGGACAGGAAAGGGAGCTGAGGACTTAGTCCTGTAGTTTCACACTGAGTCTTTGAAGGATATAGCTTCAGTGTGTACGTGCCTGGCTAACTCGTGGCACTACCTATAAGTATGTGCAGCAGATGCATCATAATTAGTTGAACATGAGCTCAACCTTAGTGTAATCAAGTCAGTGACTGTGTGGGTCCTGGGCAGAGGGTAACAACTGACCCCTTCCCACCTGCTGGGAAGTGATTGCTTTGCTATCCATCCTAGCTTTCTGGTGACTTTTTATGGTTTTGGACTCTGGGCAATTGTCTTTGATTTGCATCTGAAGAAAACAAACCAAAACAAAACAAAAAAGCAAGCAAACAAACAACAACAGCAACAACAAAAGCCCAGCCAAACAAAATAAAACCAGAAACTAATCTGAAGACAGATTTGGACATTGGAGGCAAAGGTGACTACATTCACTCAGACCAGACAGCACTCAGACAACATCATCATTCTGAAAGGGGATGGAAATGGCTGCTTTCCCAAGAGAGCATGGATGCCTGTTGCTCCTCCTTAAGTTCAGTTCTCTGTCAAGCACTTTCTTCTCAAAATCTTTCACTACTTTCTGGTGGTGTGTCTCTTCACAGTCCTCTTCTGTTCTGTATTGTGGCTGTGGTACATTATGTGACAATTAATGAAAACTGTTAAGCAAAGCTTCTAGCTATGAGACAGCCAATAGATTAATTAACAGGAAAAGAGGTTTTGGGATAGAAAAGTGAAAGGAATCTCTGTCGGGCTGCTCACAGTCTAATGCTAATAACAAGCTAGTTTTAAGAAGAATAATCTGAGTTTCTCATAGGGTTCTTCCTAAGCCTCTGAATATGTCAGTTGCCTTTTGCAGTGTCCATGAGGTAAATCAAATCCATCCAGGGAAGTAAGATCAATCTTGAGCTTTTAACCATCCACTCACATACACGTTCTGTGTCTTCATCCAAAGCCTTCAAGGCTCCTGCCACCCATCCTTAAGCCATAGATCATCATCAGTCTCCAAGCAGAGTATGAAATGACTTAAAATATAATCTCTCTATGCCCACAATTTGAAGTCAAGCATGTTGTTCAGATAGAACCAAAAGCAATGTGTTTGTGGTCCCTAGTGGTTGAGGAATAAAAAGGAGTTCAACTGCATTGTAATTAGTGTAATCAACACACTATGGATTCTTGTTTAAATCTAGAGACAGACACAAGTTGTTTTTTTAGGGACTAGAAATAGTTCAAATTCCAGTTTTATAAAATTTATTAGCCATTTAATACAGCTCTTTAAATGCTGCTCAGCAGTGTCTTCTCATTTTGCATGTTTTTTTTTTAAATAAATTATTTATAATGCCCATTAACTTTTCCCATCTAGACAACTGTAACAATGTCTCTCTGGCCATCATTGAACAGTTAATAATTAAAAGTTGAGTGTCATATGCTTACTGTCAGTCAAGCAGCACCACCAGTATGTCTTGTAGGACTCAAGACTGCTAAAATTTCTTCTGGTTGGTCTGGCAGGAAAGAACAGCTGCAAAAATAGAGCACAAGTTGGAAGAGACTTGTATTTTACTAAGCGATCCTAAGAGACTTAATTGATGGTATTATCGTGCTTGAAATCTTCCTGGTATATAAGAAACATATATAGGAAGGTGCTCTGAACTTCCAGTGTTTCTGGACTTTTTCAACACCCTGCAAGACCTCTGAGAAGAGGTTTCTTTTAGACAGTAGTATTATTATTTTGTGCCTGAAAGAGAAGGAAGACCTAGAGTTTATTTTTGTGGCTGGGAAGTTGAAAACTGAAGTTCAGTTTCCTCTTTCTCCCAAGATTTCACCCATTAATACTTACAAGATGTCTAAAAATAATGATGTTGCCATGTACAATAAGAATGTACAGTCTTTACTGGAAAGTATTACAGCCTCATAACAAAGGCCACAGCAGATGAAAGCAGGGGCTGGGACAACGAAGTATTCCCCACTTTAGGAGAACATGATTGTGACCATGTAAAGAGCCTGAAGCTGCAGAAGTCTATGGGACTTGATGGGGTCCATCCATTGGTCCTGAGAGAGGCTAAGTGCAAGATTCTTCACCTGGGTCAGCACAACCTGAGGGAAAAATGCAAGCTGGGGAAAGGATGGATAGAGAGCAGTCCTGAAAAGAAGGAATTGGGGGTGGTAGTAGATGAAAAGCTGGACATGAGCCACTAGTGTGCGCTCGCAGCCCAGAAGGCCAATTCTGTCCTGGGCTGTATCAAAAGAAGTGCAGCCAGCAGGGCCAGGGAGGTGATTTTCACCCTCTGCTCCAGTGAGACCACACCTGCAGTACTGCGTACAGCTCTGGAGCCCTCAGCACAGAAAAAACATGGACCTGTTGAAGAGGGTCCAGACAAGGGCCACCAAGATGATCAAAGGCCTGGAACAGCTCTGCTATGAAGACAGGCTGAGAGAGTTGGGGGTGTTCAGCCTGGATACAAGAAGGCTCCAGGGAGACCTTCTAGCACCTTCCAAGACTTGAAAGGGGCCTACAAGAAAGCTGGGGAGGGGCTTTTCATCAGAGAGGGTAGTGATAGGACAAGGGGTAATGGTTTTAAACTGAGAGAGGGGAGATTTAGGTTAGACATCAGGAAGAAATTCTTCACCATTCAGGCAGTGAGGCGCTGGAACGGGTTACCATTGGAGGTTGTGGATGCCCCTCCCTGGAGGTGTTTAAGGCCAGGTTGGATGAGGCTTGTGCAACCTGGTCTAGTGTGAGGTGTCCCTGCTCATGTCAAGGAGGTTAAAACAAGATGATCTTTAAGGTCCCTTCCAACCTTTACCATTCTGTGATTCTATGATTTCTATGTGACTATGCCACAAAGTCCTGCTGCTCCATCATCCCTCTGCCATTTCTTGCTTTCCTCTTCTCAAAGGAGTTGTAGAGTTAAGGAGGGAAATAAGCAGTGATCTTTTTTTTTTTTTTTTTTCTTTTTCTCTATGAAATTTAGGAGTATTGTGCAATATGAGGTCCTGCCTCTTTTGGGACAGTATTTTAACCAGAAAACATATTAATATATCAACTATAGACATGACTTAGGCTGTCTTGTCTTGTTGTAATAAGCATATGTTCCACACTGAATTCCAGGTTCATGGAGAGTTTTCTCTGGTGACCTGACTGAGAGCTTCTACTACACGTAGAGCTGAAGTTCAGATGTAACATATATATGTAAGATAAATAATTAATTTGCTCAACATAGCTCCTTATTTGATATCTGCTGTCTGAAGTATATGGCTCTTACCCAGCATTAAACAAGACATTGAGGTGGTAATTTTGACCTTGGATTATATTTTATAAAATATGGATCCCTAAAGTTAGTCAGTACAGATTGCATACTTTATTGGACCTACTCCTTCATTTGACAGGTGATGTGAACTGTAACCAAGGATAATTAGCATTTCCCAAACCTCCAGAAAATTGTGAAGATCATGACATTAAAGAGAGAGAACTGCTCAGAGGCTGAGGTTACAAAGAGGACTGCATGGAAAGTAATTTTTTTCTGTCTTGTTAAAATTCTGGAGAATTCTTTTGAATTCTGTCTGCTCTGTACCAAAGTGAAGACAGAACCAAGATGTGCTCCACATCAATCAAATCAGGGGACTCACCAGGCTTTAGCTCTACTGTTACACCCGTAACCTGATGTCACCCGGGGAGACAGGGCACACCAGGCTGACTAAGGAAAAGTGGCTTCATCCTGGCTGAAACCAGAACATGTGAGCACTGATGGATATTGCATTTTATTCACCCCTATGAGTGTCCTAGTTGTGCATATTAACTACTCCAGAACGAGTGTCTTTCCAGTCTGCTATGGGCTGTGATATATCTCCCACTGAGACTTCTTCAGACACTTCTGAGAGAAGAGTTTCTGCACAGCAGATTTTTAGTGAAGAATCAGTTCACTGAACAACTTACCAATGAGGTCTAGTGATGGGAGCCTGTCTGAAGTTTTTTGCATTTGTAAAGATATTTCCACTTAGAGAAATATGTATATTTCACATGTAGGGTATATTTTCTGGAATTCCTTTTAACACATTTTAACATTACAAAGTTTCTTAAGAGGTTCCACCAGATCTAGCAAGATAGACATTTACCAAAATGGAAGACAAATCCAGTCTTTAATTTCAGCTTTCACATTAGTTCTATATTTCTTGCCGAGATGCCTTAACAAGATGTACAAAACATAGTTAAGAACTATTGATCTTAGTTGAAATTCAGCCTCTAAGTATGTTTAGAAAGATAAAGAGGAACAGACTGGGTCAAATTCATAGAAAAGAGAAGTAACAACTCTCATTATGCCACCAGCTCATTTCACTCTGACACCAGTGGACACACTATATTTTCTTAAATAATCATTGATTGAATACAGCGTGGGGTTTTGTTTGCTGAAATGCATTGCTTAGAATTGTCCCCAGGATATTTACCATTATTATGTCCTTACCAATTCTTTGGCTATTTTGCTGTTTCTCTAGTTGATAACCCTGCTATTCCCCCATGCTTAATCCTCCCCTGGACTCTGCTGCTTGATTGTATGGAGGTGTTATCACCACTGATTGACTGGCCATGTCTTTTATTCCCTTTCTGTTTGTGTGGGTAGGGGGTTAAATCACTGAAAAGAAGGATTAGCCGCAGGTTTACAGCTAGGAACTCGGCACTTAGATGACTGGTTTCATGGCAATTAGATACTGGCAGGTCCCAAGCATTGCCATTGCGAGGTTATTGAACAATTTGAAATCCAAAGGAGTTCTTTGCATCCTGTAGCTTTTCCCAGCATTTTAGATTTTTTTATTTTTCCTTTCCTCCTCTCTGAGTTAAAAATTTCTTTTCCATCTTGGAAACACTATTTGTCCTGTTCTCTGCCTACATCTGATTGCATCCCTGTTGGTACAAAAGTCCTCTCCTGATTTTTTTAATCATAAGTTTATTCCTTTTTCTTCTTTTCATCATGCATTCTTATGTATGGTGTCTGACCTGCTTGAAAGAAAACCTCCACATAACTTGCAAACTGGCTTGACTACCTTTGACACTAGACAACAATCATATTGATTTTCAGGAATGGTTATTCACACACAAACCTTAACAGCCCCGGCACCTGCGTATCTATCGAACACTTTTGGTAGCCTCTGTTTCTGTGCATCCTCTTGGGTCAATGAACAAACTGCTGCTGTCAATTGTATCCATTCGACCAGCACCTCCAGGGAATAAAGAGGAATCACAGCTACAGAACCAAAGGTTAGAAAAATTCATTAAAAAAATAATGAATCCCTCAGTTCCTAAGCACCAGCCTGGCAAAGATATTTAATTACTTGCTGGTCTTCACTCATATCCTCTTAGTGAGGTATGTGTTTATGAACTTCTGTTAGATTGGAATCAAATACACTTTGAATTCTGCATTTAAAATAATAATTAAAAAATAATTTAAAAAATTGAAATTATTGTGACAATACTGATGCAGAAAGATTGCAACCATTTTAAGCACAGCTATCTAATAATTTTGGTTTTCTTTTATAATGGGACAGTTCCAATTTATGCCCAGCCATGAGTTATGAATGCTGCTTTATCTGTTGGAATAGGATATCTGTGCACATAAATTTGCCCATGTGCACAGCTACTAATCACATCTCTCTGGCTACTCCTGAGCATTTTAAAGACAATTGCATTTTTATTGTGAATTGCCTAGGAGGTATTGCCAAGGTCTGCAGCTCCGTTTATCTCTTTATCTCTATTAAACAATGTTTGTATGAAGTTCTCAAAAGGTGAGCGCAGCAAAACTGTGCAACACTTTAAACATTTAATTTAACACTTTAAACATTAAAGTCCCACCAAGAAACTCCTGCCCCCTTCTCACCCTCCCATTTTATGCCTCTGGGTCTTTCCAAAGTTTTAATGAGTGTCATTGTCAATGGATAGTTACTTGAAATCTTTATCTTTGGTCTTTGTCAACAAACAGAAAGAGAACCAAAGTAAACAAAATCTCTTTAGACTAGTACTACTATTTAGTTAAATGTAGCTTACCATGCAGCTATGTGAGTGTAGCATGCAGCTGTTTCATGAAAGGTCTCAGCATTTTCACTCAAGATATAAACATCTAATCTTTTTCTACTGACTTTCCTCATCTTAATGCACTGTGCTTTGTTGGTTGACTGTTTCAGGAAAGTGCAGTTGAAGGACATAAAAGTGAATGCCATTATACACAATTGAAATGTTGTACCATTTATTTAAAGGTATTAATATCTGAGAGATGTTTGTCATCAGATAGACTGGGGTTAAGTTTTTGGTTTTATTTTTTCCACCTTGAATGAAGTTTTCCTTATCAGGTTTCTTATAGACAGTGAGTGAGACATGACATAACTTGTCTGCCAATATCTTTTCAATAGCTCTCTCAGAGTAGAGTGATTTATTGTCATATAGATCCCTTGGGATCCAGGAAACTGAGGGTTTATGTCTGCCACTTGCCTAATCCCCAATTATCCCTGCTTCTCCTTCTCAGTTGCTTTTCATCTGTAAAATGGAGAAAAAGATACTGCTTCCTTTGTAAGAGGTCAGAAGTTTCCTGGTCGCCTGCTATTGTTGAGCATCTTTACATTTCCAAAGGGCCTAGACCCTTTGTTGAAATGAAACCCATCAAAATTAATAATTCTTAAAAATCTCAGTGCATCATTGCAACAACTCAGGATCATCATCAAACGCTCTGGAATGTTTGACTGCAGACCCCAGAACCTTCCAGAACAATGCGCAAGTGCAGAAGGTCAACTGTATGTTGCTACCCCGAGGGTGGTTTCTGGGGGACAGGACATTATCAAAGGGGTGAAAGCACCACTTGCTTGTCCACCCATAACCCATGGACCAGGACCAGAGGCTGGAGGCTTGCAAAGTGGGACACTTTGAAAAAAACCTCTGGAATGAGAGGGTGTTGATATATCTGTCCTGTCTTCTCATCCATTTTTCCTTCTTTCCTTCACCAGTTACTGGAGTAGTCATTGTAAGCCAACAACTTCATGTTGCTTGCCATTAACATCTAACTAGTGACCTCTTCATAAAGCTTTTGTTGTGGTTTCTGTAGGCCATATGCAATGGCTTCTTTTTTTCACCTCACATTGCAGCCACAGAGACGCTCCTGGAGTATAAAAGAGATTCACCTCCCTCAAAACCCACCCAGTGGGGTGAGACAATCATCTACTTCCTTTATTTTTCCATGTTTCAGACAGACCTATGTTACTTCCCTCAAACACAGGAACACTCCCATGAAGAAACTTTATAAATGCATCCAAGTAATAAGGCACCACTGTTCTCACATTTCCTGGCATGAACCTCTTCTGCTTTTCCAAAAGCATTTTCAGTAAGAAGACTCTGACATTGTTGTGCATCCTGTGTTTGTTATTACAGCACATTTCCAGTCGTTCTCTGTCTAGGATATAGTATAGATACAGACAGCAGAGTTAGCACACTTCTCTTAGCATAACTCTTTCTAGATTCTTGGAAGATAACTTGTCTTTGACCAAAGCATTTTGTTTGATATTGAAATAAAATGGCTCACCCCTCTGCTAACAGCATGCATTTCCTGAAAAAATGCTTAAACTTTTTCTTCATTGTCATATTTTCTTTCACTTAGGTCTGGGAAGAGGTTATCTGACATCCATTACCTGACATGATAGGTTTATAAGATGGTAATAACCTTTAAGTTCAGCTTGTCAGAGCTTAAATCTGAGCAAATTTCTGTTAAAAGGAGACCAAAAAGAAAAAAAAAAAATTATGAAAATAAATATTCTGTAAAGCCTCTTGAGATAATCTGTTCTTTCTAAGATACAAGTTTTTGTATTATGTATTTCAGATTTTCACCAATAAAGTATAAATTATTAGAAATATATCTGAAAACCATGGAGTTTAGGGACTCCGATCAGCAATATATGCAAAATGAAGATGTTTGAGAAGTGCAGCCATGATACAAAAGCCTATGGTAACCTTTGTTCATCCCAGAGCTTACCATTGGATTTATTGCTACACTGACCTTTTTCTCCATTCTATAAAGCCATATTGGCACCATTTTCAGTAACCTTTGACACCTTAGAGGCAAAACGTGCATGACAATCTCTTACAATTCTAGTGCAAGTTTCTTTCCTGCAAAATGGTGAGCAATCAGAAGTGAGCTTGTACTGCTCTTCCTTATGTCCTGTTTGCTCTTGGCATGATGAAGCATTGGATACATAATGATTTTATTTTTCTTTTACATTTCACCATTATCTGGCACTTAGACCACCCTCCATGCAATGTCTCTCAAACCATTTTTCCCCAAAGACAGCTCAGCTCCTTTCCAGTTGTCTATTGGAAACAGCCCCCTCTCTGTGCTAGATCTCTGTGTTTGAGAAATGCTTAAAATATATTTGTTTTCTCTTTTGGAAACATTGCCGGGGATTACCCTAAAATCTAGTAGTTTGAGGAACATTTTCTGTTATAACCTAATTTACTAGTGTTGATGGAGCTGACTTGTCCGTGTGGCACTGCTGAGTATCAGTGAAATCCCTTTCTGAGCACATCACTGGATATTAATGCACAAAAGTATCTCAAGATTATCCATAAAATTATTATAATATTTGTACTATTTTGTTTGTGGAACACATGAAACTTTGGGATCTCTTTGTTGAAAAATGTTGACCTCAGCTTTGAACTAAAACTTAATGGAGGGCTATTTTACTGGTTTTTACTGGGATAGAGTTTGTTTTCTTAATGGTAGCTTGTTTGGGGCAAGGTTTTGGATTTGTGCGTAAAACAGTGTTGGTAAGTTGCAGTTCTTCCACAGCATCAAAGCCTTTTCTGCTCCTCACACCACCCCAACAGCAAGTAGGCTGAGGGTGCACAAGGAGTTGGGGGAGGACACAGCTGGCACAGCTGACCCCAGCTGACCAAAGGGATATCCCATACCATGCAATGTCATGCTCAGCAATAAAAGTCAAAGGAAGAGGGAGGAAGAGGAGGACATTGTGAGTGATGGTATTTGTCTTCCTAAGTCACTGTTACATGTGATGGAGCAGTGTGCCTAGGTGGCCAAGAAGGCCAATAGCACCCTGGCCTTCAGTGGGGATGTTGTGACCAGCAGAAGTAGAGAAGTGATTGTGATCCTTGGTCGGCACTTGTGAGACCGCACCTTGAGTACTGTGTTCAGTTCTGGGCCCTTCACCACATGAAAGACCCTGAGTTGCTGAAACATGTCCAGAGACTAGAAGCCAAGCTGGTGAACAATCTAGAGAACAAGTTGTATGAGAAAAGACTGAGGGAACTGAGATTGTTTAGTCTGGAGAACTGGAGGCTGAAGGGGAACCTCATTGCTCTCAACAGCTCCCTGAAAGGAGGTTGAAAGGAGGTGTGCTTTGGCCTCTTCTCCCAACAATAGGACAAGTAGCACAGTATAACAATAGGAAATGGCCTGAAGGTGTGCCAGGGGAGGCTTAGACTAGATATTCGGAAGAATTTCTTTACCAAGAGAATAGTCAGGCACTGGAACAGGCTGCTCAGGGAGGTGATGGAGTCACCATCCCTGGAGGTATTCAAGAAACGTGTAGATGTGGCCCTTCAGGGCATGCTTTAGTGGCCACAGTGGGTTTTTTGTGGGTTGTGTGTTGTTGTTGGTTTTGTGGGGTGTGTTTTTTTATGCTGTTGTTGTTTGGTTTTTAGATTCCCACTGGATGGACAGTTAATTTGGTGTTCTTTTCCAGCTGTGAAGATTCTCTCTGTGATTCTGTGTCGGAGTCCTGTTTTCCTGCAAATGCCCAAGGACCTGTGTGACCATGGGAAGCAGAGAACAAACTCTTTATTTTTTTTTTTCCTGTGTGTGCAGCTTTTACTTTACTTATTAAACTGTCTTTATCTCAACCCACAATTTTTCTCAGTTTTACACTTCTGAGTCTCTCCTCCATCACACTGGGTGGGCAGCCTGAGTGGGCAGCTGTGTGGGGCTGAGCTGCTGGCCACCACTAAACCACAGCAAAGATTTACTATCTTAAAAAGGTATTTTACAAACCCCAAATTCTAAGACTTTTGGACCAATTCATGATGGATGCCTCAAGCAAACAGGATTACAATGGAATGAATATCATAAGAGAAAGAAATGTTCTGAGAGGGATTAAAAAAATAATTATGTAAGACATTAGGCAGTTTTACCGAGACAGAGAAGGTCCTTCTTAATGGGGAGGAAATGTGTACAAACACTCCCTTGCTAGACTAAAATTGCTTTATATTTGCACTTGGCTCTGTCACTCCTATTGTGATCAACAGTAACAGCAAATGTTCTCTCTTTTCATTTCAGAACAGAACCACATTGGTGTAATATGCATAAAATGCAAATCTGAAGTGTGCCAAAAGCCTATTTTGGGTAGTAGCTGGGGACAATTTTAAAATGTATTGCTCATGCAAACTGCATGAATTTCAACCATGGCAAGTGCAAGGTTCTGCACCTGGGCTGGGGCAATCCTAAGTACAAATACAGGTTGGTCGGAGAAAAGATTAAGAACAGCCTGGAGGAGAAGGACTTCAGAGTGATGGTGGACAAGAAGCTCAACATGAGCCAGTAATGTGTGCTTACAACCCAGAAAGCCAACCATGTCCTCAACTGCATCACAAGAAGCGTGCTTGAGGAAGGTGTTTCTCCCTCTCTACTCTGCACTCTTGAGACCCCACCTACAGTACTGTGTCCAGTTCTGGAGCCTTCAACACAGGAAAGACATTGTGCTCCTGAGGAAAGTCCAGAGGAGGGCCACAGATGATCAGAGGGCTGGAGCACCTCTCCTGTGAAGACAGGCTGAGAGAGTTGGGATTGTTCAGCCTGGAAAAGAGAAAGCTCTGGGAAGACCTTACAGCAACATTCCAGTACCTGGAGAGTCTACAGGAAAGCTGGAGAGGGACTTTGTAATAGGGCTTGTAGTGAGACGATAAGTGGTAATGGATTAAAACGTGGATAGATTTAGATTGAACATTAGGAGGAAATGCTTCACTGTGAGGGTGGTGAGATACAGGAACAGGTTGCCCAGGGAAGTTATGGATGCCCTGGAAGTGTTCAAGGCCAGGTTAGATGGGGCTTTGAGCAACTTGATCCAGTGGGAGGTGTCCCTAACAAATGCTGGAGGGTTGGATCTAGAGGATCTTTAATGTTCCACCCAACCCAAACCATTCTGTGATTCAGTGATTCTATTAAATATCTCCAGTTGAAATGTCAGAAAAATGTGTTCTGAAGGAGTGCATCTACAAGCAGCAAACTCCTTCCAGACTGACAGTAAAAATCCACCTAATCAGAGAAAAGTACCAGATCAAATAATTTTTTTAAAAGTGAGCCATTTTACCATCTTACAGATCCAAATTACCTACTGTGATGGTTACGATCAGTAGTTAAAAGAGAAACAAAACAAGAAATGGCCAAATTAAATGGCAAAAAAGAAAAAAGGTTGAAAAAAATCATTTATGAAGCAGACAGATAATTTCAAAAAGCTTTCATACTAGGAATAGGGCACCATTACAATGAGAAAACCTTTAATTATGTTGTAAAGGTCTGATATTCCACTGAAATGTCATTTCAAAATAAACTTCTAACAGTTAATTATCAGTGATATTTAACTTGTGGGAAAATTAAATATCACCACACACTCCTGTGATCATTTTATTGCTTTTGTAGACATTTTAATATTTTAATGGTTTCCAAGTAACAATGAAAAAGGCATGCCACCAAGTATGTTTTCTTGGCTTTCTGTGGATAACCATATAACCTTTTCTTTTTCTTCTTCCTACAAAACAGACCTCAGAGTCAGTGAGGGACAGGACTGAGGGGAAACCTTTTGGGAACAAATATGGGACTAAACATGGCTACAATTCCCTTAGCCATTGTAATTCCTGGCAAAGAGCTTTATTAAATCTTATAACTAGAAATACAATACTGAATGAACAAATACTGTAGCCCTGTTAGTATTCAGCTAGCAAACCAGATGAATGTGCACTGTTCCAGTTAGTTCCAGTAAGTGACACATGTTTTATCCAAAGCTTGTAAAATGTGCAGTGCAATTGGACCTGAGGATATATGGAGTGACCTCTATCATGCACAGACTGGAAGACTGAAACAAGAAACCTCCTGTGCTCCTGTTGTATAAATCAATACTATACAAGCTAAAGGACTGAGACAGCCTGGAAAATGTATGAATTTTAACACCAGAAGAGAATATAATGTGCATGACTATTCAACCAGGCATTCCAATTGAATTTGCTCTTGAAATAGATAGGTCCAGGCATCCACAACAGCTGAGTTTTATCCATCCGTTTCTAAGGTAAGCCAATGAAGACATGAATCATTAAAGGACTTTGTCTCAAGAATGCTGATTTGTCCCACACTGCAACATTTAATTGCCTGCTTCTAGCTTTCAGTTCCAAATATTGTGCCACCAAAAGTTCAAAAATCAATAACACTACTATCTTAAAATATTTAAGTCAGCCTGAGATGAGCATTATAAAAAAGGATGGGGAAAGGATAGAATAACTGCTGGATCCACATAGGTCCAACTCTGGTGTTGAAAGTATTAGCTGAAATATTCACCCAAATTCTCATCTCCAGGGGCTTTACTTGAATCATAGAATCATAGAATCATTAAGGTTGGAAGGGACCTTAAAGATTATCCAATTCCAGTCCCCTTGTCATGAGCAGGGAACCCTACCACTGGATCAGGTTGCACAAAACATTGTCTAACCTGGCCTTAAACACCTCGAGGGATGGGGCATCAACAACCTCCCTGAGCAGCCTATTCCAGTACTTTACTACCCTCATGGTGAAGATGTTTTTCCTTAGGTCTAACTTAAATCTACCCTCTTTCAGTTTAAAACCATCACCCCTTGTCCTATTACTATCATGTCTGTTGAAAAGCCCCTTCCCAACTTTCGTGTAGCCCCTTTCAAGTACTGGAAGGTGCTATAAGGTCTCCCCAGAGCCTTCTCTTCTCCAGGCTGAACAGCCCCAACTCTCCCAGCCTGTCTTCATAGCAGAGGTGCTCCAGCCCTTGGATCATCTTGGTGGCCCTTCTCTGGACCCTCTCCAACAGGTCTGTATCTTTCTTGTGCTGAGGGCACCAGAACTGTACACAGCATTCCAGGTGGGGTCTCACCAGAGCAGGGTAGAGGGGCAGAATCATCTCCCTGGCCCTGCTGGCCACACTTCTTTTGATGCAGCCCAGGATGCAGTTGGTCTCTGGGCTCCAGCACACACTGGCGGCTCATGTCGAGCTCATGTCAAGATACCGTAATATGTGGAACATGATATAAATCCTGGAAATTGAAGGTATTGGAATTTTTGGTAAAGTCAACAATCTCTTGCATGAAACAAAAAAACTGGTGACTTTGCTTGTTCTTGTAAATTAACCTATGAACTAGATGATCTTCAGAGATACTCAGTCTTCTTAAGGTAGCAAGAAATCCTTTCAATATTTCTTCAGTACATGAAGAAAACAAAAATGCCCCTATGCTAGAACCTGCAGGACTGTGGTTGACTCCTTTAATGTGCAACAACCCTCTGCATCATTCATCAAGGTGCATAGTCTTTTAAGGTCATATTGTTTAAATGCAAAAAGCCCCCCCAAATACTTTGCCTTAGCTCCTGTTGTGTAAGCTGACAAATGTCCCATGGGAGCACTGTTACAGCAAAATATATCATTATGATTAAGACAGGAAAAAAAAAAAAATCATTCAGTCATCAGACAGAAGGTGCATGGTGCTGGCTGCTAAGCTGGAAGAGTAGCCAGTTCCTTGGAAATAATGCTACTGATGGGATTTTTACATCTGAACCCATAAAATAAAGGTTTACAGAAGACACGAGAGATCACTTTAGTAAGTGTTTTATTTTCCTGGGTGCTTCCTGGTAGTTCATAGGTCTATGTAAAACCTGCTCCCATCAAAACAGTTGGAGGTAGGTCAGGTAATTCCACTTGCAAGGAGGTAGCATCACAGGTAGAGTCACTGGCATTTGAAAGGATTCTTTGAGAATCTGGCTATTAAAGAGCCAGGCAAAATAAATTACTAGAACACTTTTTCTTTCTCTGGAAAAGAACTCAATGTAGTGTCCAGAAGTCTGATAGGATAATCACAGAATTTTCTCTTTTTTACTCAGATACAGCTCTACTTCCAGTGGGAGACTGAGGACCTGACTGCCTCTGGACTTTGTTAGTTTGGACAGTTTCCAGCCTCTCTCCCTTCCCTCCTTGGAGTCAGCCAACAATATTTTTTTTCCTCAAAAGATCCTTTTTATACTTAATTCTAAATGCCAGGTCTTAGCACTAAGCCAGATATTGAGGGGGTGCAAACTTGAGTCAATTGATCTGTGTGGTTTATCTCTGCTAAAGATTTCTCTTACAGTTATTTATCAAACACAGTCTCAGTACTTTGGGGTGGAGGGGGGGGAGGAGACACAGTCTACAGAGGAGGTGAAGATGGTACTGCTACCTCAGCTGTCTCATCTTTGACACTGCACCATGTTGTTAATCAGAAAATTGTATTTTGCATCCACCTTTGCAAAGATATATATGACTATGCAAACTACTGATTACAGAGAATTATAAATTTAGCTCTGCAACCTCCTTTTTTTAATCTCTTTTACCTCTTCAAAAGGTTGTAGTCTGTTATCACTCCAAATTATTACAGATTCACATCTCATGCTTTTAGTTCTTCAAGTCCCCAGATACATTTCTGTTGCAAATATAAGAAGCAGCACAGTTAGATATGAAAGACAGGGGGGAACCAGGCACTTACTAATGCATGGAGATGCTTCTGAGTGTTTTAAACTAACTTCCTCTATCAGAGTTAAACAGCTTAAACTTCCAGAGAATGTGGGTTTCCAAAGAAAATCAACAACTGCTTTTAATCCATTTTGAAACAATTTCTTTCCAAATCTTAAAACACACACAAAATATTTCTCTTTAATGTTATATTTTAAAAATATTTAAACAATGCTGGAACTGAAATAAATTATTGTCAGTTTTCTAAAGTAAACAATAAATCATTGCATTGGGAACATTTTTCTGGCTTTTGTAGGATCCAACATTAAAAAAAAAATAATAAATTTTGAGTTTTTAAACATATAACAAATGGTCACATAAATACTAAGAAAATTCCAGAATGTTGAATATTATATGTTGGCTAAAAGTTTGACTCCAGAGGTAGCGAAAAAAGCAATAAAAATAAACCCAATTTAAATTAAAATAATTTTCCCTGACCTTCTTGGGAGTTTGAGCTTGTGGTAGTGAATGAGTCAAAGCATATCTGGTAATAGATGAGCAGTTATGCTGGGTGTGATTTCAGTTGGCTGAAGTCTTTGAAAGTCCTACTGTCTCACTGAAAACGCTTTAAGTCAGAACAACAAGAAGTTTTATGTACACAATTACCTGCTCTTCCACAATTGCTGCCATCTCTAGAGTGAAGTTTGCAGAGAATAGTGGAACGAAAACATACACGGGGGCTCAGAACAGAGACTATTAAGTGCAATTTTTTTTTTGCATGAGTTGAGCAGAACAGACAACTTGATCAAAACAATCCAGTCTATATTCAAAATCTTGGGCCTAAATCAAGATTTGATTATAGATCCTTTATGTTCACTGCATGAATTTTTGTCTTCAAGCTTATACATTGTTGTTGTTTTTTTCTGTTTTCAATGTGAAACTGAAGAGTTCAATGGAAGCTATTCAGAGTTTAATAGTGGTCAGCTAATTTATTCCACATTAGTAGAAGGAAGAATATTCAGATGTTTGATACAATGAACTTTGTCCCTCTTTTCTCCAGTATCTCTTATCATGGCTTAGTTTACAGAATTCTTTGGGAAACCTGAAATAACATGTAGTCAGCATAGCTGCTCTTAGGGAATAATGATTTAGAAACTGAAAATGAAGGAGAGGAACAACTGCTACCACTGACAATTCTGTGAGCAGTCCTTTTCACACTAAAATTTACATGACATATCACTGGAGACAGTAAACACATATATACATATGCATGTGCAAACACATACACACACAGAACTGAGTTTAATGGACCTCCATCTATTTATACCATTCATGGATATCTCTACTATATCAGGATGGAATAATTTTGCCTTACAACACCCTCTTTCATTCTATCAGAAGCACAGAGAGTGACTTTAACTTAAGAAGATATAAATCCCATTGATATTGAAAATACAGTAAAGAGAACAAAGTGGATTGATTAGATGCACAGATTTTTTAAAGCCTGTCAAATGAAAGGCTGGAGTAAGAGAAGCAGCTGGTTTCTCCAGAAACTCAGACAGCACTTTGGCCAGGCATGAATTATACTGAAAAGAACTGGTGAACAGAGGAAAGAGATAATGCAAACAGTATTGGAAAAGGGCTAGCAAGTGTTTAGAAGTAGAAAACATTGTGAGGTATAACTGCAGGTCTCAAAGGACTTGAAAGAACTGGTTTGACTTTCTGTCCTCCATCTGCCAGCATGAATTCATACGTACAATTTAGGCTGCCATTTCCAGCACAGGTTTTGTGGTTCTAACCTCCTGGCAAAGACATAAAAAATCCATTAAAGTGGGAGCCAAACTCCTGTCAACAGCCCAAGGAGGAGGATATAGCTCTGGCTTCTATAATTTTGCATACAACCCAGATGGAAGTACAAGCACTTCTATGTTGAAGTGCCAAATAACTCTCCCAAGGCTTATATTATCTTTTCTTCGTCTTGCCTCCGAACAACTTCCATGCTTCTGGGGACTCCACAGCTGTGTGCACTCTAGCAAAAGACTATGCCTGGCAAGCCAAGTCCTGTGCATTAGCTTTCCAGCTTCTGTAACGAGGCTTCCCTTCCCTCCCAATCCCACCAGGGACTGTTCAAGCAGGAAATGCAGCTGTAGAATCTTCACATTTTCTTTAAAATAGTTTTTAAAGGAGAAGTCCCTCATTTACTTGAAGCAACCTACATTGGAAGCAAAAGTACATCAGAGCAATGATGCAATTACTACCCAGGAGAAAGGTGAGAGGAATAATATGGGGACATCGTAAGGGGGAATTTGAAATTTAGCAGTTATGGCTTTTAAACATAATTCTGTGTTTTAATTATGTTGTTTCAACCTTGCCGTTGGCATCCTTTGTTCTGAAGAACATACAGTTTGAGCTTCAATTTCCTGTAAATCAGAGGATTAAGACAAAAAAAGGGACACAGAATAATTACTACACCAAAATCTTTAACATTAAATACAGTCATGCCTATAAATAGTGTTTCATTAAATATACTTGAAGTCATATTGACTGATATTATCCCTTACTTCCTCACAAAGCCAAATGTTGATTTGAGAAAAGAAGTCACCTCAAGTGAGGTCTATATTAACATAATCCATTTTATTTTAGTGCCAGATTATACTTTTTGCTCTTTCTGAATAGGAGCAAATGCATTCTTCCTAATTTAACAGCACAATGACTAAGCTATAATCATTCAATGAATAAAGAAAACCAAGGAGGCAATACAGAGGCACTGTTTGATCAGGTGGGTGTAAGATAAATCTTGTTGGTAACTGAATCTGTAAGAAGAATAAATTTCTGCTATATTAATTAATTCTGTGTATTGGACTATCTGAGTATTTATTTTCCTGGAATTCCAGAAATCTTGGTCTCTTTTAATGGATGGCTTCTGGATATGAATTCCTTTGCCTTCCAATGTCACAGAATTGGATGTGGGGGAGAAAAGCTTTGTGAGCTTTGTGGTATTGTACAGGATACTTCTTTAAACAGAATCACAGAGTGTGAGGAGTTGGAAGGGACCTCTGGAGATCCTCTAGTCCAACCCCCATGCCAGAGGAGGATCAGCTAGAGCAGGTTAGACAGGACGGCATCCAGGCAGGCTGTGAGTGTCTCTAGAGAAGGAGACTCCACAACCACTCTAGGCAGCCTTTTCCAGTCCTCTGCTGCCCTCCTCATGTTCCTCCTCATGTTTAGATGGAACTTCCTGTGTTCAAGTCTGCAGATGTTACCTCTTGTACTGCCATTGGGCAGCACTGAAAAAAGACTGGCCTCATCCTCCTGACACCCACCCTTTCAGAATTTATAAGCATTGAGAAGACGCTCCCCTCAGTCTTCTCTTCTTCAGACAAAAAAGACCCAAGTCTCTCAGCCTTTCCTCATAAGAGAGATGTTCTAGTTCCCTAATCATCTTCGTAGCCCTTTTCTGTACCCTCTCCTGCAGCTCCCTGTCGTTCTTGGACCAGGGAGCCCAGAACTGGACACAGTAACCCAGATGTGGCCTCACCAGAGAATAATAGAAAGGCAGGGTAACAGTTCCTCCTAGTGGTTTCAAGACAAAAAAAACACTTTTCTATTCTGCTTATCTTTTGTTGCTATGGGGCAACTCTATAGCTATTCTTATGAAGAGAAGACTTAGCTGTAGGGAACTCTTCACATTTGAGTGTGAATGGATCTTTAGATGTTTCTTCTTGCTATCATGTCAGTGAGAGATGATAACTTGGGTTTTTCCTTGCAGAGAGGACTGTAGTTTTTCCTAGAAGGACTCTGACATAATTTGTTGCATTGGGATTTACAGGCAGCCCTCAGCTCAGTCTGCACATTAAGTGTTGAAAAGAAGATGATCTGGATTACAGGTCAGGCCATGGAGACTGTTTGAACTCAGAGAACAGCTGAGGTATTTTCCAGTGTTCCACTGTAGTTCTGACAGTAGTGACCCTAAATATAAAATCAATAGACTGTCCTACCATAATTGTCATCCATTTCCCTACACAAGTTGTGTAGTGTGTCTATATCTAGTGGAACATCTTAAGCTAAGAATAAAAAAACACTTTTTTTTTGTTTTTTTCTTCCTTTTCCTCGGGGAGGTAGTAAGAACAAATTCATGAAAACTTTTTAAGTTCCTGTGTAATGAACTAGGTTATCATCAAAACAGGCAACTATATGGAAGATACCTCTGCTTGCACGGGGGAAAGGGCAGCTTGTTTTGATAACTGTTGATTGCACTGAATTGCATTGATGCACTCCTAGGCATATGAGTGATATAATTTAATATCATTCAAGTTAGGTCAAGATACCCTGAAGAGAAGCTAATTTGAAGTGTAATACATAAATCTAAATAATGTTTCCTTAATGACACGTAGTTTTTACAGTTCAATAATGTAGATAACAGGGAAAAAAACTTTGTAAAGAATGACAGGAAATTTTCTGCTTCATCCTAACATAGCTACACTATGTTATTAGTACCTACCTCTGGCAGCTGTAGCATCATTTTCAAAGCCTCTAGATGTGAGGGATGTTAGATCAGTATCACTGTGCCTGTTCCTTCACATTCTCATATATACTTTTGCCTAAAATAAATATTTTTCCAGAATTTAGTGTCAATCTAGAGTTTAGAGTGAAAACCTTACTGATTTCTATATGTGCCTGTCTTTCCTTACACATGTTTTTTAATATTTTAATCAATTCATATTGGGAAGTTTCCTACTTGATTAATTGGTGGTTCCTATAAGAAACATGTCTCCACTACAGCTTGTCATTTGTAAAGAGCTTTCATGAGAAACCTCAGCTTTTCCTTTTGTGCACACTGGCTCACTGTTATGACTTCTTGTTAACTTCATGACTAGCTGCTGAGGTGACCTGAAGGAATAAACCTCAAACCTCAAAAAGAAATAAAGTCTTTTACTACCTGACTGATGGATGACAATAATCACACACACTCATGCAGGGCTATTATGTCAGCCTGTTAAGGTCACTAAGCGTGCAAGATTGAGCTGAAATTTCAGGCAGGAATAGGAGAATATATTTTATAAACATCTAGGAAAAAAATGACTTAAAAGATAAAAGACATCATTGAATGTGAGTAACCAATATGTACCTTGTTCCAGATTCCAGTGACTATTCATAAAATTCAAAGAAAATCTATGGGAAATTATCAGAAGGCTAAAACCACACAATCTACAAGGAAAGACTGATTCAACTGAGATTAAAAGATCAGAAGGGCATGGGTATCTGATAATAGTAAAAAGATGGGTGGACAGATACTACAAAGCTAAAGAGAAAAAACTTGTTCTTCTTGGCCATACCAATCAGGACAAATCCTAAGGGAAATTTAATTGCAACAACAAAGATTAAAATTTATTGTTATGGGGAGCCACAGAAGATGTTTTCTCCGTTGCTTACAGCTTTCATCCACCTCTGTAAGAGGTTTTGAGAACAGGCTAGGAAAGCAGCTGTCAGACATGCTATAAATATGGTTAACTTTATCTTAGGAAAATGAATTTTCTAGAAAGCTTAGTGAGATCCTTTCCAGACTGAAGAATCCATGGTTGCATATGGAACAAAACCAAAGCTCATGCCACACTTCGTAAGGAGCATTCATTTCCACAATAACCATGAATCCTCTGATGGTTTGTCAGCAGAATGTTGCTAACCCAACAAGTGTATTGCTCACATCATTGGATCTTCTCCAGCTCTGACCAGCAAACACATTGGAAGGCAAAAGCAGGGGACCTAAGGGAGATTAAGAAAATAATAATAAAATACGTTTTTTCCCTTTTTACAGTGGTATGATTTCAGCCTTGGTCATAAAATCGTATTAGAAAATTTATAAATAGAAGTAGCCTTCTTTTTGTTGTTGTTTTAAAAGCTGAAGCTGCAAGGAAGGAGACAAGTAGGTGGCCATGCAAGGAGAGGAAGTGTTATGAGCATGACACACATCTTTTTTTCCAGTAAAACATTTTGTTTAGGTAAAAATACTTTTTCCCCATAAACCTTGTTCTTTTTGTTTACAAATATTTAAATCACACGGACATTTGTAGTAAAAAAGAAAATGTATTGATGGTTTTTAAGAAGTTACCTATTCACATTTGTCAAGCCTGTCTTAGCTGAGATATTTAACCCCAGTATTAATTTGTAAGCCTAATCAAGCTGTGTTTCTGTATAAAAATGAATGAGGTGGTCAAGCACTGGAGCAGGTTCCCCAGATAGGTTGTGAAGTCTCCATACTTGGAGATACTCAAACACCAAATGGACAGAAACCTAAGCAACCTATTGTAGGCTTAACCTGCTTTGAGCAGAGCTGTTGAAGGCAATCTCCAGGGGTGGCTGCTACTCTTAGCCCTGCTGGGATTCTGGGATTAATAGAAAAATACAGACAACTTTAGAGGAAGTCTGCATTCTGTGGTAGTTTTTCTCCATTAACCATCAAGGAAACGGAGGTAACTAGATTCTTACTGTTTCTGTTTCATTGAACTATCCAAATTTATTTGAAGTTAGTCCAAGATAAGAGAAGGACTTAAAACATATCAGCTAATAACCTCAGCTAATAGCAATTACATGTCTTAAAAGCATAACCCAATTCTGTGGGCTTTACAGCAAAATAAAATGAAGAAAACTTGATTCCTTTCAGCATTCAGGTGCCTTTTCCAGTAGCTGACTCTCAAAAGCCAAGCAAATGGTCCAGAAACATGCTCAGCCCTTCACCTACTGTGATTTATCAAAGCTAGCACCAAGGTAACACAGCAGCCAAAAGAGATGAGCTGTTTGAGGGAAAACAGCTAGTCCTATGAACAAGGGGAAGATGGGATTCATAGAGAATACAGTTTGAAGAGCTGTTAGATGCATTACCTGTGACTGAAGCTTCACAGAGCAGATGATCAGCCAGCACAGACTAAAACTGGGACAATCACTTTTTTTCACATTAGTCCTTATACAAACTCATATTAAAGGTAAGTGATGTCTTCTCAAAGACCATAATTACAGTTTTCCCAGTGTCTAACAGAGCTTCTTTTGTGCCTCAAAGACACCTTTGTTATGTTTTCTATGTATGAAGGCTGGGCACAAGAAGTGTTGCAGGCTCTCTTGCAGCATGCAAATCAGGAAGAGTTTATTGTACTTTCTAACCTCTTTTGACTTGCTCTTCTCCAGGACTGACAAGTAAAGAGTTCACCGACTTTATGAGACATAATAATTCAACGTTTCCAACCAGGCTGAATACCTCCTGGTTCTCTGTCCCATGTTGGTCACAAACTGCCAGTACCATTTTCCACTTGTTTTCAGTTCCTTCATATCTGTCATGAACTCTTTTGGAAGCTTTGAATCACTCCCAGCTGCTGCTCAGTATGTGAAAGAGTAGATGAATGCTTTTTGTAAAGCACCACAAGAGACTTGTGGACAGTTTGTGGCAATATACTGTGCTCTCAGAGGTAAAAAATTCTTAAAGGAAAATATATAGCTTAATTTTCAACATTGGTACAGATGGTCAGCTTTTCTTTTTTGTTTGGTTTTGTTTTTCAAATGACTTTAGAATTCTTTTTATTTCCAGAATCAAATAAAACTTCTCACTTAGAAAGATTATGAGTTATTGGTACTATCCAAATGTCTTATATAGTCAGATATGGACACAAGAGAAGGACATGAGGGAAAAGACCAGATATCATTTTCCTGGCTAACTGGGGGGGTCTCAATGGACTGGAGGGTAGAAAATGTAACACCCATCTATAAGAAAGGCAGAAAGGAGGATCCAGGAAACTATAGACCTGTCAGTCTGACCTCAGTACCAGGGAAGGTCATGGAGCAGATCATCTTGAGTGTCATGAGAAGACATATAGAGGATAACCAGGGGATCAGGCCCAGTTAGCATGGGTTTATGAAAGGCAGATCCTGCCTGATGAACCTGATCTCCTTTTATAACGTGATGACCCAACTATGGGACAAGGGAAAGGCTGTGGATATTGCCTATCTGGACCTCCAAAAAGCATTTGACATGGTTCCACATAGAACTTTCATAAAAAACCTGGCTGCTTACGGCCTGGATGAGCACACGATCTGTTGGATCAAGCACTGGCTGGACAGCTGGACCCAAAAAGTGGTGGTTAGTGGAGTCAAATCCAGCTGGGGCCAGTCACAAGTGGTGTTCCTCAGGGCTCAGTGTTGGGACCGTTTCTGTTTAACATCTTTATTGATGATCTTGATAAACACATACAGTGTATTATCAGTAAGTTTGCAGATGGCACCAAGCTAGGCAGGAGTGTTGATCTGCATGAGGATAGGGAGGCTCTACAGAGAGACTTGGATAGATTAGATCATTGGGCTCATGTTAATGGTCTGGACTTCAACAAGACCAAGTGCCGGGTCCTGCACTTGGACCACAGCAACCCCAGGCAACACTCCAGGCTTGGGGAAGTGTGGCTGGAAAGTGTCTGGCAGAAAAGGACCTGGGGGTTCTAATTGACAAGCAGCTGAATATGAGCCAGCAGTGTGCCCCGGTGGCCAAGAAAGTTGATGGCATCCTGGCTTGTATTAGAAATAGTGTGACCAGCAGAAGTAGAGAGGTGATTGTCCCCCTGTCCTCAGCACTGGTGAGGCCACACCTGCAGTGTTGTGTCCAGTTTTGGGCACCTCAATTCAAGAGAGATATCGAGGTGCTGGAGCGAGGACAGAGGAGGGCAACGAAGCTGGTGAAGGGCAAGAGAATCAATCTTATGAAGAACGCTTGAAGGAGCTGGGAATGTTTAGTTTGAGGAAGAGGAGGCTAAGGGGAGACCTCATCAGTCTTTACAACTACCTGAAAGGTCATTGTAGAGAGGCAATTAGTGACAGCACAAGAGGGAATGGCTTCAAGCTGCAACAGGGCAGGTTTAGACTGGACATTAAGAATTTTGTTTTTTGAAGAAAGAATAGTCAGACACTGGAATAGGCTGCTCAGAGAGGTGGTTGAGTCACCATCCCTGGATATGTTTAAGGGTCATTTGGATGTGGAGTTGGCGGATATGGTTTAGGGGAGAACTTTGTATAGTAGGGATGCTGGTTGGACTCGGTGATCCCAAGGATCTTTCCCAACCTGAATGGTTCTATGATTCTATTATTCTGTGATCATTATGATGGAAAAATCTATATTTAATCTGGTTTAGATACACCAGGCTTGGAGATGGATGCCATGATGGCTTTGTCTGCATGGAACCTTCCAACTTCAGAGAGGTGATTCCTGATTTAGAGTTGCAGACAGCAGCTCTGTCACTGCCCTTCACAAGAAGGCTTTGGTTTTGTCTGCAAAAGCACCATGCAAAAAATGCCCATATGATAGCAGGAGATCTATTCTCAAATCAAGGTGGTGCTCAGTTTATGTTCTCAAGCAAGAAAACTGGCAAGCCTTGTAATTGCTGCCTAGCCAAGATAACACAAATATATAAGGTTTTTTTTTGTTTGTACTTATTTAAACCTTTTCTTCAAATCTTATTCAATGGTTCCTCAATTAATTCCTGCAGCAGTAGGCTTCTTCCTGGAGAGTTAATCATGCACAGTATAAATACATATATCCATTTAAAGTTTGTTGCTTTTAATTCATCTATAGTGGAGGTGGAGGGAGTCGAGTCTCCCAGGATAGCTCATCAGTTATACAAGGAGGTGTTTGGGATTTTTTTATATAAAGTGAAGCTTTATTTTTTGAAATCCTTTTCACTGACACAACTACAAAGATAACTTGTAAGTGTAGCCTGTTGTGATATCACCTTCTGAAGGTGGACAGACTCAATTCACAGCAAACTAAATGTTTTATTTGGCATTTTCTCTTCTCAGGGTGGCTCTGTAAGAACACTGATAGAATTATATGAGTTCAAAGCCAATGGCATCAAAACCTGACATATACTACATTCATTTTTGGAGATGGGAGTATGACTGGCAGGAAAATAACTGATATTGCTGACCTCTAGGTTTTCATCATTAACCTTGAGAACTTATGAGCCATTAAAAAAGAACAGAGGAGTGCTGTCAATGTTCAACAGTTTGTATGTCTATTACTTACTTTAAAAAATGTCCTGTGCTTGACACTAAAATCCACTGTCTCATCCAAAACTCACAGCAAATGGGTGAGATTACTGAGAGATGCAGTATCAGTCCTCCACCCACTGACCAAGCTGATGTCTCACTTTTTTGACAATGCAGAGACCAAGTTAATTTAGTTGATGGAGTTTTTCCATACAGAGGGCTCAATGCAGATTTTATGAAATTGGTGACAATCTATTTATTTTACTGGTTGCTGTATCTTGGTAGCAAAGAACAAATGCTCCTCCTTGAAGTTCATGTTATTCCTTGTTAAAAGGAAAAGAACCCAGTGAAACAAATTGACATCCTCTAAAAGACAGGACAATTGCAAGAGTGCTCACTTAATGGGGTTGCATCAACTTTGTCCTCATAAAATGAATGGTATGCAAGCAGATGGCTTGGACATGTGTGGAAGCCACATTTGGGGGCCCGACTCAAAACTTCTCAGGGGGAAATTTGAGTACTGAGTTTGGCCATCTCAAGGCTCAGGATAAAGCTAAACCACAATTATTGGAGAAAAATCATGCTACCAGAGCATGAGAAGGGTGGAAACCAAAACATTTTCTGGTGCAGGTTCAAGCCACTCACCCCAAGAGCAATTATCATCGATGTCTGCTGAACTTCCTCTTCCAGTAGCATTGGTAACAGCAACTAGCCAGATTTTCCTGCACTCTTGTAAAGAGAAGGGAAGAGTCAAGGAAGATTTGAATCCTCCTCAAAAAGTCTCTTGCTCCAGCAAACTTCCTTTTTTGCTGCCTAGAGCTGCCCCTGGTACCTGCTATATAAATTACAGCACTTTCAGGCCTATATGATATCAACTTATTTTGGATTCTGCAAGGAAATTGTTTTAGAGCTGTCTAACACAGAGAGGCCACAGAGATGTCTCTGAAATGCACATATACTCTACAGAATGTCACCTGAAACAAGAGAGGGTTTTGAGGTAACCCCTTGAGAGCATAAACCTGGGATGAGAAAAGCCACCGAGTTTTCTAAAAAAATGGCTCAGTTTTTTAGACTGAGAACATGTTTTAGTTTTTAAAATGGAAAAAGGAAAAAAATATTTATTCCTCTGAAAGAAAAGCTCTCAGGGAAAGATATGGTTTGCGTGTCAAAATGACTGACTTTTACAGATTTTTGTAATTCTTAACATTCCAATGGGTATGTCTCAAATGCTGCAAAATTATATTCCAAAATACAACCCTCTTCTTTCTGCCCACACTTCCTGCCATTTCAGATTTCTGGAATGGAATAAGAAAAAAGACATTAAAAAAGCACTTAGAAAAGCTGCAGGTTGATTTACTCTCCACTATTATATGTTTTACAATATTAACAACTTTCTTGTTACCCTTCTATCCAAATTCATCAGCTGTGTTCTGTTAATTCTCTTTCACAGAAGCTTTCCCCCCCACAACTCATACTTCTCATAATTTTTGTTGCCCTTCTCAGGACCTCTTCATTTCTTTCACTTTATAGACAAAGTGATCCAACCTGAATGCAGTACACATGGTGAGGGAGTGCAAGTGATTCCTATAGTAGCCTTACTATTTTGTAAAGGATTCTTCATTCAATTTTAACTTTCAGTCACAGGGTGACTTCTTTAGATGAAACATATAATATTTGTAAATCTTTTTGAGCTTGCCCAGTCTACCTGAGAGCATTTTGTCCTGCACACTTGACCTTTCATGAAGCAGACTGTTTAGTAGTCAGCTTCTTCCTCAAACAGGAAAGGTGACTCTGCTGACTATGTAACAACATATACCAAATATATTGCATTTTATGTTATTTCAGCCACAAGAGGCATGCAGATGATTATAGTACAAGTTTTATGTCAACAGTAGTGGATGATGCTTTTCATTTGTGTTTGTTTGTTTGTTTCTTTGTTTTTCTTAAACTAATTTTGGAGATGAAATGATAGTGAACAAAGATTTTGATTTTACAGACCTCTTTTAGAAATGGTCTGGATTTATGTCTTTGGACAACAAAATGTCTCACTTCCACCTACTTTATGGAGTTCCCACTGGAACAGGAAACCTCTCACTTCTGCCTCCTTTATGGTCTAAATATGTGTTCATCTTTGCCCTTACTATATATGAGATGGAACAACGAGCTTGAAGATCATCCTTATTTTCTATCTTTCCATGAATTTTCTTCTGGACTAAATAAAATATTAAGTGGTATATTTCCAGCTCTTTGTTGGCCATTCAAAATGGCAATCTCTTTGAAGACACTGATAAGCTCTTCCTCATCCAATTACCCAATTGCTTTATTTTACGCCTATGTAATTTCATGAAATATAGCTGAAATTAATTAGTGACCCCACAAAAAAATAAGGAGATGTACAACCAGCTAGAATATCAAATTACTCTCTTTATCCACTGGAAGTTAAGATTAAAAAATGTGAGATAGATTATTGTAAGTGTATTGTAAGTCAGTGTGGCTTCATTGACTTACATGTGCAGATGAGAGCTGAGTACACAAACTCCTACAATAAAAATCTATGCATCACTTGTAAATTCACATAGTACCCTTTGCTTGTAGTCAGGGAAGGGAATATTGGTACATGAAGCACAGCACATTAGCAAACAATAATGAATTGACATATTGTCATTCACCTGGTTAAGCACAGGACGGAAAAAAGTCAAGTGTTCTGTAAAGTCTTTGGGGTTCAGATGCTCAGCTGGAATAAATCAATATTGCTCTAATTAACTATGTTCAAGTTCATAACCTCCAAATCATGTCCACTCCTTGGTTGCTTGTTGTGCTTTGGTTTTGATTATTTTTTTTCCTATATCAAAACGAATTGCTTTTTACTCTGATCTAATCCTGACTGATTTATAGAGGACAGAATAATTCGGAAATTTTTAGATTGATAAGAAACTAAGTTTAAGATAACACCTAGGTCCTTCACAGTTTGGAAAACTGAAGGGTTGTGCTTGTATTTCTTGTGGTTTCATCTCCTTTCATTCTGGTTCTCCTTAGAGAGAAAATTCATTCTGCCTTATGTATACATAAATGTCCTTTAGGGCTGCGTTTATTTCTTTCTCTAACCATATAGAAATAATGAGGTCCCCAAAGAAAGCCTTAAGGGTCTCCTAAATAAGCAAGGAGGAACAACTGACTGTCTTATGAGCCCTCGTGAAAACAGCAATTTGTTCATTAATCATGGAAGTAAAGCTTCATCACTGGAGAATTTAGCTAGCCTTACTCCATTGATAACAACAAAAACACCTTCAGCATGAGTGAAACATTCATCATGCTAAGCCTGTACATTCCACATATTGTCACAGAATTAACCCTTTCCATTTTATGATCTGGCTTGATGTAGTAATTATGACTGCATCTAAAGGTTCCTTCCAAGCCCCCCCAAAAGAGGTAAAACTGAGTAGATCTAAGAACACTGAGTACTGAGTAGATCTAAGAACACTGGAAAATATGTTTAATACATTTCTAAGTTGCTCAGTGTATCTATTTTTAATGGGGTTTTGAGCCTTAAAGTCTTCTCTCATTATTACCAACAGCTGAATTTACTTACAACACTGGAAGTTGTATAAAATATAATGATTGGTGAGACTGAGCCAAACAGTGGTACTTAATTAAGAAGGTATATGTTGCAGGAACTACAGCCACAGTCAGTTAACCAACTTCTTATCACCAGTCCCCAGCTAAACATTGTTTGTTTGCAGGATGCGATTATTGCTTGGTTAGTTTATTTAACAAGCTCACCAGCTGGTTACACGGGCCCATGTAGGAAGGAGGGTAGGTAGCTGAGATTCCATGCACTTGGATTTAGACTGCTGTAGAGTCACACTAATAAGTAAATCATATAAGTCTGTGTAATATATAACAGATTCTTATAATACCAAGCAAAAAAATAGCATTTTCAGTTTATTCTCCAGCATTTAAATATTATTCTCAGCATGAGATAACTATCTTGTATCACGTTATGAATGATAAAGATGAACCATGGGACTAGACCTTGGGGTTTTGCTTTGAGAACTGCTGAGATAGCCTTTATGTCACAGGAGAAAATGCAGTTGCAATACCATAGACTTCTCTCCACATGCATACCTTAACGATAGTTTGAAATGAAAATCAAAACACACTGTGAAGAAGAAGTATTTTAAAAATAACTGTATATGTTGGGTCTTTATCTTAAGGAGACATATAGGGAGAATATAGAGGGAATTAGGCCAGACTTCACAGATGTGCACAACAAAAACCCCCAAAGGAACCAGTCGTGAACTGTGAGATTAGAAAGTCTCACTGAATAGAACTAAACAATTTTGCAAGGTGGGCCAGGAGGAACTTGGACCCTGAGACGTTGTAGGATCTCTGCCTTTGAACATTTTCAACACTGCACTGGGCAAGACATTAGGGTACACGATGGAAATTTGAAGTTAGACTGTGTTTCACCAGGAAGTTGAAATAAACACCTGCAGAACCCCCATCTAACCTGAATTATTCTATGGTTCTATAACTCTATTATCAAAAACTGAAAATCTGGATAAAATCTTCTCCTGTTTCAATGACAAAGTGAGGGTAGCTCATGAAAACTGTGAGAAAAGCGGTATTTAGAAAATGGGAAAAAGTAAAAATAACAATAACCAGGTATTTATGTCTCAAGAAGTATTTATATCAGCTACAGATATGGTTGATAAAATAAAGGTTCATGTCAGGATGGGATACACATTACGAACATTACGAATAAACAAACAAGCCTAATCTCATATAAGACTATTGTTAGGTGAGATGGCAAAGCAGTTTATTATGTTGCAGAAAGAGGCAGAAATTTTCATTAGAAATGTTTCTGCTGCATTTTTTAGTATGCTGACATCATAACAATCATGACAAAGTAGTTTCTAGTCCAGTAGAAATCAAGAAATAAAAATCAGCAGATGAAGGTGTTTTGAATTCCTGACTTCTTTGAGATTTGCAGTCTCCCAGTGGAAATTGCCTAATTAATTTGGAAAATTCTCAGAGAAGTCTAGAAGACTTCAGAGATACCTACTTTACATTAAAATTTCAAAAAGTGTCCAGGAAAATGATAAGACTGCTGTTATGATATTAATGCTCAAAAAAATACTTCAAGAATTAAAAAGAGTGCTCCCAAATGAGAAGGAAAAGAGGGTGGCAGTAGGAAAAATTACAGACCACAGAAAACTGGTCAGTAATAAATGTTACCTTGTGCAAAGAAGAATCAGAGTACATCTGTCAAACAAACTCAAGGAAAACACGAAAAAAAAGTCCTATTTTATTTTATGTGCCACCAGTACAAATTTTTTCCATCTTCTTCCCCTTCACTCCCACTTCCAGACACTTTAAGCGTCATAAATAAGCATAGAGAGCCTTGCTTTTTCTTGTTAAGAACACATAATTCTGATAGAGATGGAATTTTAAACAGCCAAATAGCAGCTCACTGGCCACAATGAGGAATTTGGGCTGATCTGATTGAGTGAGGTACTCTGTCCTGGAAACCAGTAGCTATGAAAGGTCTGAGGTCCTGGTGATTTGGTAAGAGGGCTAATGCAATATTTATGAATTCATATCCAGTCCTCCACAGAAGGAAGTTTTCAACATAGAACATGGGAGGTTGATTCTGGAGCATTGTTCCCATGTTAATGTTCACAGTTCAAAATTTCATGTTAAAAGCCTGGAGTGGGTGCAGAAACTGAGGTAGAGAACTAATTTGTGTGTTCAAAAACTGTGTTACAGCTAGAGATTTAAGCAGCTCAGAAGGGTGTGTTGAGCTGATTTTGATCATAAATATCTCCTCAAAGAGAAAATACTGGATGTAGAAACGTCCTTCATATAGATGTGGCACCTGGACCAAACCACTGGTAGGAACCAGGGAAATCCAAGATGGATGAAATAGCACAGATTAATTTATTGATAGTAAACAATTAATATTTGGACTGTATTGTAAAGACAACTAGAGTAATTGTGGTCTCTGAAAGAGATTAAATAAAGACTGGATGACTTTTAAGGTTCTGGAAGATGTCTTCCACCAAACATAGGTTACTGAGCTTATTGTTAATTGAATGGAATTTAACTGTGTTTGTAAGAAAATCAGAGGAGATGGTGTCCTGCTCTTTTCTATTTGGTCTTAAATGTTCTGAGATTATGCTCAAAGATACAAGTATATGAGTGAAGCAGTAGCAGTGATCCTGCAGCCTTATGCTTACCCACTTAGCCACCCATCAGTTGTTATAATACTCATAGTTGTGTTAAGTTTTGAGAATCTGTCTCAATAGGCCTCAGCATTAAATAGTTCCTGTTATTTCATAATGTACTACATCCCTTTAGGGTCATGCAGAGCAACTCTGAATGTGACACTTGTGCAAAGGATGAAGAAGTCGTGCTCCTGGTGCACAGATGCAGCACACACAGAGTGAATTGGTAAATGTGCTGGTATATGAGGACCAGGAGTTTTCTGGGACACAAATACAGTCTCTGGGTGTAGGTTGAAGTGTGCTAATGTGCATTTTTATTGATTACCCGACCTGGAAAAAAATAAAGAATCTAAATTGAGTCTTGCTTGTAGTGAACATCTACATGGCAAAATATCTGTAAAGTGGGATGTCCCCATGTGATGATACCATCCTCTCTAGGTGGTCAGTGCCATATGTCCTGCACTACAGTCACTCAGCTACTGTCCTAGTTTACACACCGAAGGAGCCACCAGTCAGAAACAAAAGGGGATATGGAACAGTCCTGGGATACGGTAAAAGTTATAGCTTAATGTTTCCTAAAAGCACATTTCTAATTTTACTTCGGATAGGCTTGGAATAACTATGGCACAGTGTTGAAGACCGACTTGCCCCATCTGGTGGCATGTTCTTCACTGTGTCAGCTCTGAAGGTCCTGTAGATCTTATTTCTGTTCTCTATCCTGCTGCTGACTTGCAGCATCTTTAGGCAATCACTAGAGGTGTCATTAAGCATAAAGCTGTGAGATGCTAATGGACCAAGTATGACTATAAATCATTTCACAGCAGTTTCATATATGGGAGTGGAATTTGATAATATGGATCTCACAGGATTCTAGTGTTTTCCTAAGGCTGGGAATTCATATTGAGCAAAACACATCAAGTACAAAAATACCAACTGTGCATATGTAGTGGTGACATTTCTCTCCTTTTTTCTGCTTGTTTGTCAAGGCAATAGTGCAAATGTGTTTTCCTTGATTTTTTTTTTTTTTTTTTCCCCATTTTAGTTGCATGGGTGTCATCCTTCAGAGGGTTTAATTGTACAAAGTCTACCCACCTTAAGATATAATTAAGTGAAAATTGTGTAAACACCTCCTATTACAAGTACAACACTTATTTTCCCCTGTCATATTTTGCTACAGTGTTCAGAATGCAAAAAGGAACAGGGCAAAACAGATGGAAAACACAGGCAAAGGTACCAGTGGTCCTCACAGTAACCAAAGGTGTTTCACCACAAGTTCTTTTCCACTTGCATCACTACTAATAGTTTTGAAGGAACAGGCTGCACACAGGGTAGCTAACTACATTCCCTTCTTACCCTGACATAAATTGTGTGAATATACTGGTAGTTTAGGGAAAAAGGAGATGTTACTATGCCACTTAGACTCTGTCTTCTTGCATATGCTCAAACTTTCATGTTCCCTTCACATCCTTTTTGGGTTTGTTTTGCAATTTTTTTCCTTCCCTTCCTGTTCTGGTTGAAATTCTGAGTAATTATATACTCTCAACTGCAATGGAATATTTTAAGGATGTTGCTGAATTCAGCTATGAATTACAAATTAAACTCAGTCAATTGTTCCTTCCCCCAGGCACTGGGAAAAAAAGACATGTATAGAGATTTTTTATTTCATATATGACAGCTTAATGCCACTGCAAGTTTTATGTATTCTTCTAAACAAGAACAGAGTCAGGACATTGATTTAAAATTCTGTGTATAGAAGTTGCAATTAACATTTTGTCTCAAGCCAGTACCGGCTAATTGTTTTATTGCTGCTACACTATATATATGTTTGCTTTCTTTTTTCCTGGGTGTTCAGACAAAGATAATGTTGATTTTACAAGTGAAATTACAAGACGTTTTCTCTGTTGGTTAGCTGGAACACACACAGAGAACCTTGAGCCAGGAGAGGTTATTTTCACCACAAATAGCAAACTATAGAAAAAAGCAACAATGTTACAGACATTTTTAGTGGAGTCTCTCACAGAACAAGACGGAGTCAGGTTTTGTTGGGCACTGTCACTTACATGTGCTGTTGTTTCTTCCTGAAGGAGTGAAACTTCTCCAGCTCCTGGCTGACATAATACAACACTTCCATAAAGTTCAGTGCAACTCAGATTGAACATAGATAACATTAATAAAATAGTACAAAAGCCACATACCATTAAACTCTAAAGAAGCTTTAATTAAAAATTAACACCAGCAAAATTAACTCCTCTGGCAAAGTGAAGTACTGAAAACATACATATTTTGGATACAGTGATAGATTTAGAAACAAAAATCTGCAGGAAACAAGCATTACAGAACTTGAGTGCTTTCCAAAGCTGAATTAATATCTGAGTTTGAATGATTTGTAGATTTATTGAAAATAATACCAACAAACAAATCCAAACCTCAAATCACCCAGGAATAATTTCAAGCCATTTCTGTTTGTTCTGGCTTTTAATTTTGTGTGTTGAAATTATAACTTCAGAATAATCACTGAAAATGTCAGTTCAAAATCACATAAATAAAAATTTCAACAGGTCTCTCTCCACCCAGTGCAACACATTCCTGCAAAACATTTTGTTTTCACCAAGGGCAGCTTCTGTAAATGTTATTTATAAAAGGAAAATGTTTTCTTATCAAAGGAAAACAAGCTGTGAGAGGTCAGAAAACACTAAGTTCATCCAACCATCTGCCCTTTAATGGGATCAGCTCTATCGTGTCACTTTAACTCCTGTCTTCCACTTAGAGGTCTTTCAGAACAGGTTAAATAATCTATTCCAGTGCTTCATCACCCTGACAGGAAATGTTTCCAGTTGTCTGAAATATATTATTTTTTCTTGATGAAATTTAACTTTTTATTTATGTGTTCAATCCATCATGAACATGGAAGACTAGTTTCTTTGCAGAATTACTCTTCTTATATATGAAATAAAATAACTCCATCTCTTGTCCTAGTTTCTTGATCAGTTTTTTTCACTCTTCTACAGTGGTCACATTATCTAGATGACACAATAATTCTTATTTTAAAAGATTGTTTCATTTCTTTTATTATGTTTTTGACCCTTAGACTGCTTCTAAAACAGAGGTGGATCAGAATCACCTGATCTATAGGGTTTTATTCTGATTTGTTTTGAGCACACACATGAAGTGAGTTCTTAGCAGAACACTTGAATTTTGGTTGCCTGGAATGTTATTTCTTCACCACTGTGTCCTCCAGCGTGAGAATATTTACTATCGTCAAAGAAAACTTTTATGAAATATACGTTTGAAGAATATGAATTTAAAACCTGGGCCTACTCCTGGTTAAGTCCATGCTAAAAACTCCATGGGAATTCAGCAGAAGTGGAAACAAGTCTTCACAGTGCAGCAGGGCAACAATTTCTGTTGACTGTAATGGGCTCCAGGTAAAGTTTGTAGACAAAGAGTTAAAAAAGAGTTTAGAATATGTTAGGACACCAGCAGTGACACAAGCCCTGCCATTTCAATAATTGTACTGTAAAAAAAAAAAAAAAAAAAGAACCAACCCACACAAGCAGATATTGTTTCCTCATAGGAAAATAAAAATTGCTGTCCCAAGCAAGTTAGCAGTAGTTTACTTCTTTGCTAAGAGCATATATTAGGTGTATGGTGTGTATATATTTTTATAGAGACTCTGCCTACAAGCTTCACTCTAGCATGTGTTACTGTGCACTCAGAGCATTATTGTGCAGTCTTAGTCCAAAGTATTTTTAAACCTGCTACTTCAATTTTTTGTATTTTCTGGATTTTGATGAATTTATTGCAGGATACTATACAATAACAAAGTGAAATAGTCAGCAAGGTGCATAGGACAAGATGATAAAGAAAAAAATAGACATTTGTTCCTCTGTAGAAAGAACTTGTTTATTATTTACTAGTGCATTTCTTCTAAGTGTTAAACAGGAAAGACTAGCAGATTCAAATTAGACGTTAAGCAAAGGACAGCTAAGATGAACAAGAAGCAACCACCTTTGTTTAAAAAGAGAATTAGAACGAAGCTAGCAACCTGAGGGAGCTGACATGAAGCAGATTTCAAGGAAATTGGGAAGGTTCTTTTATTACAATTAAAACACAGAAGATGAAAGAAGTACGTGCTTTACAAGGTTCCAGTTCTGCTTTCAGCCAAGCAGAAAAGCTAGTGGTATCAAACCAATTAAGACTAAAATGAAACTTGAAGGCAAAAAGAGATCATCCATTCCATGATATGCTTTTTTGTGCATGCATCTTACAGTGATGCAAATGTGCAAAGCTTTCTGCATGTGTTCCTTTCCTACAAAATAGCTAATGAAAAGGTTGATGTCCATTAGAACTTTAGAATTAAAGCAAAAACTGAACAAACTTTTCATTACAATTAGCTTCCAGGTTCTGATTGTCATTTAGATTCTGTGGTTCAACTTCTCTTTTTCATTTGCATACTGTTTTTGATTGAATAACTGACATCAGAAGAGAAAGAATTTTAAGCACTAGTGAAGTGGAAAAATGGGTCGGTGCTGCAATAGGAGAAATGGGAATTTCACTGAGAACTGCATGCAGTCACAAGATGCTAAGATGTCTTGGACTTGCTCACATTATGGTTTGCATGTACTCATCAATTCTACTTTTAGTGACAACTGCTGAGATTCCACAGTGAGGACTAATGTTCATTGTAAATAATCATATTAATTGTGACTTGGCTTAGCAAATTATCTTTTGAAATTGGTAGTTACAGATATTTTTTTCTTGTGGAAAATTTTGTTTTTGATGAAAACCCTGAAGCTTTCGTTATCTGACAAAAATTGAAAGTTTGAGAAGAGCAGACACTGTAGGCATGTATTTAATGAAAATACAATTTTCTGGTAAAAAAATATAAAAATTCACAGAAAATATGTTGCAGATCTTAAGAATTTCTTTCTTGCCTTATACCTAGCTTTTCCTTCCTGTAACATATTACTGGGAAAGCTTTAAAAAGATTCAGGTTCCCATAATCCGTCTTCGTTTATTTCAGGATGAGACAGAGTATAAAGCTTTCAGTAGTTCACAGCTTCTGGAAATATATAACAGATGGCCAAAATGATTTCTTTTTTTCTCTTGAAGAAGTGTGGGGCCTCCTTTAGCACTGATGACTTCTGGGGACATGGGAGAAATAATAGCTCTGAAACGGTTTGCTGTGCTGTGAAATGCTAAATCATGACATGTGGTTCTTCGTTTAGTAACTGTGGCCTTGGTAAAGATCTCCTGCAGCATTCTGCAAAATTACTTTCTATGGATGGGCAGGTCAGCAGGTAAAGGGATTTGAGCTGCAGTTGTCAGTGCACTAATATCACAAACCAGCTCATTTTCCCTGTGCGTGGCTGCAATTAGTATGTAGATAAAAATTAGATGGCTAAAAATTTCATCAGAAAAAGCAGTCTGATCTGTGTGCTTGATTTTTATTATTAAAAACTTTGTTCCTCATCAGTTTTCAGATATCTGTTCTTGATCTGTTCAGTGTACAGAAACTGCTGTTTCCCATTTATGCTTACCTATTACCATTTGTTCCTTATGTGGACTTTGTAATGTTATTTATTATGAGTTTTGGCATGAAGGACCTTAATGTCTTAGTTCTGGGGCATTCCTTGAAAATCACTCAGAAATTGCAGAGCTGTCTGTGCTGGCTGTTAAATAATCATCTATTTCTTCTCTGATGGCCTTTGGGTTTTTTTGCTGTTGTCTTTCATGTGCAGGCCAGAGCACTATTACTGATGAATAATAAAGGAAAAATAAAATTAAAAATGAGCATGTTAAGTTTAATGGTTCAGTCATTGATCATTTAAATCCCCGGTTACTGTAACTGGTATCAAGTATGAGCTCAAAGTCAACCATTCCAGCAACAGACAAGATGATCTGTTGACAGCATATCACGGGGACCCACTAGCAACAGCTAGAAGCCAGATGGAAGCTTGGTCAGTTGCTACATATCTTATTTATGCCAGACTCAAAGAATGTGATTTTAAAAGAACCCAGAGTATACAACTCAATGGCCTTCTGCAGCAGTAGATCCCATAGATTTCATGGTGACTTGAGAAAAAAACAACTCTTTGTACTCTAAACTTAATCTAAATGTAGGGACAACATACTAATTTCAGAGCTGATGCTAGGAAGACCTTGTCTGAAAGGACTCAAAATGCACTTACATGCTCTACTCTTTTTTCTTAATAAACAGTCAAATATGTCATCCATCAAATTAACAAAATCCCATTATTTCATGCTAGGACACTACTAGCAATGACAGAATCATACAATCATTAAGTTTGGAAGGGACCTTAAAGATCATCCAGCTCCAACCCTGCTGCCATGAGCAGGGAACCCTACCACTAGACTAGGTTGCACAAAATCTCCTCCAGCCTGGCTTTAAAAATCTCCAGGGATGGGACATCAACAACCTCCCTGGGCAACCCATTCCAGTTCCTTACCACCCTTGTAGTGAAGAATTTCTTCCTACTACCTAACCTAAATCTCCCTTCTCTCAGTTTAAAACCGTTACCCTTTGTCCTATCACTATCTTCTCTGATGAAAAGCCCCCTCCCCAAAGGGGATACCAAAGTAAAGTATATGATTATATCTAGCAAGATGGTATGGAATATTTTATCCCTGCACATAGTTGACCTATTTTGCCAGGGGAACCAAGATAAAAGCTGAAGGCAAAGATGAGGACATTGAAATATATGAAACCCCTGCATATCCATCTTCACTACAATAAAAAATTATCTAAGCAATGGAAGCTAGTTTCTGACAAAGGGTTTCTTCTGCATCAACATCTAGTTTCCTCCTAAGAGAGAGACTCACTTTTACTCCATATTCCTACCAATTCAAGGAAGATTATCCAAACTTTCCCTGTGCTTCTTTCTTTAGATACCATTAGTCAATGCAATTAAACAGGTGGTACACTAAAAGTCAGTAATGCCCAACATATAATAATAGACATGAAGTGACAATAACTTTATATGTAAAATGAAGTATAAATCAAATAATGCATTGAGAAGAGAATGTTCAGGGTAAGTCCCTCAGCAGTATTTTTTTTTCCTTCTACAGTGGAGTACTAGCACTAAATCAATTCCTAATGTATGAAAAGCACAACCAGTTTAAGTTCTCTTAGTCCAGGTTTAATTGCTGCCATTCTTGGGGAATGAAAAAAAAAACCACAAATCAAACCAAAACAGGAGCAACCAACACAAATAATTATTAAAGAAAGAATAGACAGAGCCAGAACTTACATCTGAAATATAAATGTTGTTTAAGCCCAAAACCTGACTTGAATTGTACACTTAAAATCAAGGGCTGGCATTTTTCTACACTCCTGCTTTATGTATAGAGAGGAATGAATATAGACTAATCTAAATTGTCATTTCATCAGTTGTTTATACTGCATAAATAAGGTACAAATACCGTTTGAAAGGCAGTTTAAACTAAAAGATCCCTGTATGGAATCCTAAAGCATTTATATTCAGTATTTTACATTGTTTTCTGTTTTCCCAATAATTGGTGAATTTGTTAAATCACTGCTGTACTTGTTAAAGTCTAAAGAAAAGGTAATATTGCAGGAATATTGGCTACCCTTAGACTCACTCCTTGAGTCTGAACATTTGTAGCTAGATACAAAACCTTTGACATAGCTGTCTTTACTGAACCAAAACAAACTGCACTGAATTCTTGTTTAAACTTCATCAGCCATGATGATTAAACTATATTTGTAATGAAGCAAGACCACTTAATAACACTGCAAGGACACATTTCATAGTTTGTAATAGTTTTTACTGTATATATGATTTCACATGTCATTAGCCAGACTTTTCAAATGTGTTCCAAGTAACTTATAGGAAAAACACTAACATGCTGAAACAAGAGTATTAGCAAAATCAATATCATTGAATGGGCAATTATTTTTTTCTCTACTTGGTAACTACTCTAGCAAGACCAGAAAAATATAATCTTAATATACTGGTCTGAATGTTTGTCGTGCTGAACCAAAAATCACAGCCCTCACCAGTGGCATTGGTTGTATTATGTTGGGGCTTAATACAATTTTATTCCAGTTTCTGGGCATAGTAACTGCTTTTTCTCTTTCAGGTAAGAACTTTTACATAAAATAAATTATTTTGTTAGCAATAGCTGAATCTCAAGACCATCCCATATAAGTAAGAAACCTAATTATCTTGCACCAGGTTCCTCTTATCCTGCCTTCTTTCCACCCCATGCCACCCCTGGCTTCATACTGAATTCAAATAGACCAAAAATTTTGAAACTCACTTCTTTTAAACTATTTTTTCCCTGAATCCTACATTTTACATTCCTAATTGTTTCAGCAACACATGGTGTCCAGTTCTCAGCACAAGAAAGATATGGACCTGTTGGAGAGGGTCCAGAGAATGGGCACCAAAATGATCAAAGGCCTGGAGCAGCTCTGCGATGAGGACAGGTTGAGAGAAAGCTGGGGAGGGGCTTTTTATCAGAGAAGATAGTGATAGGACAAGGGGTAATGGTTTTAAACTGAGAGAGGGGAGATTTAGGTTAGTTATTAGGAAGAAATTTTTCACTACAAGGATGGTGAGGAACTGGAATGGGTTGCTCAGGGAGGTTGTTGATGCCCCATCCCTGGAGATTTTTAAAGCCAGGTTGGACGAGATTTTGTGCAACCTGGTCTAGTGGTAGGGTTCCCTGCTCATGGCAGGGTGTTGGAACTTGATGATCTTTAAGGTCCCTTCCAACCTTAATGATTCTATGATTGTGTGATTCTATGATTCTTCTGCCTTTCCCTCTTCCCTGGCTCAAGTGTGAAAGTGATTTAACACTGCTCACATCTTGTAAGAGTTTTACCCAGTAGAGTGGGAGCTAAGATGAGGATTGGGGTCCCACAGAAAAGGAGAGACCCTATTTTGGAATAGGAGCATATACCTGTCTGGGGGTGAATCTGCAACTTCTAATTCTCATGAGAGAGAAAAATATAGGAAGGAAATCAAAGCAGGTGGACTTCTGGTTAGCATTGCCTGCCATAAGGAAACGCTTCTATTTAGCATTTTCATCTGTCTGTCTTTGAGGAAAGCAAAACTGAACTCTGAGATTGTGGAGAGATTGTGGAGATGGAAATCCATGGGGAGAACGTAAGTAGGAAGGTAAGTAACTGTTGGTGAGTAGCAACTATGTTAAGATGATTTGTGGGATCTGTGACAAGGAGGGAAAGCAAAGTTGTGTTTATGCCTTTTTGGTAACTATTGTAATAACATTAAGATGATGGAAAAGAATAGGGAATTTAACTACAAATGTTCATAGCTATTTATCTGTTTATGTGTATTCCTTATTAGAAATGATGACTTTAGATTCTTCTGATAATCACTTTTGAGCAAGCATTCAATTTGATAATTGAGCTTGTGATATGATAGTGTTAGTATGTTTCACTTTGGGGTAACTGAAATGTTATTATTTACCCATTGCTTATGATAATTCTCTCTTTACATGTTTAGATAGGTTGTTAAGTCACTTAATCTAGTTAAGTCTTTGATTTCAGGAGATCTGGAACACAAGTGTTTTTTCCTTTCTCTATTGGATATTAGTAATTTAAGTAGTACAGAAAGGGCAAGAGAAAAACACAACAACAACAAACAAAATACAAAAACTTTGAAAAGGATGCTTGCATTGTTATATCCTGTTCATGCAAAATATTATGTTCTTGCTTAACTTCATCCATATGAGCAATCCTATTTTTATTCTCACAAACAGGAAATAAATTAGATGACATATTATTATTTGAAAATTAAGGACCAAAAGTTGGTGTAAAAAGTTTTGTGTGTGTGTGTGTGTGTATGAGCAGAAAAATATCTAGGAAGAAAAGAAAAAGGAGTGACGAGCTCTTAAACTGTTCATGCACTTCTGGAGGAGTTGGTTCAAAACCTGAAAAGTTTAACAAAAAGCAAGTAGATTTCTTTTGCATTTCACAAGAATAATGCCATGAATCTTACTGGAGATAAAAACACTATCTGACCAAGCAAAAGTTTGACCAGCTTTTCTTCAAGACATAGTTTGAGACTTTTTATCAGAATGATTACAAAAAGCAGAAGAAATGACAGTTTGAATTTGGATATTTAGTAAAAAAATAAATAGAATCCTAATGTAGTCATATAAGATTCATTTAATTGCAGACATGCATTGATGTATTTCAATTATTTCAGAATTCTGGGGTTCAACATGGATGGAAACATGCTGCAAACTGTTTTCTTTCTTTAGGAGTGGTCCATCTCCCTCAGGGTAAGTGTCTACTCTGCTGTGATCACTCTGTCTTCTGTTAATACTGAGAGAAATAAACCTTGTTAATGTGCAATTCACCCTGTTCTGAAAAATCGAGGCTAGCTGTGGTGAATTGTTCCCTGAGCTTTTCTGTTTCTTTCTAATGACTACAGAGAAAGTCCAGGAAAGAACTGGGAATGGCCATGCTGTGCATGTGCAAATGAGTTGTCAGGTAACACTCAGAGCTCATGGTTCTGTAACTGGAAGGACATAGGTCTTTTACTGGGCCTGTGAGCTTGAGACCTATAACAGAAGAACATTTGACTTGACACTCCTAAAATGTTCAATTCCTGTTGCCAGTACTAGAAATACGATGCATTGTGTGATTCTTGCTAAGTGTTTCATTTTGCCTTTTTTAACAGTAGTATGAATAGTAGGCATTTTTCTCAGGTTTTATCCTTCTGCATGCTCCTTGCTTCTCCTTGACATGCTGAAAAGAGTGAGTAAAATATCTTTGGATTATATCTACTGTTTGACTCAGTTTCCTACTTGTTTATGGCATTTAAAATGTCCTAAGATATTCTGCTTTTCCTCCAGCTGTTGCTGCAGGAGACCACCATCCCTTGCATACCCTCTTTTACTTGTCATCTCTGTGCCAATACATCAGGTACCCTAGGATAACTCAAATAGTTTTAGTTTTCAGTTTCATACACTGAATCAAGCCAGGTTGAGAGTCACATACCTACATACAGCTGCCTAGATGTAGACTCCTGACTCTTTTGATTAGACCTTCGTTGCATAGCTTGGGTCTTCGTTATGAGTATGAACACATGGCAGCTGATTTATCCCTGCAGAGTTACAGGTTGATTTGTAGTAGCTGAGACATTCTCATGGGACCAGCAAATATAATATGAGACCTACAGGAAAACTGCATCACTCCAACTTGGAAAATAACAGCTTCTTAAACTGCATATGAATCCTCTGTACAGGCCACTGAATTAGATCTTTACCTGACAGGCAAATCCCTAAATTCCACTTCAGATTTTTTCGTTTGTAATATTTGAAGAAGGCTTGTGAAAGGAAACTTTGGGGGGAAAAGGCAACCTTTTAGGTCTTATGGGACCCGACATAGTCCTGTACAGTATGTTCCAGGAAAAACATTAAGGAAATACTCAGTTGGCAGGAATTAAGGGTCTTCTAAAAAATGTGTTTTCTGTCTTCAGTGCAATTCAGCCACCTAAACACAGGAACTTGTTTTCACCTAAAGGATTTACAAGGTCCCAAATATTTACCCTTCTACTGTGGCAGCTGGATACCAGGTGGGAGACCCTAGGGCTTCTCAAATGGCATGATGTACCTACAGGAAAAGTGTCACCTCTAAGTCTTCAGGTAGATACAATTAACATTAAATGCATTTGGAGACAGAAAGATTTTTAGTTAATTCTGTTTATCTCTTATTTAAATATAGCTTAACAAGGCAAACAAAGCAGAATGTCTGTATCACATTATCTTTTTATATTACAGAAAAAAATAGACAATGCACAAAAAGTGTCTAAATTTGAGCAGCTTGTGGTTATGTTGCTATAGTTACAGGATGATCAGAGGCTTTGCTAAGCCAGAAAAAGAAATGAGCAGTTTCAAATAGTTTTGCACCTCGTCACTGCAGATAGTGCTACATTTCCAAGTACACAGTTTTGGGTCTGCTTCACATTGGGGAAATGCAAAGGAGCCATTTGTCTCCTGAAATTTCTTACAGATTAAAAAAAAAGGCTTTGCACTTTACCTCTCAGAACTTCCGTGTAGATTTCAAATAAGAAAAAGAGCTGCTATTAACAGACAAAATGAGGAAATGGTTTTATTTTGTTGTTGTTGGGGTTTTTTTCAGAATATTTCCCTTTTTTCCATTTTTCTTTACAAAATGAAGAACTTAACATTTTTGTGGCTGGAGATCAAAAACTGCTTTCTGGCTAGAGCCTGTTATCTTTAAATATAAAAGCACACTATCATGGAATGATTTAGGTTGGAAAAGACCTTTAAGACCAACCATTAACCCGGCACTGACAAGTCTACCACTAAACTGTTTCCCTTGGCACCACATCTACTTTGCTCTTAAATACCTCCAGGGATGGTGACCCTTTCTCTGGGCAGCCTGTTCCAGTGTTTGACAACCCTTTCCGTGAAGGAATTTTTCCTAACATCAAATCTAACCTCCCCCTGGCACAACTTGAGGCCATTTCCTCTGTTCTATCACTTAAGTAGAAGAGACCAACACCCCCATCTCCAAACTTCTTTCAGGTAGGTGCAGAGGATTATAAGGCCTCCTCAGCCTCATCTTCTCCAGACTGAACAATCCCAGTTCCCTCAGCTGCTCCTTTTAAGACTTGTTCTCCAGACCTTTCACCAGCTTTTTTGTCCTTCTTTGGACACACTCCAGCCCCTAAATGTCCTTCTTATAGTGAGGAGCCCAAAACTGAACAGAGGATTCAAGATGTGGCCATTTAAAGTACCTCAAAAGGGGTGTGAAAGGTGATTATGATTATAATCCTGCTGCAATCCAGTATAGCCCTTTCCACATACTTCTTGTGCATGGGGCTTGTAGGCTTTTCAGGCTGACTGGTCTGCTTTGAACAGGGAGTTGGACCTGTTTGCTTCCAGACATTCCTTCCAGCCAAATTATTCTATAATATATGCTGCCTTACAGTGATCCTGACTCTGAAAACCTCTTTTCTTCCTCCTTTGAACTCTTTAAGTTTTACTTTAGGACCTTTGCTAAGGAAAAATAAATGCAATTGAACTCCCTAGATGCTAAATAAGGTGCTAAATGCTCCTCTTAGAGCAAATCCAGAGAAGGGCCATAAAAGATGATCAGAGGGCTAGAGCACCTTTACTATGAAGACAGGCTGAGAAAGTTGGGGCTGTTCAGCCTGGAGAAGAAAAAGCTCCTGGGAGACTTTATTGTGGCCTTCAAGTTCCTGAAGGGGCTATAAGCAAGCTGGGAAAGAACTTTCTATAAGGGCAGGTAGTGACAGGACAAGGGGTAATGGTTTCTAATTGGAAGAGATTTAGGTTAAAAATTAGGAAGAACTTATTCAACATGGTGAGACTGTGTGGTGAGACACAGGCACAGGTTGCCCAGGGATGTTGTGAATGCTCCCTCCTCGGAAATGTTCAAGACCATGTTGGAAGGGCTAGTGGGAGGTGTCCCATGTCTCTGCCCATGCAGGAGGACCGGAACTAGATGATCTTTAAGGTCCCTTCCAACCCAAACCATTCTATGATTCTAAAAATCTATGTGGACTCCAAACAAAGACTAAAGTGTCAGACCTTCTCCAGCAAGTCCAGACTTGCCTTCTAGTCAGACTTGATCTTCGTGATGACCTTTGTGGAAAAATCTTAAGCATCTGCTAACAGTTAAGGGAGATAAAATTGTACATCTGCTTGTTGCTGTATCATTTCTGCTATTGTGAGAACATGAGACAAGTATTTCTTCAACAGACCCCCACCACCCCCAGCAAGAGGAACTGGCCCCTGACCTCTAGCTGTTCTCAGTTACAGTAAACAGGATTCTTGGGTTTGGTTCAGGAGTACATCCTGAAGTGTCTGATACTGTGTGAGGTGCAACAGGACTTCAAAACATACACACAGTATAACAGATGTAACACTGAACATACAGCAAACTTGCACTATTCTGCGGGGTTAAATGAAGGACAAACAAGGAGTTTAAAGTAGACTCTAGATGCCTATTCAGCAGTGGAATTGAGCCCATGACTAATACAGGTGAAGAGGACTGGATTCAGTTGTCTGTATCTAGGTTCTAGTATCACACTAGGCACTCTGTAATCTATCTGGCCCCCAGCTGCTAGCTCAGAAACTCTCTGTTATTTTGGGCTCCATCTCCTATCTGCCAATCATGTATCAACTTGTGGGAAATCCTTGGTCAAGGGAACTGAATCTGGCCTCAGATTTTCATTGGCTATCGTCAAAGTCTCATAAAGAGAATTTAGATGCACTAATTATTGTAAAAGCCTAATGAATATACTTACCTGTAGATATCTCATCTGTAGACTGAAACCCACAGTTATAGTTCCAATGTCAGTGGAAAGTTATTGCTCTTTCTTTAACAGCTGGTAAAGATCTAAGATGATCTTCGTTTCACTTGAGTGTAGACATTTAAAGTAGATCAGAAGAATCATTCCCTGGAAGTGATTCATTTACCCTCATGAAGGTACCTGGTCCCATTTGAGATGTCTCAGGGAAGCCCATGTGGTCTGATGCTTCTCCAGAAGGCCACTGTTTGCCTATGGGCCAATGTCATATTTACTGGCCATAGATATATATGAATGTCTTAGGTGTACCAGGGTGTCATCATGGCATTTGGTACAATTTGTTGCACAATTTGAGGTCCCTTCCTCTCTCGAAATATGAGTTCCACAAGAGACAGTTTAGACATGTGAAATACAAGGAAAAACATGTTCAGTTTTAGCCTCCTGTATATCCCAAACTGCTAAAGACAATGATAGACAGGTAGAGACCAAAATGGGAAGACTAGCTGATGAGTTTAAAAAAAAAAAAAAGCAGAATGGTTTGCAGGTGAGACTATAATTTATCCTATAGTGTTCTTAGAATTTCTAAAGACCTTTGAATGAGAAATTGATGCTATTTATTATGCATTCATTGCAGACTTACCAATAGTTTTTCTAGCATTGAAAAATATCACCAAGATAATTCATGTTTCAGAGGAGATACAAGAAACTGTAAGAGTCATCCATGGGATAATGTGTCTTTTGAGGTGAGGAGAGAGAAATATCTATCATCTTATGGGTAGAGGTTATTTGTTCCATGTAATTCAGAGGTTTCAAGGTATTTGTCCTGAGCTCTTAGCACAAAGTGAGTTAACTATATTTGCAAAACTGTGATTTTGTCATACAAATGTTTTTCTGCATGAAGACTAATTTAATTTCTTTTGTGTCCATGTGCTTTTTTATTAATCTGAAAAAAAAAAAAAAGTAGAGGAGCAGAAACAGAATTACATAGGGTTGCACATTGCTAATACTAAATCCATTTGTACAGAACTGGGTTATAGTTACTGTAGCTCTTCTGAAGCTAACTTCTCAGTTTAATCAAAGATTATACGAAAGCACCACCACAGTAATTTTGAAATAAAAGATGGTTGTGTCAGACGAAGTAATGCCCAAATTATTCTGTACGGCTATAATTTCTTAGCGTCAGTTCTCCCATTCTGCAAACCTGTTATTTATAAGAGAATTAAACACTCTCATCAGATGACTTAACTGACTCTGAAATTGTAGTATGAGGACAAAAATGGGAGTGGAGTGCCAAACTATCAATTGAAACATTACTCTAACAATGTCCAAGGCCATCAGAGAACAAAAAGAGTCCATATTCCCACTCCAAACTACCAATTAGGGGAAAACTGTTCAACCATTATCATGAGCAAATTAGGCTAGACATCTTCACTGGAGATTGTCTGAAATTGGATATTTTTTTTGTTTATTTGTTTTGGCTGATACATGTTATTAGATTGGCAGAGATATTTCTTAGCTCTTCATTTCATCTTCCTCTTACACACCTTTCACAATACTGGAGTAATAAGGGACAGGATTAAAAAGGTGTTCAGGCTCATAACTTCATTTAGATTATTAGATGCCTTCATAGGAATCTAACGTCCTGTAAATTCCATTCCTAAAAGCTGAAGTTTTCTGATAGTTCTGCATTATGTTAATTATTGTGCAGGAGAACAACCCAAGGCCAAAAATGAGATAAAAACAACAAATGAGCATCATAAATGGTGCTCTGAGCAAGATTACGCTTTGTAACTAAGAGCAGACAGTGGAGGGATTCACCCCATGAGTGTATCTTGAATTAATTTCATATAAAGCCTAGAAACATGAGAACAAGTCTCTGATTCAACAATTTAAACACTAGAACCCTGGGCCATTCAAGACATTCTAAGGTAACTGACCTTCAGCTGCCTTTTCAAGAAGGCGTGGGTCTCTTACAGGTCTTCTGTCATTTATGCCAGCTTGGGGTACATGGCTCAGGAAAACAAGGGATGCTTTTGCTTAGGAAATTAAAGGGAACCTCAAGTGCCCGAGAATAACCGTGCTTTTATTACAAAGCTGGGTTTAGGAATATCAAAATTGTTGGGCAACAAGCAGTTGGGTTAGCAAAACAACCATGGCTGGTGGCTGTTAGTGCTAGTAAAGTAGGAATCAGGGGTTTTAGGGTGACATCTGCCAGAAACTGAAGTAATTGCCCACATTTCTCCCAACACCTTGGCAGCAGTAGGCCACCCTAATTGACTGACCCGCCTCCCACGGAGGCTCTTCCCCTTATCCTCTCCTAACTTTATCAGAAGTTGCTCAGCCCTGCCCCCTCTATCCTTATGATAAAATGAACATAGAAAATAAAACAAAACTCCAAAGAACCCAAATCTATAATTCTGCAAAATTGTGAACTGACTCTGCTCTGTTATGCAGTATAATCACAAAATAACTGTTGGATTCTCTAACAAAATGTACCCTCAGCAGTGCAAAATTGACAGCCTAAGATACATTTATGGCAACTAATACTATAAAATCTGGACACTTCACATGCTTTATGATATCCCACAGAGGTAAAGAAGAAAGAATTATTTGACAACTGGGAGTAAGAGGCACAGAAAGGCAAAATGACTTATCTAGGATAACATAAAACAACTGTGACAGAGAAGGAAGCTAAACCTGTGTCCTCCAGTTTCCTGGCTTATGTTCTAGTCACTACATAATCCTTCCTGCTCCAAGCCTGAAGCCTTGGTATTTTCATTGTTTCTACATCTTTTTAAAGCAAGATTTTCAGAAATGTGCAGTTTAGATGTTGACTAAAGTCTCCCTCCATTGAACAGAAAAAAAAAATTTGATCAGAGAAGCCACCACTACAGGAATTAAAATAAAAAGCTCTTCATTAATTCATCCTAACTGGAATAAAAGCTCAAGCTCACCTTTTTGCACTCTGCACTCCACAACCTCTCTGGGCAACATGTTCCAGTGTATAATCAGTTTATTTTTTTTTTTTCTTATATTTTACTAAAGTTTCATGTATTCCAGTTTCTGCCTCTAACCTCTGGGCTCCATCTTTACTCCCCTCCACCCTCATTAGGCATTTCCACACAACAGTAAGAGTCCCCAGCATGTCCTGATGCATGGGACTGTCCCTCCTCATACGCTGGACTTTTCCCTTTGCTGAACTTCACGAATTTCCTGTTGTCCCATTTTTACAGCCTATTGAGGTCCCTTTAAAAGCTAATATAATCATCTGGTCTGTCAGCCATTCCTCCCAGTTTTGTATCATCTGCAAGCTGGCTGAGGATATGCACTCTTCCCCATCATCCAGGTCATAAAAGAAGATTTTAAACAATATTGGCCCCAGTATTGACCTTAGGAGCACACTGCAAGTTACTGACCTCCATTTAATTTCATTTTTCCTATTATTTTTTTTTAAATCTAGCCATTTATCTGTTCCATTAAGTAAGTGGTCCAAGTTTCCTCTAAAGCCACAAGAGAGGCAGTGTGAGAAAAAGATTTGTGCCTTTCTAGAAGACAGGTGCCTGCCCCATCCAGCTATTTCTTTACGTTGACTATATCTGAAGCCTTGATTACCATGGTTAGAAAGCTGGTTTTTAAAAGCTATAGGCAGGTTAAATGAATCTCACACTTTTTTAAGGAATTAAATTGAGCTTCCTCTGAAAAAACAGATTGAGAAGGGTCCACATCAAATTACCTCAGGGGCAGAAGCACTCATCAACATTGTTCTCTGATTTGAAGTGCACCGTAATCAGAGTCCAGTCTGACTGGATTTCCACATGGAGCTTGAAAAGACTTCCTAACAAGGCTTGTTTTGAAAGGAATAAATTTATCTGACAATCTGCAAAAAACTGCCCCAACCTGTTATCAAAAAAGTCACTGTCTCCTTGAAAAACGGATCCAAGTGTATTCTGCTAAATAACTGCTCTGGGTCACTTGATCCTTGGTTGTACACTGTATCATAAATCAAGAATAAGTTTTTCAGGTGTGACTTAATCCTTGGGAACTGTTATTAATGGCTGCTAATAAGAACTGTGACCAGCAGCTCCAGGAAAGAATTGTCCTTATTTTTCTAAAATACATTGCTTGACAGATTACAACAGAAGGGAAAAGTACAGCGAAACCCATGCGTGCCATGCACTGTGCACAGTCTCATCACTAAATAAATATGCCAAAAATAAAACAAAATTGAAAACAAAGCCCAACCAAAATGGAATTTGAGAACATCCCAAAGAAATACATGATGGAAAGTTGGATATATTTGAGGTAAACAGCAGATGGCATTCTCAGGTGGTGGGAAAGATAAAAATGTGAATTTAGAAATGTTAGGAGATTTTGTAATGGCAGAACAGTGTAACTTTTGGAATTCAGCAACAGATAGTCTAAAAGTCTGTTTTCAGCTTTGGGGAGCACAGCTGCTTTGCAGTTTCAGTGAAAATCTAAAAGCATCTCTGCATCTTTAAACTAAATGCAAAACTCTGCTAGTCAGAATCACCACAAACATCCCCAGCTATGCATGTCAAAGTACTGGTCAGGGTTATACTCTTTCCTTGGGAAAATAAATAAATTAAATAAATAAATAAATAAATAAATAAAATTACATTGATTTACCTTCACTTGGAATTATACTAATACAAAACAACAGAAGAGCAAATTAAGGTGTCCTTTAAAAGACCTGTGTTGTACCTCTCTATGAGAGTGCTTATTTTTCTCAACATGAAGGTCTTGGAGGTTTAAAGGTGTGGTATAAAGAAAGCAAAACCCTAAGAGTTTCACAGCTTGAACTCAGTTTTTTTGCTAGCTTTAACTCTCATGTGCTACCAAACTGCACTCAGCACCTCTATCATAACCTTACACGGGGTTGGGGAATTTCAGTTTCATTTTTGGAACACTATGTATCCTGATGCTTTCTGGCTATCTTCTGCTGTGCATTGCTTCACCATGGTCAGGTAGAGGAGAAAAAAGATTTTATCTGCGAGTGTTATGTATAAACAGGATTACACTGACAGCCAAGTCAAAATCATCTCAATGTCTCAGTCTTGGGAAGAGCAAAAATCTGAAAATATATCTAATTTTTAACAAATAAAAAAATCTGTTTTCTACTAGCTCTTTACTTTGAAAAATACCATAACAAATTATTAAGGTAATCAATACTTATAATTAGGAAAGAAGAGAAGAGCATGATGCTCAGAGATAAATAAACCAGAAAGAACAACAGAATGACGAAATAATATTTTTTTTATAATTTATTGACCAACTCAGGAAGAAAGAAAATGTCTAAGGAGGGGAGAGTATAACTTCACCTCATCTCCGTAATAAGAAAGAGAAACCATGTGCAGAAGAACAGTAACATTCTTGGTGAAAGTTCAAGGAGTGACCAAGAAGAAAATGAGCCTGGAAAAAATGCTTTAAGAGTTTTTTCCTGTTGTTTTACCTCATCTAATGTTGTTCAGTTCTATACCTAAGTAAAGTGACCAGCAGGTTTTCGGAGCTCTTTGTGAAGACTGAGGCATGCAGTTTACATTCCCCCATCCGCTGGAAGGATAGAATCATGGCAGAATGAAAGGGGAGAAAAGGCCATTTTACGGTGTGCTGATTTGGGTTGGCGGGATTTTTTGTTAGCAGGGGAAGGGTCCCAGGAGTGGCTCCTGTAAGAAGCTGAGAAGCTCCCCCTGCTCCAAAACCAGCCAAGGAGCCATTAGAGGGACAATTGATGCACCTCTGGCATTAACATAGGAAAGAACTGAAATAAGAGTTGAGTAAACTGAGCAGTTAAGAGAAGAGCTGAGCTGGAGAGCTGAAAAGCAGTGCTGCGGTGAAGATCCCAGTGATTGGTGAGGAAGAAGGGGAAGAAGGTGCCCAAGCAGAAGTTTCCCTGCAACCCATGGAGAGATGGCAAATGTCCCCCTGCACTCATGAAGGAACGTGGTGGAACATTCCCTGAAGGTGCCAGGAGGGGTGAACTTGGCCACTGGACTTAGATTTCATAGCCAGAGGATTTGCTGCCTGTGGACTCTGATTATGCAGCTTTGGAAGACCCCAGTGCCAGGGGAGTTTGTTCCCGAAGCAGCCGTGACTCTGTGGGAAGCCCAGGCTGGAGCAGCTCCAGACCTGTTGGGAAGGACTCATGAAGGAGAGGTTCGTGGAGGACTCTCTGCCATGGGAGGGACTCTGTGGGGAAGCAGGGAAGGCCTGTAAGGAATCCTTCTTCCTGAGGAGGAAGGAGCAGCAGAAACCACCAGCCTGTGAACTGACTCTAAACCCCATCCCCATCCCCCTGTGCTGCTGGGGGGATGGAATGAGAGAAACAGGGAACAAAATGATTTGGGCCTGGGAAGAAGGGAGGGGTGGGGTAACATATACAAGCCCTGTTCTTTGTGTTGTCTGTGTCTTCTGTGTGTTTGATGAGTGTGAAATTAAATTAATATTATTTTTTCCCCAAGTAGAGTCTGGTTTACCCAAGACCTTAGTTGGTGAAAAAACCTCCTAGTCCTTTGTCTCAACCCATGAGCTTCTAGTTGGTCTTTTTCCTCCTCATCCCAGTGTGTGTGTATGTGTTGGGGTGGGAGAAATTGAGTGAGCAGCCACAGGGCTTTATCTTTGTTGTTGTGTTAGGCCCACACCACGACATAGGACGTAATTCATCTATTCACATTGGAAGTATTTTTTATGATGAAACAAATAATGCCCTCAAAATACTTTTTTCCCATTGATTGTAAAACCAGATATTAAACTCGGATAAGGGTGCAGACTTCCATGTTTAGGCAGACGAATCTCAAAGAAGTTTATAGGATTGGCATGGTCGGGCAGTGGTGACCTAAGTGAGGTCTGTGAGGTCTGTTCATGTGAAAGATGAGAAATTTTGTGCCTGTGGAAGAAAAGAGCTTATAATAAAAATATATAAGCCAAAAGCCTCCTTTATGCAAGGAAACAGAAGATAAGCTAGTCAGGGAGGAATTTAGACAAGGAGAAAAGGGAGCTTTGCCACAATGTAGAGACGTTTACACATACAAGTATACTTTTTTTGTTATTTTCATTATCATGGTACTCCATATTTCAAAGAATGAAAGAAAAAATACCCTTTCTTAGAGTGCCAGCATTAAGTAATGCAAAAATCTGGGCAGAACATTTCATGTCCAAGTATTAAAGAAGCTTGATAGGTCTCAGGTGTCTTTGAGGAAAAACAAATACGCATAAGAAAGTCACAAAGGATTCATCTGTCTATGTGTGCTAATGTTTAACAGATGCTAATACTTACAGGAGTGTTATGAGAATTAATTAATGAGTGCTGGTAAAAGTAATCCAAGGAAGAATTTTTTCCATGCACTGAACAAATTAAGAAAGAGACAATTTTGCTTTTTTTAACTTTATAGTAGGTAAGTGAAATCTATTCTTGGGAATGAAGAAAACCAAAAGTATTTTAAATACTCTTACAATAAAACTTAAATAAAATTTCATCATAATTGTGAATTTCAATGCGTGTGTGAAAGACAAAAGATAAAAGAGCAGCTGGTTGTTTTTATTTTTGTTTTCCATTGTTTTTGTTTGTTTTGTTTTAGTTTTTTTTTTGTTTGGGGTTTTTTGTTTGCTTGTTTTGTATTTTTTTTCTTTTTTATAAAGCATCTTTTGTGTAGTAACAGCATTGCTTCATGTTTCAGAGCAGAAAGAATCTTGTTCTCTGCCTAGAAAACTCCAGTCTCATTGCAGTCTCCTACTTGATGGGGGGGGGCACTTTCTTTTACCACAATATGAAAAGTAATTGGCAATGAGTGCAATTTCACTGCTTCGATTCTATTTAGCAAATATTGAAAGATAAGACTCAGCTTAACACAGAAAATTCACTATGGGCATAGAGCAATAGTTTAAGGTCTATGTACACATCCTAATTTGTGTTGTCTTTGCACATTCTCTTCCCTGTTTTGCCCATCCTTGAGCTCTAGCTCAAGGTAATAGGAGTACTACTGCCATTTCTACAGCTCTCTTTGTCACATTAAGAGGTATCAATAGTATTAATTTTGTGTTTTTTTTCAGCACATAGTACCTGTTTCCCAGTCTCTGAAATACCAGGCCCTGGTGAAAACCCAGTGATCAAGAGGAAGACAAAGCATCAACATCAATGCTTCAGTGCAGGCAGATGACTTCACCAGTTTGGAGCAGAGCAAACTGAGGCAGAAACCCATGCTTTGGATCCAATTTTGCAGCATCTGCTTTGTGGAGCAATTAGCACTAACTTTATTTGTTCCATAAATGAATGCTTGGGCTCCAGAGAACAATAGATATAATTGTTTCTGAGCATTCTCTGATTCTCTTTTTTATTCTGCTGGTAATTCTTTGTGAAGTCCCAAGAATGATAAGTGTCTAAGGGGAACCAATAAATTTTGGAATTTGATCAAAGCATTTGCTAATTCTTACTATTGCAGAGAGATTTATTTTGAGATGGAATGTGATACATATATAAATGTGTAAAATTATTTTTTCCAGTACTGTTACTCCGTGACCTTTTAACCATCTTTGCACAGGATAAATATTCTCTTTATTATTAATGAATAACAGGAGTTGCTAAAACATTCTGTGGAGTGACTTTGAAGTCTCTTGATGGCAAGAAAGTATTCTCGAGAAACCCTCATTTATTTAGCTGCATAAAACCCTTTGACCCTTTTTTCTATCTTTAGATCCCTAACAGGACCATTAGACTCAAAATTGAACCTCTTGTTACAGTGGAAATTCTGAGATTTTTAATGGAATAAAAATAACTGCAAAGGCTTGTGTTGAATTGTCATTGTTACTTATGCATTGTAATAAGAAACAAGTAATACCAAGTATCATAGCAAACTGAGGAAAGACAAGGTCTAGGATAAGTCTTCATATTTTCTCAGTTCTAATGCATGTTTAATATCATCTGTCTTTTTTCACATTCTGTTTCTCTGACACAATTTTGAAAGCAACCTTCAGCTGATATTCCACACCTTTCCAAGCAATCTATTCCAATATTTTTTTGTAGCCTTTCTAATGCTAAGGTTTTTTTTATCATAAAATCATAGAATACCAGGTTGGAAGGGACCTCAAGGATCATCTTGTTCAACCTTTCTAGGTACTATGATAGTTTATATGACATGGCTCAGCACCCTGTCAAGACAAATCTGAAAACTATTGAAAACTATTCCACTATCTAACTGTTCTCATTCTTCTAGAGTCCCATTGCATTCTCCGCAGGAGTAACTTGCACCCATCACCCCTTGTCTTTTTCATGTGACTCCTATTAAAAAAGGAGTCTCCACTTTGGTAGCCACCTTTAAAGTACAGGAACAAGGTAATAAGGTCTTCCTTCTCTTCCCAAGGCTGAACAAACCCAGTCCTCTCAGCCTCTCCTCATATGGCACTTTTAGCCTGAATCCCTTTGTTTGCTTCAAAATTTGTTGGTTTGTTGTGGGGTTTTTTTGCTGTCTATAATAGACTACAGATTAAAAATCACAACAGAAAGGTTTGTTTTTTTGAAGGCAGCAAGTTTGGAAGATTGTTCTGATTTTGACAACTTATCAGTTATCTGGCTAGACAAAAGAAAGATAAAAAATTTAGACTGGTTCTGAGCAATTTCAGGAACTGAAAAAATGTGTTTATTAAATCTAGAAATAAAAATAAGGGAAAATGAAGAAATAAGTCTCCTGAGAATTAACACAAAGGAAGTTTGACCCTAAAGGGACATTTTGTTAACTCCATGGCATTCGTTAGGATTTTAGTATTGGTTTTGTGTTTACAAGAACAAGGCCCAGAAGCTGAGTTGCTGGGCAGCAATGTAAAACACTGAGAGAAAAGTTTCTCATTACAGTTCTCCCACGTCTCCACTGAACTCTCATTTTGCATCCCCACTTTCATATTAAAACATCACAAGTTACAATGATTTACCAGTATTTCCTGTCATACTCAGAACCTATTGTTCAAATTCTCTACTGTCTTACAATGGTGCAGTTTTATTTATCTAAAAGCACTACCTAGGGGCCCTAATAACATGCTTGAACATAAAGAGAAGTGTGGTGCTAGCCCAGAAGAGTTTACAATATGCTAGTCAGTGCAGTTTTCTGTTGTGCTGAGGTACTTTAATAGCAATGTTACATCAGTTAAAACATCCCCAAGGACAAAAAAAAAAAAAAGCAAAAAAAAAAAAAGCATAAAAGGCTTTGGATTTTGAAGAGATGTCCATATAATTGATTTTTCCTTCCATTAGTCAGTCAGCTGAATATTTCCTTTAACCTCTGTTAATGTTGTCTTGCACTGTGTGTTCTTTAAGAAGAATATTTCTGCAGAGGGTTTGGAGGCAATAAATGCAGGGAAGTTAAAGAATATTTATATGCCTTCAGACCCCAGTAAAGTGCTAAGAAACAATGAAGAATAGTGTTAACAACAGTGACAATGCTCTAGTAAAAGGACTGTTCCTGAGTTTGCAATGGTCAATGAAAAAACTAGTAATAGTAGCTATTCTGGTAAAGTGCTTCTAAAGAGTGAAAACCTGTGGCTAGCATAAAAATAAAAGTAATTTTAAAAAGCCAAACAGGTACTCAGGCATATGGAGAAAGTACAAGGGTGCAGAACTTCACTTCTATATAGATGCTGCTTGTTTATTATATCCTTTCAGATCAAGCTCTTTAGTGGATGTGCACTGTGCTGAAATAGTATCTACAGAGGCTTTATCCTTCAGTTAATAGTTGTCACTATAATAAAGTGTTTGAAAATAAACTAGGGTGCTCAGGTTAATGGTTGGATCAAGTAAACAAGAAAGAAAAATAATTTATTTATTTTTTCAGAATAAGGAAAAATACCTTTTGGATCAATACACAGCATTGTATTTGAGGCAAAATTGCTCATGTAGGTGTGTTCAAGTTCTCAGCACTATTTCTGCATAATGTTTATTTGATACAAATATATTTTTATCCCATACTCATGCATTCTTTCCTTTTTTGAGCTGCAGCTGTACTCTGAGCCTAACTGAAAAGGCAAATGTTTTCATTCCTCATGAAACTCAATTTTCCACTGAATTTCCTGTTAGTTGAAAAATGTCACTTCATTTAAATAATGACTAACAATAATAATTTCTAACTTTATTAACTGCCATCCCCATAGTCTCAGAGTCTTGATATTAGGTTCATGAAGCCCGTGGTCTTGATGGTCTTGACAAGAGATGTAGAAGAAAGTGGACAATGGGAAGGCCCCCTAGACCTTCTGCATTTAGAAATGTGAGAAGTGCTTGTTAATTTCCTGCCCTGTGCCCATGAATGTCTCTTGCCTAATGGCTTCTTCAGTGTACAAAGCGATGAAAAATCTGAGTTTTCACTTAATCTTCTTCTGCTATTCCTAACTTCCAAGAGTTACTCCTCTCAATTACACAACTGTGTCCAGAGCTTTCATTAAACCCTTGTATGAGGCTGTAGTCAGTCCTTACCTGCAGTGACACAAAAAATTAATTTAAATTCAGTAAAATTCTTACAGTTTAGACTTCCTATTGATCTTTTTGATGATTTTTTCTTTAGGTAAAACACAAGGGTTTGTCAAACTGCCAGAAAATGCTTTGTTTCTGTGGTGTAGAAGAGCTCTCTCAGATATAGGGCAGACCTGACAGTTATCATTTCCTTTCCAGGCAGACAGAACTGATAACATTTCCCAGCATTTCTTGGTGCTAGAGTGATAAGGAAAAACTCAGCAGCAGACTACTGACAGTGACAAAAAGGCGTAAGATTTAAGGAAGCCCCTATGAGTTATGATAATTTAAGCAGAGAACATAGCAAAGTGACAGATTATCTTTGGAGAGCCAGAAGCGTGCACAGATACGATGAAGGAGTCTAACTCACTTGAAAGGCTGAAAGCGAGATGATTGGCAAATGAAGGCAGTGAGATCTAGAATTCATTGTAAGCTGCTTTATCTAGATGCCACAGTGGAAAATAATGACATTCTTGTTGCTTTGTACTGACTGATCACTAAGAATTTTTAAGCATCGCTACTAGACTGATTTCTGGCTTTATCCTCTTCACAGATCAAGTGAGATCTTTCCAGCACATCACCTTTAATCTTAGTTCTGTTCTGAAATGTACTGTATCAGCTATGTGTGGAAATTAGTTCTACTGAAATTATTTGTCCATTAGCACTATCAGCAATAGCTTTTGGCACCTGATTCTAGCACAGGGCACATGAAAACAGCAGTCAGATTTCCTTTTTCCAGTTTTGGATATATGGTTACCTTTAAGTCAACTTTTACCAACCAAATTCTGGCTGAAAAAAAAGAAAAAGAAATTTGGAAGTGACACCGGTTGTTATTTTCCTCTGTGGTCCCCTTCAAATTAACTTCAGAGTAATTTCTAAATTATCACATCTTTATTGTGCAGAATGGGAAGTATTGCAGAACAGCTACTTTCACTTCCCATCTGGTAACTAATGTATATCTGTATTTTGACAACTGAGTCCTTGAGGGCGATTTCACAGCAGAAGTGAATGTATGTTGCAAATAACTCCTGTTCATGGTTCTGGTTTTACACACAAGTCGTTAGGTTGTACTTTTCCCCTGCTGTTCTTCCAGATGTGAGACCCCAAGGTTTAACTTATAAGGCTGAGGCTTTTAAATTCACATATCCCATCTTTCAGGGAGTTTCCTAACCAAAAGGCCCTAGGTGGGTTGGCTAACTTCTGCTGGCTCGCAGGTGCAATCAGTTCAGCTCCCACACCATGTTTATCTCCATCCTGGCAGAGGTTTGTGCTGAAGAATTGTATGAACTCGTGGGAGGAACTATCCCAGCCTGTGCTGCTCAGACTAATGAGTTTCCAGCAACTCCACTGCAAAACCAGAAGTAGCACTGATACTTTCTCAAAACTCTAGAGTTTGAGAAAGTGAGTGTGAGAATTATCCTGGCAGAAATAGAAATTCAGGGGAAAGTCAGTTTGCATGTGGGTGGTAAATCTGGCCATGTGGAGGATTACTAGGCATGTAGAATGTGTGCTGCGGGACTGTCCTCTGCATGCCCAGTATCATCACATTTGACATACATAGTAAGAGACCTGCAAGAATGTAATGCAATGGAAAATAATTTTTTTTTTTAAATATTTTTTTTAAAAAAGGGCTTTCCAGAAGGCAACTGCTTTTGCAGCTTTTGTTCATTATTTACCCAAGGAAAGGTTGGTAGAAGAAGACAGCTGTGGTCTGGGTTCATTTTCCTGCAAGGCTGCCTGCAGGATGTACCAGAGAGATTAAGGACCCATAGCCCATTATAAAACCTTTTCAGGAGACAAGACAGCAGGACTTTGATGGAATAAAGCAAACTGTAACACACAGAGATGTCAGCAAGAGGCAGTGTTTGGTGCAATCGATAGGCAGCCCTAGTTTAATATAAGGCATATCCCTCTTGAGAGACTATATCCTTTCTGTGGAGGGAAAATGGACTTGCTGATCTAATAGATCTTCTCAATTTCAAAATAATATTATTCTGTAATAACACTGGCAACACTTCCTGCCAACAAAAGAATGCATCTCAGAACACCATTTATGGTTCAGCACAGAGTAGAAGGTAGGAAAAACACACTGGGAAAGAGCAGTCCTCTGTATTTGGGTTGCTGTGTTTGTTAAGCTTTGCAATCATAAACCATGATGGATACAAATTAAATATCTTTGCTTGATATTTATTACTGTTTTGTCTGCCTGTGCTTAGAAGAAGTGAGCTGTTGAGTAGATTTTGCTTGAAAGGTTGCCCAGTTGTTCTGCAGCTTCCTTTAAGTATTGCTTTATTCTTTGCAAAATCCCGTTTTGGGTAATTTCCTCTCAGCAGCAGCACAGCAGTGAATCATAAAAGAATGAAGCAGAAACAGCTGATGCTGTGTTAAGGTTGAACTTTGATTTCCAGCTTAAGCTTTGTTTTAGATACTTTTGCCCATCAAGAGGATCTGTTTTTTGCTTTCAGGCAATTTGCTTCAGTTTTCTGTGTGTCTTTTCCTCTACGTTGGCTAGGCTTGAGTTTTCAGCAGTTGATCAATGTAGACTATAGTGAGAGATTCTCTTCCATACTGGGAGGGCACTATCAAATATGTCTGTGCTAAGCCTGAGCCTAGTTCTCCTTTTTAGTGTTCATTTGGATGACAGAATTGTAAATTCTGGTCTAGTGGATGGGAAATAAAAATGCAGAGGTTATAAGCCCTGCAGAGACCAGAGTGGAAAATTGCAGAAAAAATATTGAAGAAATTGTTTGAATCCCAATTAATCAAGCATTTCAATACTATTAGAAGCAGGTATAAGGCACTAGACTTCTGAGAAGGAAATCAAATTCATTAGTATATCAGAGAAATAGCTTGCTCTAGAGTGTTACTGCTAGACAGTAGTGTGAGGAAAAAAATAATTGAAGTTGAAATTCTACTAGAATGAGGATAACTGGTGTAATCCTGCAACAAATGGCACATTCCCTTCTGGGCTGTGTTGGTGGGATTGCTGTATGTAAACTGCACATGAAGATTATATTAACACTACCAGTGTGGTCAGAGCCTCAGCTGAGGACTTGCTTACAGGGCATTGCAGATAAAAGGAAATGAAGATCAAGACAATGAAAGGTCTATAAAACAACACAACTGTGGAGGTTGCAAAGGAACTAGATTTGCTTCATGTAGAAAAGGGGATCTTCATATGAACGTAGAATCGCTTAGGTTGGAAAAGACCTTTAGGATCATGGAGTCCAACTACCAACCCTACTTTCTCAAGTCCAGCACAAAGCCATATCTCCAAGCACCACATTGAGATGACTTTTAAACACATCCAGGAATAGTGACTCAGCCACCTCCCTGGACAGCCTCTTTCAATGTCTGACAACACTTTCAGTGAAAAAGTTCTTCCTAATGTCTAGTCCAAACCTCCCCTGGAGCAGCTTGAGGCCATTTCCTCTTGTTCTATCAGCAGTTACTTGTGAGAAAAGACCAGTGCCTACCTCTTAACAACATCCTTTCAGGCAGTTGTAGAGGGCAATGAGGTTTCCCCTCAGCATCCTTTTCTTCAGACTAAACAGCCTCAGTTCCCTCAGCTGCTCCTCATAAGACTCGTTCTCAAGGCCCTTCACCAGCTTGGTCGCCCTTCTTTGGACATGCTCCAGCACCTTGACGTCCTTCTTGTATTGAGGTGCCCAAAACTGGCCACAGTGTTTGAAGTCTGGCCTCACCAGTGCTGAGTACAGGGGTTGATTCACCTCCCTGGTCCTGCTTGCCACAATATTCCTAATACAGGCCAGGATGCCATTAGCCTTCTTGGCCACCTGGGCACACTGCTGGCTCATTCAGCCGGCTATCAATCAGATCCCCCAGGTCCCTTTCTGCTGGACAGCTTTCCAGCCACTGATCTTGATTCAGTTGGCCAGGGTTGGGCTGCCCAGGAAAACTGGAGATGTCTTCTACCATTCCTGACTTTTGCAAAGGATGGGCTGATGTAACACAGCACCTACAGAAGAACTGAGACCTTTGGAGCTGGGAAGTGGAGTCCAGGCAGGGTTGCTAAGGTATTTGAGGTGGTGTCAAGTGTCTGTGTTTGGGCAACTGAGTCACTGGCCAGAGTACAGAAAGGAAATCTTCTATTATTTTAGTAGCTAGAAGATAGCTGTTACTATTGTTATTATGTATAATATTACTATTATTACAAAAATAGCAAGCAAATATTTTCTTTGTTTAATACAAGGAGAACAAAAAGTAAGCAACAAAAGTTGCAAGAAGATATTGGGGAAAACTTTAAATTTAAGGTGAAGTTTGGAAGCAGACTCTATGCTGCCTCTGTACAGTCTGAAAATACCCACATAAAAAAGTGAGATGAAAAGTGCTCTGATCCCCATTTATATGTGGAGAACTGAGTTCCAGAGGGGATTAAGACACTATGAAATTTTTTCTGTAGACTAAGGTGCACATGGTACACTACACCTGTATTGCAATGTGTCCCAAGAAGCCTAGGAGCTCATCAGCTGCTGCTGTTCCAGAGGATTTGTGTGTAAAATGCTCTGTCTACACTTCAAGAATTATCTCAGATTACTGAATAATATGCTTTCCATTAAATAAATAAATAAAAAGTAATCATAATAGCAAACTGGAAAATCTTGCTGGAGTAGCTCTTTAGGTAAACAGATCTCCAACAGATACGTACAATCGTCATTGAATGTGTCTGTTTTAATTTTTTTAAGGTAGAAGAGGATTCCTGTAGATAGATGTCTGGCTATAGGCTGTTGTGAATTTCTTTTCAAAGTGAAGGAACATTTCTTTAAAGGATGCTTTTCCCAGGAAGAGGGTTTTTTTCCAAAGTCATGATGAAAGCTGAGAATTATTTCTCTACCCAAAAGTGCAAAAAAAGGAGCCAGTCTGTCACATTAGACATTCACTTGTCTTCAAAGCATGAGCTTTTTGAATGACTAATAATGAATCAAACCCACTTGATAATGAACAGCTCGTTTACCTTTCACCAAGCCTGTTTCTCCACCCCAGTACCACTGAATAGATTTTCACAGTAGCAACTCACACAGAGAATGCCTTTCAATCACAACTGGAGACTAGTGCAGGTTTTTATTGATCCAGAAGTTGCATGTGAGATTATGTGTCATGTAAAGAGTTTTGATGAAAATGTCAGAACTGCTGTCACTCTGAATAGCACCAGAGGTTGGTTTGCTGATCTCTAATCAGAGTTTTTGGGTATGCCTGAATGACAAGGCCAGTAATTCAGAGTGAAAGTTCTCCGTGGGGGCCAATGTCATATCAGTCTTATTTAACACCTGCTTACATGCTATTCCCTCTATATAGTTTAAGTACTCAAGTTCAGCTACATGTTGTATCTCTTAACTCCTTGATCATATCTGTGAATTATGACTGTCATTTTCATCCACCTTTTTTCTTTGTCCTTACTCTTCTCTGTATTTAGACATTTATCATGTCATATCAAATTTAGTTTGAATTCCAGCTCAAGACAAAAAATGGAAGTTTGCTTTGTGAAATGCATTGTGCAATTTCAGGACTTCAGAAGAGATGAAGAACATTTGCTTGCTGAGAATGTTATGTCTGTATGAAGACAACTCATCACTTTTGTGTTCACTCCTCTTCCTTCCCCTTATGCTTCTCAAGAAAAGTGAGACTTCATGATACATTTTATCACCAGAGAGTTGACTTGATAAAGCCATTTTTGGAAAATGTTTTTCCAAGTACAAAGATTAGTATGGAAAGAAGCATGGAGTTGTGTACTAGAAGAGATCACTTGGCAGTGCAAAGTGGAATGGGAAAAGTATGGGAATTGTGGTTATCTCACACAAATAAAGGTAAGAAATTTGTTAGATCCATGGCACAAGAGAACCTTTGAAGTATCTCCAATGGAGTTATTTAAAATGTACTTGATTATCTGCACCTGTGTCTTTAACACAGGAGGAGGCTTTACTGATTTTAAAATTTTAGATATTGTCTAGATGAAGATGGCTAAAAAGAACCAATTTATTACATTAAACACTCTGGTAAATGTCACAACTCCATTGGCGTCCTATTCAGCATGTACCAGGTGAATATAAGGAAAACATTTTAAGTAAATATTGAAAGCTAATTCTTGACCTAGAGCTAACAGTCTAATCCACTACTTTAGGGCAAATAAAATTCCTTCTTTTTCTTTTCTAGATGGAATATTACTCTTAAAGAAGCATATTTAACTTTTCTTTTAACCTCCATGTGTTCAATACTTGTAAAGCAAATGCATAGTCTGTGAAAAAAAAAATCAAATATGATGTAAAAAAATCAACAAAATAATTACTTATATTTTACCAATAATTGTTTAATGTAATAAGTAATCAACACTATAAATTCTCTCAACTCCATTTTTCTCAGTTACTGCCAGGATTTGCATAGGAAGTACTGATCCTTATTAAGAGTGTGAATTCAAGTGAGTAACTTTATCATTATCACAAGTGTTGATGTTATTCAGACTTTGCAGTAACAAGTTTGCAGGAAATTTGTTAAAGCTGCATTTATATTCAAAAGTCTTATGTTTAGAATTCTGTCAATCCAAAAAATGCTCTTCCATGTTAGTCCTCTAATGTGCATTTCATCTCATATAATTTTGGAAATCAAGTCTGTAGCAAGGGAACAAAAGAGTCAGGAGCTCAGTAGTTAAAGAAATAGCATCCCTTAATTGATATAGAGCACTCTTTATGGTGTCGTTCAAATGACCAGATAGGAAGAAGAAGAAGACGACCCAAAGCTGTGGTGACAAACAAAGGATTGGAACCTTTAACTGCCCCAAAAGAAAACAAATTTTAACAAGACTTCTGAGAAATCAGATAAAATACTAATGTCAAAGGTCCCAAATAAAAGTCGAATCTAAAAATTAGTTTGTCATGGCCAGCCAAGGACAAATGAAGAAATAGAACACGGACTTGACAGGCAGTGTCAAATGAGTGATCCTGACCAGACCCATCTGGGCAAGCAAATCTTGGTCCTTTCAAGTGGATCTGAGGGCATGAGTGAACAAACCCCATGTAAGTAAAGGAATACTTACACCAAATGACTGAAGTAAATGTATTAATATAGTCGAAGAACTTCTGATAACATAGAGAAAGTAAATGTTATGCAAACTGGGAGGGCTGGAGATACATCTGGTCTTTCTGGCAATCAGTCATATATAGTTCTAACTGACTTTGTTTTGTCATATGCATTGGCCTTCTGTAACCAGTTTTTTTCATATTCACAAAACTGTGTTTTTGCCACCACAAAGGTTTGGAAAACGTTGCCTGAATATTCCAGAAAAAACAAAGCACTCACTTGTGCCAGAATAGTGGTGGTGATTTCATATAGTTTTAGTATCAAACAAGCTCTCATTCCTCAAGCATCATTAATCTCAGATGTCACAGTTAAGCAATTGCAGCTCTAACATGCCTTTAGATTGGGGTTTCTTAGTTTTGAATATTGGGAATAACATTCACACTTTGCATCTTTGGGAATTTTACTTTGGGGTAGCTGTAGCCTGGTCCCATGAACTGACAGTGTTTTAACAGCTGGAGGAAATTGTCTGTCTTAACTTCATTTTAAGAAATTACAAAGTCTGATTTGTGTGCTTTGAGACCAGCCTGTGTTGCAGACCAAAGCATGGTAAGATCTTTATTTCAATAGAGGTCAACTGTAAAAAACATTTTCATCATCAGAAATTAAAGGCTAATGTAGATCCAACTGACATGATCCCACATTACTCAAAAGGTCTTGTTCTTTCTCTACCTTTTGCTCTGTTTCTGTTTCACAGGACTTTGGCAGAATACATAGACTTTGTCTCTCATGGAGATGCCAGAATATATCTATAAAATTTATCCTCTTCTGGCCTCAAAAATTCTAGCTTTATACATCAGGATGTAAGCAGTAAGAAATTACTAAGAATTTCTGTTTAATTCCTATATTGGGAATATATTTCTATATTTACTATTATCTGAGTTTACCTACAGATGGTAGTTTCTGATGTTTTAAAAGTCTATGAGGAGTTAAAAATGTTATTAAAAAAAATAAAAATTGAGCCTGTTTCTTATATTCATAGTTATCATTTCAGCCAAATATATCCTTCAGTTAGGTGGGTTCTACTGAGAGATAGTCATCTGTGTATCAGCATCTTCCTGGATAGCCTGTCCCATGCAGTATATTCAAGGTCTAGTTAAAGGCAAACAGACCTGAGCCAAGGCTTGCTGAAGTTAATAGAAAGGCAGCTAGAAAAAGAGTCAAAATAATACTTCAAAGTATGAAGGGAAAGCTAGACAGCATTCTGGTGCTGAAGTTCAAAGGGAAAAAGCACCTTTCAGAAATTCTATTTAACTTGCAGAAAACAGATGTCTAAAATTCTTCCACTTTCTACCCTCAGAGGAACTGGTCTCCCATGAAAGAATATTTGTAGATGTATTTGCCACTTAAAATTATTTGGGATTCCTTGGGTGGAATTCAGCTGCCCAAATCTGGGTACCTAAAGCCAGCCAAGATGCCATAAAGAATCTGAAACACTTGCATAGTGCTGCAGATGTGACACAGGACGTAGGGGGGACCCACACCATTCTGGAGTTGGCACTTGAGAGCAGGTAAGATTGTTTTCAATGCTTCACGTGGCCCTAAACACCCATGTTGAAGCAATTCAATCCAACCACCTGTGCTTGTATCCTGTGAATGACTCAATCCATTATACATATAACTTTAAAGACTAAACTGTAGCCATAATTCCAGTTTGCAGCACCAGTTGAAGGGATACTACTACCCATAAAAATGTCAGGAAAGCAGGAAATAGGATCCAGGAAAAGCAAACCCCTTCAATTCCAGGACTTCCTCAAGGTCCCCTAACTTGAGGGAGAGCAGGAAGACTGCTCACGTGTCCTTCCCAAGATGAGAATACATGAATGTTGGGAGGAGGAAAAGAGCTGCATGAGGAAAGGTTGGCTGTGTAGGAGAAAGGGAGAAAGGAAAGAAGAGAGGATGGAAGGGAGTAAGGGAAGATACCAGCTGTACCTTGACACCAACATATATAAAGTACCAGCTATTTAAGATTCAGACATTTTGGCAGCACTTCTGACTCAGCTAAGCAAAATATGCCTCTCCTCGTTGGCCTATTCTCCCAAGTAACAAGAGGTAGAACAAGAGGAAAAGGCCTAAAGTTGTGCCAGGGGAGGTTTAGATTCAACATTAGGAAACATTTATTCACCAAACGGATTGTCAGGCACTGGCACAGGCTGCCCAGGGAAGGGGTGGAGTCACCATCCCTGGAGGTATTTTTAAAGTCAGGTAAATGTGGTGCTTAAGGACATGGTTTAGTGGTGGACTTGGGAGTGCTGGATTAATGGTTGGTCTTGATAATCTTACAGGTCTTTTCCAACCAAAATGATTCTGTGATTATTATAGTGTTGCTTTTTTCCTCATGTAATCTTGCAAGCTCCCTTTATACTTTTTATCCTACTTTGTGTGTTTTCCTGTCTTGCAGCTAATTTTGTTTTTTTTTCATCTTGTCCTTTCTCCAGAGCTTATTGATCCTCATCAGGTCTGAAAATCGTGTATTTTCCCATCATATTTTCATGTCCTTTTGGTCCCTTTGTACTATGTCCTCATTGGAGCTAAGAGTATGGCTCAGTTTCCTGCAAGCAGTGGTTATCCTTAACATGCTGCTTCTGCCTCCTCCAGATCCTTCGTGACAAAGTTAGGTAAGGCCAATTCTTGTATATACCCCATTAAATTATTCCTCATGTTAAAATGCTGCTGTTTATCATTAATAATTCTGCAACATCTGTTCTGAAAATAATAAATTATCTATTGAAATGTTATAGAACCCATCTCTGTCTATAATCTTTATGACTGGTGAGTTATTTGTAATATTCACTTAATGGGCTATCTAGATGTGCTTGTATTCATCAGGGTAGCTTGCACTGAGACCTTCCAAGAGCTGCCAAAAGAAATCTTAGTGCTGGAGTCACTTGTAGGTCTACCAGAGGTTGATCTGCAACACACCAAAACCATGGGGACCATTTTCCATCATGCTGGAAATGAACATTTTAATGACATCCAGTACCAGACTAGTTTAATTTCAATGACAAACCAGAGGCTTCTGGAATAAGGACTGTGTTATCTCCACAGTTGTAGAAAAGCTTTGTTTTTTTCATCTCAACACTGAAATAATTTGTATTTGTGAGTCTTATCCTTCTATAATCATTCTTGACACTAGGAGGTATCAAAGTTCTCACCAGAATTTGAGTTTTTACTTATATTTCTTTTCCACAGCCATGGTAACTGTCTCAAAATATGAGATGCATTCCTCACTTTCTTAGGAAAGTTGGAGATTCAAGCAAGGATTTGCTGACGTGGTTTGGACCTGTGGGGTTTTTAGCTCAGTCTCAGAAATACTGTGAAGGTCTTACCCTACATCACTGAACTCCATGGGAGTTGTAATTTCTTCTTAAAGCCCTTCCACACAACTTCAAGCCTGTGTCAGTAAGAGAGAGCCATGGAGTGCTTGCTCATTCCCATCTGGAATATGATTCAAAGACTACTGAATTCACATATTTTTTCCCCCAAAGGAACCGTCAGTCCCAAGTTAGGTATCATTCATTGCATTTAATCAGATTCATTTTGAAATCATGGATACAGTTTTCCTGAAGGACAATTAACAGGAAATGTGAAACATTTTTAAAAAACCCTAGATAATACTTCCCACCTCAGTTCATGACATCTGGAGAGACTATATTTTTTCCTAATACTTAGGATGGCAAGTTCTCATCTGCTACAATATTTCTACAAACTTCCTCCATCATCTTTCACTCTGATGCTTCCATGTCATATCAAAGAGTTTGAGTGATTTGCTGGCTTATTCTGTTAAACTCTTCAACAAAAGTGTTTTGCTTTGACATCAGAGAACCAGGCAAACACAGTGGAATTCTGAAAGAAGGAACACCTAAAAAGAAAACACAGAGAGATGAAGCCTGCAATAATGAAATATATTGTATACATATGTGTATATTTATGACTTGATAAATACAAGCAACCATGTGAAGAGAAATAAAATTCAATTCCCACTTAAGGCTGAAATTCTATCCTTATTCCCCTGATCATCCAGCATTATGATGCCCCGAAGGTAACTATTTGCATTCTAACATGTGTTACAGGGATTTTTATTTCCAAATTTTGGCCTCAGAAGTGACACTGAGTAGCTTTTGCCTGGTTGACCTGACCTTTCTAGTATTAGTACAATAGGTTGTGTTATTAGTTTGGCTTATAAATATAATCTCAACTCAGTGATGCCTTTTGGAGCTTCAGATTTTTTGAGGCTGGAAGACTCCCACAGGTCCAGCAGCTGGAAGGTGAAAAGGACATTGGGGCACCCAGCTCTCTTTCAAGCTATGAACAGTTCTTGGTCATACTGGAGGGATGGACAGCTAAATAATTTTGTGTTTTTTGTAGTTTTCGATTCTCTTGAAATCATAATTTTACCACTGAAAGTTTGTTTTGTTACAAAGGGAAAACAGATCACTTGAATCAGGAAAATTAAACAAAATTTAAAAAAAACCCACAACAACACAAAAAAAGCCCACGAAAAACCCCCACAAAACCAACACAACAAACAACCAAAACCAACTAAAGAAAACAAACAAGCCTGCTTGTGCTGATGAGAGCTATCTTGCTCTGCCTGGAAAATAGGTTTTTATATTTTTTTACTATTTAGTACTATTGCTGCTAAGTATATGTCCAGCTTTCACATAAAAGGGAAATACTTCCTTAGGATTAAGACTATGTTACACTACAGTGCTGTAAGGACAGAAGAAGGGTGCCTGTTTCCCAGATATTACTGCTCACCATCTCCATACCCTAAGTGACAAAAAAAAAATAGGACAAAAAACTGGAGCAGCTCAGCTCTTCATAAAGCAAGGACATAAGGGACCCACCATGATTGTTCCACTCATTGCTGCTAATTATTTAAGTATATAACATGCTCTAAAATCTTGCAGAAATGACATTTTTCTGATTTCTGTGTGCATCTACAGGGCCAAGGGCTCTACAAACTGATGGTGTGATCCGGAAGTCTATACACTCTAGGCAAATATAAGATGGAAAGTGCAAGAAGGGAAGGTTTGCTTGATATTACAGGGAAGGGTTGATAGCAAAGCTGAAGTGGAATGTTGGAGCTGATAGGCATCCAACCCTGCACTCTGCACTTTGCAGCCTCTCCTCCCCAGGACAGGTCCATCCTCTTGTGTCTTCATCCCTTCTATGGTGCACCTCTCTGGAGGTGAGCAGCATGGCTGAGTTAAATGACTGACCCTGCTTCTCCCTTAAGCACTAAGCCATCCTCATGCTGATACTCCTACATTCTATTTTCCTTCGCAGCAGAGCTAGCTTAGCATTTAATTTCATTTCATTAGAAGCAAATTATTTTTTAATTATATTTCATTATTTCTCTTAATATTTTCAAGACTGGTGCTGACAGAGGCTTAACAGAATCAAATCCCTTTTTCATTAGAGAGCATCTCTTTGCATTCACCTCACATCTCCATTACAGGCTGTCACATGCTTCATGCACAGCAGTAATGGCCTGGGTGGGCTCTCTCATAAATATCCTGCTCATCTCCACAGCAGTGTTGTAATTGAGGGTAAACACAAATCAGTGATGTTTGTCCATTTCTACTGTGGGCATTGCAGGTCTCTCCCATGTCTCCGTATGTAATCTGGCTGGTTTTTCCTAACTTAACACCAAGCTGCTGCTCTAATGGGTTGAAGGGACTTGTCGAAATGATGACAGTTCCCTGTGACTTCCGCTGTCCTCTGTCCAACTGTCTTAGCAAGGATTGAAGGTTTATTTGCTCAACAAATATGTAATTTATAGTTTCTGAAGACATGGAATACACCTGGGATTTGGCATTCAGATGCTTTTCAGGTTTTTGTGTGAGTAGAATTATGTGTTTCTCTGTCATACTGTGTTTTCTAAGGTTCCTGAGGTCATAGGGAAAGAGCACATCTTTGGTGTCCTTTTAGCTCCTCTCCTTGTCAAGTATGGTGTGTGAGCTGAGACTTATTGAGACATATTGAGTATGCAACTCAAACCTTTGCACTCTAAGGCAATTTTCTACTCTATCTTCCATCATTTTTTCACCATATAATTTTGAAAGCTCAGTGACAGACCTCAGATCCTCTCCTTTCAAGATAGCATGAAGTGGCACAGCTCTCATTTTGCATTTAAGGGTTGAAACACAAATATCTTTACCACATAAAATAGGTCCATAGTTGAATAAGTGCCTGAATCACCAGCTCATAATCAACTGCAAGAAGGTGGTTACTGGTTGTTGTGTGGCAGCCTTACTCAGAGAATAATCTGCATATAATAAGCAGAGAGACTTAGAAAGCTCAATAAAGCACAAAGGCTTTGAGTCTAGGACTCTTTTAATCTAATATGATACAAACATTAAGGTCAATTCTAACATATATTGTTTAGTAGAATAGTTGTGCAGAAACAAATTAATTTAAAAACAAACAAACAAATTAAACCTTTTTTTAATATCTGATTTATCCGTTATTTCTCTCATTCTAGGATTCATATGTTGTATAATTTAGGACACAACTGTACCTACAAATTCAACTTTTTCAATATTTTGTGATAAAAATCTAATGGGTTTTTTAAGCTCTGGAAGAAAGAACAGTGATTTTAACCACAGGGGATATAAAGGCATTGTGGGTAGTTTGGTAAGAACATTATAAAATCACTTCTTTCCATCAGAATTTCTGTAATGGCTTTGTGAGGCATCTCTGTACTTGCAGCAAAACTATAGGAGGGAACAACACAGTTAGTAAGAACTACATCTTGATTTAGAGGATATTAATTCCTTTATTGAGAACACTGGATTGTGAACTCATCTGTGCATATTAGTGTAAGGAATGTCAGAGCATCCAGTAATTCTTGGAACAAAGGAAAAAAAAAAAAGGACAGAATTGCATTTCCTGCCAGTTTCTCACTTTCTCCTTCCTCTCTCCAAGCTGAAAGATAAGAGTCAGTGCTCAAAATCCTATGAAGGTCTCTGTGTACAGATGCAATAGGGAGGGATTTTTTTTTTACTTTTTTTTTAACTGCTTGCTATTTCACAGCAGTGTTTTCTTATTATCTGTGAGGCCAGGAGAAAACCAATATAAATCGGAGTGATATTAAATTCGTAGTGTGCCATTTCTCTCCCTAGAACTCTAGGTAGCTTCAACTAGCTTGACAATGGTTAAACAATAAGTGCTGTCAAATTTATTTTAAATAATTATACACCAGAAGAGTTACATTGAGAGAAGAATGCCTATAATTTGTGCTGTGCCAGTCGCTTTCAATTAAATCTCAATTTGATCTCTTGAAGTATCTTGGCCCAAATTTGCAGCTAATTCTACCTTGAGCTTCAGAATGTAATCAAGCATTTAGGGATGAAGAAAAGCATTTCTTAGGTGCTGTAACAACCTTGCAATCTTCCACAATGCTGAAGTATTTCAATAATAAACATGAAAAAAACCTGCATGCACTTTTTGGTGTGGGGTAGCTTGCTGTAGACAATTCTAAATATTTAGTGTCTAGCAGGATTGAAATCAATTTTTGTCCTCTTAACTTAGGGTCAGGGGAAGGCTGAGGCACACAGGATTGTGGGAGTAATTAGCTAATGTTAAGAAACTGCTATGCTGCCTTGCATAGAATCTGCTTTGCCTGTGAAAAAGGAAGTAACATTACTGTGTGCCTTAAATTTACTTGATCCTGACTAGTAAGATGCAGAAAGACAATCTGAGGTGACAATAGGAATGACAACATTTGTACTTGATTTGTACTGCTTACTCAGATGTGTGACATGTCACATCAGCACAGAGCACTGCACAACTTTTGGCACTGCTGACAATCTGAGTGTGTAATGAGTGCATGAGAACTTGTGCATGAGACATGTGACTGTCTCTCTGTGAAGAGCATTGAAATTTTAGAATGAAATAAAGGGCACTTTCTTAATCAATCTGCTGGCAGCTTGAAGCTTGGTGCTAACAAGAGTTTGTGACTTGAATGAGTTTTAGTCAACCTTTGATGGATAGTTTATGTGTGGACTGCAGTTATTAGTTACATTCCTTTTGCTTCCAGTGTTTCAGGGACATAGTGTAAATGTACTGTATGATTTCTGAAACACGGGCAACAAAATAAGAAGATCCTATATGCTGTCTTCCAAGTCCTGGTTTACCATCCACTTTCACACAACTTCAAATCCATTTCTTCTCAGAAACACATGTATGGACAGAATTTTAAGTCTGCAATATTTTCCAAATAATGTGATACTTCTCACAAGGATTATAGCAGTGGCCAAGCACTAAATTATATTAAATACAGAACACACTTATCTTTTTGCTCTTGGGTGCCATTTAAGACAGAGCTGGGAAGGCTATTTTCCTCTTTGGCAGCATATTCATTCCCTTACTCAACTCTTAAGGCAGTAAGGTTATTTATTCAGCAATTATGACTCTCCTTTTTATATTTTCTTTTGGCTACTCTGTCCACCTTACATAATCCCCTCTTTGCACACAGTTCACTGAAAGTAAGAGTATGTCTTCACCTGTTTCAGTTTAAGTTTTTATTCTATGCCAGCTCTTGTTACACTGAACTTCAAGTACGTAGGTTTATTAAGTAGATGTTAGACATGCTGACCCTTGATCAGCAACAGGAAACTGCCTAAAGTAGCAGAAATCTGTAGGGACTGGACAGGCCTCCAAAGTGTGTGTGTAGAAGTGGTTTTCCTTTGAACAGGCCCTGATGGAACTAAAGATGAGTGGGAGGTTTGGATGAAACTCTATGGATGAGTTAGTGGCTATGGGATTCAGAACTGTATGTTTCCTACACAGATTCATCTTCCCCATCATCTAGTCTACAGTGTCAACTCTGAGAAATCAAGAGAAACCAGCAAAGAAAGGCCTCTGTTCATCATGTCATTGTGATTTAGAGAGCTAGGAGAGGTCAGCTAAGTCGAGCTGTAAAAGTGCCTATTTTTCTAAAGTTAGATCTAAAGTGAGACCAGGATTTCATTCCTCATGTCTCCATGTACTAGCAAAGGGACTCTCTAAACAATATCTGTTATAAATGCAATCCATGTCACAACCACTGGATCCAGAGTGTGTTTTTCTCATAACATCTTTCCTCCCCTCCTACTAGACAGTTTTGAACATCCTAAAAGCTTTTTTTCAACTTCAAATATGATAGGGTACAATTTTTTAAAATACAATTATTTGACCCAGTGATATTCTGCAGTTCACACATTCCTCCAACTGAAGACACTTCAATGAGCATACCCTACAGGTATTATGTAAACGACACCTCTAAGGAGAGACATGCTCAGACTCTCCTGTTGACACTGCTCCATTTCATGAAAACCTTTATATTCCCCTAGAAAATAGGCTAGAACACACGTATATGACTTCTCAGGAGAATGAACCTGACACAAGGGTGTTCTGAGGTCATTCTTCCTGCTACTGCTGTTCTACTTTACATTAAATGCTTGAAAGTCTTTTGAGACAAAGATAATTGTTCCTTATTAAGGTAATCGGGACGCATGCTCTAGAAGTGGGACACCTGTTTTTTAACTTCAATACTAATGAGTATTTCATCTGCAGATAGCAGGACACCATCACCTAATCAGAGAATGGTTGTGGTTGGAAGGGACCTCAAAAGATCATGTAGTCCAATCCCCTGCCAGAGCAGGATCACCTAGATTAGGTTACACAGGAATGGGTCCAGATGTGTTTTGAACGTCTCAAGAGAACGAGATTCCACAACCTCTCTGGGAAACCTGTTCTAGTGTTCTGTCACCCTCACAGTGAAAAAGATCTTCCTCATATTTATGTGGAACATCCTGTGCTCCAGCTTGAACCTGATGCTGCTGGTCCTATCAATGGACATCACTGAGAAAAGCATGTATGAAACCAAAAAGGGTAAAACCTTCCTACAAGTGGATAAAATACACCATGGTGGACCCTAAGTCAAGACATTTGAGCTTTTTCCTTCACCTGCCTGAGGGAATTTGAACCCATTGTTTCTTTCAGCTGGGAGATTGGTTTTGCCAACAGACTTTGATAAATCCAGGCTGCATCTTGCTTTTATTTTTGCAATTAGCATAGCATGGAGCTTTTGCAGAGCGTATGTGTTTCAGCTTTTTCTTCAGTAAGAAACAACAACAATCCAAAGTAAATATAGCTTTTACTAGTGCTTCTCCTTTCCCATTTCTCAGTTCAGCACTCACACCAAAAAATCACTAAATTGAGCAGATTCTAATTGTCATGAATAAATCACACAAAATGCCTAAAGAGCTGCTGGAAATCAGTCCAGAGTCACCATTACCACTAAGGATTGATTAAGTTTTCATAACTTTATGTGAATCTTGTGCAGCTGGGTTTTTGTTTCTTTTGTGTTTGTGTGTCAATGTAGTCTTAAAGCAGATCCCATATATTTGTTTTATCCCCTGTGAGCTACAAATATGTGTCCCTTAGCCTGAAAGTGCACATAGCTGCATATGTAAAATGGCATTTCATGACTACTAGAGATAGTTTTATTGTTTACATGTATTTCCTTTACTTTTTTTCTCCCTTATTGATATCTACAAGTAAAATTATTCAAAATATAAGAAAAAAATAGCAAAACATCAGGATTTCTTTTTCAGAAATGTTCATTGTTTGTTGCCTAAAAGTACAATCCTGAAATACACATTGGACTTCAACAATTATAGAAAAAAAACCCAAACAAAACCAACAACAAAAAAAAAAAAGAGCAGAAAATAAAATAATCTTATTGACATTTCCCTGAGAATTGAGTGTTCTCTTTACACAAAAACTGAAGACTGGTGTCATTACAGAGTGTCAGGGGGTCACATGATAGCAAAAGCTTCTGTGTGTCACTCAATCTGCTCTTCAGCCTTTTTCCAACAGCAACTTGCTTTCTGTAGGGACACAAAGAAAGTACTGGGGTAGATGCAATGTTAAATGGATCATGAACATAAGAGACAGTTGTCAAGATGCTCTAACAGGTTTATTAACTGCATGGGCAATAGGATCAGGGTATGCCTGTTGGTGCTTAAGACAAATGCAACCTATTGCCGAATTCTATAAATAATTCACTAGCCATGAAACACTGGACTATTGCAGCCAGGTTTGCAATAGTAAAATGATCTTTTTGTCTCTATTAGCTAATGACATCTACAATGTTATCTTCACTGTAGGTATGAAATGGGATTGTCAGACAAGCTGACAATATGGTTCTATAGTCTAAAGTCTGAGCTCTCAGAGACCAATCTTCTAGCAGTGCTATTAAGCCCAAATTCTTGGTGGACTATTATTACATGAGAATGTTGGCTTTGCTTTGAAAGCCAGCATGGAAGCCTCATGGCTAGGGTGGAGGAGGGAGAAGTCTTAAAACAATTAAGCCTAAAGGATTAAAAGTCAGAAACTAAATGAGAGCACACCAAAAAAAATCAAAACAGTAAGTTTTTGCTTGCTTCAAGTTTCAATTCTACTGCTTCAGTTTTATTCACATCTCTACCTGTAACCTGCTGTGACTTTGATCAAGTTAATAGACTCATAATTTGTGTCTAAGGACCAATTAATCTTACCTACAATCTTCTGCAGTGAATTTTGAAATCTGTGTATGAAAAGCATTTCAAAAAATCATCTGACCATGTCTATTATTTGTTACTTTTTCTCCTCACAGCTAACAATCACCTTTGACATAATATTACTTATAATAGACTCAAAAGATTTGTAGATGATTTTCCAAGTCATTAGGTTCATTAAGCATACTCTGTCACAGACTTATATGCAACAAAAGGTGTTGTTTTCATGACATAAATATATGTCTGACTTGAATACAGCTGAACTATTTTGCATTAGTAAGTCATCTCTCTTAATACTGCCAATGTTCTGGGTTTTTAGAAGAGTAAATGGACTATTTGCTGGTGAATTAAAATGTGTTCAAAGTAGGTGAGGGAAGACAATTTCCAAACAGGACAAGAATGTGCCAATACATATTTACAAATAATTTATTTGCCAAAAAGATGTTCTAAGTCAACATGAATTTAGTCCATCTTTGAACTGATTTTTGCAAAGAATGTCAACCAAATAAAAGGGACATAAAAACCTATCATTCTAGATAGTTACTTAAATTTAATTTTTAAAATCAAATCAAAGCCAAGTGTTTTGTGTTGAACAAGGTGTTTCTATTAGGAGAAATAATCAGCTGTCCACATTTCTCTCCTTAGCATCATCTGTACCAGATCCATGTTCTTCAGAGGAACATGCATTTCATGTGAGGCCAGAGTAACACTGGACAGTCCTACCAACGTACTTCTTAGAAACACAAAATATTTGAAACAGATTTATTTAATATAAAGCAGGTTGTCATGAGACTGTTTTGAATACAAATGTATTAATTAAAAATAGTTTCCTTGCACAAATACTTGAGCTTGAAAATCAGTTCTGGGATGAGTTCATTTGAGCCTTGCTATGGCAGCTTCACCGTTCATTTTTGGTATCGTTCAGGTTTTGAGGTCCATCCAGTGTTTGTTAGCAGATGGAGATGCCTGAGTGGCTTTCAGTCTTCTGGATGAAGTGTTTGCTCATGGTACTGCTTTTAGACAAGTCAGCAAGAGGTGGAAATGTTAGTGGCTTTGAATATTCAGATTCTTCAATTATGTGACTTATCAAATTTGATATTGAATTTGAGGGACTCAAGTTAGAATATTTTTTTCCCCTACAAACATTTACATCATGGTTTCAAAGGAGATATTAATGGCAGAGGTTCAAATATGGTCATAATACATTCAGGGACCTGCTCCAAACTTTCTAGGATACGAGTTTTAAAATCTGGCCAGCAGCCAGGCTTTGTAATTTTGGAAACCTGGTGTAGACATGAGCTTTTTAATTCTACCCCTTAAAAATCATTATGAATGAGGATGGAACCTATAACTGTCTGCCTTCCCCCTCTGAAACACACTGCTGTTGTTTTATCCATAAGCTTTTCTTTTCCAGTATCAGCACTATGAACTGCTTCAAAATATCACTGGCTGTTTTGGCAGCTCCATGAGACTATACAAAGTAAAACAGGCTGGGTAGGCAAACATAAGGGCTAGCAGACAGATGAATAATCAAAACAAGAGCTTGTGTGTTATGTTAGCCTAATATCACTACTTTGTCTTTCCATTCTATTGGCATTTAGAGTGAAAAAGGAAATTCTAAGCAGTGCTAAACGAAACATAGTTCATGAATACAAAGTGTTTCTGCCAACAAAGCAAAGATTGCAGTTTATACAATGCAAATGAAGAATTGTTACAAAATCCTATTGTTCATGAATCTGAAAAGCTTTAGCATATCTGTGGGGATTATCTAACTCTATATTGTGTTTACTTGGGCTTTCCTTCTCTCCTAACCCTTTTTTTTTTTTTTTTTTAAGATACATGGGTGACTATGAGATTTATCTGTTTTGGAGTCTGGGTGAAAACAGGACTGTACAGACCTTGGCTGTAACCCGTAACCTCTAGCATTGGCCTATGACAAAACAAATAAACCCCCCCAAAAAACAGAGACTAATTGGACATAGTTTGAGTATCAGATGCTCCATTGCCTGGTGCTCATGGATTATTCTTTCAATTAGATTTTATTACTTATGGGGTTAAGATCGATTTGCTGAATTCTGTCATCTAATTTTTAAAGTGAGGATAGCTCACGTAAGTTACCTAAGAGTTTTGGTCTCCTTCCTTTATAATCTGTAGAAAGTTTAAGGTTGAATTTGAATTTAGTTAATGCTTTTCTAAAAAAATAAAATTGGACATTTCCATGGAATTTGAAGCATTATCAAGGCTTGGAAGAGTTTACAATGAGTGTTACCAGTTTGTTTTTAATCTTAATCTCAATTAAGTTACAAATGAAATTCTGCTGATGCAAAAATAACTAAATCTTAGAGTTGACTACCTTTTTAATCTTTCTATATTTCTGCAAGTTTCCCATTTTTTAAGGATAAGATTTTTCATACTTATGGCAAATTAAATATAAAAAATTAATAATAATTTAGAAACATTTTTTGTTAAAGATGAATTTTTTTAAAGGAACAAAACAAAACATTTCTGTAAATATATTAATTTGTTGAAAAAAAAATACTCTAAGCAGGGAAGCAAAATATGTGAACCACCCTATTAGAATTGTATATATCTATTAACGTTATTCATTAACATTTAAATACAGGATCATGCCATCTTCCACACAGCTACACAGAATGCAGTAATTCAAAAAATTAGAGGGTATAGTATTCACAGGAGCTGGGAAATCCATAGGAGAAAAGTCATCCCTGTATTTTCATGCTTCTTGGGAGAGTTAAGCAAAAAATGTTTTTGCTCAAATAAAGGGAAAAGTTTTTTCTGGAAAGTGCTAGTTCATCAAAACAGAAATTTCCATCACAGGAACATGTCAATTCCAACTAGGAAAAAAAACCTTGGGTACATAATGGATTTGTTTTGGTCCAAAAATAACGTCATCCCACTGTAGCTTCAGGGTTAGGTCATTTGTTAGTGGAATTACTCTCATGTAGCATCCTATTATGTAGGTTTATGGGTCTGAGCTATTCAAACCTTACTGTTAACACAGGTAGACAAATAAGCACTTCAGGAGTCTGATTCAACTAGTCTACTTTAAGAGTTTACTTTAGGAAAAGACAAGTCAAGCCCAGAAATTCTTATTTTTGTCTGTTGACTATAGAGGCTGTTTAGACAGCTCATGCAAATGAAGCCATTTAGTGTTAAAACTGGGAACACTCACCTTATGTTTCTCCCACACTCAAAAAGGAATGAGGAAGTTGAATCAGATGTTTCTGCTACATGGTTACAGGCTATAAATGAAAGACAGAAAGATTTTCATATGTACTGCTCTGTTCGTGAAGGTACTTAAAGTTATTGGAAACCAGAGTTTGATACTTGTCAGTCTGTTGGACAAGGAAAATAATTTCCCCCCCTGGCTACATGAGAATTCTTTTTCATGTGTAAAATTTAGAGAAGAATGCTTTAGGTTTTAGTGGTTTTTCTTTTCCAGAGGAAGTCTACAAGAAGTTTAAAACAGAAGTCTAAAAAAATCAAAACAACCTATTAAAAGTAAGTGTAGCTCAGAATCTATGTGACAACAAAAATACATGTGGAAGAAGACTGAACTTCTGAAGTGTTTTAACATCATCTTTGAAGTTTTGTTTTATCCTGTGCTGACATGAAGACAGCAAAAAAATACTACATTGCATAATCTATTGACATCTTGCAAGGCCTTTATGTTGGCTGATCAGCGTTTCCAGTGCACAGTTTTCCTCTTTATTAATATTAACCTAATTGCTGTATCACTGACCAAGATTTCCCCTTCTCAGCTTTGCTTATTATTGTATTTATATGCCTAAATTCACACAGAAGGACTGTTCCACTAGAATTAGATGTTTTCTGTGTAATACATGATGTTAAAGGTTCACCATTCTTGAAAGAGACTTACCTGCATTTTGATTGTGAGCAGGCAACCTGTGAATGCTTTATTTTAGAGCTGTTGGCATCCATGACAAAATTATTCTAAACTGCAATTTAGATCAACCATGGCAGAGCAGTGGATTGTGACAAATACACGATATTTTATAATCTAGTAAGAGGGAGGGAAAGAAAAAAGAGAAAATGACAAAATTCAGAAAGTCATAGAAGTGCCGGGATACCATGAATTTCACCTTCTCCCTATTGAGAAGTTAAATAAAAAATCCAATTGAAAAATACACAGCTTAACCTCCCTGCCTTCCAAATAAAGGAGGCTGGATCAGAAAAAAACCAAAAAAAACCAAACAACCAAAAAACATTCACTGCATTTGTCAGATTTACAATATTGCAGTGAAGCCTGACCTGCAGTCCCAGAGAAGAACAGGTTCTGCATGTATTTCTGTACCTAAATATGGCAAAGTCACTGACAGTTTTGAGCACCCATCTGATTTTGAACAGTCTTCAGTCACTTGAGGAACAGTTTAGTTTGCAAAAGAAGGCTCTTTAGTACTTTTTAAAGGTTCTTAATTTGAGCATACTTCATTAACAACAGTTTTAGGAAATCTTAGGCTTGTGTAATTTTTGGAAAGTGATATCTAGCTTTTATTTAGCTCTTTCTAGGTAAGTGTTTCCAAGTCCTTTGTAAAGATAAGAGTAACTGTTCCCCTTTTAAGAGAAAGGAAAAGTGAAATAGAGAGAGATCTGTACTATTAATTTTTTTACCTCTCTGGGAACTTATACTTGGGATTTTTTTGGTGTATTTTATAACCATGTAAGATGTTGCCTCATCAAGATACCCAAAATACTGATGTCCTTTCTATTATATCTACCTTGTACTGTGCATATATATCCAATCTAGCCTTGTTGGCAAGATAGGCTATATAAGCCCAGCTAGAGAGCCATGCTAAGGAGGATTTATACTGCTTCGAAGATGCAGTCAGTGTTGGGCTTCTTTATACAACTTTCATTGTGGTTTGCAACAACACAGTTTGCCTCACACAAGTAATATTTACTCCACTAAAAAGAAAAAAAAAATGTCATTAATAATAAATCCTAATAATAAAGTGGTTTATATTGTGTAGACCAGACCAGTGAGTTATGCCCAAATAGATTATGACCTAGTAGACAGTGTACTGGATTCTATTTCCATTGGTCTTGGTTTTATCTTTGGCTCTACTAAAGGCCTGTGAGGATGCCTTTCTGAAGACAATATTTTCTGTGCCTGTTTTTGGTAGCTGTAGATAATAATGAGAAGATCCTGTTTTGTAAAGCCCTGTGAGACCTACTCAGCTCTACGTAGGAGATAAGAGGTCTTATTACTAATATTAATACTGAGAAAATGGTATAAAATTAAAATCTTTTGTACAAAATATAGATAAACTATCCAGTTGTGGGGTTTTTTTTAAGTGGATCTAGCTCATTTTCATAAATTTGCAGGTTTTTTTTCTTAATCTTCTTTTACTTGTGCAGTCACCTTTGTACTATGAGCATTTAGCCTGATTCAAAGCACTGAATACCTTCAAGCTGTTTAAGAACATAAGGTGTGAGCTGGAGCTCCTTCTCCAGTTGAGTTCCATCCATAAGGAGTCCAGGTCATACAATCCAACACCTCTCCACAGTGAGAGCTGAAGTTTCCAAAGATGATCAGGTTTCCTTCAAAACCTTACTCCTGATTTATATTGCACTAAGCGTTTAGTCACTGACTTGCGGTGCCCATCTGATGCCTGTTTGCATTCTATGAACCTGTAAATCTGTCCTTAGCAGCCACACCACAAAACTGTATTTCAGATGATAAGCTGAAATAATTTTCTAGAAACACTAGCCTGCAGAAAGTTCAAGAAACTGAACAATATGAAGAAGGAACAATTGATCCTCATACTGACCTTGAATTCCACCAAAGAATGAGCTGAGCAGATAAATATTGCTACTTCCAGACCTGAAGATATTGTATGGATAAGTAACTTCCAGCATGAGGTCCACCAGTTTTCAAAGACACTATTGCAAGAACACCAACCGAAGATAAAAAACTATGGCCAGAAACCATATGTGATGACCAGATGCTAGAACAGACATTGGCTGCTGCCACAATTGAAGGAGCCTACACACACTAAAAAAAAACATGATGTGATGCTGCCTCATCTCTACTGTGAATGTCCTTTAGTTGCACCTCAGGATTGGAGATGATGGACAACCTTGAGGAAAAATAAATTTCAAAGGAAACAGACAGTTTCAACAGGGCTGATGCAACCAACTGATATTTATAGAATTTATAGAGTGTTGTAACAGAAAAATCTCTGAAGACTTCAAAAGAATATGTGGTTCAAAAAAGCAAAGAAAGGTAGAGAAGAGCCTATGAAAAGTACCTACAGCCATTTACTCAAATAACAATAAAAAAGGAAGTATCCTCATTACTTTTAAGACTATTTTTTCCAAAAGGTATGAAAAAAAATTATTCTAATTTTTCCTTTTGTGCTATTCAGACCAGAGGTTTATCATTGTGACAGATGACAGAAGTTACTGGGTCTAAGCCTATTTAAACATGAATGCCAAGTACATCCACAGAAGCACCTTTTCATCCAACGTATCTTTTTTCCTGAATTTCAGTCCATTCGATGCTCCTTGTACAACACATCCAAGACTGCCATCTAATGCTGTTCAATAACATTCCTAGTTCAGTTGTGTATTCTTAGCAGGAACACTGCAGCAGTATAAAAATGCTTAGAAGATAATTTTCTTTAATCAAATAACAACATTTTGTTTCGCTACTGCTGTTTAATTCCCTGCCGGTTTGGATATTAGGCAATAAGTAAAAACATTTTTTAAATGACATAGCTGTGATGAAAAATCTATTAACAGAAATTTCTACAAAGTTGCATTATGTAATATAATAAACAATGAGCTATAAATGTTTATTTATGCAGTGTCTGTTTGCTTAAATTTATCAGTAGACTGAACATTCATGCCACTTGCAAATTCTTATCTGAACTTGTTTCTAAATGCCTTGCAAATAAAAGCTCCTGTAAATACTAGAGTTTGATCCAAAGCCATTGAACTAGATAAGATCAACAAGCTGATTGTCTTCAAATAGCTGTGGATCATGTACTTGAATAATACATCAGTTACCTTGGTTTTCACTATGTTGGTGCTCAGTCATTCATTATTAAAAATAACATTTATTTAATCTTGTTGAGAACATCTGGAGGTTACTGTACAATATAAGGGAAGAAATGCTTTTGCAAGAGTAAATAATTATACTTCTCTTTCCTAAAGGAATACTTTAAGATTTATCAAAATAGTAGGTGATAGAGCATAAGGAAATAAAATTTGTTTTTTGAGTTTATGCCCCAGACTTCTACTTGTATATTCTACTGTACTAATTCTGTGTATGAGGAATTGCGGTAGTTAACTGTGGGGGCAAGGAGGAATTATTTTAACTGCTAACTACTGCTTTTTTGCCTTCCTTTAACCCTTGCTTGCACACTGACCTTCACAACCAAAAGTATAGGCATGCTATTCTGAAACTACTGACAGAATTAAGCATTCAGGGATCTCGTGACCTGCTCACACACTTGAAGGTGGACTGATTCAATGTTAAGACGTACCCCTTTGCACTACTCAGAGGTAACACTACCCTCTAATAGAATGCAGATTTTTATGTATGATAACATGCATTCTCTAAATAGCTATAAAGTCCTTAAACTTCATCAGAAATTCTGGACTGTATTGGCTTGGCTTTCTGGAAATGGCTCATCCCATATGTTATCACAATATGGAAGAATGATTCACTTCGCAAGATTAACATTAAAATGATCATTTCCACCACCAGGATGAGCAAATGAGTTAACATTTTTCATGGTTCCAGGCTCTTGATGGAAACAACTCTACACTAGTCAAATTTTGTGGACATTGGTAAGAGTTCAGTACCATGGCTTTAAGAAGAGAAACTGGAGAAAATACTTTTTCTGAAATTAGATTCTTACTCAGAGATCCTTTGAGGCTATATGTTTCACAGATCCAGTGAGAAATGCACCTAAAACTATGGAGTTTAACATCATTTTTGTAAAATTTAAGAGGCATTTGGATAATGCCCTTAACAATAACACGCTTTAATTTTTGGTCAGCCCTGAAGTGGTCAGGCAGTTGGACTGGGCAGAAGGAACTGTTGTAAGTTTCTTCTAAATGGAGCTGTGCTGTTCTATTCTATTCTATTCTATTCTATTCTATTCTATTCTATTCTATTCTATTCTATTCTATTCTGTTCTGTTCTGTTCTGTTCTGTCCTGTTCTGTTCTGTTCTGTTCTGTTCCTATTCTATTCTGCTCTGTTCTGTTCCTATTTTATTCTGTTCTGTTCCTATTCTTTTCTATTCTGTCTTGTCCTGTCCTGTCCTGTCCTGTCCTGTCCTGTCCTGTCCGTATTTGTGGGGAATAACAGTATCAGTTTCAACAGCTTTATGGAGATCTATGCCATTATTCCTTGATCTTGCCCTAACCAATGAGTGAATAAATAATTACTCTCCTCATTGGTAAGGAAAATTCTTATGGGTAGTATTCATCTTTCTCCTCTGTTCCTTTTTCTTTCTACTGCAAGGATTTTACTCTCTGGATTTTTGAGATCATGTCAGTAGCTCTCTGCTTGTTCATTCATTCAAACATAGCCACAAGGCATATTGAGAATCAAAATTGCTTCTGTACTTGACAGTATGGGCTTTGTAAATCCTTCCTTATCCCTGTATTGTAGGAAGAAAGTCAGGATTTGCAAGAGAAAAGAGTTGGAGTTTTTCATTCGGGATTCATTAACGTAATTGGAGAAACTGTTGTGAGATTTGTAAGCATGCTGTGAGACTCAGAAATACTTTGTGAGATTTGCAAAGTGCAGACTTTCCAACTTCAGTAACATATTCCTAAAGTCATCTGAATATCATACTGGTAGTTTAAAACTAAACTGGTTAGTAGTTTTTAACAAAGTCTGTTTTTTCATGGGTTGCAAACTCAGAGACATGTCAGTTACTGAGATTTAACGCCTTGTGAGAGTGCTGGTGTGAGTTGCTATTTTCCTCCTGCTAAGACACTTGATGGCAAAGGAATGGACAGACAGGCATTGGATACTGGACTCTTAGAGAACAGGTAAGAAAAGAGCTCCTGGCATTGTTGGGAGATGCAGGGTCAGACCGTGTGCAAAGACTGTTCCAAGACTTTGTTCTCAAGGCCACATCATTGAGAGATTAATAAACTGAAATGGCATGTTTTCTGTTGATTTTGCAAAGAAATCTGAAAAGGTCTCTGATGACTTGTAGTTATTTTTCTTACTTCATCCCTTCTAATGGAAACAACCTCACATTAAGCAAGTGCCTGAAGGAAAGGGACCCACACTGGACCAGCACAGCCATTTGTTAATACCCTTCTTCAGTGTATTTTTATAGAACTTAATCCAGATCTTGTTGGAATTAGTGATAAGAGTGTGGATTAATTATTTCAAGAAAATTGAGACAAAACCCCTCATATTAGGCCAAATATAACTTTGGAAAACATTTAAAGGTCTCAACCAATATCTATGACCTCAACAGCAAGGGTTCCTGCTGTTATTTAAAGAGCATGTGAGGATCATGTTTCTTGTCACTGTAGGTGCTATACAAACACAAAAGAAGATAAACCCCTTCTTCTAACAAGGTAATAAGATAGTGGCTGACCATAAATAACAGCAGCAGGAATGTAAGAAAGAAGGATGGCAGCAGGAAATATAGGAAGATTACACAGGTAGTTACTGAACAAGTTGATGCCCTACTGAATGCAATTATTTTTCTATTTACAAGAAAAAAAAATATGAAATGAATTAATGTTCCATGGCTGACTCAGAATGAAACCATCATATGTTGGCCAATTCCTCATAGATATCACAGCTAATACACCTCATCAAAAGCTTACAAGGGGTAAGCAGGTAATGCACTACTCCCATGCCCAGTGCAAGACAAATTCTTTGTTGGAAATAAATGTGGTAAGCCTCTGATAGCCAGAAGTAAAACATACATACCTTTTTAAACTCTAGCAGACTAATTTTTTTAACCATGAAAAAAACCCCATGCCCAGTTTCAAGGATAAGAAATTTTGGGTTATTTATTAGAAGACATTGATCAGTGTACTGTAAGTGGTTGGTTGCCTCATGAAATGAAGTTATACAATCTGTGAACTAGGATAAACAAAGCAGCTATCTCCCAGATTAATTTCCGAATTTAACTCAAGCACAAGAGCTTTCACAGCTACCCCATGTCTCATGGATGGAGCTGTGTGCACCTCAATGGGCAAATCCTAGCTGGGAGGGAGGGGATGTGGTAGAACTTAAGAGTCTCTTACCACAAACCACACCATTTCATCCGTAGACTCGTTTACACACGTATTCACTAAGCAGTGGTGTAAATACTCCAGCATTAAGAGACCTGAAATATGCACCAGGAGAGGAAGCACTTACAGGACAACAAGCCAGTGTCACCTCTCCACCATCCGTCCGTATTTCATATAATGGTTAATGTTGGAAAGGACCTTAAAGACCATAAGGTTCCAACCCCCCTGCCATGAGCAGTGACACCTCACACTAGACCAGGCTACAGAAAGCCTCATCCAACCTGGCTTTAAACAATCAGTCAAAACAGATATATGAAAAAATTTTCTAGATCAGAGGGGAAAAAAAAAAATTAAAAAATAAAAGGAAATATATTAGGAGAAAAGTGTGAGAAAAAACCCACAAAAACAAAACAACAGATGAGAACCGGAAGATCTTTAAAAAGAAAAGAAGTACCTAAAATATCATAAATACACAAGTAAAAGAGAGGACAACTTTAGTTATAACCCTTCAAGGCTCAACAAAGACTGGAAGCAGCACTCAGAAATTAAAAGGCAACATTTAACAAACAGTAAAGGCAAGAAATATCTATCAAGTAGGAGAAGTTATAGGCTGTAGAAAATTAAGGCAGCAAAAGAGCAAAATCTCTTGACTAGCTGGAATAAGGTAGGTTCTGAATAATAGCCATCATAAAACTCTGATGCTTAGAGGGGTGGCAGAACTTTTAATGACAGATGTGTTTATGCAATATTTCTGGTTTTTATCTTGAAAGAAGCAGTAAGATGTATTTGAATCAGATTAACATGATAAAGTATTTTCCAGTCCATTAGTAACTGTGGAGGGAGTTAAACATCTCAGAGATAAATAATTTTAAATATGCAGGCCAGGATACTTGCACAGATAAATTCTGTGTGAGTGGATGGAGGACATTTCTGTTCCTGCACTGAATTTTTAATGGACAGCAGGAATAGACAGGGATAGGTAGGGAAAACGTCAGTAGGCTGGACAAAGCTTAGCACTCTGCTCTGATTCAGAGAGAGCAAGCAAGGCCATCTAGGATACTGTGGACACAATTAGCTTGATACCTCTCACAGCCAAAGTTCAAGGAAAAGCTGAATCTGGTATAAATTCCTAAATTATTAGGCTGGGAAGGTGACTAATGCCAGTCAATACATATTTTTTCACCAGGAGGAGCAGTGCAATCAAAACAATTTCATTTTTTGAAATGACAGGCTTGATAAGTGCAAGCATATCAAGACTTTTGAAGTGTGTGGGATTTAGTGCTTCACTACCTTCTGGTTAAAAGTTGTCAAGGAAGCACATTGGGCGGGTTGAGTACTAGCTTTTCCCAGAAGGAAGTTTGGTAGAGAATTACTATCAGCCTGGGGAGCAAGAAGAGATTAAACAGATTTGTAAGGGCTAGCCTGATGCCACCCAGTTTTTTCATTAGAAAATCAGAAGAAAAAAATATGTGACATCATAAGTGAAAATGTGGGTAATTGTGATGAGTCCAGATCATTCTGCAAGTGAAACAGAGCTCACTAAGGTAAGCTGGATTCAAGTGTTTAGGCACAGCCAGTAGAGTTAAACAATGAGGAGGAGGCAATGAAGACCATACTTAAAAGCAATGTCTCGGAGAGCAAAAGCTGAAATAATTTAACTAGTCAGTGTAATCAGGGCAAACCTGGGACCCAAGCTGTTATTTCAGTTTTGACCCATAAACATGAGATTGACTTGCAGGATCTGTGTGGACACTACACCGGGACCAAGACTACCAAAATACTGCTGTTTATCATGTTAATTTGGAAAAAAAAAAAAAAAAAAAAAAAAAGTACAATGATTTAAGGGCTGGAGAATTCTTACACCAGGAGACTTGGAGAACTTCTTTTGGTCAGCTACTCAAGAACAAGAAGTGATATCTTTACAATGAATGTGTAATAGCTTCACAAAGAGAAAGTGATGGGTGCTGGAAGGTTCTTCATTCTCACAAAGATACAACTACTAAGTTCAAAACTTTAGCTAGATGAAAACAAGTAAGTTAGGCATTTTCTTTTATGAGTCAGGATGTTTAACTATTAGAGAACAGTGGCGAGGGAAACATTCAATCACCCTACTAAGACCAGATGCCTGTTGGAAGACAGGCTTTAAACTGACAAAAGGAACAGTGAAGTTGCAAGGCTTAATGGTCAGGTAATGAGAACATAAAGATACTATTTAAAAATATAAATAAATCTACCAATCTCTGATGTGTTGTATGGTAGTGTACCTGTCAGGAAAGATAAATAATCCAGACAGCACTAATGCAATTCATAGGCAAGTCTTGATCTTGGTGGCCACAAAGGCAAAACATTTATTGATTTTAATGAAATAAGCAATTAGCTAAGTCTGGTAAAATGTCAGACTAGATGTTGATCAGTGAGAATAAATCTGTAGTGATTTCTTGATATTTTCATTCCAGTCGATATTTTTTGGCTCCTTTGAAATTCAACTCAGCTGTGACCAGGGATTCCTGCACTTATCATTGCCTCTCAGATTTGCCAAGCACCTAAAATGCATAATAAAATTTGCTTAGTTTTGCAAGACAAAAGATTTTGCAGCTAAACCAGAGTGGTTAATTGATAACATATAAATAAAACAGTTTAGTTAAATAAAGAATGTGATTTTACTTTTTTGCATATCTGATTATCAAAATCTCTACTTTTACACATCTTGAAACAGTAATTGTTTTATGGTAGCACAGATTTTCATGTCAGACCCAGGAAGAGATTCCTAATCTGTGAGGAAGCAAATCAAGCAGGGAAATATTAAGAGCCATGAACTGATAAAGAAAGAAAGATAGACTGAAAAAATCAGAATGCAAAGAGTTAATACAATAATTAGCTAAGCGATTTATTCAGCGTAGGAGTAACATTTGCACAAGCTACTTAGCATATGGTGATAGCAAGTGCAAATATGGTTGTCTAAGAGAATTTTCACTGAGCTATCTCTGATGATCAACTCAATGTAAAAGAAATTCAGTAAGGAAGATCTTTTAGTACTATCAAATTTGTATTCTCTTTCCAATTAGCCACATTCTAGTATATTGACACAGATTTTTAATATCTATATCAAAGTTCAGGCATCATCTAGGACAGTTCATGAATGGGTGGCCAATTTTAATGTGCAGAATGTTCTTACCACCCTACAAGATGATCCATCAAAATCACATGGATAGAATGTGTTCGCAAAGAATAAAACCTCATTGGCAAAAATGTTCTAACACACTGCAATTCAGCAGGCAGATTAAAAATATAATGAAAAATATCTTCAAAAACACAACAGCATTGTCAGTAATCAGCAGGAGTAGAGCAAAAAGTGTGGAATATTAGAACAACTTGCAGTTATTGTTTTGCATTTCCTTTTTTCTTTTTTTTTTTTTTTTAAGGCATACCTGGCAGCTGAATATTTTTACTCTGTCTGCAATAACCAGTCAAGCAGCTAATCAAATGCAATGACAACTTGATAAGAAAAATGATGTGTTCAGAGATATAAATAGTTTGAGCACACACTGCTATTTCCATAGATTCAGAGGGGTTAGGAATATATCTTGCATAACAGAAAAAAATCATTGACAACTATTGGGCACTCTGTAATACACATCTTAACTAAAGAGCTTTTTTTAAATGAGGAAAAAGAGAATAAACTATTTTAATAATTTTCCATAGGATGTACACTCAGTAGCTCTGCAAGTTGTATATCCTCAATAGCATGAAGCAGAAGCAGAAATAAAAGCTTAAGATTCAATAGATGAAAAAGTGATATAATTTGCTGTTAATATTGAATTTGATTGTGGCTTTGTCTCAAAAAAAGGACCAAATGTACCAAAATCACACAGAGGTTTTCCTTGGCTCACCCTTCACTCGGTTTTAAAGACAATCTCTAAGTCAGGCTTGGGGCAGAACTAGCTGATTACCTGGAACTTCAAGGGTTCTTGTTTAGATTTGGTCTTAGTTTGAACCTGTTAGGATGCTGAGAGTGTTGCACAAAGAAAGATGAGGGAGGCCTACATGGACAAAGTTTTATTCATGGAATCTGTAGCTGGTGTCATACATTGACTCAAATGGTAAAGTTACCCTCAGGGATAAATGAAGAGAAAGAGTAAGACAGAGGGAGAGTGGAAAAGGGAAAACTTTCCCAAGTGGGCAGGCAGGAATTAAAATAACCAGTTACTCCTGATGAACAGCCTTTCCTTGATGTCCTGCCCAGTGCAGCAGGTATTCTCTTGTCCATCAGGTCCTGCACAATCTCCTGGCTGATGGTTCCTGCCTATGATCCCTGGAACTTCCCGGAACTCCCTGGAACAAGCTTTGGTTACAGGGCAGTGTTGCACACTGATTAACCTCCTTGGTTAATGATTATTGGCTATTGAAATAGTTAGTATGTATTACATTAATTCATTATTTTTTTTTCTTCTACTGTAAAGTTCTACACTAAAAGCTACAAAGCAAAGGGCAAGAAGAGGGAGGGAAAGAAGAGAATAAATAACACATCAGTGACAACTGCTTGCAGAAGAAACCTGACTAAATAAATGTGTCTCAGGATTTGCAAGTGCCAGGTCATGAGAACAATGTGGAAGAACAGCAGTGTGAGGTAAACAAGGGTAAAAATATCCCAGCAACTCCTGGGTGCATAGGGAGGGTAGCAGAGTAGGGTCACAAGTGAAACGGAAACCCCTCAGCATGAGGGACATTAAAACAGCCTGCAAATAAGAATACCCCATGTCTTGGACTGGAAGGTCTTGAAGGTCTTTTCTAACCTTAATGATGATTCTATCTTCCCTCTGTTTTAGTGCACAGTCAAGTGGACAGTCACCTGCAGAGGGCTACCATATGTTGTGCTTGCCCTCTGGTCCTCCAGGAATCCCATCTGTCCTCACGGTGATTCACCCTCCCAGCCCTGGTCAGACACAGGATGGGAATCCACCCTAGGGAGGCTCCAGTGTTACATAGAACAGCCACCCTTCTCCATGCAGTCTTTTGTAGATAACTTGCATAAAATAAAATGTTGCATCCAAGCTGGTAGGTGAACACTGAGAGTTATCCACAAGATCTGACAGAGACTGAAGAAAGTCTTTGTTGTGCAGAACCCAGAAGAGGCTTGGATTCCTGTAGCAATGTCCTAGCTTTGGATCCCAGGTGTGTTTCTTCACAGATCTGGAAAGGTAGAATCCAAAACTGTCTACAATCAATGCCAAGCTTGCTCACTGATACTAGGTTATGGTAACCAAGATGACTGGGCTGAAGAAGGCAGAAAGGAAACCAAGGTGCTCCGTCAAGAAGATGAAGCAAGAACTACAACTGACACCTCCCCATTTCATGTGGTCGATACTTGCACACAAGATGTTGTCCTTTCATTGAGAAAATACAAAAAAAATACCATTCACATAATATTAATGCCAGCTTGAAAGAGATGGAGAAGTACAGGGAAGGAATTGCTTCTTATTGATCACTATTGCAGCATATAACACAACAGACCTTCTCTACATCTTCTCTATGAAAATACCAAACAATCAGCATGACATGTTCAGCTCGTCTATTTCCATCTAGATTCTTTAGTTATTTTTTCATTAGAGAAACATCAAACGTAGCAGATTTCTTCTTCACATTTTTTCAGTACCCAACAGGTATCATTATTTCCTGAAAGCAAGAGAGTAGCTGGCCTAGTAGGTGGTGAAGAACAATGCATCCCATTTATACACAATCATTTTCTTCCCTTTTCAAAACAAATTCTGAGCTTTTTCTAACTCTAAGTGCACCTTCTACCATTTGTTTCTATGCTCTCATAGAAATGGAGAATTGGAGGGGAGAGGAACTCCAAACCAGGCTGCTTTAAAAATCAGTTTTAATGACACCGTGTGATTTGCTAATGACAGATTAACCATATGTTAGCATCATCACCTCTGGTTTTCCCTGGAATTTTAAACCCTTTTTTCTCAAATGCATGATTTATTTTTCTCCTCTACCTCTGTCTGAGCAATGTTTTACCATCTCTTAAGCAAATTAATAAAGAAACCTCATCTCTGTTAAAGCAAATGGAAAAAAACACCCCTTATTTTACTTCCTTGGGAATCAGGATTTCACCAAATGAGCCAGATCCTGAGTAAAAAAGCAGTGGATGCTGCTTTCATCCAAAAGCTGAATAGACCACAAACTCTACTGCCGTGGTCTGCAGCAACCACAGAATGAAATACAGCATTATTTTTATAAAGGACAGACACAACTGAAAAACACCTCCAGATATAAGCTAGAATTAATGGTATTCAAAGCAGATTTTTAGCAACATGGCAGGAACACCACAGCAGACAGTGTGAATATTAACAGATGCACATTAGGCACAAGGCCCACCCACGCACTGAAAGTGCCTGTAATAGCTAATGATCCATTTCTAAGATGAGTGAGACAGAACATGTGAAATGATTTCAACAACAGGAAAGGTGTGCTCTAAAAAAAGAAGTTATTTCTGTGACTCTAGAGGAAAAAAGGTTTCTATTTTTTATGGGTGATAATTAGAGAAGCTCTATCAACTTCAGGGGAATGACTCCACTACATGTCAGTTGAAAATCCAGACCTGCACTGTCAAAGGATAAGTTGGTTGGGCTCTCTTCTCCAGGAAGCTTTCAGATTTGGCATTTTTCACTGAAGCTATGTGTTTAATAATATTAAGACCTCAATTAATAATTTTGTTCCTTCACACTTCTGTAAAACTGAGCCAAATAATTCTTGAGAAGAAATCAGATTTTTACTACCTTAGTAATTGAGAAAGAACCTTTTGTGAGGGTCAAGCAAACCTTGAATAAAATTTCAAGAAAAAAATATTTGTCCAAACCTGAAACATTTTCATGGTTACATCCTGTTCCTTTTGAGGAATTTATAAATACAAATAGGGAGGGACTGTACCTTGACATAAAAATACAACATGCTTTTTCTTTTATTTGCCAGGAAATCCTGAAAAAAATCATCAGCAAATCATGATTTGGCAGACAGTTTGACTGTAGGGACCAGCACAGTGTTGTCAAGTGAGTAAATAAGGTGACCTGTGAAAATCTAGATGTAGAACACACAGTTTGCACTTTCTCACAGTGGCATGATGACGATTCCAGATGCATATGGTTCAGCTACCTGAGCTCACCACATGAGCCCACTGTTTGCAACCACACACCTACTCCAAAGTTCATTCAATAAGGATTTTCTGAGATGACAGGACACAGAATCGTGCTAGAAATTTTTCCTAATGAATGGAAACCACCTACACTTCTCAAACCAGAACAAAGCTTTGGGAATCACAGAATCACAGAATCACCAAGGCTGAAAAAGACCTCTAAGATCATCAAGTCCAACCTATGACCTAAGACCACCACACTGGCTAGACCATGGCACATTTTCTGTTATGTGTGTTTGATCTTGAGGTTATTGCTTATTCTCTTTAACCCAGAATTCCACAGCAGACCACATTTCCTGGGCATATTTTACAGTGTATTCTGACTGTTTTTCTAAAGGAGTTGCAAGTGAGCTTTGTTTTTTTAAGTGAAAAAGTAAAATAAAATATGTAAAGTGATAGAGAATGCATTTTTCTGTTTTGAAGATGGAGCTCTGCAATTCTATGAAACAAAAAAGTAGTCTGAGGATTGATATTTTTGGCCCTTAGAATTATCTCTCTGTCTGCAAGATATTACATCTCAAGTATCTTATCCCACATCCCATTCCTATTCCTTTTTCTTCCCACTGTTTCCATTTATCATCTATTTCAAAGCACTCCCTGCTGTATTTGTTACACTTAATATCTGCAAGAAGCCACTTACAGAAAGGCATTCTCTGCTATTAAAAGGAGAAAAAACCCCCACCTTCTCCCATATCTATTAACAAGTTTAAAACAACCTATTTAACTTTTCTGTGTTTGATTTTTATTTTATTTTATTTTTTAATTCAGTTTGCCTCACATAACCTTTTCTTTAGCAACTCATTCTGGAGAGAGACATGAGAAACACATACACTCAGTGTCTGAAGGCTTTTATATCCTCCAGGTTGGAAAGTCACTATGGTAATTTTAGCCTAAACAATTGAAATACAAGATTGAAAACTACTGCAAATTGACTAAACAAAATTGAAATTTGATGAATGTCATAATGTCATTTTACTCATTCAGAAGTTTCTTGTTAACTGAGAAGGGAGGTTTCTAAAGGAGGATGCCTGAATGAGAGGTTACTCAAGAGTCATTTTCAGGTGGGGAATCAAAGGATAAAGACAAGGGACAAGAGTCAAGCTACTGCATATCTTGTTTCTGAGTGTGTTGACTATTCTGTTATCAGAAAAAGAAAGGCTTTGTGATTAGGAGACTTTCCTCAACATAAAGGAAAGGTGAGATAGGTGAGATAAATGAATACTTTATTTTCACCCATGTCTTCCCAGTTCCCTTTATAACTTTTATAGAAAGGTGAAAAATTTTGTGCTTTGGTAGGAAGCCATGGGCACTCTCTTGGAAAAAAAGGGCTGAGCATCAAAATATTACATGCTTGTTGAAAAAGATCTAACAATTTCTTGCTTTTGGCAATGACTATTTCAGCATCTAATAAACCTAACTAAATTAATTGTCCTTAAAGAAGGAAAGTCAGACTTCTCAAAAATAGTCTTTGAATTCAGATGCTCTCAATCAAACAAAACTTTTCGGAAATTAGATAGGTTTGCTTATGGGTGATAATTAACTTACAAATGGATATTTAGCTCTATTTAAATATCAGTTAAAGTCTTGGAATATGCTTGGTTGGATATTAATGCTTGCAGTGGCCGTTTAGTGAATTTGGAGGAAACCTTCACCTAAATTTTGCTGTTTAAGAACAGTATTTATGGAATACAATACTCTGAAGTTACCTGAGATTTTCATACCGTTTCACCATCAATGATTTTACACCTTCAGATAAAATTCATAGTTGATCTCTATGTGGAAACTTTATTATGCAAATCTTATAGAGGGTAGCCTATATTCCATAGGCTTAGAGGTCATAAAGTTACAGTATCTCCAGCTGACACATTAATTTTATTTTTTTTCTTTTTTTTTTTTTTTTTAGCATATCCTCAGCAAGTTTGCTGATGATACCAAGATGTGTGGTGTAGCTGACACCCAGAGGGAAGAGATGTCATCCAGAGGGACCTTGACAGGCTGGAGAAGTGGGCTAGTGCCAACCTCATGAAGTTTAACAAGGCCAAGTGAAGGGTCCTGCACCTGGGTCGGTGCAACCCCAGGCACAAATACGGGCTGGGGGAAGAATGTCCAGAGGTGTTTTGAATGTCTTGAGAGGAGACTCTACAGCCTCTCTGGACAACCTGTTCCAGTGCTCTGCTACTCTCACAGTAAAGAAGTTTTTCTGCATGCTTAGTTTGAACCTCCTATGTTCCAGTTTGTGCCCATTGCCCCTTGTCCTCTCATTGAACACCGTGGAAAAGTGACTGGACCTATCCAAACTACTGAACTTTTGTAGACACTATCCTCCGTTTACTACAGATGTCAGAGGTAAAATCAATGAAGCCTACCTTGGCTATCTAATATGACAGGGGCATGCTACAACTAATCAGGTTTTAAACAGTTGATACAAAAGCATTTTCTTGAAAGTTCATTTGCTAACACCCTTTTATTCTCCCTACAGTTCAGCAACCAATACAAGTTTGTTTTTAATCTTTACCTACAGATAACAGCATGGAATTACCTTTCGTGCAACACAACTTCCTAAATCCCCACTTTGATTGGCAGTTGGTTCACATGATGTGAACTGTGCTGCAGGTATGATGCCCACAGCCTACTTTGCACCTGCATTCATTGAACTGCATTAGTCAGTCTCTGGCATTAGCAATTAAAAGACTCTTATACCCCTGGCTGTATTTCTGAAAGATGTACTGGTTAAGGTTGTTATTAATTTTGCTAAAGATAAGGCTTATGGCTTCAGAATAATACCACATTTTACTTAAGCAAAGATTTCTTAAGGAGAATTGGCTTTGAAAGGGACTGGGAGAAATAGATGAGGAGAATCTTCTTTTTATCTCAGACTTCACCCCGTTTGCCTTTCAGCCTGTACATAAAATGGGACTGAAATAGCTCTGAGCTTATTCCTAGTCAGGGGAGAGAAACAGACACCTTCAAAGAGTAGGAAACCCAGATAAAAACCCATTTGTCTATCCTGTATAGTCTTGTGGGAATTTCCCTGTTTTTCTCTCTTCCCTTGTAATTAGTGGTTTTGTTTTTCAAAACAGTACAAGTTAAAGACTTTTGTTTTTCTAAAGGATATTTTTTAAAGAATGATAAAGCTGATGATTAGGCTTTCAGCAGTAATTAAAGCAAAGTTTGCAACTTGATGCATTCTCTGAGTATTTTTTGAAAAGCAAATATCAGCTCATGGGTTGCTTTGCAAATTGTTGACCTTCAAATTCTCATGTTATATATCTGCTACTCAGAAGAGCAACTAGAATACAACAAACAACTAATAAAGTCAGGAGGACAAATTGTTCTGACGATGAGTGAGAAAGCTGCAACTTTCCCCAAAACTCAGGGGGATCTGTGAAAGATGTGGACCTGGATGCCAAATACGGGTCATTCTTTTCACTTCTGCATCAAGGAAAAAGTAAACTTTTTGCAGTTTTCAACCCAGATTGAGAAACCAGCAGAATTTTAGACTCCTCATTTGGCTAAAGATGTGTTGGCCTAACTTTCCTTGGCAGTCTGAGGAAAAGAGAATGAACAGGATACTTACTTGGGCCTGGGACCTGAATGTAACCAAACAATTTCCTACTTCCTTGAACATTTTTTGGTGGGATTTTTTTACCTCAAACTCTACATGTTTCTTTTAATATGCATAATTCTTGTCAGATCTGTCAAGACAACACACAAAAATAAAGGCCTGCAATAGTGGCAGTGCAGCAACAGTTTGAGAAGGCTAGAAGCTGTGTGATGAATTTAGTGATAAGTATAAATATGATTTTCATCATGGCAGAGCTCTGATTTGCATAGAAAGCAAAGCAGGAGATTCAATTTGTTTATACAAACAATTTAATTACCTTGTAAGAAGGAAAAGAGCCACAAAAATTAAAAGGGTTGCAGAAAACAACCTTCCAGTCTCAATGCTGTGTAGATAGAGAGATGAAATGACTCTGGTTCATGTCTTCCACAGGAAGGAAAGTTGGGGTGTGATGGGAGGCTGTAGCACAGCAGAGGGAGCAGAATTGGAACCAAAGAGTGGAAGCTGGAACTTAACATCTGTGGCAGTGGAGATGAGCAACTTTTTGTAAAAAGAATTAATTGCTGGCCAGCAATCCAGAGGAAGTCAAAGAAGATGATCTAATGCTTACTTATGATCTTAAAACCAGTGAGGATGTCATCGAGTGCCTCATAATTGCAAGCACACAGGCAGTGAGTACTGAGGACCATGAATTTTACAGAAGTAGAATACATTATTGTACCAGGCCATCTTCGTAAGATACATGAAGGAACATGGGCCAGATCTGGGATTTTGTCTACTAAATATAACACAGAACAGAGATGTAAAAATAAAAGGAGCTCAGCATTTCTGGTAGATTCTTATCTTAAAAAAGGAATGCATTTAAAGGTTGATGGGAAGGGAAATTCCTCCCAGGATGCCAGTTTGGGGTCATCCCTGAGTAGCACACATTAACCAGATATACTGCTCTCCAGCCCATTGATGGAAATCCTGTTCTGGGAACTTCATGTGATGGGTCATGTGGAAGGAAGACTGTCTCTTCCCATCACCCACCCTGGAGTATAAAAAAAAAAAATTGCAAGGACAGAACTGATTCTCAAGGGCAGAACTACTGATAGATTGCAGATAAAGTACTCTAACACATATTTAATAGTTTCAAAAGTAAGTTTATTGACTTAGATTTGCAAAGACTACCCCTCTGCTGAAACATACTGTTAGTTCTCTGGTAATATGTCCTCACAATATCCTTTTGGTGATTCTCATACTGCTATTTAGTCACATTAGTATTCAGTTCTGATCCCCGGTTATGTTAGCAGATAAAGAGAAGCACAGAGACAGAGCATATTTGTTTAGCAATGACTTGAAAAGGTTTCTATTAGCTGGGATTCTGAAAGTAGCCCTTTGTACAGTATTTCAAGTGTTAACTGGCAACTCTGGGAATAACAGCAGCTGTTAGCTGATTAGCTGCTTTGCATCAAGAACATCTTGGTTTATGTTTTTGTCCTAGGAACTGCCTAACAGTCCTATAGAAAGGTGTGTATGTAATTACTGTAATTAATATGAGATAACTAAATAACAGTGCTTTAGGAAGTACAGAATCAAATTAATGTTCCTATGGTAATTTGAAAGAGAATAAAGATGTTCAGAGCAGGAAGATCGTCACATTTTTCACCCCTAACACTGGTCTCCTATCACTTGGGCAGCCTGTAAGATGGCAAGTGGTTAGAGCCCTGGAAAATACAACTGAGTGGGCTGGGTTTTTATCAGAACAAATATGAAGTTATTAATTCAGGGTGAAAATCTGAAATCACACTGCAAATCTGCTCAGTTATGAAAAATATATTTTTTTGTTTTGTGCAGATTTTGCTCAAGAAAGATTTTCAACTAGCTTAGACTGACATTCATAAATCATTTTAAATGATGTTAAATAATTTCCTGGCAATTCCTCTGCCTGCTTTGGGGTCATGGCAGGTACATTTTGCACCTTACAGACCCTGTGAATTAGAATCTCATGTCCAAACTACTGGAGGTAAATAAGATTAAAAAGAAAATAATAAGAATAAGAATAAAATATATATGCATATATATACATATAAATACTAGGAGGATGACTGGTCAACATTCTCCCATCGAAACTTTTTTCTTCCTTTGTGCTCTGCCATTGTCCTCAGAGACACAAAAATAACAGCACCTATGAGATAGTTTTGCTAGAAAGTCTATCCAATAATACAGAAGTGAAGTCTAGGGCACAAAAAACTGTTCCCATAATCCTAAAATGTTAGCTCAGGCACAGTGAGATTAGTGTTAGCCTGACCTTAAGTAAATCAGTTCTGCTTGGCTGGTAAACTTAAACATTTTGGCTTGATCTTATTTTGATCTTATCTTTGTTTTGAAGTATTCCCATAATCATTTCCAAATCATAGTGATTTGGGGTAAAATTACTGAAGTTCCTTCTGCAGGAGGAAAATTACCCAAGTTTCTAAGGAAAATCTGCACAAATATTAAATAGCTTTCAGTATTTTTTTCCAAAAAAGCAATCTGAAAATCCATCATGTTTCTCAATTATCAATTTTTTTTCCCTCTCAGAGAGGGCAATGGTTGTGACATGATACGTCGAAAATTGACATTATTGCCTTAAAAGCATTACAGCCTTATTTGAAATGTATATAGAATTTTGCATTGCTAAACCTAATTCCCTCATTCTCACACAGTTGAAGCTTTTAAATGTTTATTTCAGTTGTTTAGAAATATGCTACACGAAGGCTGGAACTAAAAGCAAAAGCAGCAGTAACATACCCTGAATTCAAACTGAGATGAAATTAAGAACTTGATAAACCTACATCATCCAAACATCTCAGAGGTAAGAAGGACAGGGGACTAGAACTTTTCTAAAAACCAAAGTTGAGGAACTAGGACAAAAATTGTTTAGGAGTATAAGAAATAAAACATCATATTTCCTTCTAGATTATATTGTAAAACTGAGCTTCCAGGGAATAAAACCCAAATTCTAGATGAAGCATAAAATAATTCACAAACCAAGAAGCTGTCCCACTATGAGATCACTGAATGTTTTGTTTACTTTGATGCTGATTTAGCCTCAGATCCCCCGTTTCTGCACACAACCACGAAGACAAGGAAAGAAGCCCACAGAAGCCTGTTGTGGGTTTTTTGGAAGTTCTTTATCACCATCTGCTGGAAGGAGTGACTCGTTGCTCTGAGAACAGGTAGGTGAAATCAAAATATTGGCTATTTTGTTTGAAGATACAAAGAAGTCTCTGTACACTTCACTCTCTGAACCACACGTGATCTTTTCATCATGACATTTTTTTTTAAATGGGATTAATATTTTGTTACTGCCAGGAGGTTAAAGAAAACTATTATTTTTCACTAGTTCTTGTTCACAATATGTTATAATAAAATAACATTGTATACATAATATATAATAAAAATTATAAACTTGTAATATCACATGATAAAATAAGATGTATTACATTATTTATAACTTTCCATTAATTGTGTCCAAAAGTAATTCCATATTCCAGTAAACAGCCCATTACTGAATTTTAAGATGAAACTTTTTTTCAGGTCTCATTAACACTTGGCAAGCTGCATCTTCCTGATTGAATGATGCTCCTCAAAGTTCTTACCAAAGCTGATGAGTATTTTGGAAAAACCAAGCCAAGAGAATTTTTAAAATTTTGCCCCAAATGGAGAGAAAGATAAGACACACACACACACACATATATATATACACATTTCATAGAAAAAGAGGAGTCAAAAATATGACTAAAAATAATTAAAAGACAATAGAAGCAATTTGTGTTTTCTGATTACTAGAAATAGGACAAGAAAAAAGAAGATATAACTTGCATATTAACAAAAGTTTTCTAATGAGGAGTTATTCACAATAGGTTGTTCACCAATGCTGTGAAATCTACTGCACAGGAAGCTTTTAAGACCAGGTTAGACAATTATCTACCAAGAACTAGATAGTTACTGTTGATGCTGCTTTGAAGGTGACAATATCTCAGGTTGTTTTCAGTCCTTCTAGAATTTTATTTATACTGAAGTCTGTCAGTGTCTTAAAGCACTAGTCATATCAAAGACTCAAGGCTCCAGTCATCTCATAAACTGGCTTCCTAAATTAAAATAAGCCCACCAAACTCAACATTTATATCTGTCAAAGTCAACACAATCAGAGAAATCTAACAACAATCTGTGCCACAGCTGTAGATTGAAATGTCAGGTTTTATTTAGAGACAAGAAGTTTAGCCAAAAAGATTGCTTTGTGTAAGACAAGGAGTGGAAACCAAAGTTTAATTAGCTCTCACTCTAGATGTCAAAAAGCCAATCAGATCTGTCCTGAGAGGAAGAACAGCATCTCCGTTCTTATTTCAGGGGAAAATCTAGAATCTTGGGTTCTTAATTCCAAAATACAGCAAAGTGTTAAATTCAGGGATATTTAGGGTGTAGAATATTCCCTAAAAATTGCATAAATAACTTTCTGTTTATGGAGACAGACCACAGAAACCCAGTGGCAAAAGCACATGATTGTGCAACTGCAGAACAGAAATGGCTGGAGCCTGCTTTTTCTCCAGCTCTTCGTCTTGGATATCTAGTAGCAGTTAAATCTAGACATCAACAGTTGTTTCAGCACCACAACAGATCTTTTCCACAAGCCCACGGATTTTCATGGCTGAAGTTATGTGAAAAAACTGACACAAATTTGTAAAGAGCTTCAGCTCTCTCCCCAAGCTCTATTTGTCAGTAAACAATAGCAATATTTAATACTAAAACAACCCCAAACCAAGCTAAGCCCAAAACAAAACACACACATACACAAAACCCCAAGCATTGAGGATCTCTCTTCCATGCTCACAACTTTATTTTTAAGTCATTTTCTAAAGAGCACTTCAATAGGAAAATATTTTAACTATTGACTTAAGTTTACTACTCTAGCAAGATTTAGCTATTCCAACAGCATTACTGGAGGAGTTAATAATGGTGCATTATAAGCTGATGGAGAAAGGTCAAATAAACAGTAATATATTAGTATTACATCAGTATTACGTCAGCATCTTTTGTTCAGCATAAAAACAAAGTGCTGTCTTTTTTTACACTGAATGCATTTATTTTAGTGATGGAGTGATCAATGTGTTTAAGAAAGAGCTGTTGGAATAAATGGTTCCTCTCAAAATTTTGAAGAAGAGGTGCTAACTGCTATGTGTGAGTTCTTCCCAATCTTCTCCCTGAAAGTGCCTATAAAAATCCCAACAGGTGATAATCAAAGAGCACTCCTCCTCACAGTGGCAATAATTGTGTCTTTTGAGAACATTGCCACTCTCTAAATTTAAGCACCTAATTGAAATGCTTTGCCTAAATGTAGGTGTAAAGTATCACAGTTGGAAGGTGTCTGAGAGCATGCTGTCTCAGCTCCTGCTCCAGGAGGGCTCCTGCATGCCAAGCACCTTTGCTATCTGCCATGTTGAGGTTTTGAATACCAGAAGTTTTTTAATATGCTTTTGTTTCAACAACTGACTTGAGGTCTTGTTGTCAACATGTAGGTGCTTCTACATAAGCTAGTATCCACAGTGGGGAGTCACTCCCTAGGCTCCTTTGATGGTGTTGACCAAATGTTCATCAGCTATAATGGACACTGGACATGAAGAAAGCCAGTAAAACTCTACACATAGACTCTAAACACAGGTGTCGTAAGGACTTGATTAAGTTGCCTACACAAAGGTATCTAGTGCCAGCTGAAACATTCCAGGGTGGTTTGTCTGGCCTGCTAGTGGCACTTTGGTGAACACTGGTCTCTCAAAGTTCAATTATCACATTGGTCACATTTCTGTGGATGCTTTCAGTGGCTGTGGCTTCTCAGATGGCACTTAGACTTGAACCCTGAATTTTGGCTTAATACCCTCCTCAGATGGGCCCAAAATACTGTAAAATAGCAGTCTAAGTTCCTGTTAGACTCTATTCTAGAGGTCAAGTCCTAGCAGTTCAAATGAACAATATCTCCTGAAAATCTTGGGACACCTAAAAGAATCTCCTAAAACAGTCTGTCCTTTGGGATACTTATTTCCTTCCACTGATTACAGTGGAAGGGATACCAAAAATAAAATTCTTCATTAGTTTTAACAGCAGCTATACCTTCAACACCTCATGCAGTATCCTGAATTCTTCAAAACACTCCTTTTCCCTCCTGCAAAGGATGTAATTAGCATATTTAGCATCTTCCTGATATCTTGAGGATATACTATCCTGATTCTTTTTTTGTGTGTATACATGCATCAGTTAGGATCCCATTTCATAAATATCATATCTATCAGGTATCTGGGTATCCTGGAATATCCTAGTTGGCATCTACAAGAAAACTGATCTCTTGTAGGTTTATGTTCTGCGTGCAAACCCCTGTAGACATGCTTGCTTCCCTTGATTATTTCAAATGGTAGTAGAACTCGTGTTCAGGCAACTAAGTCAAACTTAGACCTTTATTTTTGTGGTTGTACTAACCACTAACTTTCAGTATTTAAGTGCTGCCTAACCTGTCTTAATTCCTCCTGGGAAGAGAGAGAGATTTAAATAACAGAAAGACAGTAATGTCACGATTCAACCATAGCCAGCTACTAACATTTGTTCACTCACCCCTGGTAGGATGAAGGAGATGATTGGAAGAGTAAAAGTGCGAAGACAGTTTAATAGCTAAAACAAAAACCACACACACAAGCAGAGCAAAAGAAGAAATTTATTCATTCCTTCCTTTGTTCTGGGCCCCTCAGTTCAAGAAGGCCAGGGAACTGCTTGAAAGAGTCTAGCGCAGAGCCACAAAGATGGTGGAGTAGAACACCTCCCTTATGAGGAAAGGCTGAGGGAGCTGGGTCTCTAGCTTGGAGGACACTGAGGGGTGACCTCATCAATGTTTACAAATATGTTAAGGATGAGTGTTAGGAGGACGGAGCCAGGCTTTCTTCGGTGATGTCCAGTGACAGGACAAGGGGCAATGGGTGCAAACTGGAACACAGGCAGTTCCATGTAAACATCAGAAAAAACTTCTTTCCTGTGAGAGTGACAGAGCCCTGGAACAGGCTGCCCAGAGAGATTGTGGAGTCTCCTTCTCTGGACATATTCAGGACCTGCCTGGACACGTTCCTGTGTGATGTGCTCTAGGTGATCCTGCTTTGGCAGGGGGGTTGGACTGGATGATCTTTCGAGGTCCCTTCCAACCCCTAAGATTCTGTGATTCCCATCATCAGGCAGGCTCTCAGCCACCTCCAGGAAAGCAGAGCTCTATCACATGTAATGGTGGCTTGGGAAGAGAAACACTATCACTGCCAAAGTCCCCCACTTCCTTCTTCTTCCCCCAAATTTATATACTGAGCATGGCATCATATGGCATTACCATATTTCCATATTCCATATTCCATAAGGTATTTCCATATCTGCCTTTGGGCAGTTGGGTCCAGCTGTCCTGGCTGTGGCCCCTGCCAACTTTCAGCCCCAGCCTACTGGCTGGCAGGGTGGTGTGAGAAGCAGAAAGGGCCTTGAGCCAGTGTAAGCACTGACCAGTAATAACAAAAACATCTCTGTATTGTCAACATTGTTTTCAGCACAAATCCAAAACATAGTCCCATACAAGCTACCGTGGAAAAAATCAACTCTATCCCAGTCAAAACCAGCACAACTGGACACAAAACTTTCCATGATTAAGGAGAGAGTTGAAAAAAGCAAACACAATTTAGATTTTTTTCCAAAAAATTCATCCCACAAAAGCATGTGCATCCCATAAAAGAAAGCACATGTTAATTTAACCAGATGAGAAAAGGGAATGATAGTAGCACTTTCAGTTACAAGTGAGGGGTAAGGGGGGAAGTCAAATTACCTTCAATTGGAGTAAACAAGACAAAAAGTCGGACTCTTGCTGATGTGTCCTGCTTAGGCTTCCTGAATAGGCAGAAAATATGACGTATTTTGTTGTAGATACAGTTCATGATGAAATAAGATCATATTAAATATTTATAGGAAAAGCTTTTCGTTTGTTGTCCTAAAGATTGTGGTTTTTTTCCTCAAAACAACCCAGACTGTTTCCTCTGTGGAAGATGCTGATTTCTAACAATACAGACCATCTAGGTGACTAACAAAGATTTATACAACCAAGTTTAGGCATCTAATATTGGAGGAATGTAAATCACATGTAAATCAAGGTTGCTGTGTTGATGTGCAGGGAAGCAGCAGGGGATTTTCTGAGTTCAGGGGAATTCTGGTTTATGATGTCACTTTTCCTTTTTCTTTGAGTTGGCAGAGGTCATATAACTAGCAGCTATGTCGGGTCACAAGCTGCTCCCTACAGTAAAGACTGCAGTGGGTTATGATCTTGCTCATCTGTCTTCTGCTTTTCTTTGGGGGACTGGTGGGACATGTATTCCTTGTACAAAGACATATGTTGCACAAGCAACATTACACAGCAAAACATGTTCATGCTTTGCTTTAAAACAGGAATGATTCCTTTGATGTAAACTAAACACACACAGAAATGCTTTGGTGAGCTGGGGAGAAGGCTCACCATACACTGATAATGAATACCTGGGTTCATGAGCAAACAATCTTGTTTGCATCTGAATGCAGCTGTTTCCCATAATATTCTCCAGTTATTTCTGTGCATGAGCAATAATGCAAAGAGGACTCAAAACCACAAAGCACATGTTTGAAATCTGAATGAAAGTTCACCAGAAATATTTTTTGGTATTTACTCAATTCTACCCTGAGTGAGCAAATGTTGGTGAAATCCTGCTGGGTTTGGGTTTGGTTTTTTTTGGTTGGTTGGTTGTTGTTGTTGGATTTTGCTTGTGTTTTTGTTTTATTTTGTTTCATTTTTCTGGTTTGGTTTGGGTTTGGTTTTTTTCAGTTGTTGGATTGGGTGGGGTTTTTTTGCTTCTTTTTTTTTCCCCCATGAATTCAAATACCAACTGGACAAATGTAAAGCAAGAAGAAATAATATTTTTGGGGGGGTTTTTTGTTTGTTGGTTGGTTTGTTTTGTTTTTCTGGGGTGAGGGAGAGCATTTGGGTTTTGTTTGGGTTTTTAATGCATGAAATCATCTTCTGTAGCTCAAGAATTGTCAGAACCACAGAGTACTGGAGCCTGGGAGAGTATTCTGGGAAAATATCATGACACAGTTACCCACCTCTTATCCTCCTTCATAGACACACTCACAGCACAAGGTGTGGTGCTGTGTGGGTGTTTTAAACAACTCAGCTCATCCCCATTGTGTAAGGAGTGGCTATCTACTTTTGGCCGCTGCTGGAGACAGGATGGTTGGCTAAGAAGATCTTTGGTCTGAGTCAGGATCACTGTCATCGTGTTCAGTCTTTTATTTTCCATTACTATTTAGCAAAAATAATATGCCTTCCATCCAAAGACATTATTAGAATAATGAAACCATTAGGGTTGGAGAAGACCTCTAAGACTATCAAGTCCAACTGTCAACCCAATACCACCATGCCAGCTAAACCATGTCCTGAAGTGCTACATTCACATTTTTTTTAAACACCTCCAGTGATGGTGATTCCACCACTTCCCTGGGCAGCCTGTCCTAATGCTTATTAATCGACATGGGACTCAGTCCCTCAAACATTGAATGTGTAAACCTGAACAATGACTGACTTAGATCATATATGTCAGACTGAGACATCCTATCTCCTAAATTTCTGAACTATCGTCTGAAATTACCTCTCTATTGACTGGGGAGGCTGTTTAAGGGCTCAGTTCAACTAAGCTAAATATCTAATATGTCTGGAAACACTGCAAGGTGTCTGTGAAAGCAACACATGAATGGAGGACACAACTCCAGAACTAACCAGGGAACTGGGTCCTCCCAGAACAAGATCCAGCTGATATCAAGTGGCTAATGGTTGAATCAAGACCTAAATGACAAGCATTAACCAGATGTCTGAAGCGGGATACATCTGACAAAATGTAGACACCTCCAATGTAAATATTTAGATGCAAACTAATTGCTGAGGCTGTTTTCCAGCCAAAAGAATTAAATCAATATTTGAGCTCACATCATAAAATACATGTATAAGATATTGGATGAACTGAACTGAGCCAAATTTTGTAGGAAACAGCTTCTTTCCAGAAACTTTGTAAAGAAAACTGTCCTTCCCACAAAGGCACATATTTTCTCAGTTCCTTACCTAAAATTGGGACATCAAATTTTTGTATGTCCTAAGTTATTTGTCAGGATTTTGGAGGCTAAAAGGCCCATAATAAACCTTCACAGGCTGCTTGTGTAAATGCCCCTTGGTTTTACCAGAATTGCAAAATACTCTGGGGACAAGGCTCATCACATTTCTCTTGGTTTTTGCATGCAACCTTCATCAAAGTGAAGAGAGCTTTCATGCTCTCTGTGACATTAGAAATTTTTAGAAAGGATTGCATACAAGCGTCATTTCTCAGTTGTTGGTTTGGTGGGGTTTTTTTTCCTTATGGTCTGGATGTTTATGTCTGACTTTCCATATACCAGTTGAATCTCAGGTTCAGCCCAGAGGAAAACCAGCAGCTTTGTTTCTCAGCTGGCCCTAAAATTACTCCAAGTTGGCTAATGGAGTCAAGAGGCAATTTTAGTCCAAGCTCTTTCTGAGCTTCTCACTACACAACTAGCTCTGAAACAAGTCAGGTCCAGAGAAGGACTGGAGAAAATAAACAGGCACATAATTGTTTGGATGGGGCCTTGAGCAACCTGATCTAGTGTGAGGTGTCCCTGTCCAGGCTGGGCAGAATTAGATGATCTTTAAGGTTCCCTTCCAACCCAAAGCATTCTATGATTCTATGATAAATTAAGATAGGAATCTATTTCTTAGACATTATCTGAAATTCACTGGGTTGTGGACTGCTCTCTTTATCTGAAGAGCAGGTACTTGGTGCACCTGTTGAACACAATAATTAGGTCCATATTTCCTAGTTTTTTCTATCTTTCAATGAAAAACTGTGATTTCAAAAAGCGTACTTGTTGAGCATCAGTCCCAGCACTGATGCTGCTTCACAAAACAGCAAAGAAGAAAAAAAAGCAAAAAATTATCATCTCCACGCTCTGAAACACATTGTATTTTTGCCTTCCCATTTGCCTGTCTTCACTCCAGACGTCTCAACCTCTCATTGCCTTTGCCATGTCTTTTGAAGGGGACATCCTTCCTGTGACAGCCTATAAACAACTGTTGTGTTGTGGTTTGGGCCCAACACAACAACAAAGGAGCAGCTCCATGGCCGTTCACTCAACTCGCACACCCACACACACTCTGGGATGAGGAAGACAAAGCTCATGGGTTGAGACAAAGGACAAGGAGGATTCTTCACCGATTAAGGTCCTGGGCAAAACAGACTCAATTTGGGAAAAAATAAAACACCAAAACTTTAATTTCACACTAATCACACACACACAGAACACAGACAACACACAGAGCAGGGCTTGCATATGTTACCCCACCCCTCCCTTCTTCCCGGGCCCAAATCACTTTGTTCCCGGTTTCTCTCCCTCCTTCCCCACAGCAGCACAGGGCAATGGGGTTTAGAGTCAGTTCACAGGCTGGTGGTTCTTGCTGCACCATCTTCCTCAGGAAGAAGGATTCCTTACAGGTCTTCCCTGCTTCTCCACGGGATCCCTCCCATGGGAGAGAGTCCTCCATGAACCTCTCCTTCATGAGTCCTTCCCACGAGGTCTGGAGCTGCTCCAGCCTGGGCTTCCCACAGAGTCACGGCTGCTTCGGGAACAAACTCCCCTGGCACCGGGGTCTTCCAAAGCTGCACAATCAGAGTCCACAGGCAGCAAATCCTCTGGCCACAAAATCCAAGTCCACTGGCCAAGTTCACCCCTCCTGGCACCTTCAGGGAATGTTCCACCACGTTCCTCCATGAGTGCAGGGGAACAGCTGCCATCTCGCCATGGGTTGCAGGGAAACTTCTGCTTGGGCACCTTCTTCCCCTTCTTCCTCACCAACCACGAGCACCACTCTGCCTCTCCAGCTCAGCTCTTCTTTTTCTTTTACCTACTAACTGCTTGCTCTGCTCGGGTCTCATTTCAGTTCTTCCATATGTTAATGGCAGAGGTGCATCTATTGTCCCTCTAATGGCTCCTTGGCTAGTTTTGTAGCAGGGGGAGCTTCTCATGTTCTAACTGAAGCCACTCCTGTAGCCCTTCTCCACTACTCAAAAAACCCACCAAACCAAGCCAGAACAAGTTGTTTGGTTGAAATTGCAGATAGAGTTTATTTCCATTGCTCTCAAAATATATAGAGACTGTTGAGATGGCCCTATCCTCTGCATCGCCAGGTCATGCCTGCAATAAGGTTCTGCAGGCACCAAGAGCAGATGGGTGAAGGTTTTTGTTCACCATCTTCATCATCATCAGGTTTTTAAGTGTCTGATGGTTTAGAAGATAATTTTTAGCTGCTAGGAGACGGCTGCTGCCAGTAGGTGCCACTGCTGCTCCATGCCATGGCAGTCACTGTACGGGCTTTGCCATCAGTGCATATACTGGTTTATATATTCAATGACTGAAATACTGAGTATCAAGATAAATACTTAACAGGCTGTGCAACACATTTTTGCAGTACTTTTTAATATTTAATGCATTTTTATACCCTATATATTCAACAGGCCAGCTCCTTCAGCTGTATAATTCTACCATTTTTCTCAATGTTGTGTTTTTTTTATAATATTTCTGAGGAGGGAGTCTGTCATATCTTTCTGTTTGAAAGAAGGAAAAAAGAAAAAAAAGGAGAAGTTTTGGCATTAGCTTTATTGGGAAGCGCAGAGACTAATTCACTGTATTTCAAAATGTTTGCAGAAACAGTCACAAGTTGTAATAACAATTGTTAAAAAAACCTCAATCAACCAACCAACCAACCAAAAACAAAACAAAACAAAACAAAAACCAAAACCCAGCTAAAAACCACAACCAAAACCAGAGAAAGAAATACTAGAAGCACTGTTTTTCCTCTCAGTGTGTGTCTGTGCATGTCCTCATCACAGGAAAAACATGGAGCAGTTGCAGAGGAGGGTCCCGAGAAGGGCCACTAAGATGATCAAAGAGCTGGAGCAGTTCTGCTATGAAGACAGGCTGAGGGAGTTGGAGCTTTCAGCCTGGAGAAGAGGAGGCTCCGGGGAGACCTTATAGCACCTTCCAGTACCTGAAGGGGTTACAGGAAAGCTGGGGAGGGGCTTTTCACCAGAGAGGGTAGCAGTAAGAAAAGGGGTGATGGTTTCAAACTGAAGGAGGGTAGATTTAGGTTAGACATCAGGAAGAAATTCTTCACTGTGAGGGTAGTAAGGTGCTGGAACAGAATGCTCAGGGAGGTTGTTGATGCCCTATCCCTGGAGGTTTTTAAGCCAGGTTGGATGAGGCTTGTGCAGACTGGTCTGGTGTGAGGTGTTCCTGCTCATGGCAGGGAAGTTGGAACCTGGTGATCTTTTAAGGTCCCTTCCAACCGTAACCATTCTAGGATTCTCTGATTCTATACATGTACATGTGTATGTGTATACGTACAGGCACCTTACATTTAGCATATATTAAATTTAATATAATAATTTCATATATATAATTGTATATCTATATATATATATGAAATTACATAGTTTCTGATTTCTGTAGCTCTATTGAATTCTTGACAAAAGCTGTCCTCATTACTTGACAGAAACATCAGCTGAGAAAAGTAGGGTTTTTTTCTCCACAAGGTGTCATTGTTCCATACACCTTGTGTCATGGCGAGTTTGCTGGTAATGATTATTCACAGTACTTCAAGAGGAATTTAGTTAATTAAAAATAAGGAGGTGGGCAAAAACACAACTCAAAACATTTTACTCTTTAAAGGGTTTGTCTTCATCAGAGAAATGAAGCTATTGACTCTGTTTCTATAGAGAATACTCAAAAGCTTAGCACTCGAAAACCAACATTCTATTCTCTTACTTTCTTTGATATGACAACAGATACCAGACTGTTGCCATACAGAACTGTGAAAAATGAAAGTGTTGCTTGAAAAGTTTCTGAGATTCCTACCCAAAAACAAACATTAAGTTCCTGTTAGTCTTCTATCTATATTAAAATGTTAAATATATGTATGGTAAAATAGCTACTGATACTGCCAACTCTGACAGCAAGCATTTCTTTAAATACCAGTAGGTAAATAATGGTCATTTTCTTTGTGCCCACAAGATGTCAGAGTTCACTTTAGAATATAAAAATTGACAAATTAGGGGGACAAATTCAGTCTTTTATCATCAGGTTTTACAATATTCATAAATAAATGGTTTAACAAATAACTGAAATGAGCTGGTCCTCAAAGTAATAGATACGTCAGAATCCACATGTGCAATCTGAGTAGACATGTTGACTTATTTTTTTTTTTTACATGGAAGAACAGATTTTGCCTGGATTCAATTTCCCTTTACTTCAGTGAGTTTTCATCTGTGGAAGCACCAACTATTTGTAGGTTGAACAATACTTAATCATCTGCCTTTTAGCCTGGTGTTTTTTATCAATAATACAATAAGCAATGCAATTTTTTTTAAGACAAAGGTTCATTAGTTTCTTATTTGACCTCACTATTTAATATCATGTCTGGATTTGTCAGACTGACAAAGCACATCATACCCAGCTAACTTTAAGAGGGATCCATGATCCATCACACATGTTCAGTAAGCATCTCTGGGAATCATCCTTCACTTCTTACAGAAGCAGACACACCATCTCAGACATCACTGTGGGCACTGAAAGCTTTGTTTTCCTTAAGGCTACAGAATCACAGCTCTGATGAGAACATGGTAGGTACTTGTAACCATCCACTGGAGGACACAAATTCTGCTTTGTTCACAAGGCTTGTTTGGAGGATCTATTTGTTCTTTGAGATGGTTTGAATCTTCTATTTCAACACAGGGATTCTTTGGCAGCCTTTCACTACCACTGGACAGCTGGCAATTGGTAATTTGCTATGCAGCTAGCAGGTTCACCAGCTTGAGATTTTATCATGCATTTGATGGCATTTCACTTCTTCAAGCTTCTGCTTCTGATGAGGGTCTCAGACTCATGAAAACTCTGCGTGGCGGAATGTCAGCTGACAAACAAAAAATCCCTTCTCTTGTTTTGAGAAAATGCAAGGCTTACCAATGTGATATTTTTTTACTAAACCAACTCCTTCAGCAATCAACATAGATGGTACCTCAGGGAGGTGTCTCAGGCCATTCCACCTTTGATACATACCTACATTAATGTATATTAGGGCAGGCTATTAGTACCTTACATTTTGCCTGAGGACTCCAAAAGAATTTCTGACTTACCTGGTTTCAGATTGCTAACTCCAGGTGAAATAATTCCCAAACTAAATATAAATCTGGGATTTCTGGTTGGTTTAATTAAAAAAAAAAAAAAAAAAAAAAAAAGAAAAAAAAAAAGTGGACAATTGTGGTCATTGAGTGAAGGGACAGAGTGTCTTATAGTATTGTGCTGGAGGACCAGAGCTTATACAAAAACTCTTGGTTTTTTTTATTTGTTCATGGCATTCAGTGAGCCAAGAGTTCTAAATTCCCCCAGGCAATTCCATGAAATGAATAACAGCCTGAAGAAGCACCTCAATGCTTAAGACACATACTCCTCTCTGGTTTATAGTCTGCAGTGTATGCTTCTCAACAGCATCTTCTCAAGAAGGTCCATTAAAGCTTCAAGATGAGGAAGAAAATTCTGAAGTGTGGATTTAAATACATGAGACCCTGAAAGTGCAGAGCAGAACTTCATAGGAAGCCTTCTGCATCCATTATTAAAATGGGAGATATAGATTGTAGCAGAGTGCTCAGATACATTGCCACTCCCCAGCAGAGACTGCAGATGACTTTGATTTAAATAACTGCTGCCAAATTCAAAAACCTTTCCTTGAGCAAAAACACTCCTGATTTTTACTGTGTTAAACTTGGAACAAAAAAGAATTGGAGCATGGTTCATAATTCTTTGTCTTACATTTGTCATTCACCTGCTAGTTCTTTTTAGGAACCTGCTTTGTGTCTGACTGGTGGGGAACCTGACAAATGAATGATATGTCTTGTCTCTGCAGTCCTAATCTCAGTAGAAGAACTGTATCAGTTTTCACTACCTGTATATGTGGCATATAGCACTTAAGGATAGAAAAGAGATTATCCAGTCATTAATTTTGTTCAGGTTGCTCCAGGTTTCCACTGTTACACTTTGGGGCTCAGGTTCTTGTAAATAAAATGGGTATAATGAGCTTTTTAGAAATAAAATTTGGAGGAATAAACACACAAAAATTTCTGAGGTCAGAATGAGAATGTTTGTAGTTGTATTACAATTTTATACTCCCATTTCCATGCTGGCAGTGGTCGAAGATATACCTTCTGTTATCACTGGCAGTGAAGCTCAGAGCTGTGATCTTCTGGTTCTTATCTGGCACATCTCTCATACTTCTGTTTTATAATTCTAATCAGATATTTATACTTACATACTTAAACTAGACATCCTGCAAAGCATGATTGAATTCAAGGAATAAAGCCTGTAGACTTTAGCAGTCAATCCTATTCTAATTGAAGACAGGGACTTGTTGTGAATGATACAAAGGACCAGCACAAGGACCCCACGCCTTTCATTTTGCTGCTTAAAAGTTGAAGAGAAAATGGAAGTAAATTCTCTTCACGAGCACACTCATTTTCTCTTTGCTCACCTCCCAGTAATATTGAACAGTCCCTAAAAAAATGAGTAAACAACTAATTTGGGTTGAGTAGAGAGCCTCAGAGGTGATCTAAGGCACAGTTGTGGGTTTTTTTTTAATCCAGCATTTCTTTCTGACAACACATTCTGTCAGCTTCCCTAGCTCATTTGTCTGCTGCAGTTCTACTTTATCAGCCTGGAGTAAAAAGAATTGATACGTCTGGCTAGATAAAGTAAATGGAATCTCAGGATTCATTCCAATTTGCTGTACTTTGATATATTTCACAAACCTGAGAGTACTGCATGTAAGGTTAGTTGCTATTTGTATATAAATATTGCACATTAGAAGATCCCTCAAAGTAATGTTTATGTTGATTTCTCCCCTTCCTGCCTCCCCTAGTCCTGTGCTTTTTGGTTTTCTGATGGGAAGATAAATGTCATGCTTTCTCACTACACTCTTTTTCAATCCAGGGTGCTACCACAAATGAGAATTCATCTTCATTGGTAGCTTGCTAGCCTGATAAAGCAGAAGGAGATATTTTCTAGGAGTGCTGGACACTAATGCTTCTGAAACTTATAACTGCAATAAGTTACTCTGTGCTGTGTAAGAGGAGTTCTTAGAGATCATTGCCACCAGCCAAATCTATCTTTGTTGTAATTTTGTTGGCTAGTCTAGAAATGCACTGAAGATGGTTCCTGAATCAGGTCTTATTTATTATGGGTTTTGTAAGACGTTTTCATGTGAGGGTCCAGAACTAAGAACAAAAAAAGAACAATGATCTGGAAGAATGGAGAAATGTTGGTCACCAGTGACCACTGACTGTCATATTTCTGGTGGGAGAGAAGGATTTGGGTTTTTTTTCTATTCTCACTGTGGAGAGCTATTTTCTGCCCATTTGAATTCTTCTTAAGGTGATTTACTGTTCAGTAAGGCTGCTGTACAATTAGATACAGTTAGACAATGATATATCTCTCCCATGATCAGTTGAAATGTCATAGCATATCAGTGGACACCTGCTATAAAGTGGGGGCAAGTATTTCTGTTTATGACTCACTTTTTCTGCCAGCTGGTTTTAAGAGGGGTAGGAGTAGGTCTTGAAGCAGGAGGAAGACTATTGCAAAAAGGGAGAGACTGGTTGGCTTTTATCTTATTTCTATCAACACACAAAGATAGGGGTTAGATTTTGTTCCGAGACAACTCCATATTTATGCCCATGCAGGAAAAATTCAATAATGCCCTTCATTTTTCAGGGCCAAACTCATATAAACAGACAATTATCTTAAAGGCCTTTTCCAGCCTAAATAGTTATGTGATTCTATGATTTTACTGTCCTGTTCTGGGGGCGTACTTGTAATGTTGCAGCAAATAAAGCTGTGGTATATACCTGCAGCTTTCCAATGACATCTGTATCAATAAAAGCTGGAATTTGCAATGGCAGCACTGGATTCCTGTTTGAAGAGGGCAAACAAGACTTGCCATATCTCAAGGGGAGGTTCTATAGAAAACCTAAAGTAAAGCTGGGTCCATAGTAGATTTTATTTGTTGGTATCCAGAATAAAACTTTCAGTGCTGGGTCTTTATTTCTGAAAAGAAAAAGAAGATTCTCAGGTTCACCCATAATCTTATATTTGATGTACTGTGCACATTCATACTTTCTTTTTAGTTTTATTTTCTTTTTAGCCAAAGCCATTCACAAAATTTAATCTGAATTTTGAAATAGTTTTGCCTTCTCTCTTCCAAAAGGAAAGCTTCATTCCTCAGCATATTAACCCTTTGTTAAGAAAGAGCTCAAATTCAAAAAACTCTTATCCACTGTGCAAATTAAACATCCTTTGTCAAGGAAGAAACTCTTACTTCATCATCTGACATTAGCTTGAATTTGTATTTTGCCTAAATAAGAGCATTTAGTAACATGGTCTCCATCAGGAATAGTGTGACCAGCAGGACCAGGGAGCTGATCCTGCCCCTCAGCCTTGGTGAGGCTGCACCTTGAGCACTGTGTGCAGTTTGGGGCACCACAGGATAGGGAGGACGTTGAGGGGCTGGAGAGGGTGCAGAGAAGGACAATCCCTGATTAGGGGTCTGGAGAACAGGTCTTATGACAAGAGGCTGAGGGAGCTGGGGCTTTTCAGTCTGGAGAAGAGGAGGCTGAGGGGAGACCTCATTGGTCTCTACAACTGCTTCAGAGGAGGTTGTAGTGAGGTGGGCATTGGCCTCTTCTCCCTGTTGACCAGCAATAGGACAAGAGGAAATGGGGTCAAGTTGCACCAGGGGACGATCACATTGGATATTCAGAAAAATTTCTTCACAGAAGGAGCGGTGAAGCCTTGGAACAGGCTGTCCAGGGAGGTGGTGGAGGCACCATCCCTGGAGGTGTTAAATAAAACAGTAGATGTGGTGCTTCGGGGGGTGGTTTAGTGGTTGGGGGTTGTAGGGTAGATGGTTGGACTTGATGATCTTGAAAGTCTTTTTCAAATTGATGATTCTATGATTCTGTGTCTGAAATTGTCACTGTGAATCATTTGTATTTGAGGGTGATAGTGGCAAGATGGAGGTATGTGAATACAAAACATTGTCCATTAATATCTAGCCTATATAATTATACTGCCAGTTTACAAATCGTGTTCAGCTCTGTATGGGGGAGCTTTGGAGAAAAGGTCAGGTGCATTTACAGAACATGAAGGAAAGCTCTTGTCTTTTAAAAGTGGCATGAGCTACACCAGTACATCCAAAAGCTGTGAGTGGATAAACTGCACAAATAGCTTTGGAAGTAACTCTGCTATGATAAAGAAGTGTGTCCCAAGGCAAACTGAGAATATTTGTGTTTGGAAGTATATCCACCCTGAGACAAATTCTACTTCTCAGTTATACCTTTGGAATATTTTTCTGCTTACTGGAACTGTACACACACAGCCAAGAAGATGCCTGAGAAAGAACAATTTTAATTAGGAAGTTCCAGGTCATTGCTTCATTTCTCCCTGTCTTGAGTGAAAATGAGTACCCTCATTGCCTTGTTCTGTGGGGAGACTAATCTGATCATCAGATTCTCAGAATACATCCTGGTACAAGCTCTGGAAGGCAGAGGGGCAGAGAACTTGCCTATGATTCTGCCACAGATATGAGGGTTGCAGTTAAAAGTTTTAGCTGAAATCTCAGAAGCTTAGCTAAAATGCCAGAAGCTTAGAAGATCCCCCATAAGAGCAGAGAAGAACAGGAAAAGTCTCCTCCTGACATTTTTAAATCTTCAAGGTGGAACAGTTTTCTGAAGCTGTGAGAATGACTGACAAACCTTAAAAAAAATGAATTCATATCTTTATTTATTGCAGGAAATGAAAGAACATTTCAAAACAAAAGCATTGCAAGTTCTAATATGCACATTTTGGTGCTTTCAGGGGCATTTTTGGAGATAGGAAAAAGTTTGAGTCAGAGTTTGGACAAAACAAATCAATACAAATTCACACAATGAATTTAGAAATTTCAGTTTGTGTGAAAAATCTTTCCCATGAAAACAAATAAATAAATTAATATCCAGTCCTGCAAACATGCCCATTAAACAGACAGGAAAACTGAAACACACAGTGTATGCAAGGTACCATCTCCAAGTTATTTTCAGCTGCACTAGTGAGCCAGAATAACAGCACTTTGATTGATTTATAAGTCTTCCTAAAAAGAAGATTGTCTGTGTTGTCCACAAAAAAAAATAAAATAAAAGCAAATAGAATTCTTCAGTCTGTATAATACTAACTCAGTTTTATTTTAATCTGGTTCTGCTGAGTACATGCACATATCTGTATAATGAATAAATATAAATGTTCTGTGCATCTGCACTTTGTTACTGGTGAAGTACCAGTATCATTCATGTTTTCTGTCCCCTTTCCCCAGTGCCAATATCAACTAGCCTTCATTACAAAGACAAATTGCCTGCAAGATTTTGATACTCTTCTCAAAGTCTTTTTAAAATGACAAAGAACTAGAAATGTATTTCAGTTCCTGGGGGAGAAAAAAAAAACAAACAAAAATCCCCAAAAAAGCTTCTAAAAGAGACACAAAATGAAATTAGAACTCAGAAACAAATGACCCACTTCTGAGTCAATGGGAGAGGGGTCAGTAAACAAGTGAGCAAGGGGGCTTACATGGGAATAAGTTTAAGGCCATGCTGTAGTATCTTGGTTTTTTTCTCACTGTTCTGGTTCCACCCTGTGCTGTGTCTCACTTACCCTTGTACAAAAGGAAAGCAAAATACAAATAGTCCTGGCCTCTGTATGCAGGTTTCACACCAGGTGAGCTTCAAATTTATTCAGCCCTTTCACTAATTACCAGAGTTGATCATCTGCTCAATCTGATTCATTCTCCACAGTAGTGAATGTTGAAAGCACAATAAAAGCTTGCTAATAATAATGCTTTTCTTTTTCTCATGGCCAGTATGAATTAACCTATATACAGCCTTGGAAAACACAAATACAATCAGCAGTGAAACTGTGTTTTGCTGGAGAGAGTCGGGGAGGAAATGCAAGGGTCATTGCAGCATTGATAGGAGTTTTGTCCCTATCCTGAAACATTGAATGAGCATTGTCATTCTCATTGGTGTCTTCCAAAGAGTTACATTCTCTGAGGATTTTGCAGCTTCTTAGTATTTTTGCAAATGGCCTCTGAGGACACTCTTAATTTCTTTTTTTTTAAGGCAGCTAAACTGGAGAACACCACCAGAATAAGCATTTCATGCTTCTTTTCTGCAGTCTCTTGCACCATGAGCAGGTAAAACCCATGGCATGCTTTGCATGGTGGGAGCAGCTCTGCTGTGAACACATGCTGATAAGGGTCCATGTGGCACATCAGTAGAGGACAAATATTGCAAAACCATGCATTTCGATCTGTCTGAATTATCTCAGCTGTTACTTTTACATAAGGAAAAGTCAGCTTTGAAATAAAGTAAGAAGCACAATTGGGAGAGGCAGATTATTGCTCTGCTTTTAAGGCTTTCAGTCTTTTTAAAGTGGTTGGAATGCATGAAATGAATAATGGAAGCTACCTGCAAGACTCTCAGTTTCAATTCTCAGTCTCTCTCACAGACAAATGATTTCAGAAACAGTATCATCAGTGGATTTTCATAGTTTCATGTGGCAGCTGTTGAATTTTCCATCTTGCTTTTCCCTGATGGATGTCCCTAAATATGGGACCTCATATGGGGCCTTTCCTACATGCTCACTTTCAATTAAATTTCTCCCTATTACATATAGCTGACACTTTTTTTAAGATTAGAAGTCTTTGAGAGGAAAGAAAGATAAAGAAGGGAAAGAGAAAGGGGTATATGATCACCTGAATTAATTTCTTCAGGAACAAAAGAAAACTAAGCAGGTGTTAATTATTTTCACCTGCAGATCTCAGGTTTTCCTGGTCCTGTCAAGGCTGGTACTTCTCCATTTCACTAGCGTCTAGAAAAGCTGTTATTCACCTCTTTGAAGATGTCTCCTAGCTCCTTCATGTTTCTGCATTGTTGGAGAATTTTCTTCTCTCTCGCAGACAAGCTGAAGGAATTGGGTTTCTCTGTAGCTACTCCAGCATGGAGCTCTACCTTTGCTTCCCTGACCTGGCATGTTCTGTGCATCTTCCATCACTGTTTTTTATAAATGCATTTCTTTAAATAATGTTGCTATATAAGAAAAATGGAGGTTTTTCCACTGCCTAAAAAGTAGTTCACAGTCTGAAGCTCATTCAGGGAAGTTAAATTGTTTGGGGGCAATTGTGTCATCAGACATAAATAGGATCCTTAACATCTGCTTTGTATGGTCCCTAAAAGCCTCTGCCAAAATGGTAAATCCTGTATCCTTGGCAGGGGAGAAAGATGACCAGCAATTCTGGGGCCACCCAGCCAGGCTCCTGGCAAGATGGTCTAGCTTTTCATTGAATTTTTCTGACAACCACCACACAGTATGTATGTGTAATGACCTTGGTGTTTGAGGAGCAGTTTTAGGTTTGTTGAAAGGTCATAGGTTGGAAAATTGCCCTCTCCACTCAATGTTTTGAAAAACGAAATCAGATGAGAAGATCTAACAAAATCAGATCATACCAAATTAAACTAACACAATCTATTCATCTTGCTTTGGGTTATTCCAGCCTCCTGGTAAGCAATAACCAATACTACTCATCTAGGCAAGTAAGTTACTTTTATTAAGTTAGGAATGCATGAGAACATAGAATTGGCATTTTAGTGATTTATTCTCATCTTGGGAAACAGAAGGGAGAATCTTCAACCTCAGAAAAATTCACCAGCTTCAGTTATCTTGAAAAAACTCAACTCCTCTTTCTTAGAACATCTTTTTGAGATGCCTGCAGATCTGCCAGCAAGATCGTGTAGGTCTGGTTCAGAGCAACAGAGAGACAATGGCAAATTGTCTCTCTGCATCTCTCTTGCATCCGAGCAAACTCACTCTTTCCATCAGTTGCTTACCTTTAACCCTCAGTTTTGCAACTTACAGTTTGCACCACAACCTCACCATCATCAGTGAGACTGGAACCAGTTCCACAGGTCTGCGTGCTCTCTCTCCTACATGTACAAGAGGGAGTTAAATGCCATGGTCATAGTGGTCCCTTTATTTTATTTTATTTCTGAGTAAGAAAGAAGGAAAGCAGACATAGATTAGTTTGAATATCTGATTCTAAAATTTTGGGCTTGAACTCACACTTGGTACTTAGTGAACATTTGATTAATTTTTTAAAAGATTATTCATTTGATACCTGAGCTAAAAAAACCCACCATGTATATTTATTATGTTTACGCTGATGAAAATATTAAATACAAATGAAAAACTCCATTTTCAGTTCTGGTGAGCTTGTTCTTTAAAATATCACAACTTTGGCTCAATTCCCAAAAACAAATGTTGCTTTCCTTTGCTTGAAGGTTGAAATATTTCATTTTCATACTATTTAAAAAAATTCTTTGAATATATACATCTATATTTACATGTATACATTTCTCTCTCATATATTTCTTAGTTTTGGAGACTGAAAGTGACTGCTTAATTAAATTCTATCTGTAAATGACATAATTCAAATCCAAATTATAATTTTCAGATTTTCATGATAATCAGTTGCTGAGTCTTACTCTTTTCTAACAACAACAACATCTGCCTCCTTCAGTTTGACACATTTTTTTAATATACTCTGTAAGCAGAAAATGCTCTGTTGACTGAAGATTGATGATTGTTTATATGTAGAACCCTAAAACTAAATTCGTTTTCTTTCCTTATATTTGAAACATTTTCATAGTGCCCTTACTCTAAAATCCTCTGAGTGATCTCAGTAATTATCCTGCAATGCTAAAAGGATGTTCTCAGTGATCTGTGTTTGTGTTTTCTCTTTTCTTACTCTCAATCTTTAACTTCTCTGAAAAATACACTAGATTTCCCAGCAACTGGGATGCATGATGGAGGTACAGAATAATCTTGCCAGCATAGGTTCAACTCCAAAGGTATACATTATTTCTTAGCTCTATAAACTGTGAGTAGATTTTTTTTTTTTTTCCCCCAAGCTCTTATATACTTATTTTATGCTTTATTGCTCTGGTGGCAAATTTTAATTTATTTTTATTTCCAATGTTTTATTATGTTTGCACTCAACTGAGTTAGAGGCCAGAATGGGTGATTGTTATACAGTAGTTTACTTTTAAAAGAAATAGGGCTTCTCAAGCAGCTAATACAGGAAGATGTATCACCAGCTTGAATAATTGTGACAACCATAGACGGTATCAGTGCCTGTTTGTTTGCACAATACCCTACTGCATTAAGAAAGCCATCCCAGCTGTCTTGGGCTCTGGAGTCACCCATTTCATCACTTGACACTGCAGCAGATGTTATGGATTGATAACAGACTTCACTTCATTCACTCCACATCTAAGATTACCTCTGGAAAAAAAAAATAAACGGAAAAAAAAAATCAAATACATTATAACACTCCCAGCCATTTGTGAAAAAAAGAAAAAAAGAAAAAAGATCAGCAATTTATTCTCTCTTTTGCAACATTAAATGGCTTCTTGGGGCTTTGAAAATACATATTCAATTTCTTAATTTTTTTCTTTACTTAACACACAGTGGTAGGTTTGCATCTTAGTACCTAGTGAAAGAGAAAGAAAGACAGAGATAGATGTAATGATTTAATTATAGAAAGACTTGAACAGGTTTTAGGATTATGAATTATATTCCCATTATATCAGGTGCCTTATGTTTTTAGTGATAGGAAGTTAATGCAGCATGTTCATTGTCTTGGTGGCAGAAACACCAGATAAACCAAGCATTGCAGTTTTTGGTCTAAGAGATGAATAGTGATACTTGGATGTGCTAGGCTTTCCTTCTGGTGATGCTGGGCACTATTTCATGTGAGATCCAGTAAGTGAATGTGTAATTAAATACTGTAGCATTGTGCAGATAAATATTGAGTCTTTGTGGCAGGGCAGGGGTTGCCCACTCATCTTTTAAGATTATAGCTAATGCAAGAACTGCATAAAATACATGGGTGGAATTAAATGCGTGGGCATATCCTGCCATCACCTGCTCCTAAATCACAAGGTTGATGACAGTCATGGGACCCTCTTTCTTTAAGCAGGCTGGGGTGTCTGGAGTCTTTTGTGGGACTTGCACCTCGTATTTTGTCCTGTGAAAGTTCAAGGGGAGCAAATGAAAACACTGAGGTTCAGTTTCACTTCACTGACTCTGGGCAATTACATGAATCACCTGAAGTGGGAGCACAGTCATCTTGCATTCCTTGTACAGCTGCCGGAAAGCTGTCCTGGGCAGGCTGGATCACACCCTGGAGAAAATCGCACTGTTGTCTCTCAGCAGCTGTATGGGCTCCCAGGGCAAGTAGGGTCTAGCTTGGCTCAACCAGTTAAGTGGCTGGAGATTTGTGGGAGAGATGCAAGGTTAAGAATGGGATTTCAGTGAATTCTAAGGGAATGTGGTAGGTTTTGCCCTGAGTGCCCACCAGGTGCCCACCAAGTCTATCACTGCTGTTCTATCCACAGGACAGGGTGAGAAAATAGAACAAAAAAGCTCCATGGATCATGATAAGGACAGGGACATCACTCAGCAATTACTGTCACAGATAAAACAGACTTAGCTTAGGGAAATTAATTTAATTTATTGTCAATTAAGCAGAGTAGAATAATGAGAAATAAGAAGAAACTTAAAAATATTTCCCCCCTGTCACTCCCTCCTGCTCAGGCTCAGCTTCACTCCCAACTCTTCTAGCCCTGAGTGGTGCAAGGAAATGGGGAATGATGTGGTTGTCAGTTCATTATGCTTCATTTCTGCTGTACATTCCTCTTCATTATTTTCCTCTGTTCCAGCATGGAGTCCCTCCTATGAGATACACTCCTTCACAAACTTCTCCGACGTGCATTGTTCCCACAGGCTGCAGTTCTTCACAAACTCCTCCAGCATGTGTCCTTTCATGGGTTATTTCCTATTCCACCATGGGTCCCCCACAAGGTCACAGATCTTGCCAGAAAAACTGCTCCTGCATTGGCTCCTCTCCATGAGCTGCTGAGAAGAATCTCTGCTCCAGCACCTAGAGCACCTCCTCTTCCTTCTTCACCAACCTTGGTGTCTGCAGATTTATGGCTCACATGTTCTCACTCTTCTCTCCCACTTGCTGTTTCACATGTTTTTTACCCTTTATTAAATCTGTTGTCCCAGAGATGCCACCAACGTTGCTGATTGGCTCAGCTTTGGCTAATGGTGGGTCTGTCCTGGAGCCATCTGGAAGTGACTTTGTCAAACATAGGAGGAGCTTCTGGTGTCATCTCACAGAAACTACCCCTGCAGTTCCACCTGCTACTAAAACCTTGCCGTGTAAAATATACAGCAAAATATTTCAGAGTTTGCACTGATACTGTGTGTTATTTTGGATGTTGAATTTCCTAGACACTTTGAAAATCCTGCTATAAAATGCCAAAACATCCTATGAGAGCTCTTCAGCACCTGGTTTTAAACATCTTAGAAGTATCAAACTCCTTGGTGTACAAACAATATTGTTTTTTTTCTAGCACACATGATAGAATTTACTGGCTGTGACATGTCCAACACTGCCTTGAAAGCTGATCTTGTTGTAAAGCAGTTCCTGGCTCCTCATCAGTTACGATATGGGAAAAAAAATCAGATATTTTGAAGGTCACAAGGAGACCTAAAATCATAGAATCATGGAATCATAGAATGGTTTGAGTTGGAAGTGACTTTAAAGAGCATCTAGTTCCAACCTCCCTGCATGGGCAGGGACACCTCCCACTAAACCAGGTTGCTCAGGGCCACATTCAGCCTGGTCTTAAGCACTTCCAGAGATGGAGCTTCCACAACTTCCCTGGGCAACCTGTTCCAGCGTCTCACCAGCCTCACACTAAAGAATTTCCTCCTAATAACTACCCTAAATCTCCCCTCTTACAGCTTTAATCCATTACCCCTTGTCCTCTTACTACATGCCCTCGTAAAAAGCCCCTCCCCAGCTTTCCAGTAGGCCCCCTTCAGGTACTGAAAGACCACCTAAGATCTTCCCAGAGCCTTCTCTTCTCCAGGCTGAACAAACCCAACTGTGTCAGCCTGTCTTCTTAGGAAAGGTGCTTCAGCCCTCAGATCATCTTGGTGGCCTTTCTTTGGACTTTCTCTATGAGCTCCATGTCCTTCTTATGTTGGGGGCTCCAGATTTGGGCACAGTACTCCAGGTGGGGTCTCATGAGAGCCAAGTAAAGGGGGAGAATTGCCTCCCTGGCCCTGCTGGCCACTCTTCTTTTGATGCAGCCCAGGACACAGTTGGCTTTCTGGGCTGCAAGTGCACATTGCCAGCTCATGTTGAGCTTCTTATGATTGTCCTTGTGGGAGAAGAAAAAACATCCTGCACATAAAAGCAATTTCTTTTCTGTCAATTTTCAAATCACAGAACAAAAATTGGTAACATCTGGACAAACTGGTAGTGACAATGACTTTCACATGAGCAACTTCTTCCACCCCAGTAGTTATTGATAAGATGTCACATAATCTGTGACCTCCAAACTACATAAAAAGATAACAAATACATTAAATTGATTGTTTCCATTAATACATGTTCAGCTAAGTGGTAAGGCAGCTGAAGTTGAGTGTGAGAAAGGTTTACAATGTCATCTATGCAGGCAGCTCTATAGCAAAAAGCAGTTATTGTCCACCTTGTGCTTCAAGTCTGTCAGAAAGAGTCACAGAGTCATCAGGTTTGGAAGGGACTTTTGAAGATCATCTAGTCCAACCTCCCTGTTAGAGCAGGACCACCAACAGTAGATCTCCACAAGGAGACTCCACAACCACTCTGGGCAGCCTGTTCCAGTGCTCTGTCACTCTCACAGGACGATGTTTATAATATAGCCTATAGTCTGCAGAGTTTGAAAAAATTTAGGGTTTGTGTTTTGAGGTTTGCTTGTTTGTTTGTTTGTTTGTTAGGGGTTTTTTGTATGTGTGTTTTTGTTTATTTTAGTTTGTTTTTTTGTTTTGCTGTTGTTGTTGTTTGTTTGGGTTTGGCTTTGATTTTATTTTTCTGAAGAGGAAAGACCAGGGAGATTTTTCCAGGTATAAATGAGGTTTTATTTACTGCATTTTATTAGTCTCCTGCCTGGTTCTTATTCTCCTCGAAATCCTCAGAACATGACACTGCAGTGGTGGAAATTTAAGCAGAACCATTTTTGTTTAGCTGGGCTTTTTTCACATTTAACTGTGGAAGCAGAAACAACACATTATCACCCTGACATTTTCTAAATTCTCCCTGCTAGCATTAAAATACCTGTTGTTAAGTATGACAGAAATTGGCACTGAGGACCTCAAGAAAAGGCTGACTTCTGGATACAGGCTCTGAACATCTGCAATTCTCCGTTCCACACAACTGCAGAAATACATGTTCTCTTCTGATAAAGACTTGGCAGAGAAAAGCAGGTAGATTTCTCTCCCATCTCACATATAATGAAACACTAATATAAAGTCTCAATGAAGTTTCTCAACTGAGGAAAATACAGAAGATTTTCATTATATTAAGTCAAAGCCTCTGATTCATTTTGTCTACAGTAGAAAGACATGCAACAGTAAGTTACTGTAGGCAACATTTTATAAGTTCATATCTAGATCATTATTTTTGTACATGTTTCCTGGAAAGAATGTGTGGTGTGGGGCTTTTTTCTATGAAATACATATTCAATTACCTTATGAAATTTCTATTGTTATTGCCTGTATTCTGCCTTTTGGACTTTTCTGACAAGGTACCTCCTGAAGTCAAACTCAGTAATTCTCACTCCAATTCTAGGGGAATTTGAATCAGTCTGTCTCTGGGGCTACTTCTGTGGTAGTTGTTAGATATGAGATTATCCAAAGCTCTACCTACTTATAGTGAACCCTTCTACTCTATACAGCTTTATAGTAAACCCTCACTTTACTTTCCAAGGTTGTCCATCTTGGTGTTGGTAGGTGTGATCATTACAAACCATTCACTTCCCAGCCTGCTCCTTGTCCTTGGTCATAGTGGTTGCTGCTAAATCAACCATGCAGATCTTAAACAAGGAAGCCTGCCAGCACCAACACTCCCCTTACTCCACTCTTTTGCCCATTTATACCTCTCTTCTTGCTCATATCTACAGGTAGGGGAAGTAGTAGGTGAAGGGGCAAGCTGTCTTCAGGCTGACTCTTGAAATGTCCTTGCTTGGCTGTGCTGATAGGTTTGCAAGTGGTCAAAACAAGGATCATCTCTGTCTTTCAACATAAGAATAAATAAAGGTCTATGATCAGAAAGCAAATCTGACCTCCTAACCACTTCCTACCTAAGTCCAGTTTTGCCAGGCATGCAGATAACAGGACTGAGGCGCAGTGGTTCCTTTCCCTGTGTAAAGTCTGAGCCCTAAATACAATGCACAAACTCAATCATCTAAATGAAAACCAGCAGGAACTCATCAGGTAGATCATCAAGTGTAAAACAAGAGATTTCTTCCAAGTAAGTTTGATAGTAAGTTGCTGGGCTTGGGTGGCTGACTTTGAGTTCTGCATTCCTGCAAAAGTAGGGAAGATGCCAGGTTAAAAGACTCCCACGGATTTTTGAGTACTTTCTTCCACTCCTCATTGCTCACAGGGGCAGAAGAAAGAAACAAAAGCAAAACAGATTTTTGGCAGCTTTCCTACACACTTCATTTCAATCAAGTTCTACCACCTTTACTGTTTTCTTCACCCATTTCTGATATCCTATACAGATTTATCCTTCTTCTGCAAACATCTCATACATTTCTTAGAATATATTTATTCCATTCTTGCTTTCTATCCTTAAAAGGTAAAATTAAATTTTGCACATACTTTTGGACAGGCTGTCCAAGGAAACAATTACTGTTGAATTCATGATCAAAGAGAATCCCTCAAATATTTCATTTCTCTTTAAATAAACTATAAACTCTATTGTTCCTACTTGTAAACAGTCTGCATGACTCTAGTTGCTTGTCTTGGTTTCCCTCTCATGACCGTAGAAGTGAACAGATCTCAAGAGCTATATCCACCTTTTTGTTTTCTATGAACTTTTTAGTCTGACAAATTTTTCTGACACAAAATCCTAAAATTTGTGTCCAAGCATTTCTGGATTTCTAAATCAATGAGCTTTGTATCTATAAAATGAATGTATCTGAATTACTGTGAAGAGCTATAAGTAATGATGCTGAAAACTCTAGGACTATGCAAGTCTGTGTTCACCTGTATTCTGCCTCTGATCCCCAGAAGAAATGGGCTGAGACTGTCAGCACACCTGAGGATGTTCAAGATTTCAACTTCAAAATCCCCAGTTCAGGAAAATATATGCCCCAAGTCATCCATTCCTGCACACCTTGCTTCAGGAGCCTAACTTAAAAGTATATTTTTAACCCCTCAATAAATATGAAGGATAAATCTGTTCCTCAGTGCTTCATTCTTTGACCTGAGGGTTTCTGAGACACCTGAGATGTGACTTAGTTGCCTCCATACTGGCTTTTGACACCATCTGAAACATCCTGCAAGTAACTACATCACCAAGTGGGACAGCTAGATACAACAAGGCATCTACTACTCGTGTTTTTGCCACACAGTTCTACACTAGTCCTAAAGATATATAAAAAACCAAATTCTTTACCACCAGAAACTGGGATAGCTCAGTGGAGACATCATATTTGTGTTTATGTTCCATGTTGTACTACATGCACCAAAAGAGGCACAATCCTGCTTTCACATGTGCTGGCTTTATATTGGAATAAATTCAGTGCCTCTCATAGAATGATTCCTGAAACATATCAGTGTCACCAAGGGGAGAATCAAGTGCCTGCAATAATGTTTGCAATAAGAAACAATTAATTCTTCATTGAAGAGGTCAGAAGAAGGTCAAAAGGGATTCCCTGCTGAAAAAGAAAACATTTTTGCCCCTCTTTGGAAAGCCTTTTAAGGCTGTTAGAAGATGATTAATGTATTTCTCTCCACAAGTTTTCAACACCTATTATGAAAAGGAACTTTAGTTTTATATTGGATCATCTCAGATGGTAAACAACACAACTGTTAGTAATTAGTAACATGTATTTCTTAAGCATGCTGGATATGTGAATCCTTTTAAACTAGAACTGGTTCTTCTGATTCTTATGATTGTGGTTTTTATAACTGACATTTTCTCAATGGGAAATATTTTGCAAGAAAAAATATATTTTCTTTATATCTTGGCCTTTTACTGTTTGTTTTTTTTTCTACCAAATTATTCTCTGTGTACCTGTCACACTTAGCAAGTGGAAGTCTTTTGTGACATTGGAAAAGACCTTTTTTACTTTTTCACAGACATAAGGACACTTTACTACTGGAAGGCCTTTGAGAAATTTTCTCAGGCTGTACAAAAAATCTGTGGAAAGAATAAAGAATGAACAGAGCTGTTCTGAGCTTTGTGATAACATTCTAAACATGAGAACCTTTAACAAGCTGACTCCTGCTTTCTTCCATTTTTTAAAGGTGCATATAATCCTATCTAGACCTTGATAATAAACGTACTATATCTGTGTTAGATTTCAATACTCCATAGAAAATAGATTCTAAATAAATAAAATTTTATTACTGTAATCCATCCTGTTCTCCATCTTAAAGGAACTATTGCCAAAAAATTGTAGGCTTATTTCTTCTATCTCTTTCTCTTGAGTTCCACAGAACAGCTGATGCAGGCCAGCATATGGGAAAAGAAGCTGAAGATAAAAAGTGTGAGATGAGGTTATACCTGAACAATAGAGGCAAAGCATAGCTTGCAAAAGTTGACCAGAAATCATAAATACCTCTAATTCTATATCTTTGCTATCTTGTCAGAGAGCTGAGAAAACTATGGTGTGGAGTGGTTTTTTTAGCTACATATCCGGATATGTATGAGAACAGAAAAAGAAGTTATATAAGGAAAACAAAGAGCAAAAACCCCCTTCAGTTCTGATATTGAACAGGAAATGAGGAAGATCTGTATTTTAAATCTAATTAATTAAATGAATTATCACTGGAAACAGCATTTTATTCAAGTGTGATTAGTTCCACGGAGTGGGTGGGATCCCTTCCTTCCTAGCATTAACTATATAAAATGAGGCACCTGAAATTGCATTAATCCCAGTCAACCCTATATAAAATTATCTGCTCGTGCACAGCCAGCTTTTTAAGCTCCTTCTTTAATCAATAAAAAGAGATACCTGCCCCAGAAAGTAATTAGTGCCGACTGTGTTATCATAGGAAGGATTGCCTTGAGGAGGGGAATGTGAAGTGACCTCAGAGGTTAGAAGCAACAAAGGAATCCTCAATGCTCATACAGATTCCATGAAAAAGAGTAAGGAGTACATATTACCACCTGAAAAAAAGGAAGTGGACCATGAGCTTCAGTCAAAAAGGCAGGAGGTCTAAGAGAAGGTCTTGTTGGAAGTAGTCAAAGATATCAGACTCCCATAACAAACTACAGATGAAGAGCAGCACGCAAAGAAACTCATTTGGTGCCATGCTTAGGTAGCATAAATCCAAAAGCTAGGACAGAGGGGATGGTAAAGACTGACCTCATGCAGACACTGAAAATGACACTGAGCTATTACGACAGTGTAGGCACGGTGTGTGATTCAGGCTGTCAGAACACAGCCCAGTCTCTTACTCTTCTCAGTTATTTAATTGTACTTCTAGTATGAACAGTTCAGTTAGTATTTTTTCACTTTGAGATCTAAAATGTGGATTTTGTAAAAGAACAATATGTTCCATGAAATTTGATTCAGTTGACCAGTTTCTTAGGTGCTTTCACTCACCTTTGCATGATGAGTAAAACAAGGAGAGCAGAGATCATGCGTTGATTTGGAACGATCTTTATCTCCTTTGAGGGAATAAGATTTCTGCTGTGTGATCAGGACTTTCTGGGAAAACTGCCTCCAACCCACATATAAACAATGTACTGGGAACTTAAAAAAAAAAAATTAAAGGAGAAGATGAAAACAAGTTTTCTTCAATAATGGGAATCTGAATAGCGAAGAGTGATTATGCACCTGATGCACTGAAAATGCTCCCCAGTATGCAGAGCTGGACAGTCACACTGCTTACTCTGCTCAAGTGTTCTTCTGTTTCCATATGTCCTTCACAGACACTACACTGCCTGTAGATCAGGGAACTGCCTTTCCATTGGAATTGTCATGGTCTCTAGTGTACCACAACTTCAAATGTCACCTCTCAATCATAACTGAAATGATACACGCAAAATAAATGTAAGACTTGCCGTGCTTATGTACAGCAGAAAGTCTGTAATTCTTCTTAATTCTGAGAGCTCTTGAAAAGTTCACCTAATTACTGTGAAAATCCTTTGGAACACTTTTGGGTAGAATTTGGGGGAAAGGAGAGATGGAAAAGACCTGGATAGAACCCTTCTCTCCAGACATTAGTGTTCCTGTAATGAGGAGTTTGAGTCAGCACTTTGACACTTTACATTTCAGAGACAATCCCATTGTGGTTCTTGAGCAAACTAAATGGGTATTATCAAATCTTGATGTTTCCAGGGATATTACCTTGGTAGAAGTGAAGAAAATATTATACTTATGTAAAACAAAACAACACAACAACCAAAACAAACAGCTTTATCTAAGGACTAAATTAGTCACCTTATTTCTAAGTAATCTAATAATACTTAAAAGGTAAAAATATATTAATATTTAAGTGAGTGATGACACTGTTAGGATTCACTTCAAAGAAATATCTGATTTTGGTTTTCTCCAGTGTATTATCCTCCACAGAGTGAATTCGGTTCTATTTCGCATGCTAGTCTGTCAAATAATGACCATACATATGATAGTTGCCTTCCTTAAGAAATTATTTTCACGAAATGACAAATCCCAGAGCATGAAAAACAAGAAATGAAAAATCATTTAGTGTGGGCCAACATCTCTAAAAAAGAGATAATCATGGCTAATACTGATCACATCAGTAAATTCCTTGGCTCCGTGGGCTGAAGTTCTAATGAGAAGTGATTGTTTCCATATAATTTACTTTACAGCCTGCAGCACTGAAATCCCAAACATAAATAAGGGCAATGCTTGAAAAACACAATGTAGGTGTGAGAAGGACAGTGGCTACCTGATAGTCATGACTGGGATCCTAAATTGTGGGAAAATGTTGTTAGATTATGTCAGATAAAAGGTCAAGAAACACAGAATGCTTGAATATAGGAATAAGATTCCCTCTTTCCATGCAGTTAAACTCTGAGTTACTATGAGAAAGAAGAATCTCTGAGCACACAGAAGTTCATTTTCAGTATTCCACTGCAAATATAGTGTCTGATATTGATCAGATGCTCAGCAGTTCCTTATTACTATCATTGCTACTGTGAGAGAATTCTTTCTTTAACATGTAGCAGAAAAAAACATCCAAAGGGGTGGAAATAAAGATAAAAATAAAAAATAAAAAAGAAGAGAGGAAAAAAAAACCACTTAAAACCTTTTTTCTTTAATTTTCTTCTAAGTGCTGTAGAAAACATCTAGTGTCTGATATTTCATAAGCCTCCAGGTGCAGGAGTGCATAAATTTTGCCATTGTAACAGTGTACTGCTTATCTAGTTACATGCCTAATTCTTTGTGTGCTGCAATGAAAAGTCTGTTTTCAGTGGTTCTAGTGTCCCAGGGGGAAATCCAATTGCAAATGTAACTGTGCTTCTTCAGTATTCTTACCAAAAATCACAATTGCTTTGGAATCCCTGATCCTGCACACACCTTTGTGTGTCAGGCTCTTCACATGTAGGCACAGTCTTCTTATCAAGTGCTGAAGCATTTCTAGGGTTTAGGATCTGCTGAGAGAAGGCTTTTCTCCAATATATTGGTTTTAAATGCTTTCAGATAAGCCACCTTTTCAAAGAATCAGAAACAACCAAATTTTTTTTTTTTGGTTATATACAACCAGTAAGATAGGCAAAGTGGTAAAAATAACTAAATTAAGTCTTTGTTATAATTAGCTCTTTCATTTTTAGAAACCAAGTGGTTTAAGAGAATATTTTTGGCAAGATAATCTCTCTCAACTAGATTGCACAGCTTTTGAAAAGATTTTTTGTAGAATCCAATTAATTGTACATATTTTTCTATTTATGTGATCATTCTAAAATTCCATCAGGTTTTTTTTTGGATGGTGGATATACAGTATCTTTTCAAAATAGTGCTCACTTGATTTTATGTTTTTATCAAAAATTATACAGCAAGAGACAGGATTCTAATGACTTTGTACATTTCTTTAACCTCTCTTGGGGGTGAAAGAAGATGAATATCATAGACACTAGATTTTTCTGTTTGAAATTAATCCAGTATATCTGGGTTGGCAAATGCTATTAAATAATCATATTGAATAGTCTGGTCAGACTGTTCAGTTAATGGATAAAGGTATCATATGTGCCCTCTATCTGAAGCATTTACACATGACGTGAGATCCCCTAACATGAAACAAAATCCCTGACTCTCATTTCTGACAGTAACAGTAGCTGCAAGTACTTAATATTTTGTGAAGCTGTAGTTGTGAAACCTCTCTTTCCCTATAAATATTCAGAGAGGGCTGTAAAGAGTTTAACTTCATGTCTCCCAAGTCTCAAATCGCAGTTTGAGATGTGTTCTCAAATTTTCAGGGAATCTTCACATTATGAAGTATTTCATAAGTTCTCAAGGTCTTGAATATTAACACTTGGTAAATGTTCCTTGAGAAAATCCTGCCACAGATTAAACCAGAGATCCCATCCTCCAATGATATAGATCAGATTGGTTGATTTTCCTCACTTGAGGATTGGACCAAGAAACTGTATATTATTTGCATTTGATTTGTAAGAACACGCTGAAGCTAATATATATATAGGATGATTAAAATTTGGCATTAACTTTGCAAGCATATTCATTAATCTTTGCTGGATTTAATTTTCTGAGCTGTACTGAAATATCTCCATCCATGCAATTAATCAGATGAAAGAAAGATTGCAATACCTGGTTGTAGAAAATCATAGAAAACCAGTGGTCCTGTTCTCCCCAGTCCTTCCCCTCACTGCCCAGTTTTCAAAATAATAATCAGAAATGACCCTGAAAAAAAAAATGCAGTTACTTTTGAATAAATGGGAACATAAAAAGGACTGATCAAGCTATGTATATTAAGTTCCATGTCTGCACAGGTATATGCAGAAACCTATGATTTTCCTGAATTAATCCTTTATTAGATTGTCTCGGTTTTAGGATGCTCATATCAATGTGCACCAAAAAGCCTTTGCAAAGTTTGTGCACTTAGGCTCTTGCTTATGTTTACATAGCATAAATATATATGTGATTCTTTAGTAAATTGTATAGATAGGACAGACAATATCCTGGGGATCTAAGCTATACTGTAAGATATACTGTAGTACTTAGTGAAGTGTTATGGTATAAATCTTGGAATTACAATGCCTTTTAGAGCTACACAGATATAATATTTACTGTGAAGTATTTTGCTTGGCAAGAAAATAGCAAGTATGCATATTTCTTACACCACTGCCAACCACAAATTAAACATCTAATTTTTATATATTCATTTCAATTTGATGTAAATGAACTTCAATGGGGACTCAAAAATGACATGGGAGCCAACTGCATTGGGAATGCTCTTCAAACATGGCCTGCCCACCAAAGCTAGATGCAGCTTAATATGCATCTGCATAGGTACCCTCCAGTTTGAAAATATATGCATTTACATGGGGATTTAGGCTTTTCTTCAGATCTCTTTTCAAACGACCAATATGAAAGGAAAAGAACTTTAAAATGCTGGCTTTTCAAGTAGAATAAAACTTGGCTTGTCATGCTTCTTCTAATATGTTTTTCCTCTGTCTGACCTTTGCTCTGAATTTCTACGATGGAAGTTTTAGGGTTGTAGGACTGGGAGGTAAATGTTTGTCAGCTTCATAAGCTTTTTTGGAGAGTACCCAGCTTCATATCCAGCTTTATAAAAAAAAAAAAAAGAAAAAAAAAAGAAAAACGAAAAAAAGTAAAGAAATATTTTTCATGCCGCTTCAATTAGGCCCCTGGGTGAAGATCATACAGCTTTGAAACTGTTCCGTTTTGACAAAGTTCCAAAGTTCTATACACATTAGGGAAAACTAGAGTTTGCTGTAATGTAAACTGTTTAACATGCACACTGAGGTCAAATCTAAATTTTCCCAAGCATGGGGGTTTGTTTAAACATTAGAACATGGTTTGGTGTCAGTGAATAGGAAAACTTTAATGTTGTGGGTGGGAATCTACCCATCTTTCTTTGTTAAAGTTCCAAAGGCTACTGCAATAAAAATATTCATTTACCAAGGGGGCTATTGTGATAAGCGTCCAAAGACATTATGCATTGGTGTGAAAGAAGCAAGCAGAAATGGACATCAGCATTGTGGGTGAAAAGAAACAAGTCTTCCTTTCTTTTTCACTTTTTTCTTTTTCTTTTTTTTTTTTTTTTTTCTTTCTTTGTAGAAGTTCCAAAGTCCAATTTCAAATGAGTATTTTTTCAGGGTGGTCTAGTTATCTGAACTGCCATATTTTTCTGATTGAATATAGTAAAGTTTGAGCAGCTGTGAGACTTGCTAAGTTCAACAATAACTGCATATTTTATTTCTGTTTGCCAATCATGCCCTTAAAATCAATGGGCATGGTATTTACCTGTAGAATCCCACACAGGAGGTTGCCTGATGTAAAGACTTTCTTTGGGCAGCATCACAACTGATGTAAACCAGGAGTAGTTCTGAGGACAATAAAGACAGCTGTTCAATTTTATTTTTCTTCAGTTATTACAGACCCTCAGACATTTAGCACTCAGCTATTATTGCTCACTAACCATTACATTTTGCATTACCAAAGAGTAGAGAAGTATCACCAGTAAAACTGAGCTGGTTGAAGTGTCCTATCCAATATATTATACTTTTAATAATTTTAGAAGATATTTGCACACTTTAGAGGGTATGTCTTGTGTTTAATTCTTTTTACTCTATTCTGTTTTTTAACCAGGAGATAAAATCACTTGTGGGTTTTTTTTATGATGTCAAGCTGGAGTAGAAAAATGTAATCCTTTTGTCCACAAATTTCTAAAATTCAGGTGGCTACTGCTTGCTAATTAGAGAAAGGAAAAAATCTGGCTGAACGAGCAAATCACCGTACTATGTTGAATGGCAATCTGTGTGGTAAATATTTAATAAAGAAGGCAGTAATGCATCATCCTCTGTTATTCTGGTATCTGCTCTTGTACTGAAGGTGGTACATTCATAACAGCTCAGCTTGAGGTGTCTAATTAAGTTGTCTATATTAGATAGCTAGAAATATGTTAAATCACCTACCCAAATTTATTTTCCTACCTTTCCTTATGATAGAAAACTAAGGTTCTCCAAAGATGGCTCAGAGAGTTAAGGAAAACTTTAAAAATAATGTTTCACATCAGAGAGAAAATAATGGAGAGCTTTGGGAACAAGTGTAACAGGCAGTTACAGTTTTATAAGAGTTCTGCTTCCTTACGTCAGTGTGTGTGCATGGAGAGACCTTGAGCTGTGTGTTTTCAGATGACTTCTGCTGCCATTAAAGAAATAAAACAGAAAAATGAACCAGACTCCTCACCCCAAAATCCCACCCCAACAGTATTAAATAATGAAATCCAAATCTACACTTGTTTTTGAAACCTGAAGCAGCATTCTGTGATGGCACTTAGGAAGGCAGAGAAGGCTTAGTGTACTCTTAAAAGCCTTTGCATAAATTATGTCTCATTATTGGCAGGTTTGGGAAGTATATAATATTGTAATGAAGGAAAATTGAGTGGCTTTTCTTTACTGTTTTTTGTAAGGTTTGATGGGGTATTTTTTTAGCCAGCTGTCAGATTTTTGGCACCCGTGTAGTGGATTTTGTAGTTTTGTCCCCACAAAAGAGCTGTCCATGTTAGATAGCTGAAGATGTTTTCCAATACTCAGTCCAATTCACTTGACTACTGTCTTTTGGGTCTCTGTGTAATCAGGGCTGCAAGATCCCAGTTCAGAACATGGCAGGTAAATAATGACCCAAATTAATTTTGAATTCAGAAGAACCTGTAGTATCTTTTATCCTATTAATTTTCTCAGTGGATCAATAAGCCCAGATGCAGAACCTTATTTCTGTTACTAGTTTGGACATAACCAGTGTCTTTCCTACATTGGTCTGATTTCCATCTGACTTAATAGTAACTGAAATCATTGCTGTCCAAGAAGCTGTTCAGAGGTTATGGTTATATAAGGATGTGAGGGCCTTTCCAGATGCTCTTTTGGTGTCATACAACTACATGATCCAGATAAGAAACTGTGCATATGTTTCTTCAAAGCAAAAAGAAATTATTTAAGCCTTTATTAGGAAACAGAAATACAAAGATCATCATCTCTGGAGAGCTTCATGTACTTTCTTTGTTCTGTATCCATGTATCTGCTGTATGATTCACAGCATAGATGCAGATCTTAGTCCCCCTGGAAAGAGAGAGCTCTGAGATACTGTCCCCTGACACTACCAAGATGTAAAAGCCAGCTACTGATGAGAATGGTATCAAAATGGGAAGTCTGAGGTTTAGCTTTGAATTAAAAGTGTGGCTTTGACCAAGGTACTAGTCTGTCTTCTGTGGCTGCTCACTTGCATATAAAATAGGCATAATACCACACTATCTTACATGAGTAAGAAACTGCATACATTTGCTAATTGATTTTTACCAACAGAAGACAAAAACCAGTATTTTGGCATTTTTACACATATAAACAAATAGAACACCAGTGAAATGTTGAGAAATGCAAACCTTGACTGCCACCTTCTGTGTTTTGAGATCTGAAGATGCAAAAAGTATAAATCAGACTCCAAGACAATGATCATGTCTTCACATGGGAATGCATCCAAGAGACACGGGAGATTTCAGAAGACAGAAGGTGTTCAGAATTCAGAAATCCTGTAGAGTGAGTTTTGCTGTCAGTAAGATGATGTAATGAATTAATGAGCTGCACAACACGTGTAGATTTGCCATAATGTTTAGTTACACAAATATTAGCTTCTAAAACCTGGAATAAAGAAGCTGTGTCTTAATTAATTCTTGAAAAAAGGCTCTTGTTTCCCCCCATGGGGTAAATACTAGATGGCCAACTTGTCACAATACGTTGCATGTATATCAGAAATGGGAGATCACAGCTTGCTGCCCCTCCATGTTGTTATCCATTTTGCTTAGATGGTGCTAAGACAAGCACTCACTTCTTACACAGTATGTGGGAATATACTGGTGTGGCATTCAGGGTGTATAGTGCTTGTCTCAAACAATCCAAGAGATAAGTGATGGACTCAGGCACTCAGGATATCTGTTGTCTGTCTTGTGGCATCTGAGAGTTAAACAACATTTGTTGATGGACTAAAGAGATGTCTCAGCAACCCACCTAACCTTTTGTTTCCCCTCCTGCTATGAGTACCTGAGAACTGGGGAGTTTAGTGTGGGACAAGCTGAGATCGGAGACAAAGGAGTTCTACAGCTGATGCTGGGAGCAGAATATCCAGTGATAACCAGGCCTTGATATCTCATGAAAACCACCGACTTAGCAGGAAGAGACAAAGAGTGCCAGTCTCAAGCCACTTCCTAGGACCGAATCTCCACTGCAATAAACTAATCCTGTAGTGCCAGTTGTCTCAACCTCATCTTTTGCTTTGGCTGATCTCATTAATTAGCCAAACAAAGACTATCTGCAGGGCATAGCCCTGGTACCATACCTACCCCCCTCCTATCTCGAAGGAGCATGGAGAAGATAGAAGGATCTTCTCATTTATTCAGGGAGAAAAGTGGGGGTGCAGTGGGCAAGAACTGTGTAAAAATCTGGGACACTATGGGTGCAGGGAAGCACTTCCCCACCAGGAACCATTTCCCCACCAGCGACATCGCTGGACCGTGGTGATAACTATGCTCTCTGCTTTCTCCTTTCTTTTCTGTCTCTGTTTTCCTCCCTGTCCTGTCTGCTCTAGGGACTTTGTTGTGTTACTGTAATAAAAGTTTGTTGTGCGTGTGACGTCTGACCTTGTTTTCGTCTTAATTTCACCGTTTGGGATCGCCTTTAAACTTCTTCTCAGGTCCTGCCGGACAACTAAGGGCACAGCTGTCGTGTGGCTTATCCCAGGAGAGGGAAGGCAGAGTCCAGCAGCACCAGCCTCCCACTGCGGTGAGGAGTGTTAGAAAGCAAGGGGGTTCTGCCCCATCTCTTGTAAGACCGCACACCAGCCCCGGTGCCTCTTTGAGCACCCGATGTTGTGTTATCTTTGTTTTGTCCTGGCAAGATCATATAAAATTGCCACGTACCCAAATACTGGATCATGACAACTGGCTCATGCAGGTGATTGTAGAGTGATGTAAGAACACTTTGTAGAGCCCTGTTTAAGGTTGACTCAAGGCTTACCTTTAGGTCCATGTCCAGAACACTGAGACCCAGAGTAATGTGTAATTGCATAAACATATCACTTTTTGTTCAAGAAATAAATGTTTCTCGTTGTACAGGTTGAGAAAAGAAAGAAAACTTGAACACATAAGTTATACAGAGCCAGTACATGGAAACAAATGAGATTTTCAGGGAAGCTGAAGCCCTGGAGGAGAAACAGTCACCCTAACCATGATGAGTACACTACAGTCTTTTCAAGTTAGCTAGTTTAGAACTTGTAGTACCTTGGAACTACACAGGCCGTGGTACTTCTTCTCTTAAAAGTTCCAATTTGTTGCAGAATGAAATGTCTGTGTGTGTAAAAAACTTGTTCTTGAAGAATCAGAAAACTTGTAATGAGGAAAAAATTGTAATTTCCAGGGGTTGAAAGGCATGGTGTCTTTTAAGAGAGAAACATTCTTTAAACAGCAAAATTCCCACTTAAATCACGAGAAGAGAAGCTCTTTTCCATTAAATCCTCAAGCCCTGTAAGCTGCTCTGCAAATATACTTTCATTAAAGTCCTATTTAATAAGCCAAAGTTACTCTGAAGGTGAAATTTTTCTCAGTTCGGCCTTGAACAGACCCCTGCTACATGATATGAGCTGTAAATTCTCCCACATGGTGCTACAACACTGGGGTAAACAGAAATGGGGATTTTCACCAGTCTGCATAGTCTATGAGATTTTCAGTGTCTTAGAAGGATGTTAATCAATGTCATAACTCTATCAGCAAGGAATACTAAAAAGTCTGGATGAAGGAGAGTTTCTTATCTGGGATACTCAGGAATATCTACAAAGTTCAATCTGGTTTTCACTAAGACCCATGATGAGACGTTGATCTTGATGACTGAGAAAAGCCTAGAATCTAGTCACTTCATACAAAGGGAGAGCTGCTTTTATTGTCTGTTCTGTCTCTAACTCCATCATAAGCTTCTGTAGCTTTGTAGATTATTTTTTTCAACAAGCACACACACACACACACAAAAAAGTAATTTCATAACATTATTAAATTAGTTATTTAAATCATAGCAAAACATGTCTTAGTCACACAAACATTATATATCACTAAGTGCTGAATTCACACCTAAATGATGTGAATTTTATTGATACAATTTATACAGATGATAAGATTCTGATATAGGTGTGACCTTAACAGTTTACAATCTCTGGTCTATTTTTCTGTCCAATGCAGTGAAAGAGTAGTTGAGAATTTTTTTCCCCAGTTTCCCTTTGTAGTTCAAGGACAAAGCCAAGTTCCTACTGGACATGATTAACTCAACTGAGATTTAACTTTGTTGACTGTATAGGAGGCCTGTAGCAGCTTCATTAGGTTGGATGGGCTGAATTAGTGAATAAACGAGTGTAATCTTGTTTCTCAGAAGTCACCACGTCTTCAGCTCTTCATTCTGCTTTAAATATGTATCATCTGTACAGACTGTTGATAAACATATAGCTTTTCATTTTAAACCTCCAGACGTGTCACCAAGAGAAGTGATGACACTTCCCATTTTCTGTTGTTGACATTGTGAGCAGATGTTTTTCTCTTGGTCAGATCAGCACAACATATTAAAATAAGGAAATGAAGGAGATTTGCATGTTATAGCTAAAAGTGAACCTTTTACCCTTATCATCCTCATCTTCCTCCTAGCTACCCTTTTGTGATACCATGACCTCCTACATCGATGAGTAGTGCTAGAGCAGAGAGGTAGATATTAAAGGTGTACACCCGGCTTTTCTGAGATCAATGGTTGTTCTGCCAACAACTTCAGTGGATCCACAGAATCATTTCAATGGAATAATTTGTCATCATTCCTGCACATGGTTACAAATATATCAGGCCTCCTACTCAGACTCCAATTAAGGTTGGTTCTATATGTAGCTACAAACACTTCCACTAAACACTGTCAAAGATCTATAAGCCTATAAAGTTGTGACTCTGGTTGGCAAGGACATAAGGAGGACTTTGCACAGATCTAAGGGGAGATGGTGCAGATACTCCTAGAAATTCGTGGCACTGTTTGATTGTACGGGAAGTCGTATGGAACTATCATCTTATCTTTTATCCATGGCAACATGAATGAAGCCAATAGAAATATTAATTTTAAAAAAAATTACGTTTTCACAAACAGCAACTCCAGAATGAAAAACACCGGGAGGAGAATTGGAACAATTACAACTATTTTTCTTCTTTTTAATTAATTTTTAACCCCAAAAATTACAGACCACAAGATTTCATCTTGCTTCCATCATTAAAAATGAACAAAAATGGTTTCTGTATTTCAGTTAAAACTGCTTAATGAAGGGCCATAATTTTTTATACTGTGTAAAGCCAATGCATGTTTAATGTGTGATGTTGGTAATGTTTATTAGAGAACAAAGGAGCCTCATTTTGTAGAGATATGGTGACAATCCCAGGAGTAAAATTGTGCATAAAAATTAACAAATTTGGACATTAACAAAATCACAACTCTCAAAAGAAGGGAAATTAACTTCTGGTTTTTGTCTGGTTGGATGGGTTTGGTTTTGTTTGTTGTTGTTGTGTTTTTTTTTCAGAAGATGGAGAAAAAAACATCTTAAAATGTGTGCAGAGTTGATCTCACAGGGTATGTTTTTGACTGTCTGTAGTGTCAATATCCTCTGACTTTTTTTCTCCAGTTACCAGATTCAATAGCAACAGAGGCAGCAGATGCCACCCAGATGTCAACGGCAACTCTGTGAAGAATTATGTACATCACTAAAGATCCACACAGCAAAAGATGGAGCCATACAGACAAGAATGTCCCAATAAAGGTCAGGAAGGCAGAATTTTAAAATTCCAATTCACCATACCATGGAAAATGTAAACCAATACTTTTACTTTCCAGTGCAGCTGTTCTGATTGGGATGAAACAATACACAGTGTTTGCCACAACTATAGTCTAAGGGATAATGTCTGCATGTAAAGGAAGCATGGGTAGATAATTTGTTTCCAATACATAAATCTACACCTCTAATTTCAAAATTATAAATTGTATTAATTTTCAAAAACATGTCCAATTATGTTATAGGGCTATCACATTTTTATATTCTGAAAAAAAAACCCTCATAAACCATGGTTCTGTGTTATTGTTGAGACACTAGAGAGAGAGATAGAGAGAGATTTGGTCTAGGAATCATACCTGAATTAATAACAGAAATTCCCTATCTGAAATCTTTATTCTGACTTTTTTCCCCCCCCTCTGGTGGAGGCTACAGGGTTATCATCATTTCTGTTAAAAAAAAAACAAAACAAAACACAACAAAACAAACAAACAAACAAACCCCAACAAACCAACAACTTTTTGTTTATGCTCTTTTCTGCTCTTTTACCTAGGAGAACCTGGGAGCGTTGAAAACAGCTTCAGGAAACTCATGCCATTGACCTTATTTCATGTGTTCCCTCATATGAGCTGGAACAAAGGAATGGGCTGGGTGGAATTAAAGAGTGGAGTGTGTGTGTGTGTGCATATGTGTGGTGCACGTGTGCCTGTGTGTATAAAGAAGTGGTGATCAGACGTTACTGATAAGAGAAGCCAGTGGTGCTTCTGGGTGATGTGTGTATTCAACTCCAGGCTGACTCCTCTTATGCTAATACAGCCAATTTCCTCTTTTATTTCATTTCTGGAGCCTGAATCTGTGATCTCTGATAAGGTTCCCAAGGATACCGCCTTCACTCACAAATGGGCAAGCAAAGGGGGGTAGGTGACGGAGACGTGTAACTCGCAGAGAGCACCAGTGAATGAATAATTTAAAACTCCACCCGGAGATTTGAGGCAAAATGGAGAGATAAGAGACACCACAGGGTCTTCTCTGTTTATTCAGAGCTTCATCTTCCAATGACAGGTGACCTCGGAGGTCAAGGGCATTATGGGAAATGGAGCCAACAGTGGGGAAAGGTACTACATCCCAGAAGGAAGTAATGATTCCCTTGGTGTCAAATGAAAAATTGATCCTTTTCCCCCGCTCTTTGCAATTCTTTTCTCTCCCAGTTTTCACAAAGAAACTTTGGGGCCAAGGCTGACATGAGTCTGAACTGCAAGTACAGATCACGAGCAAAATGTCTGGCAGAAATGGGATTGCACCAGTGTGAAACTGGTGCAAGATAAGAATCAGGACCTCTGTCTGAGCAGCGTGCTGTGTCTGTACACAGGGAGTCTGCTTTGCTAGCACTTTTATCAAATCAAATATGTATAGAGGCAATACCACAGAAACATCACAGGCTTGATCCACCTCATGTAAAGTGCTGTTTTTCTCTGGAGCGACCTTAATTTACATCTACTCAGAATCTACTCTCATATTTTTAAACAAAACACTCCCTCCTAACAGTTTTATACCATAATTTCATTTTCTTTGTGTTGGCCTGAAAGTATTTACTGTCATGGTCTTGTCTCATGCTTGTAAAGAAGCTGAAAGAGCTGAAAATTCTCAAGGAACACCCAGTCCTCCATGGGACTTATCCAATAAACAAGGCATATTCTCAAGCTCTGGCTCTCATTGCCTCTTTCATTTGAGAAATCCTGAACTTGATGCCTCCTTTGCAATTAGGAAAAGCTGAAACAGTTCACTCTGGTCATATTTATATTGTTAGCTCTAGGATCTTACAAATTCTGACAGTAAGAAGTATGCCTAGAAGAGCTCTGCTCTACATTATGAAAACCTTCTGCTCGGTCATTCCTATTTGTTTCAATATAATGCAGCCATGACCTCTACAGCAAAAAAAAGGCAAAGTCAAACGTTTCTCAGTGCTGGTTTACATTTCCCTGCCTCTGAAACTGCTGTTTCTGCTTTCCTCTGTTTGAATGTTACCCATGTTTTCATTCCTGAGCAATCACATACCTTTTATCTTTTTAGATAAACATGAAAACATACTAAGGTCACTGCCCGGTGAGAAGTTAAGATTTTGTGTGACTGCCACCCGCTAGTTCCATGTATGCACTCCCCTTCCAACTCCCCCACTCCCACTGCGAGCTGGTCTCATCTCAGAAATGCTTCTTGCAGGCATTTGTAACTGTTTGGACAAGTCCTGGGACTGACTCACATCACACCTCACTTACTAGTTAACCTAACCCAAGTAGAGAGCGATGAGCTGGGCGGTAGCAACCTGCCTGGACTTCTGGTGTGGCTCATGGCCAGCCATCTTGCCCACTCCTTTTCATGTCCTTGTTTTCATACCCATACCATGATGAAACAAATGCGCTCATGGGCCTAAACCTGAACATCTCACCCACAAAAGCCACAATACTGGGAGGGCTTAGGAGAGTTAGGTGAGCCATCCAACCCTGCTGCTCTTTATGTCCATGACAGGTGTTTGCCATGAGGGTCCTCTTAGATTTCTCCAGCTCAGCCAAAGACAACCTTTGCCTCATTTATACCAGTTTAACTAGGCACAGTCCTCACAGTCTGAAATAGTGTTGAACTGGACCAAGTGAGATGGGAATCAGCCTTACTGGTCTCACCAGGGTGTTTCTCCCCAGCTATGAGTAATGGTGGTGGGTAAACAAAATATCATCCTTCATGTTGCAACTGAGAATCTGGAGGTGAGGGATGTAGCTACTGACTTCATTTTAAATCATTGCACCCATTCAGTAATGGGTTTTTGTTCTGGAGGGCAGGATAACAGCATCGAGACTAAATGGTCAGGTATTATAATGGCAAAGTATCTGTACAATTTTATGTCTCAGAGCCAAAGCATGTGTTGGTACATGTGCATACTTATATATTGGCAAAGTCTGGAGTATTTCAAGACAATATACCTAATTAAATTAGAAATGTATCATATCCACACCATGTCTAAAACTAATGTGTCCTATTTCCAGTTCAGTCACAGCCATAAAACCTCTGTTAGACATTACTGCTTAAACCACTTCTCTTAAAGGCAGAGTGGGGGTTGCACTTTTCTTTTGGGATGTAATTACAGTTTACACTCCAAAATTCACTCCCTTTTTCATAGAATAAGAAAGCAATTAGAGAAAACGCACACAATGCAGGACCTTCTGGTTTAGTATCTTCTTTTGTTCAAGAGGGTTCAAACACACAAATATGGAGTATTTTGACTTGGTTAAACATTTGGGAAAAGCTTCAGGGTTTTCTTAAAGAGAAGAGGAAATTATTTTTTCATCATTTTTCCCCTAGCTGCTAGGGCAGGACCCAGAACTCACTGCACTTCCCAGTTCTGACCAGTCTGCATCTCCTCAGTTATTTCCTATGAAGGGGAAATACTTCAAAAGGAGGCTGAATTGATAGAACCTGTAGACTGGAGGTTAAATGATTTTTGGATGAACAGTTTATGAAACTACCTCTAGGTATGAGGTCAAGTTCTGAGATATGACAATAGAAGGATGATGCGACCATATTTTTTATGCAATGTGATGGTTAGTGCCACATTTTGTAGGTTTCTTCTAATGATAGTGAAAGAACACTTAAACTATTGGATTCCCTGGAAGGGGGAAGGAGAGAAGGTTTAGATAATAGATCCTAACAGGTCTGAGGCATGAACCACAGAGGTGTTTAGAACTGACATGAGTGAAAAATGTTATTTCGAGGACAGAAAACATCAGTCTGGGTTTGATGAAAAGTTAACAAAAGTTAGCTTGATACATCGAGATATTAAAATTTTACTAATTTCTACTCATTTTTTTCTGGTTTTGATGATCAAATGCCCTCTTAGTAAGGGTGCTTCAGTTTTGAAGCTGTGATTTGCAAAATATTAAACAGTAGCACCTCTTAAAAATATCAGTTTTGGGTAGAGAGACACAGAGATGTTACAGAATCTTGCATTGAATCTGAAATACTGCAGTTATAGCACAGTTCTCCATAAATTTTGGGGAAAAAAAAATACTTTATTACAACAGTTTTTCTTATGTTCACAAATTAAAAAGAAAAAAAAAAGTTAGGTAGCAAATCTAATACTTTGTACACTAATCTAAGGGATTTTTCTAATGGCCTGACCTGTCTCCCTTTACCCCATCCCAACCCTTGTACTGATTGAATTATTTTATTAAGAAAAAAAAAAAAAGAAAACAGATAATCATGCTGTTTAGAATCTGTCATTTACAATTTCCTCATTTTCCACACACTCTAAACTTTGGAAAAATGTATTCTGATTCTGTTTCGAGTAATTGTAAATGGGAAAAAAGTGTTCCAGATGTTACTCAGTTCTGTTTGGTTTACCACACTGCAGTGAAGATTGCTGTGGGACTTCCATTGCTGAATGAAAGGATGGATCAACCTGATAAAATGAAAAATGGAACAAAAGTAAACACAGAGAGTCTGGGTAATTTTTTATAACCTCTGTCTTTCTTTTAAACATCACCAAATATCCCCTCTTCCAGATTATGGTTAGTACAGGAAATTAAAGTGTGAAGAGACTGGCTACAAGACTGGACCTAATTCAATGAGGTGATTCATAGTTTTGCAATAAGTTTTGATGGTTGAATCTTGGACCCATTAAAATCAATGTCAGGCTAGGTGATTTACTCAACTGCTACAGTTTTCTGTCTCTAGCAATCATATGCTCCATTTCATAAAAATGGAAAGAGGAAGGACTTTTAGTATTAAATAATAGAAATATGACTGTGCATCAACTTTTCTATGCTGCAGGTATGAGTAGGGGGTCCTGAACCTCATACCTTGTTCAGAAGACAGACTCAGCTTTTACTGCTGAACAGATCTTCCAGGTATTTAAAATTGGTTGACTCAGCAGTAGAGACAATTTATAAAATTAAGGTCCCAACAGAAGCATAAAAGCACGATAAAGACTATAGCAAAAATTTCTGAGTTCACCTTCAGCAGAAAGAACAGTAGCAGGAAATAATGTTAAATTCTTTTCTTTCATTTACATGAATTTTACACTGACATAATTCTATTCAGTTTGGTAGAGCTACTCCTGATTTATGACAAGGTAAATGAAAGCAGAGTCAGACCCCAAAGGAATATAATATAGACCACCTGTTTTGAGAGAACAACTGGGCTAAGAAATTACTTTTATATTGTACATATAAGAAGCATGTGAAAAGGGGATGGTGGGAGTAACAAAAGCCTTCAATTATCCAGGCCTAGACTGGATTACATTAAGTGGAGGAAATAAGGTTGGCAGCATGTTTGTGGATCTGGGACAGGATTGCTTCCTAATTCAATATGTGCCACGACCAACCAGGAAGGAAACCATATTAGAGTTGTGATTAAGCACTGAAGGGGTATGATTGAATACCTTCCTTCCCTTTCAGAGGTAAGGGACATAAGCTCAAAAGCTCAAGATAAAACTAAACAGAGAACTTGAAGTTAGGAAAAATTACCCAGTTGCTAAATTTGAAGAGATTAATATAGGAAATACTTGCTATATATTCATTTGTTTGGATTCTGTTGTCAAGGTGATTACATGCTTTGGTACTGCTAAAAACAACCCATTGCAATTTCATAGACTATGGCAAAATCTCCAGTTTGTGCAAAATAAAAGTAAAATCCATAAGGAAGGTTGCAAAATCAAACAAAACAAAGTCCCATCTACACTTAAGAGCTTTATAGGGAAAGCTGTACCAACAAAACTTCCTTTATGTGGACACTGCTTATATTGGCAAAATTCAATTTTTGCTGGAATGGCTTATATGGCTCAGCAAGTACAATGAGCTAGGAAGATAAAACCAGTATTTTGCTAGTTTACCATCTATCCTGGAAGTGGGACTAGCCTCCCTTAACCTTATCTACCTACTTGTCCTACAAGTAGTAGGATTACATCAATGTGGCTAATTCCTGGGCTAGTCAACCTGTTCCTCTGGTGGTATTTCATGACAATGTGGTTCCACTGCTTTGGGGTCCTGAGGTAGCCCAAGTGTTAATTATGGAATCTTGACACTGTGCTGCTTACCAAAGTCAGATCTTTCAGTAGTCCCCAGTGACAGGACAAGGGGCAACGAGCACAAGATAGGACACAGGAAGTTTCATTTAAATATGAGGAAAAACTTCTTTAGAATGAGAGTGACAGAGCCCTGGGACAGGCTGCCCAGGGAGGTTGTGGAGTCTCCTTTCCTGGACATATTAAGGACCTGCCTGGATGCAGTCTTGGGTGATGTGCCCTGGGTGATCCTGCTTTAGCAAGGGAGTTGGATTAGATGATCTCTGGAGGTCCTTTCCAACTCTGACAATTCCATAACATATCTCTGAACAACATAGGGTGAGGTTTTTTTCTGAGTTGTTGATTGCGTCCTGGTTTATATTCAGCAGCCCAGGAAAGCAGGTTTAGAGATCAGACCTGATTTCAGGAGTCCATCTCATCACGTGAGGTGAGAAGCAGCTCCTCTTATAGGCACTAGGAAGAGCAGCAAGAAACACTGCACCTCCAACTCATCTCCTCCCTTCCTGCTGACACTTACTGCTTGGATTGCTAAAAAAGAAAATGGAGTGAGTTGAAAGAACTGTACTGTGGACATCAACTCATGGTTTTGACAGGACTGTTCCATTTGGATGAATAAACAAGGACTATAGCCTTTTCAGTGGTTGTGTTTTATGAGTAATTGTACCCTAGCCAAATTTTAATTTGAAAAGCTGCCTAATTTCTCTTCAAACATGAATTTCAACAGGATAAGGTGACAAAGTTTCCAAAGGCTTGTAGAGGATTAAGAGGCACAGTTTCCTTTCATTTCAAGTCCAGGAGCAGTGCACATCTCACTCTCCAATACACTTTTAAACCTTTCACCCAGTATAGTCTCTTTCCTGTGTTATGTTATCCAGCGTTTTGCATCATGGCTTTTCATGCCATGGTGGCTTCTTTAGTGAAGTGATTTCTAATTGTCCAAATTCTCTGAGAACCACTACTCATCCTTATAGTTGCAGTAGGTCTTCTTCAAAACTAGGCCAGATACTCCAAAATGGATAAGTACTGAGGTGATTAATCTTCTCCTAAGGCAAAACAGAATCATTAAAACAGCTTTGCTTTCAAAATAAGATAATGATTTCTGTCCCATTTGCAGCCCACACATTAATGCTGTTTTCCTTCTTCTCCTTTGGTTCCCAGGTTTCACAAGGAAAATAAAGTGGCAACTTGGGACCACGAAAGATAGAGGCGGGGGTGGGCTAGAGGGGGTGAGGAGAGGAAGGATAAATAAAATGTCAGTACCCAGAAGTAAAGAGTCATAAAAATTACAAAAGAAGGCCAAAAGTAGTATGGGGAATTGAAGAACTAAACAAAGAAAAATAATACATAAAAGAGGCAGATAATTTGAAAATGAGTCAGTAAGGCTGTTAACAAACAAGTGTGGGAGAATCTGTGACAAATGAGCTTGACTTTTGGCAAGAGTTTCAATTAATTCTCCCCTGCATCAAAAAAATGTTAAAAAATCAGATATCTGAGGCTATCATAAGGATCTTTAAAGAACACTATTAGTCATTTGTCCCCTTACTAAGCACTTGTTGATCGAACATCTGGGTTCAGTACTTTAACAACTAGATGGAATATGATAGCCCTTGTTTTAGAGGAAGTTGATTTGCATCATCTTATGGCCTTTTCTAACTCTAAAATCTTTGGGTTTATGAACCTGAGATTTTCAGTGGCAGTTAAATTCATTAAGCATCAGTTCATTAACCTAGTTAACACGACTCCACCTCCAGTCTGAATCATGGCATTAGTAACAAGAGATTTAAGCAAGTACTTGACTACCTTTCTGAATGAAAGTGTAGATGATTTCTTTAACATTACAGCTTTAAAACTAAGGTGAGTTCAAAGGCTTGGAAGGAAATATTGGGAAGTCAGAAATTGCTGTGTGTTCAGACTCAGTAGAGGCTTATATACTTTTTTTCGTGGCAGGAAGAGCTTTTGCTACAATATACATTATTATTATGTATAACACAAACAAAATCAGTTACTAGAAGAAGCAAATTATGTATCTGAATGTATATACATATATATATATATATATATATATATGTGTGTGTGTGTGTGTGTGTGTGTGTGAATTATAACTGCATGAAGTTCAACCAGGCCAAGTGCAAGGTCCTGAACCTGGGTCAGGGCAACCCCAAGCACACATACAGGCTGAGTGGAGAATGGTTTGAAAACAGGCTGGAGGAGAAGGACTTGGGAGTGATGGTGGATGAGAAGCTCAACGTGAGCTGGCAATGTGCACTTGCAGCCCAGAAAGCCAACCGTGTCCTGGGCTGCATCAAAAGAAGAGTGGCCAGCAGGGCCAGGGAGGCAATTCTCCCCTTTTACTTGGCTCTCATGAGATCCCACCTGGAGTACTGTGCCTAAATCTGGAGCCCCCAACACAGGAAGGACATAGAGCTCATGGAGAAATCCAGAGAAGGGCCACCAAATTGATCCAAGGGCTGAAGCAAATCTCCTACGAGGACAGGCTGAGAGAATTGGGGCTGTTCAACCTGAGGAAGGGAAGGCTCTGGGGAGAATTTAGTGCAGCCTTCCAGTACCTGAAGGGGGCCTACAGGAAAGCTGGGTAGGGTCTTTTTGCGAGGACTTGTAGTGATAGTACAAGGAGTAATGGATCAAAACTGGAAGAGGAAAGATTTAGGTTAGTCATTAGGAGGAAATTCTTTAGTGTGAGGCTGGTGAGACACTGGAACAGGTTGCCCGGGGAAGCTGTTGATAACCCACTCCTGTAAGTGTTCAAGATCAAGTTGAATGGGGCCCTGAGCAACCTGATCTAGTGGGAGGTGTCCCTGCCCGTGCAGGGATGTTGGAACTAGATGCTCTTTAAGGTCACTTCCAACTCAAAACATTCTATGATTTTAAGATTCTATGACAACACAGCATGTTGATGTTCTCGGGCCCACTGCTCTGTATGATCTTCCTGGTGGAGAAATCAAGAGGAAAAAAATGATTGAACAACACATTTTTTATTCCTTTGTTTACTTCTACCTAAAGAAACAAATATCCCTTACACATTTTAAAAAACTGTTAGTGTACTTCCATAAGGCAATACCAACATAACTAGTCCTCTGTGAGTGCTTATGATGAATACAGAAGAATGGATGTTGCTACTTTATAAATGCATGTGAGAACAGAGGAGTTTCTTTTCTTCTCCTGTAATGCTGTGATCTGTGATAGGTCCAAAGTAAAAAGTAAAGCCTTTGATGCTTGGTCTTGTATTATAACATCCACACAATTCCCATTCAACATATGTATGTACACATACATGCCTACATATGAATAAATACTCCAGGTCAGCAATTATCTTGAAAATATGCAAGAGCATTTATGTGGGACATTTCATATATCCCACCAGTATTTCCAAATGGGAGCACTGCCAAGCCAAAAATATGTATTGCTCATTCTCATGTCTATTCACTTTTCATTGCCCTCAGCCAGGTTTTATAATCAGAATGTCAAGCATTGCAGAAAGAAAAATCAAGAAACCTAAATCAGATCCTAACAAACATAAGATTGAGTTACAAATAAGGAGTTTGGCACATGGTTGCATGCTCATTTTTGTTTCATTTTACATGCCCTTTTTCTTCTTTATATGTTCCAGCTGATTCAAATATAACTCTGTCACAATGAACTGACATTTTTTTTTCCAGCTTCACTGTATCTGAAGTCATCAACAGCTAATACTGGATAATATTATCTGTGACGTATTTTTAAACTTGCTACCAGAACCAGAAAGGGAAGAGACTTATCTTTGACAAGATTGAAAAGAATGCAATAGAGTTGTGCTGCACAAATGTAAGATATGCCTAACCTACTAAAATATTCACAAAATTTCTTCCAAAATTACATCGTTGTTCCTCCCACCCCTGATACAATTTTGACATTGATTTCATTGTATCAATCCAATTTAAAACTGATTGGGTAGTTGAAGTAGGACAGCGTTAATAGATGTGACAAAAAAACTATTATGTTTATATCCTCCTAATTGGACATAGGCCTGTTAAAATTCCTCTAGGGAACTTTGGTAACGTTATTAGTCATAAGGAGAAACTATCCCAGAGGTTATTAAAAATACTTGGTTCACCACGTTGCAGCTAGTATTGACCTGGTATTTTTAAAGCCTGTAGTTTATCAGGCAAATCTACCTTTCTATCAGTTGATCTATAGAACACATTTAGGTTCTTTCTCACTTTCAATATAGTTTCTTACATTTCTTTCATTTCCAATTGTGCAATGTATGTGTAATTAATGTGTTGCATGTAATTTATTCTCAATCTCACCTTTTGCCCAGAGGGAGGCAAATGATTGCCATAGAACATTTTGTTTTGGTAGGGCCAGATGGGCACATGCAACTTTTTATTAGGGAAATCAAGGTAAGATGCACGTGGTCTGAACACTAAACCCAGGAATATATGGAATAGTCTGTTGACCACCCCATAGTCTCTACCTTTTTTGAAGGAACTCTGTCTCCTCTACAAACAAGCTTCTGTTAAGGTTTTTGTAAAATTTTGCCAGAGGACAAGCCTTACTGACCACAGCAACCATGGGTGAGGTACTACTGGACTCCAAGGTCCTCAGTTTTTCTCCTATTCATCAGAATAATGTTTCCTACTCTCTCAGTAGTGTTTAACCAGTTTTTGGTGGAGGTTAAGTGCATATTTTTCTACTCAAGAAGAAACCAAACCAAACATACCTAGATTTGAATTCCTCGATGGGTGGACTGGATGTATATCAAAATCAAACCTGTCAAAGCAAAAATATTTGAGAATTAAAATATTTTCTAAATATTTAAACTTCCATAATTTCTCACAGAGAACCCCAACCCCATGAAGGTCTTGCAATATTTCTTCAACAACGTGCTCATCCTGGTTCTTTCTCATATCCAGCACATAGGGCATTTGTCTAGCATGGCAGTAAATGCTCTCACTCTTCAGAGTTTATGCAGAAGTGTCCCATATGATAAGCTCATACCCTCAGACCCAAAATCACACCTAAATTTGAGTATTTAGCTGGAGTGCCTGAATTAGCAGGTGTCACACCAAATTCCTTAACAGTCTCCTATTAGGGAATAAAGAAATCTTAAGAAGTCTGTTCAGATTTTAACAAGATTCAGATTTCCTCTGCAGGTGTTTGTTGTGTTGTTTTTTGGTTTTTTTTCTGAGACAACTGCAAACTTAGGCACCTCTATCAGAAATGGAACCTGAGCCCTGGCTGCAATTGGTGTTTTGGTGTCTTTCTGTACTATAAAATATTATGGAAAAATCTTCAGCAATTCAAAGTGCATGGTTAGGAGGTAAATGCTGCTCATACACATCTCAAGATGCATTATTTGCAAAAAAACAACAACATTATGACACAAGAGCTACTAAAATCAAATGAGCTTCCCAGTCCATATGGTGTCCAGGGTCAAATTCATGAGCAGAACAATTCCCTCTTAACCGATCTGGATGTTTCACAGCTGCTCTGCCTTCTTCTTGAAAAGCATGTATAGTGCAGTAGTGAATCTGATGCCAACTGTAAATCTTATAAATATGAAATAGCCCAGAGGGTCAAGTTCATCCCCAAGTGTTGTATTAACCTTATTCACTCTTGTGCGTCTGCTTGTTTTACAATTTTGCAATGATGTCAGTTGGTTTGGGGTGTATTGGCATCATAATGCTAGGGAAAAGGGCATGAAAAATGGTGGCCAATCAGGTTTATAGGTGGCTTATATTCATATGACTAGTAAGTAAGAGAGAAACCAAACTGCTAATAGCTAAAGGTTTTCTCCATGTAACAACCTCCAGGTAACAGCTTGACTGGGATCAGTTACACTATGCAAAACACATCACAGTCATCTACTGTATCCAACATCCTCTTGATTTGGTTATAGCTTTTAATTGTCACCTAGTATTTTACTCCCTCCTAACTTCATATTGGTCTTTTCTACCCCCACAATTAGAAATATTTTTTTTTCCCCTCTGTTTCTATTTTTCTTCCTTCTTCTAAGTGGAGATTGGTTTAATAATGGACAAGGACTTGGATTCTTCATAAAAGCACTAAAATATATTAATCACTTCACTTTTTTCTGTGGAAGGGAGGAGGGAAAGGGAGAAAGCTTTGAATGAAAACTTTTAAACTGGGATTGTTTGAACTCATTATTGGAATTATCAAGCTTTCTGTTCACTTGAAAGAGAAGTTCAGATAAATTATATGCACTGACTACATGTTATTTTCCTAATAGCCTAAAGACAGAAGTAGGATTTCTTGCATACCATCGCAGCTGAGGCATAAAGATGCTTTTTCTTTCTACAGAAGAGAGAAAAAGGAACAAGTTTGACTGCCCTATCTTAGTTTTTCCGTAGAAAAGAAAAAGGTCAAAATCTTCTATCTAGCCCTAAGCAGATGCCCAGTTAAAGCTCCAAACAGTATTTCAGCTCTCTTAAACCCTTGAGATGAAACTTGTGTACTGTGAAAGTCTTGTACCAGGGTATGATGTGTTTTCTGTGATATGGTGCAAGGAGAGTTTTCTCATACATATGCAGTAGCCCATGATACCACTGGATGGCAATGGTTACATTTGTCACTAACACTTTTAACTCTTTTTTTTTTTCTTTTTTCTTTTTTTTTTTTTTAAACACTGTGATCTTCTGTAAAAAAAGAACTGCAGCATTTAGAACCTGGTTTTCTTCCAGGGAAGATATTGAGAACTTTTCCATTGCTATCTGCCAGAGCAAGATTAGACTTAATATCTTTTAAAGAATGGATAAATACTGCCCAACTTTCTTTTAGGTTTGTACTCTTTGCAGTGTAGGCAGAGAATCTCACAATATGGATTGCAGGTTGATGAGCCTTGGAAGCTTTCATCCTACATGTGAGGTAGAACTGCCTCTGGGCTGCTCTAACATTGTGAAAGGGCAGGAGAGGAGAGTTGGCATCAACTCCTTGCATGCCTCACCTGTCACAGGTGCTGTGAAGAATCTGTACTGGTCTATGTCAGCAGCAGCTTTCCCCACAACAGGAATTTTCCCATGTCTTCTGCTCATCTCACATGAGTAAACCAAGAAGGACTAACTGTACTCAAGAACTTGGATTATAGACTATATAGAAAAAAACTTGCCACCATCTTTCTGTTTCTTAAACTACTTTTGATATCCAAAAGAGTGGACTCAGAGTAGGAATCACCAATTATATGTCAATTGTACAGAAAGGCCCTATTCAGGAGACGTGAGATTCTTCAATGACTTACTCATTTTTCCTCTGGTCTATGCAGTGTCAGATAAAGTTAGCAAGCCTGTACTCTCAGATTTAGGCTCGAGTGTGAAAAAAAATAAAAAATACAATCTCTGTGATTTACAGACTTAATTTATCAGATTTTGGCTTCATGCAGCTGGTAAACGAGTGAATCTGCAGACCCCAAGTGCAGAGACACGAGGCTGCTTACTCTTATTGCACATAGCACTGCTGGGAGCTCGACAAACATCTACTGTTGAAAACTGCAGCACACAATGTTGATGGCTAAGGTTGACATTGCTTATTTGCTCCTGGTGTCTCAGTTGTGTCTAATCACAGAAGGGGCTCAAATCTTTGTATTTGTAATCCAGAAAGTTTGATGTTATTGGTCACTCAAAGTAGCATTCAAACAGAAGAGGTCTCATACAAACATTATACGTGGTATTTGGTTGTTGTGATGGTATTTTAGCTCTTCTCTGCTGTTGTTAATTAGGGAGAATATCAGCTATGGATTTTAATGAATTATTGAAAAATCTTCCAAAAACTAAAACCTTTAATAAACTTCTTTTATGTTTCCAAAGACAGGTAAGAAAACATTTCTTGTTAAATGTGCCAGATAGTCATAGCCATTGTATTACTGACAGTATTGTCAGTGCAGAGTGGTAGTCATGTCTGTGGTGTGATTCACCTGGCCTGTTTTATGAACCTATCCTGCAGAGATGAACTGACTTTATAAACATTTAGCTCCACTCTCTTGCTCTAAGGTCTCTAAGGTTAAGTGATGTGAATCCCACCATTTTCTGTTGCTTTTTGACTGCAACAGAGGAAGACTACAGCATGCTGGTGTGGCATTAGAAGTTGCCTTTTCTCATTATGTTGGATATTGTCTCCACTATCTGTGCCTACCAAAGAAAGTTTTTATTTTTTGAGTCCAGGCTAAGACAATAATGATTCAAAATCTTCAAGGCAGAGCTCCACAACTGTCTTTTATTTGTAGAATTGAAGAGTAATTCAAGTGGGAAAGGACCTCAGAAAAGCCCTAGTTCAGTCTTCTGCTCCAAGTAAGGTCAGACCAGTTTGCTTAGAGCTTTGCCCAGGCTGGTCTTGAAAACCTCTAAGAACAGAGATTTCAAATCTTCCCTATCTCCATGTTTCAATTCTTAATTATCCCCATAGTGAATAAATTTTCTTTATGTCCAGTTCCCTTATATCTTTCTATCCTGTTTTAATGTTTGACCATTGTCTCTCATCCACCTGCTATACATTCCATGAAGATCCTGGCTCCATCTTCTCAATGAGATCCTCTTTCATACTGAAAGAAACTTATCAAGTCCCACTAAGACATCTCTTCTACAAACTGAGCAAGCCTAGCTCCCTTGACGTGTCCTCACAGGGCAGATGCTTCAACTCCCAACCATCCTGATGGCCCTCTGCTGAACTTGCTCAAGTGTATCAATATCTGGCTTTTTTTGGAGCTTCAAAATTGTACACAGTATTTAAAAAATGTTCTTCAAGTTGGAAACTGATCTCTGTTTTTACCTACATACAACTGTGAAGAACTGAGATTCCTCCCCCAACTCATTCACGTTTGGAGTCTGAGCCTAACTTTGGGCTGTAGACAAAGACAAGCACTGTGTTGTTTTGTTTCCCATGTGGAAGTGGGAAATAGTCAGGGTTGAGAAATTGGAATAATGAGCTAGCCTTTATAATAACATTGGGACAAAGGGTAAGAAAAGCTGATATAATTCACCATGTTTATAAATAAGCAGGAATCACCCTTCTCATGCATGGAGGACAGACAAAGAAACAGCATATTTGAAGGCAGGTGACCTAGCTCCTGACCTTGCTCAAAATGTTACCTCAGAGAAAGTTCTAGGAAACCATGTTGAAAATTGCAGATAAAACACTTCACTACCATGTAACTGATGTCATCTCTGAAGTGGAAATTGGCCACGGAGCAGAATTGCACACGACTTCCACCTTTTACTCTCAGACAGAAATGTACCCTATTTGAACCTGGAAAAAATTTTACATCTTCCATAACTGACTGGGGAAGTCATATCATTTAACTTTAGGTGAAAGCCTTGTAAACTTCTGCATGTCTAAATCCCCTGACTGTTAATGGGGTGATAAAGACCTTTCTTAGCTAGTTCACCTCATCCTAAAATGGGTAATTAGACATCACACTTTTAAATCCAGTCTATAAAAGCTTATACTTTTATTGTAAGGAGAGCAGCTAGGGACTGGTCCAGCTGTATATCTTTATACTCTAGCACCTAAATTACTTTTAGAGAATTCTAACAGTTACATTACTTAGTGTTAACTCATCTGCCCCACAAAATCAAGAGCTAGGGGATATGGAACAGGGAAACTGTGGAAACACAGTGGGCTTGAGAATTCAAGAGGAACAGAAAAGGAGATGTAAGAACCAGGAGAAAATGTTTGATGATGAGTAGAATGAATAGAAAAGGTATATGAGAAATAGGCACAAGTTGCACTTGACTGTACCACTGTCCTCTATTATTTCTAAGTTGTGGGAAGTTTGGGGGTTTTTTATCTTTTTGCTGTTAATCTGTTTTCTTAGATATTTTCCTTCCGTTCCATCAGTAGTTGAATGCAACTTTCCTTTTTCCTCCTACTCCCTTCCACACACTCACTCTTCCCTCCTCCCACATCCAGGATGCTTGACCTTTCACTGATATCAACCATAAATTAGCTGACCCTGAGCAGATCTTTAATCATGAGAGCAGGCTGTAAGGAAACAGATTGCTGGGCAGAATCATGCAAGTTTAAATGTACCTTTTTTTAGTTCACCCAAAAATGCTGAAAATGCAGCCTTATTTGAGGTAAAGGTCGCAATAATGTGAGAAAGAGACTGAATAATTATTTCCAGTTGGAGGAAGGACCATCCCACAGTCTTTGTAGGCAGCTTGTCCTCAGCCTCCAGCATCAGAAGAAGATGTCCTGATAAACTATTTGACTTCAGTAGATTAGTCACTTAGATGATAATTTTCAGGATTTGGTCTATTGAAGGTTTGGTAGCACAGCAGTTTTCCTAAGAGATGAGCAAAAGAATATAGGTCAGATACTCATCTATGATGAGTTAGAACGAGGTCCATTCAGTGTTGTGCTCACAGGTGTCTATCAGCACCCACATGACTGTGCCATTTTCAGCAGATTAAATTCTATCTAAGTGAATTATGGGCCTTCATCATTGCCATCGTTACACAGTAGCCTGAAAGATGGGGAAACACTTTCTCTTACTTGCAAGGAAACACCAGAAGTAGGTTCTGATGATTCATCTAAGGCCTTTGAAGGAGATTTTAAGATTTAAGATTTTAGCAAAGCCTTCCCAGTCTACTCCAGTGTGGTACCCATCACAGAACATACTATATATACTGGCTAACAGTTCAACAGAAGTCAACTTGCAAAGTTATGGTGGCAAACCATACTGTTTTCTTCCAGTACACTCTGATAGACAAGAATACAGTCTGGATTATTCTGTAATTAACATGAAACTCAGCCCAGACTCATTGTCCATGCAACACTTTTCTAGTTCCAGCTACCCACATTCTTTCTTTTGGGAGCTGGATTGTGTATGCTGGAGATCTACCAGTGAGGACATTAAATGAATGAGGGTTGTGCTGGAAATAAGGCCAGGTTCCTTTCCCAGACTGCTATCTGTTATGAAATCCTACAGAGATTATTCAGATCTTCTTGGTACAGAAAGTGTTTCATCTTGGGCATCCCTTGCAGGGAAGCTGGTCACTTATCTCTTCAGGTATCTCTGCTCATTCATAACACTTGCAAAGTAATCTGACAAGGGCTGGGTTTCATGTTCAGGGAGAAGAAGTGGGTGAGGGATAAAAAGTAGGTTGCTTTGCTTAAACTAGAGAGAGCTGAGGAAATGCATGGTCCTTATTCCCATGGAGATCATGTCTGGGATAGAAGAGGTAGAGATTTCATTAATATTGGTGTGCAGATGCAATCTCATATGGTTCAGTTAAACACAACTTTTATGGAATGACCTTCTGCAGAGAAAAAACTCACCTTACAGTTCATTCCCTCTTGTTAACACCTCCTGCCCATGATGATAAAAGGTATTAGAAAATAGAAGACACTACAAGGCAAAGGCTGATACTTTTTTCCTCCTGCTCTTTCCAAAGATGCCTCTCAGTGGTCAACTCTAGTGAGAACTTGTAAGTCCAAAAGTGAATACACCTCTTATTTCTGTTTATGGTCATACCAATGCAAGTCTACAGTGACTCTGTTCAAGTCTCAGTGCACAAACGGGGCCTATAAATTAGACCCATTATCTTTAATACCAATAAATCAGGTATTAAAGAAAAATAATTAGTAACCAGAGTTACATGATATTTAACATGCAGCCTTTTGCACCAAGAGAATGAACTACTGCCATCTAAAGCAAAGGGCAAGACTTTATAATTGCAACCTCTGCTCCAGCTACATGTGCTCTGTTGATTATGCATTGTGAATATGAATATTAGAATATGGACATATTTTCAAGCCACCAAAGCAACCCCTACACTCTGCCTGGCAGACCTGGGTTCAGAAGACTTGCTGAATAGGTCCCACTGATGGCAGTCACTGTGGTTATATATAACGTTTATACATGTCAAAGAAAGAAAAAATAAGATGCAGACTAAAATCTCTCACATGCCTTAAATTACATGGACATAGACTACGGAGGTGCTCTTTATTCAACATGCTCCTGAGTGATGGTTTGAATTCAAACGATGGAGTCTGATCTTACCTTTGATGTTTCAAAAGCTTTAAGATAAAATATGCAATCAGAAAAAAAAAAATCTAATTAAAAGAAAAAAGTATGAGATCTGAAAAAAGTTGCAAGAGTCAGAAGAGAAGGGGAGGGAGTTGCTAAGATCTTGCTTTTTACTCTAGAATAAGTTCCCCTTTAAAGTAAAAACAAATCAATTGAAAGACTTTATTTTTTAAATTCTCTTTTCATTTTTTGGTGGGTTCTTTTTTTGTGTGTTTTCTTTTTGGGGTTTTTTTGTTGGTTTTTGGTTTTTGGATTTTCTGTTTGTTTGGTTGGTTTTTAATGATAGTGAAGCAAAATTTGCACAACTACATAGAAAAATAGAAAAATTCCAATTTAGAATTCCATCATGAAACGACACCGTTCTAATTTCTCCAGGCCACGGTTTGTTAATATTCCACAAAGTCCCAGGATGCAACTATAAGACAGCATTCAAATCTATGAACATGAGGCAATCATGCTCAGCAGAGTATAACAATAATTATAATAGAGATTAAATAAAAATAATTAGAAAAAGTTCATCTAGTTTTGATGTATTAATTATTCTGACCCTGTTCTATTCAGAGTCTAATTATCTGGTTCAGTGAAAATGCCAAGATTTCTACGACTCATAAAAATTACATTCCAGTAATTATGTCAGCAAACTAAACAGTATTCATTTACCATGCCTTTTTATGCACACATTTGAATATGCTTTTTTAACTGTTTTTGCTCTTTGTTCCTATTCATGGGAAATAATACCTGTAGAGAAATTTGAAAGTCAGTAGCACTCTAAACGTAATGTGCAATTCTTGCTGATATTTTTCTTTTGTGAGGCTTCTGTAAGTCTCATATAACCTTTGTTTAAAAAACATGAATTAAAGTTCACTCTTCAGTTGTTTCAAAGCAGCATTTTTTAAGTCTGTGCTGTTAATAAATAAATAAATAAATAAATTGAAGTGGCAAGACATAGCAGAATGTCTTTCAGCTAAGTTGGTCATAAAGGAGACTACCAACCAGCTCAGCCCCACAGTGACCATGGTGCACTGTGCTTTCAGAGGGACAGATTCTCATCCCAGTGGGTCACCTTTTTTTGCCTTATGTAAAGGTAAATAAAATGTGTATAGTTAGACATTGCCAGATGATAATAATCACTGAATCTCAATGGAATTTTAAAAAACTACGCCAGGTGAGGATCTGGCCCTTATCTTGAGGAAACTGAAGGTGAGACTAAGGCTGCCTTTTCACACAGAAACACACTTCATCTCACCATACATCTGTCAGGATCTACTTGGTGCCATCTGATTTTGAACTACCAAATTTTATCTCACACTGCAGCCTTGTCTCAGTACTTCTTAAACTGGTGACCTCTATCTGGACAAAATGATGGAGTAAATCAGTGTGTCACTTACCAAAAAGCCATAAAAATCTCTTGTAGGTTAAGAAATGGGGGCAAATGGATCACACTATTTTACTGTAGAAAGCACGGGTGTTTTGTGGTGGGAAATAAAACAGAGAGTAAAGCTTTCAACAATAAGGAAAAGCTTTGTCGTATGATATTTATTTGTAACTGAAGAAAGAGCCTGGTGGCCAGCAGACCTGGCTGAATACTACACAAAGAAGACAAAATTTCCCAGATCAATGCATTGCAAATATTCAACTGATTTAAAAATTGGTTTCTCAGATCATATTCTGTGGTCAAGATCCTTCAGCTTCCGATTATTATTGTTCCACCTGCACAGAATATGTTTTTCTAATAAATATATTTTAGCTTTTGTTTTGTTTGGGTTTGGGTGTTTTTTTCAGGAAGAATAATGACATTAAACTGGTGTACTTAAACTATGTTCTAGAGTTTACCCAAAGCAATATGCTATATATTTGGTGGATTAATTTCTCCATCTGCTGTTGCTAGCAGCAGCTGACTTCTTGTATAGGTCATCAAACAGGTCAGGAACCCAAGAGGATGACAGGTCCAGAGACTTGTATCCACTTTGTTTCTGTGCAGTTACATGACTACAAACCTTAGACCTTTTTAAAAGACTAAGGATTTAAAGTGGAAATTCACATGTGTTTCTTTGATACTCATGCTGAAGCAAAGTTGTATTTAAACTGTGAGAAAATTTTTAAATTTCAACTGACTGCTGAAGTTTTTCTTTGGCAAGTGGAAATGCATAAAATATCCTAAAATGTCCCATTCCAGTTTACCAGCTACTCCCTAAGCAAGAGTATCTTAGGAAATTTTGGGAGTTTGGGAGTTTTTTAAGGCTTTTCTCAGAGTCTAAATCACATCTCTAGTTTATAGTTTTCGGTTTTCAGTCTAAGAGTTTCCAGCTGATACAAGTCAGTCCCAAATCTTTTTTTGTCAAGTAACTACCACTGATATGTTTTGCTCAGCAACCAATGATACTGGTTTTATGATTTTTTTTCTCCTTGCTTTCTGCTTTATTGCAGGTTGAAAGACCTTGCAATGTTGGCCAAACCTAATGAGTCATGATAGAACATTAAATATTACAAGGAAAAGATCTTAAATATACAGCTCCAATTCTGTTTCTGCAATTGCCACTTGTCTGGTAAATTTAAGTATTTTTTGTAAAGTTACAATTTGAGGTTGCTGTGTTCACAAACTATATATTGCTTTGCCATAACTATGTGAACTTTCCCCGCTGTTGCTCTGAGAGGTAGAAGCTCCATTGCAAATTAGCCTTTCCACAAAACCAAACAAAACTTAAAAAAAATACTAAAATTTTGAAAAGTCTGTCTCCTAAGATTTGTAGTTTTACTATGGTTATATGATAAGCTTTCAGGTAGGAGCAGTACATAGCTGTGTTGGGAATATTTAACAGACAAAAAATTATGTCCTGGAAGACTGAAATGATTCTGTTGTCACATCTCATAGAAGACAATGTCTCATATGAAAAGATTGTCTGCCTTGATCAATAACATAAATTCTTAATAACTATAGCATTAGAGTAAATGAAAGTACCCTTAACCTATAACTGACTTCTAAATTCTAAATTACAAAGTATCACAGCTGATTTGGGAAATAAAGATGTCAAGGGTCTCAACAGATGAAATATCATTTTCATGCTCTCAGTACAAGAGATGGGTTGATATTCAGCTTCAGCCTCTGGTATTACAAGCACAATTAGCTGCAAGTTGCTTGCTACTCCTAGATATTCCCCAAATGTTTTGGTATTATTCTGTCTAGAAATACGGGAAAACTAAAAAAGTACTATATATTTGTTATGCTTTGATATTTTTCATATAGTTGTGGGACAAGAAGGGAAACACCTACAGACATTTATAATCACCTCTTACAGGAGACAAAAGGCAAGAAGAGAGAAGAGAAAGCAGTAATATTCACATTACTGTTATCTACTCTACAAACAAATTTTGCTAAGGCTAATGTACTAAAAAATCGATGAACAGCTCCCCACACTTCAGCAGAATAACTGTAGGGGTTTAAAACAAAAACAAAAAAAAAATAAATAAAAGCAAGCAAAAAACACTCACTCAAAAATGCTACACAAAGCCTCATTTTATGGAGATCTATAATATGCCTATTGTGAAAGGAATAAAAGAGTGATTCCTTATTATTCCAAAGAAAAGTTGAGTTATTTGCCTTTTAATGGAAATTTTTGTCCCAAATATGAGCAGAATAGCTAACCAAGGTTTCTCTCTCTCTCTTTCCCTGCCCCCACACACCCTCCTCTGTCCTTTAGCTGGAAAGGCTCAGACCATCTAGCAGTACCTATGTCAGACCACAGCATTTTGATTTAGTGTTGAGACGTCAACTTAAATTATTTCTATGGATAGTTCCCTTATGAGAGGAAGATTATCTCCATCAAAAAAATGTATCAGATGAGTGGGCTGCAGCTATCAATTACCCTCTGAGTACAAGCTTTGGCTAAATTTTGTTTGCTGCTTATTCCCTCGTGGGCCAGAGGTTAACCTGTTAAGTTGAGAACTGATCCCAAAGTAGACATTAATGTCTTAATGCATTTAGTGGCTGTGGATCTTTTTGGTGGCAGGCCCCTGGGATTGAATTGTTTCTCATACTTGACTAGGTCACCAATTGCAGAGGGCACCTGGAATGCTTGAATAAATATGGCTCAGTTTACCCTCTTCCTCCCGTTATTATTTCAAAGCTGCGTGTCTTTCTACTGTTTGAGAGGTTCATATATTATGAAATACTTTCAAGAAACCAATAAGAGTAATAAAATTGGTCTTTGAAGCTGCATGGCCCACCATTCCTTGTGTTGTTTCAGGAATGGTTATTGTAGCTTTACAGGATTGTAATTTTTACAAAAGGAAATTATTTATGTTTCACTTTTCCTTGCATCACACTTCAGTACTGGAAATGAGCTAAAATGCAAAGGCTCTTCAGCACAGGTCAAACTGAGATCAGGCTCTGATTTCACCAGAGAAGACTCAGTATTTTTTTTTCCTGTTATCTCTGTTTAGGTGTTCTACTAGGTAAGGGTAAATTCAAGGACTAAATCATAGCACAAAACAGGTGCTTAACATGCTTTAAAGGGCTTATAGGCCTTTTCTAGCCACTGATATTAGTCTCAGAATCATGAGTTCTCAAAGTTAACATTTTCACTGTATAATCCTGTGTGAATTTGTTGTTGTGCAGTGTCTAATTTTTATCCCTGCACAATCATAATCTTGGGTAGAAAGACCCACAAATGTTTTGTGAGTACTGGGGTTTGTATCTGCTGGTGTGATTTGCCTCTGGTGGGGTGCTGTGTACAGAACTGATTGTCTTTCACACTCACTAACACTTTTGCAAACTTGACTCCAGTTGCTTCCAGCTGAAATTGAGTGTTTCCTGGGGTTATTATGGCAAAGAAGAGAGAAACAATTTTGCAAACCCTGTGCCTGAGTTTCTAAGCCTGCTGGAAATTTATTTTAAAAAAAAAGAAAAAAGAAAAAAGAAAACAAAACAAAAACCTCACACAAGGATTTAACCACAAATTTCACAACCAGGACTACGTTTACAGGTATTTTATATCAATTACAGTGGCTGCTGATGAAAGAAAATTACAGTAAAAATAATCAGACTTGAAGGAAAACAGCAGTCGTGTGGAATAAATAACTGGGAGACAGCATTTGTAAAAGCCCTGTAATGAGGGGCTTCTCTCCCAAAGCACCGTGTTATCTTCATGCAAAGTCCCAAGCTTCTGAGTTAAAAGGACTCAGCTGCTCATGGGTGATATCAACCTTTAGCTGGATCAATCCCAAAATGAGCCACCCAAGGATCAGACCACACTGTTTGCAGCCAGGACTGTGCATGCATAGGCAATTACTCCAAGAGAAAGTGATGAGAGAAAATGTAATGTAAACTCTGCACTCAGCCAATAAATCTTACAGTAGCCTAATTTTTCTAGGACTGATGCCTCAAGCAATACCTGTGTGGGCCGGAAAGGAAGGAAGAAAAAAAAATGGTCTTGAAGTTTCTGAAATTCCCTTATCCTGTTTATCAGAACACTGCTGCTTCTCTTAAATTGTGACCTTTCCCTTGGGGATTTTGCTCTCCAAATGAGTCTTCAAAGCCTTTGGGTTACTGCAGGAGACATCACTGTCCAAGACTGGACCGGAAACGCGTATCGTGCTCAACTGCAACTAATTTCATGCTGTCAAAAAGGAGTCTAACCTCTGAGTCAGCAGCTGCTGCCTCTTTTCAAGCAACTTGTGTAAATCTGACCAATGTCAGCTGATGGAGGGCGAGAAGTAAAATTTTTCTTTTTGGGTCATATTATTTTGTTTCTGGTCAAGTATTGCATATTCAACTGTTCAAACAGGTAGCCTGCTCAGCCACAATCTGCTTATGAACATCATGAACTCAGAAAATAAAAATGTAGTTGGAGTCTTCAAGCTTCTGATCCCTTTTCCTGTATGGGGGAGGAATATATGAGATGATTTCACCTTCCTTAGTCAATGAAGAACCCATTGTTTTTCAATAGTGCATATCAGAGGGAGTAAAAAATGTCAAGGTAAAGAACTCATAAAAATTCTGAAGGACTGAGGTTGTTTCTGCTTTGCAGAGAAAAAATTGAACAGGTATTTACTTTGTCCAAATTTCCCCATAGACACATTCCCCTCTCCCAGACCCATTTTTCTGATTTTTTTTTCTTTAAACAAAATGTGAAGTCTTCACTTATTGATTAGCAGGCCTCTGGTTTCGGTCAGTAAAAGAAAAATTTCAATAGCTGTTTTGAGAAAACTTTTGCTGAAAGTTTTCTCTAAACGGATTTGAAACCTCATTTTGTTTTTGCTAATTTGTTTCCTAGAAGGAATTTTAATTTTTTTTTTCAATTAAAATAAATTTTCAGTGGGAAAAAAAAAATACAAACAGGAAACGAATTCCTCAAACTCATGTTCAACTGTGATTTCCTCCAGGAAGGCAAGAAATCTTTTGCACCTCTGATTAGAACGTAAGTATATTATTTTTAAAAATAGACAATGTATTTAATTTTCATTTAATATTTACACTATATTAATACTTACTGAAATACAAACTGGAATTAGTAGAACTCCCTTTCTTGTGTTAAAGCAAACTTTGCTGTGCTGTTCTCTCACTACAGCTCAAAATCACACATGGGGACAGTCAAATCATAGGTCAGGCAAGGCGTCTGAACTTATTGTGCTATGATAACCACCTGTGAATCTGAGCCCAAACTTGCATAAATTAAATCTATTATGTTCATTTGTTTAATGAATGGAACTGTGCCTATATTGACAGTTAATGTGGTTTAGAACCAGCTAACCTGAGAACACTTAAGCCTGTTTTGCTATTAGTTTAAGTCAGAAAAAGTGTGATTTTAATCAAATCAGGTAATTGAAGGGGTGAATAAGAAATAAAACAAATCCAAAGTTTTAATCAGCTCTAATTTTCATCCAGAAAGGTGGAAATTTTTTTAGTTTTCATTAGGGTTGTTGTGACTTTATTGTAAATTACTCAATTATTACTCAACTCATTAATTACCTCAGCTATTTAGTGATTATTTACACTATTTTTTTTTCATATAATAAGTATAAGGTAAATTAATTGTCAGATCTTAAATTCACATTCTCAGATCCTGAGCTGAATTTTAAACCAAGTCATTAGCAGTAGCCCTGTAAAAACTCTTAAGCTTTTTCACAAAAAACAAACTGTAAAAGTAAAGCAAGTTATTTTTGTTAGTGGTTGTGCTGACACAAGCTGGTCATACCTTTCTTGTTCACATTTGTGTTTCTTGTCCACATTTGTAGTTCTTGTCCGTACTTAGCATCACTTTTTTTCTGTCACATAACTGTGGTGCTACATGGTGAATAAATGTTTATCCATTTGGACTAACATAAGTATTTATTTATTTTTAATAATTTGTGGTGACATTTATACTTTTTATTTTTCAGTAGAATCAGTTGCCTGATCTGGTTTTACTTACAGTCCCATCTCAGAGCAAATTGTGTGAAGACAAGAAAAAGGAGCTAGGAGGAACCTGATGAGGGAAAGCTTCTCTCAAGTCTCTCAGCTTCCAGCAGGAAGGCAAGTTTAACTATGCCCAGGAGTTTTATGCAAGAAAGACAACTTTGAAAATGTCATGGTACATTTAGGTACCTAAATCCTTTTAATAATCCATCCCTAAGCGATTTAGCTGAGGTCATGAAGACATTTTACAACAAATCAGGGAATGAAGCCCAGATGTGCTGTGGCCAATATGTGCATCCTAACTCTTGTTCTAGGCTTCTCCTTCTCCCCTGAATTCCACAGGGATATGTCTGCTGTATCAATGTAACATTTACCTAACATCTTTAAGGTGGGCAAAACTTGCAGCCTCCATCTTTGGTGGTTTAGAGCATCAAGGACCATCATAAAATTACCACGGGGGACAGAATTTGAAACAACAACAACAGCCAGCACGCAGAGGGTTTTTTTCTCTATTTCACTCCCAAGGCGAGGAATTTTTACAATACCCTCTGGAGTTCCCCTGGCCTCAGCATCAAACATAGAGTGCAGCAGCCAAGAACAGGCCCACACCCTGCATAACTTGCCAGCAATAATTAATTAACTAAGGAGCAAACAGCAGCAAATATTCCCTGCATAGGATCACACGGTTTCATTTGGTTACATTCCAGTGATCGGAGTGTCACAAATGTGTGGGTGTTTTTCTGTTGTTCTTGTTGTTGTTTTTCTTTAAATGAAAATGTAGAGCTGGATTTAATAACCTAAATCTCAAACCTGGGCCCCAGGAATGAATGTAGAAATCCAGCAATTCAGTCTCTCTTACACTTTGCTATACTTGAAGTTTCTGTAACCCATCATCATGCCTTCAAAATGATTGCTGCTCCTCTGTGGACAGGGCAGCTGCTCCTTCACGACAAGGGTCTGCTCATACAGTGAACTCTTCTGGAAACACTGCTCCTCAACAGGTATTTTGGCACAGGTCTGTCAAGACACTTATAAGAGACTTCAGCATCTTATTGCCAGCTTGTCTGACACTGCTGCTACCATGTAATAGTGATCTCCAAAAGCCACAGATGCTCAGAAGTACCACATTCTTGTCAAGACTTTGGACCTTGGTTTGCATGTCATTCCTAACTCATAAGGGTGAATACAAGTTCTGTGTATGCTAGAGAAGAGTAGTTTCAGGTTGAACATTAGGAAAAAATCCTTTAATATGGGGGTGGTGGATCACTGGAACAGGCTGCCTAGAGATGTTTTGGATGCCCCAACCCTGGAGATATTCAAGGTCAGGTTTGATGGGGCTCTGCGCAATCTGGTCTAGTTGGAGATGTCCCTACTTATTGTAGGGGGGTTGGACTAGGTGACCTCTAGAGGTCCCTTACAACCCAATACATTCTGTGATTCTATGTTTTTCTACAGATTTTGCTCACAGGGGTCCATTTGGCAGGTGTTTTCAAAACATGTGTGAACAAAGCATATCTGCCAGATTAGGAATAGATCCTGCACTCCCATTTTCTATAAGGACTTCCCAGCTAGAGCATACTCCACTGACAATGACCTATATTAGTTCCTATCCCCACTCCACACCTCTCATTTAAGAAGTAGACATCCTAAGCAGGAGGTTATGGGAGCAGCGCTCCTCCTCTCAGGAGGGCTCACATCTCTTGCAAGATGCAGAGAGTCTCCACACCTTGCATTGTTGTCCTTGGAGCTGTGGTGTGGTGAATTGATTAAGACTGATTGATAAATTAGTCGAGGTGTTCTAGGGGTATGGATTATATCAGATCTTCTGGCTGAACTCAATCCATTTTTCATATTCCTAAGCCCAAAATAAAAGTACAGTAGGGAAGCTACAGTTATTGTGTGTATATGAGCTACTCCTGGAGTTCCCCCTCTCCTTGTCTCTCCAAGGTTTGTGCTACTCTGTGGGTCTTGGCTATAAGGAGACCTTGATATAACACTGTGCTGCTTCATAACCTAGTTAAGGCACTCACCTGGCATGAGGGGAGGAGGAGGTGAGTTCTAGCCTGGAGGCCACTAAATATTTCAGTACCTGCTATTAAGTATTCAATGAGGTGGGAACCTGAGTCTCTCCTGTCATTAAACTGTAGATCTGTGTTTAACTGTGCTTTTCCTTTAACTGAACTGATGAAAATTCACTCAGAGTGAAATAGCCTTGACCAGAAAGATTGTGAGAACTTCCCTCTGCACTTCACAACCCAGGATACTTATAATCATATAAACATAAAATCATTAAGGTTGAAAGGGACCCGAAAGATCACCAAGTTCCAACCCCCCTGCCATGAGCAGGGAACCCCACCACTGGAGCAGGTTGCACAAAACCTTGTCCAACCTGGTCTTAAAAACATCCAGGGATGGGGTATCAACAACCTCCCTGGGCAACCTATTCCAGTTCCTCATCACCCTTATACTGAAGAATTTCTTCCTAATATCTAATCTAAATCTCCCCTCTCTCAGTTTAAAACAATTACCCCTTGTTCTATCACTATTTCTCTGTTGAAAACCCCTCCACAGCTTTCCTGTAGCCCCTTTCAAGTACTGGAAGGTGCTATAAGGTCTCCCCAGAGCCTTCTCTTCTTTAGGCTGAACAGCCCCAACTCTCTCAGCCTGTCTTCATAGCAGAGGTGCTCCAGGCCTTTGATCATCTTGATGGCCCTTCTCTGGACCCTCTCCAACAAGTCTATATCTCTCTCGTGCTGAGGGCACCAGAACTGAACGCAGTATTCCAGGTGGGGTCTGACCAGAGCAGAGTAGAGGAGCAGACTTAGAACACGATGCTGAATATGGATTAAAACAGTTAAAACAGTTCCAAAGGGAGAAGAGTTTCAGTTAAGTTTCTCACTTTTTGAAAAGATTTTGAAGTTTTTTTGAAAAGAAGGGATTGAAGCATTTATTTCACCTAGCTTTGAAAGGAAAACATCTGGGTATTTAATTCAGAAATGTTCTGGGATATGCAGCTTCAGTGCCGGAAGGCTTGCAAGCCCCAGGAATGAGTAGGAAATAAACAAACTTTCTTCTCAGCCATTTCATTCTGGCAGAATTAGACAGGTTTTGCTTAATATGATCACTTTTGTGGTCTCTATTGATAGGCAATTAGAACTCCAGCTCCAGCAATGAAAATTGGTCACCACACTGCTCAATATTGTGATGCCCAAATTCCCCTAATGGATTGACCTTCAAGAGTTAAAAGGACCATAACGAAGCACAGACTCACATATTTTTGCTTTTGTGCTCTGCAGAACATTGGATGTAGCTATCATAAAGGCAGCAGAAAGAAACTGTGGTCACTTCCTTGCTGAGTCACACCAAAGGCTTAATGCAGGGGAGAACCTGGGGATGGAGCAGTGTGGCCCTCTCACATCTTATTCTCGATCCTCCACAGAACCTAGCCTCTTTATGTGTACAGCAGCTTCTTTAGGCATGTTTCTAAAATCACCTCCTTTTTCAGTAGTCATTTTACATGTCTAAGACATTTAGAGGTTACATGATTTCTTCAGTGTGGCTGCAGGCTCTCTTAGCACCCATTGGGATGTTCTCTATTGCCTGGGCCTGCCCTTGTATAATTGTACCCATCTAGGCAAAGCAGTTATAAAACCATCAACAGTTCTAGAAAGCTCAGATTTGCTACATAATTCATCTCCCAAATTTGGCCTTTCCTTTACTGGATTACTCCATCTGTTAATAAACATGAACCAGCTATCCACTTCTCTTAAAACACTCATTGGGCCAAGTCATATTTAAACATATGTTATAATATATAGCTTGTCTCATCTTGACCAGATTTTTAAATGCAAAAGAGCTAAGCAAATGAGCATGACTTTAGATACATGTTGATAGGCTGAAGAAAGACTTAGTCACAGAATGAAAGTGGCCAGAATTTACTCAATGAGACATTCTTGGGAAACCTCTCCCAGCTGTAGGTGTAGCATTTGAATGCCTAACTCTTGTGGTTGCACTTTATTAAATTTTGTTTCCTATCTGTGCAGTATAAGTGAGCTTTACCTATGGAGAAGAGGGTGAAATATTCTTTCACTCTTGGCAGAAATTAGACAGGGGAGCACTTCTTGCTCTGTTTTCATCCCAGTTCCTTTCCTGTGTTTGCTACAGTTCCCCTTCATTGTTCTCAAGTTAAATTTCAAATGATGGCACGTCAGGAAGATTTCCCAGACCTGACTTATCAGGGGATGTATGTGTAAGGAATTTCAGACTAACCTAAGGACCAATTGTCCCTGAGCATGAAACAAAGAAAGGAGAGAAAAAACCTTATGAACTGGTCTTCGGTGCCATGCATTTCTTACAGGAGAAGTTTTGGCAGCCAAATGGCAAACTTGTTTCAATTAAAAGGTGAATGAAAACAGGAGAAAAAAAGAAAAGGGGGGAAAAGAAAAGGGGAAAAAAACCCAGGGAGGATAGAGTTTGCTGGAAAGGGAAGCAGCAGGCTATAGTCTTTATTTTTGCTTTTGCTGTGTTCTTTATTTACTTATTTATCATCAATTAATTAGCAGCACTGCAGAAACACTAGCTCCCAAACAGCTTGCCACTTGTGCTCAGAGTAAATACCCAGTACACACAATGTAATTAAAAATGTAAATAATACTATCGTCAAATAGTAGCTTATGTGTCAGTAGAAAGGACACCACAGGACTCGGGAGAAGGAATAACAACAGTGATCTGAAGGCTACAGATCTGCTCATTGTGTACGTTGACCAGAGGGTAACACATGGGTCTAATCTATTTACTCATCGTGGTAGTACCTCATTGTTGATCACCATCAATATGCAGACTGAGCACGAGCCAAAAAGAGAGCAGCCACTGTTGTCATGGTGATGATGTGAAAAGAGACAGCAAAGAAAGCTCATCCAGTTACCAGAACTGTGGCTGGGGGCTTGAAAACATAGGTTTGAGTCCCTGCCGTGTCACAGGGCTTTGAATAGGATGCCAGCAACTCACTCATTGGCTTGAATGCCATTCATGTATTTGAAAGAGGCATTTAAATATTTTGGAGAATCCTGCCTCCGTTCTCTATCTTTACTACCTCACCACTCACTGGTATCTTGACTACTTTAGTGTCTATGAACACGTATATTTTTTCTATCTCAACTACATGTAAGATCTCCTTCCCAGGTTAAGTTTTAAGTTTCTAATCAATACGATCTCTCCCTGGAATAGGATGGCTAATATCTGCTGTCTTCTCTTAGTAACTCTTGGTAATTTGCTGGAACACAACTATTCTCATTGCAAGCCTTAAACTTCTGTCTCAAAAATATTTTGAGAGACATACTTCGACAGACACAGAGACACAAAACCTGACTGGAGTTTTCTCACCTTCATCCTTCCCTAGAAAAACAGGTTAAAAAAGGGAGGAAGCGGGTGTCTCAAATGACAGACCTTATGAGTGAGAATCTGCTGAAATCTCGTTTGGACTAAGAAAAGCTAATGCTGCTGGGGCCTTGATTTTTATACTATTTGAGATTAATAGTAACACTGAGGGTATAAGGTACAGTGTGTGCCTCTGTCATAAGCAGAATAAAAACCTGTTGTGATTCCAGTGTCATGACACACCCCTTGCCCTAGATGGATGACAGCACCATGAATCTTTTTTTGCTCTGTCTTGCACCAGCACTGCTGCAGAGGTTGGCCTTCTTCCACCTTGACCCCAACCTCTTGGATAGTGAAGGACAGAAAAATCTCAACACTTTACTCCTTACAGGAGCTAGGATTTGAGTAGGTCCCTTACCAACACTTCACGGTGGTTCTCCAGGAGCCTATAGGGTTGTTCAGCTCCAAAATATTATTAGTCCAGTTTGTCCATGTGAGGAGTCAAGAACTCCTGGATCAGGAACTGGAGATAAACGCTCACCTGAGGGGCCATCTCTGCAAGAAGGTGTGATGGTCCTCCCACAATATTGCAAATAAGGCAGCAGTTCTAGCTAAACACATTTCATCTACAAGACCCTGCTTCACCTTTGGCTCAGATACATTGAAATAAATTACTTAAATTTACACCTTCTTTCAAGAAAAAATATAACTGCTTCCACAAGAAGGAAACCAGGCCCAAGTGTGTGACCACAGGAGCCAAATTTTGTGTGGAAGGATCCACAGGCTGGGAAAATACCGAAGAACAGTTTTGTGGTTGCATTTCCATGGTACTGTGGAGCTCATAGTTAGTCCTTGAGCTAATACTTATTGTGTTGGCACTGATTTGGATTAGGTAGCCTAAGCTGAGCACTGCTCTGAGATAGCTCCCATAGCTGGGTCTTGTCTGGACCCTGCCTTCAGCCAACTGTTTTGGAGAGGATGCTCTCACTGTACACCCCCTCCTTGCCATGAAGACCAAACAGCCCTGCAGGACACCTCTGCTTCATATCCCTAGCACTAAGGTAAAGAATGTAGAGATTATAAACCTTCAAGGGAACATCTCCTTGTAGACCTTGTCCCAGCAGAGAAACATTTCATTCCTCCTCCTCAAAGAGAAACATTTGGTTCTTTTCCTGAACTCAGTTTGATTTTTTCTGCCCTACAGAGTTGGGAAGACTCATGGCTGCAGATCTACCACAGAGCTGGCTTCCTTGAAGCAAGACGTGCAGGAAAACCAATAAAATGGATGGTGTGCATTTCCCCAGCAGCAACCATATATTTAGTCCTTTGAAACAAAAATGACTATTTAAATCAAAGCAGAGCATTATTATCTGTCTATTAATTAATTTGTTGAACATGATTCCCATATAATCATTAAAAATATTAAAATGGACAATTATTTTCTGTGCAGTAGGTTATTTCTAGTAACTGACATCAGCTGATGTGAACACCAGTGGTAAAAGGTTTATATTGGCTCTCCCTTTTATTTTAGATCCCATCACAAATTAAAGCTGCTCCTCCACACTTAAGATAAGCCTAATTTTTACTTAGAATTAAAATAATAATAATAATAATAATAATAATAATAATAATAATAATAATAATAATAATAATAATCCCCTTTAGTCAGACTCTGAAAAGCTATCCTCCCTTGTCACTGAAAAGCTTATTCTGTCCCAGGTGCTCAGTCCCTAAAGATGAGGAAAGGCTGAGACACCTGGGGCTTTACTGGGAGGGGATCTTATTAATGTCTATAAATATCTGAAGGGTGGGTGTCATGAAGGAGGGGCCAATCTCCTTTTAGTGTTGCCCTGTGATAGGACAAGGGGCAATGGATGCAAACTAAAGCACAGGAAGCTCCACTTCAACTTGAGGAAAAACTTCTTTACTGTAAGGGTGATGGAGCACTGGAACAGGCTGCCCAGAAAGGTTGTGGAGTCTCCTTCTCTGGAGACATTCAAGACCTGTCTGGATGCATTTCTGTGTGACCTGCCCTAGGTTCTGTGGTGGCCCTGCTCTGGCAGGGGGTTTGCACTCCATGATCTCCAGAGGTCCCTTCCAACCCCTAACATTATGTGATTCTGTGATTCCATGAGGAGTCATGGAGCTGTCAGCACAGGAAGCTAGAAACTTGTTTGAGAGGGTCCAGAGAAAGGCCACCAAGATGATCAAAGGGCTGGAGCACCTCTGCTATGAAGACAGGCTGAGAGAGTTGGGGCTGTTCAGCCTAAAGAAGAGAAGGCTCTGGGGAGACCTTAGAGCACCTTTCAGTACCTGAAGGGACCACAAGAAAGTTGGAGAGGGACTTCTCAACAGAGATTATAGTAATAGGACCAGGAGTAATGGTTTTAAACTGAAAGAGGGTAGGTTTAAGTTAGACATAAGGAAAAAATTCACCATGAGGGTAGTAAGGTACTGGAATAGGTTGCCCAGGGAGGTTGTTGATGCCCCATCCCTGGAGGTATTTAAGGCTGGGTTGAATGGGGCTTTGTGCAGCCTGGTCTGGTGTGAGGTGTTCCTGGTCATGGCAGGGAGGTTGGAACCTGATGATCTTTAAGTTCCCTTCCAACCTTAACTATTCTGTGATTCTGTGATTCTATGAGTAATTGTCATTACTTTTAAACCACTGTCTCACATGAGTGAGACAGGATGTATGCATGTATGTGTGTATGTATACATATATAAAGCATTTAATGCAGTGCATTCAATCTCTTATTGGATCAAGTATTTGCAACCGTGATAGGAAATAGTAATAATAATAAGCAATCTATGATGTGCAGAACAAAAAGAAAGAGGGCTTTGAAGGAAGGCCTGCAAGATTAACAAAATCACTGTTTCTTGACTCCTTAATGCAATCTTAATTTAATATTCTGATCAGGAATTAAGACAGAGTTGTGCTAAAAGATTTGCTTGGTTTGTGAAGGGTTTTTGCATCATAATCATTACTCCTTGACAGTCATATTTTCTAAACTGAGGGCACGGAATATGTGTTCTGTTAAAATACGACACAGAAGGGTTTCTACTGCTTTAGCAGGTTTGTGTTAGCTGCATTAACAAGTCACAGAATCACAGAATCATAGAATGGTATCTTTAAAAAGCTTAGAATTTGTTTTATATGTTATTGGATTGATCAACAAATATTGACTGTGATTCATTTTAGATACTTCCCAAATTAAAAAAAATATAATGGTTCTCTTGGCTTATTCTACATATGAGCAGAAAAAATCAAATTATGATCTCTGCTCAGGGCTTTCTCATGATTTCTTGAAATTTTAATTAATAAATAATGTAAGCCTGAAATGACAGTGAGGTGTACTTGTTTGTAGACTGCTCCCTGAGATACGTCACGTGAATACTGATTTCTTTCTATTGAGAAGCAGCAGGAAGATTTTTATGGTTTTGTTGAAGAAAAAATGGCACATTTAGTCATTTAATGCATGTAAAGCCTTTCTTCTTCCCCTTTGACAATAGCATTCTTACTTTTCCCTTCAGTTTTTTTCTAGTGCTGTTTATATGCCATATTACACTCTCTAATTTCCTTTTATCTTTTCTTTATTTTGCAATGTCTCAGTACATGTCTCTTTAAGACAAGTTAATTTAGTCAATTACTCCAGTTTGGTTTCAGATAAAATCTTTAATTTATCCAGGCCCCTCTTTATTCTTTCTAAGATCGTCTTTCCATTAATTTCATGAAACATTCTAATTCTCCATTTTAGGAAAAAGCTAATTTCACTCACTTGCACAGACTTCCTCCATGTTTTCCCTCTATTGCATGTTTTACTTAAGCTAAAGCATGTTGGGATTGCTGATGCTCTTACACACTAAGAGCAGCTTCACTTTCCTGCACTGCCTGAAAAAGTCACAGATCTGTTTGCCTTCTCCTGCAGTTTTGTACAACAGGGTAAATGATGGGTTCCCAAAGACATGAGAAATTCTTCCTGTCCAAGTATGTGAGTACCCAGATGCCACAGTCACTGCAACCATGCCATGTCTTGCAAAGGTACACTTGAACAGCACAGTATTGAGGATTGCTGTTTGGGCCTGGATGGGACGCTGGTGGGACACTGGCTGCCTAAAGATCAGCAAGTAGAGGCAGGTGTGTCATGTGGTCATGCTGGTGTTTCTCCAGTATTGGATGTCGAATCATAGAACTATAAAATAGTTTGGGTTGGCTGGGACTTTTCAAGGTCACTTAGTCCAACATTCCCTGCAGTGAGCAGGGACATCTTCAACTAGATCAGGTTGACTGAGGCCCCTTCCAGCCTGACCTTGAATGTTCCCAGGAATGCAGCATTTACCACCTCCCTGGGCAACCTGTGGCAATGTTTCACTACCCTCATTGTAAAAAGAATTCTTGTTAATATCTAGTCTATATCTACCTTCTTTAGTTTAAAGTTATTACCCCTTGTCTTATTGCTATAGGCCCTGCTGACAAGTTTGTCTCCATTTTTCTTATAGGCCCCCTTTGAGTAGTGAAAGGCTGCAATAAGCTCTTCCCAGAGCCTGTGCTTCTCCAGGCTGAACAACCCCAGCTTCCTCTGCATTTTCTCACAGCAGGGCTTTTCCATCCCTCTGATAATTTTTGTGGCCCTCTGCTGGACCTGATCAAACAGGTCCATGTCTGTGCTGAGGACTCCAGAGCTGGACACAGCACTGCAGGTGGGGTCTCACCAGAGCAGAGGAGAATCCCATCCCTTAACTGCTGGTCACGCTTCTTGTGATGCAGACCAGGACACGGTTGGGCTTCTGGGCTGGAAGTGTACATTACTTTTGCAATGTTGCAAAACTGTCTTAAAGCCTCTCCCTCTCTTCTTACATATGATTTTGCTTTTCGTGGGTATTTCACATCCCGGTGGTTCCCTGGGCTCTTCCAGGGACTAGTTTTGCCTCCCCCAGCAACTTGCTCTCCTATGCCTTGTTTTTCTCATGTATGAAATGTGCAAGATAAACCCATTGCAAAACAGCTTGACCACCAATAGTGCTGAAGGGCATGAAGCAATGGAAAAGAAGATATTGGTCATTACTTTAAGTAATTATATTACTTCAGAAAAGTCTTTCCTTGTTTAGCAATTTTCTCGCTCATCTCACTCCACCCTGGGTACATTTAAGTGGTCTTAGAGAAGAGTTTAACCATGTAACAAATCCCTGGCTATTGTTCCCTTGTACTATTGAAATGTTGTAAAAGTGCAAAGTGCTACTGTATTTGTGCAGAAGACTTCAACACATAGACATACTGACAACAGGATCAGGAATGTGAACTTGTCAAAACTCAATCAAAATAAATGAATTTAAAAAAAAAAATCAATGCAACAGTTTTTAGGTGGCTTATCAAGCTCACCACAAAACTCAGCTTGAACATAAGAACATGGAAGTGAGTTGGTGGTTGCAGTGCTCAAAGCCTGGAAGATGTGAAGGACTTTAAAGAGATAGTGATTGCTAGGAGAAAGAACACCTAAGCTCCTGGATCTGTGGGTTAAAATGTATCCTTTAAGCCTGTTAATAACAAAAACTTAAAACACTCAAAAAAATTGAACTTGTTTTATTAAGAATGAGTTTCTTCTTTTCACAGACTTTTTTTAAAAAACAATCTTTTTCAGCAAAATAACCCAGAAGACCTCAAGAAGGACTGTGTACATTTGGAAATGATACCTCATGAGGGATATATTTGGGATTGTGTTCTGCTTTCCATCTTTATAAATAAGTCTCATGAGCCAAAGTGCTCTTTTGATAAACTGTTTCTGTTTTTTGTATTGGGAGTGTGTCAAGGACTGGGATTTCATAATTTTTCTGGGTTAGTAATTTTTAAGTGCTAAGAACCCCAAAATATATTGCGAAAGATTATTCGAGTGTCACTCTACATAGTATTGGAATATGTGGTCCAGACCCTCAGCTGCAGTGTAGCAGGGTATTTTAGGCTGAGCCCATTTGGTTCAGTCTAGCCGTGTTTTTAAATACAGTCTCTCTCTATTTCTGTGCAGGATATTGACCTGAACTTCTCAAAATTAAATCCATTTTTGCAAAGGCACTTCAAAAAGCAACCTCCTCATAGAATACCACCAATTTGAACTACATTTGCAGAGATAACCCCATCACAGTGGACTCACATTTGGAATAATATTTACATATTCAATTTTTCCTATCATGAAATGCTCTATCAACTGTTACATTCCAATAACCATGAACGTAAATGAGTGCAGACTTCAAATGGACAATCATTAACCTGTGCTGTAATGATTATGCAACATCCTTCAAATACTGAATGTTCTGAATGTGATCAAGTGATTCTTTCTTGTTATTTTGACTTTCATACTAATTATTAAACTTTAATTACCCATTATGGGTAATTATTAATATTTATTAGACATTATTGTCATTGTTCATGAGCTTTATAAAAGGAGCTATAGTTGATGCAGAAAAAACCCTATTAAATTAAATGTTCATTTACATGTTTTTGCAGGAACCTATTTTTAAAACAAATGAGTATGAGCCTGCTTTTCTATTAGGTGTTATGTTTATAAATATTGATTTAATACCCATTAGTCTTCTTGACTGCACTTCTGTGACTTTCTATACCTTTCTCTATAAGCATTTTCTACCCTGTTAAGATTACCAGTGTGAATAGAAGAAAAACCTGTTGTTAGAAAAACAAGCAAACAAAAAGTTTCTACCAGTCACATCAGCACTGAAAGTTATTGCCTGTGGTTTGTACTTCAAGAAAGATGGAAGTGAGACATGCAAACAATGAGTGCTTAAGAAATAAATAAACAAAGAAACAAATAAATACATATTTCATTTATTATTTTGCTCCAAATATTGAGGCAGGATAAAGCTAACTGACTTTTCAGGAAGCACACACAGATTAGCTCATTTTTGAAGTTTTTAAACTTAACGAGGTGGCCCAGTAGGATATTCAAAAGTGTCTGTGCCAGGACTAAAAAGAAGGGTTTTTTTCTGTCACAGGATTTGGCCTGAATGCAGTCCTTCAGTGGGACATTTATGGACCGCAGAAGCAAACCCACCAGAGCCAGAATGACACCTGGAAGCTGCCCATGAGTAGTTGCTAAAGTTACATTATGGGCTGCTTATATCTCAAACCCATCCCCTCTGTGGAGAATATTTTACACAAAGATGCAAAGAATAATTTTCCAACACCTCCAATTTTTGGTAGCCACATACATCTTTTTCCAAATCCATGTAGTCCAAGGTTTCCCCTTGCTTTCAGAGCACAGCTAAAAGTCTTACAGAGCTGGTGTATCTGCCATGTGTGCACATAACCTAAGTCCCTTTGCACTTTGGGAGAGTTCAAGGAGACTGTCCTATCAGCAGTTCATGAAGTGTTCAGAGGCTAGTGAGGAGGGGAAAATATTTAGTCATTCCCGAGCCCCTTGGTCTCCATAGTCTAGTCCCTCTCAAAGGAGTTGAGTCTTATAAGTGGCAGATTTATTGAGCCAGAAAGAGAGCTAAAAAGGACCTTAAGACCTTATCCTATTTCTTGAGATGTTCAATGCTAATGATGAAAACTCTTCCTCTCAGTCTTTTTAAAAGGCTTCCAGAGTGGTCCCATGGTGAGATGTAAGAGACCTCCTAGGAAGCAGAAGATGTCTCTTCGATCTCATGCAGGAAGACTCAGGGTCTGAAGTGGGGTTTTCTGTTCCCATGTACTCAGCGAAATCTGATGTATGACAAGGATTATTATTACTCTTCCTCAAACTATGGTTTTTAATTTATTTATTTTGAATGAAAAAGCATAAACCTATATATTATAGAAGGCATTTTCAAAACAGAATCCTTGTAGCTCTGAGTCAAAGCATTGAATCCACGCAAAGGGTTTTAAGTACTGTCTTTACCTGTGAGATATCGTCCGATCTGCTGCATGATTCAGAAATCAGGGCTGTGGATGCCAACGTGATGGGGAGAGATCTGAGAGTTAACAGTGTCAATGCCTGGAAGCACAGCTCCACAGTTTTTGAAGGACGAGTAATGGGGAAAAGTATGGAGTCCCATGGAAGGTTTTAACCCAGTATTCACATCCTTGGTGTCTGTGTCTTGATGCAGAAGAACATGGAGTGCACTCAGCATAAGGAACGTGTCAATGAAATAGTCAAACCTGCAGAAGAATTAAGTATGAAGTGTGTGCCTTTTGTAAATAGCTGTTTTATTTGACATTTAGGCTTCCAGAAGTTATATATGTGATCAGAATAAAAGCTGTGAGTCAGAATCCCAACACAATTGGTGTTGAATGAATGAGTTGCAGAGTGTCACAGAGCTTTCTTGGTGAGACTTGCCATGGCAGGATGCTTTGCTGCAGTAGCTGGTGGCAATGAGAGGAATGGGATATTGAGGCAGTGGAGACACACAGCAGAAGAACAGCTCCTTTCCCTGCTCCATCACCCTCACAAAAGCTGCTAAAGTCTAGCTGGTAATCACCCTCTTCTCTTCACCCAACATCAAACTGACATCTCTCCTTGTCTCTGCTATGTTCTTGTGCACTACAGCTAAATTAAACAGACAAAAATGGTGCCATGCTCACAGGCATAAATAGATACAGACTTAGTGAAAGAGGTATCAGTGGGTCAACTAGCACATGGAACACACTGAGGTAGCAGATCTATGGGCTGAAGCAGAACAATGTTGCAGATGGTGAGCAGAGCAATGAGTAGGCTGGTTTTCAAAGACTAGGTTGAGATAGTGGGGTAATACAGTAGGTTTAGGGTAGCACAAAGCTTTGCAAGTGGTATCATGGTCCAGGGCTTTGTTTTAAATATAAAAGGGCAAAGTGTGGCATCACAGATGTACCAGGTGAGACAGTAAGGTAGCCCGTTGGGTCCAGAACAATTCTGGCTGTCAGATTCCTTGAAAAAATTGTCCAAAACTGAGATGAGAAATTTTTGAAGTCTTTTATTCAAAAGCATTCCTTAAAATGCAACTCTTGGTAGCTTTTGGCCTTCAGCAGTTTGCTGAGGCAGCCTCCAGTTGAAGGTTGACTTAGTTCAGTGCCACCATGCTGTGTCCTATTGGTACGTGTGCTCCCCAGCAGGACTGAGCTCAGGGCATGTATTCTCTTAGCACACATGCAAATTCAAATCTCAGCCCCAGACCTGAACCCCATGCACTTGCTGAAAACATTCCCAGCAGGAAAACTGGTATTTTAAATATTTCTAAAAATTAAGCACAAAATGGATGCGTGTGTGTCATGTAAATGAATTTTACAGATTATTTTGACTAACAGTAGACAAAATAAGTTTTTGCAGCATCTCCCTTTGTGCAGGCCAAGTCTTTTCAGAAATGATCACATATTCTTTTCCATTGGTCTGATGTGGCTTTAAACCCCAGTAGAACTAGTCGTATGTACAAGCTTCACAACTTTTAAACGGTGCCACATTTGGAACAATGTATGATGTGGTGCTTTTTAACGATTTAATGCTAAAACAGGACTCTATAATCTGTGCTTTTATTTAAACCTCACATAATCAGATGCCATACATAGGTTTGAAAAGCCTTGCTTTTCTGTGCATAGCTGGATGGCTCCTGCTTCCCTAGAAGCCCATAAGAACACTGATTTGAAACGAAGCACACTCAGGATGCAAGGAGGCAGGTGCAGCATCTGGTTTATACACACTTACATGCATACTGATACCATTCTTACAGGTTCATGTAAAAATAATCTCAGGATTTACTTCCATATAGTCCAAATCCCCCTTTCCCAGTATAATAAACTCCACTGCACCCGTTCAGATTTCCAGGTGTCATTTAAGAGCCTGAAGTGCTCCTGAAACAAAAGGCAGAAAAGCTAAACCTGCTTCTGAAACAAATGATCCAGGCCCTCTGCACAACAGAGCTGGCCAGTGGATTTGGCCTGGATGTATATCCACCTGTTTTCTGAGGGCAGAGGGTTGATAGATTATTTTGTTTTGTTATTTTCTTGAAGTATCATTCTGATTGACATCTGAGTAAAGCGCATTAAAAAACTGATGAATGTGTTTCACCAAGAAGTACTGCAGAGGTGTAATCTTTGACCTGGTTTCCCTGCAAATGTGCAAGAGAGATTTCTATGAGCACAGCAGGATTTTTACAGCTCACATTTCTGCTCCACGATGCTCTCAGAGGGGAAAACTGCATAGAAAAACATTAGATGCACGATTAGATAATAGCATTAGCATTTAAGATAAACTTTTCTTTCTTTACAAAGACAAACCCTCATTATTTAAAATGTGTTTCATCCTCTAGTTCCTCCATCAGAGAGACTTCTGCAAGCTACCTGCCAATAGAAATTAAAGCTTAGTTTGCAAGGAAAGCGGGTTTAATTGCCAATGCACTATTTATAGGAAGTCTCCCATGAGGATTACTGAGCTGCAAGAATGCAGATGAAGCAAAATGAGGGCAGCAGGGAATGTGATGCACTGTGGCTAAACAGCTCTGTCAGACTCCATAGGTGTGGGGTCCCTAACAGCACCGGTGACAGCCTGACGCTGCTTCCCCCACACAGAGCTAGGTGCTTCAGACACTGTGATAGCATGTCCTCAGAAATTTCATAGCAAAACATCTTCTTTCTTTAGGTATTCACTCCCTCCTCTCACCACCCAATAGTGATAATAACTGAGAATCTCATCCTTGGGGGTTTGCTGGCTTTTTGTGTTGGGGGATTGTGGTTGCTCCCATCCCAAAAAGATGTACAGGAGACCCCCAGTTCTGCCCCAAAAGGGGCTGGAAGGCTTCAGGTGAGGGAATTAGTCCTGCATTTCACTGTACACCTTGCAGTAGCTCATGAGTGAGTTTATCTCCCGTCTTAGCATTTTTCAAGAAACAAAGAATAACATGACAGGTAATGAAAGACAACAGCAGTGAATCTAAGGGTAAAAGTGGGGCCTTCAGTTCTCCATCACAGTTTGCATTCCTCATGACCTCCAGCTGCCTAGTGTGGAGCAAAAACTGGGTGCTGTAAAAAGGGGGATCAAAGAATCCTATAATAGTCTGGGTTGGAAGGGACCTTTAAACGTCATGTAGTCCAACACCATGAACAAGGACATCTTCAATTAGATCAGGTTGATCAAGGCCCCAGCCATCCTGAACTTAAAAGTTTCCAGAGTTGGGACATCTACCACCTCTCTGGGCAACCTGTGCCAGTGTTTCACTACCCTCATCTTAAAAAAAATGTCCTCCTTATCTCTAGTCTAAATCTTCCCTCTTTTAGTTTAAAAACATCACCCCTTGTCCTATCACAACAGATATGCTTAATGCCCTCTCTGTCTTTACTTCTGTGCCTCCTCAGCTGCCCTGTTTTACCTACACAATTCACCTGTCTTATTTGCCTTCTTAAACAACATCTTCCCCAATTTCAAGGGGAAACCTACTGGGAGAATGGGAATTTTATGTTTTGCTGTTAATTTTTCATACTCTTCATTATCATCATCATCAAGTAGCTAAAGAATATGTTGGGGCATTTTGGCAAAGCAGGAACTGAAAATAGAAATATCTTGACCTAACATTGATTAAGAGCAAATGTTTCACTGAGTTTAAAAATTATTTCTAGTTGTTTAAATATATATTTTAGAAATAATTGTAGATAAAAATTGTTTATACCTAATTTAAAAAGTTAAAATAAATTTGTTTATTTTTTCAAAATATTTTCATCTTTGGTTGAAGAATAATTTAGCTCATGTGACAGAAATTCACAGGAAAATAGATGTTGTCAAACCTACATTTTCATCAAAGGGGTTCCAAAGACATCCAGACATCCAGGTCTTGAAAGTCTCCAGAGAAGGACACTCCATAACCTCTCTGGGCAGCCTGTTCCAGTGCTCTGGAACCCCTACAGTAATTAAGTTCTTCCTCATGATGAGGTGGAACTTCCTATGCTCGAGTTTGAGTCCATTGCCCCTCATCCTGTCACAGGGCACAAATGAAAGAGGTTGTCCCTGCCTTCTTGATGCCCAGCCCTCATGTATTTATAGACATAAATGTCTATAATGTATTTATATTAGGTCCCTCCTCAGTTTTCTCCTCTCTAGACTGAAAATCCCCATCATGCCTTGAAGTCAGAACTTTAGGGAAATAAATGAAATGCACAAGGAAAGAATTAGACTGAAACAAAGGTTGTCCATATGCACATGTCTACAGGAGGACAAGCTGTCTAAGCTTCTGTTATAGACCATGGAAATGATAGTATGTTGATAGTCAGAAAGACCAACAGCACAAACTCTCAATAGTGTAATACTTAATGTTTAGTTTCATAATTTCCAGACCACCTCTTTATTTGAGCAGATAGAACAGCTGCAGTAAAAAGGCATCATGTGAATCTTTTGTAAGTATCAAAAAGAAACAGTTCATTTTGCAAAATAGACTTATGTGTGTTATGTAGATTGGGACAATAAATGTCCTTGTTTTGCCTGATTGAAAACCACCTCAACCTGGAGCCCTTAATCTTTCCTGATGGTGCCCTAGTAAAATCCTAATACGTGCAAGTTGCTGCACACTTCAGTGCTGAATCAGGACAGATATTTAATGACCTAGATACAGAGATACATAACAACAGCTTTCAGAAACCAAATTCTTAGAAGACTGATCCATTTTTTCTGCCATTTTTCTCTGGGGCAATCTAGAAAATGGAGCATGTGTGCTCATAAAGTGAAGCAAGAACTGTGTCTGTGAGCGAGAGAAGAATATTGAATCTTGCATCACTCAGTATTTCAACAGCCAAAAGTATGTCACTTACAATTTTTCACAAACATTCATTTTCCTCCTTATTTTTCTGTATTTCGTGCCTCTTTTAACACCTGCTCTTTTACAGGATTCCGTGGAAAGAGTCTCACTCACTCTCACTGACTTTAAATCTAGTTTCAGAAACAGGGATGAGCCCACACTAAATCCAGGAGCCTTCTAACTTTGAAGCTTGAGGATATCCAGATCTGATCAAGGCTTGGCTCCTCCTCATTTGAAATAGTTCTGTATTTTCCCATCCTACTGACTGGATCTTTGTTCTTAGCTGGCAAAGGGACAACATGGTGATGCACAGCTGAACCACACTCCCCAAACAGAAGGCCAACAAAAAACAGGGTCAGCCTCTATGGCTGACTCACAAGCACCAGGAACAAACTGTAACGCAAAGGTTTCGAGGTTAAGCATCTTGTTCAGAATCCTGTGAACTGTGCTCTCTGTTGGGTATATTCTTGCCAAAAATTATCAGTTCTAATTAATCTAAGACAGAAAGAGAACTATTTTTTAAACAGACCTCAAAAATTATTCTTTTAAGGCTGGTAAATCTATGCTAGCCAGTTATCGGTGCCATGTTCGGAAGCTCAGACAGAGCAAAATTATGCTTCAGATTAATGTATTGAGCAGTTCAGAGGTTACACAAACAGCTGTTTCTCAAGCAGGCACACTACAAAGCTTAACTGTTCATTGGAAGGGCAGATAGAGCCTAGCTAATGTCCCAGTGGGCTAACTTTTATTTGTTTCTGATTGGGAGATACCCAAATGTGACTCCACGCTACTGATGACCTCCCTTAGCAGGGGCAGAAAGTTGAACCTCTGGAGCCAGTGTGATTTTACCAGTCTCTGAGAAAAAATCCACAACAAATCTTCACTGCTTCTGACATAATCTGCAAAATGTTGCACTTCCAGAAATGAGCTTTAAAAATACTGGAGAAAAACAGAAAAAAATAAATGTATGTAAATATAGGCTGATTATAGGTAAAAAAAAAAAAAAACAAAAAACCACAACACATAAAACCTCTGAATCAAACATTGATTGTGATATTTTGCAACTCTGATATTTAACAAAGAGTAACTATTTCTTTGAAAGTGGTTATATGTGACATGCATGCTGAATGGAGTATATTCTAAATGCCAGATTACTCAATGGAAAAAGCACAATGCACATTGTTTAGTCACTTGATATGTTTGTAAGTGTTTCAACAAAGCACCGAGTTCCTCTTTCAGAGCAGCAGCCACCCACTTTGGAACAATGCTCAAATGCTTACTCTGTGTAAAAGAACTGTCTATGTGAAAAAGCAAAAAAACAAAACACTAAACAAAGAAAAAAAAATTCAACCTAGATTGGAACATAATTAAAAGCAAACAAAACAAACCAAGACAGAAAAAAACCAAAAAACATAATTAATGGATTTAATGGCAAAGTCCTATTAGTTGCAGTGAGTGACATAGATCTGCTTTCCAAACCTCATGAGAAACATTCAGATGACATGTTTTAGAGAACTTCTTTCTGCCTAATATTAAGAGTTTTGTGTATCTGGAACTTCAGAAAAAGTGTCTCCATTCACTATTCAGTCCAAAAAAACCAAGGCTAAGCTATGTAGGCTGGAACTGACCCAATGATAACTGTGGAGTTTTCTGGAGCTTCACAGATACATGAAAGATTTCAGTGCAATAATGTGTTTTCTGTGACCTGTAGTGCCTTCTCTGACAGCTTTCCTGCCATTACCCCACCTGATCCAAGCATGATGAGGTGTGACTAGAATATAACTCTGGGAGGTTATAACCCTGGACACTTTGATTTCAAAACCCATGGTTTCATGAAGTGATCACTGCTGATTGCTAAGAAAAGATATTGGTCCAGAGAATCAGGACATATTGCAGCCTATCTTCAGAAGCAAGGAGCGAAATCCCTAACCCTCTGAAATATTGCACCTCTAAAACTACTTATATACTTAAACTAAGTTGTGTGATAGAGGATCTTGCAGTTTCCAGTTTTATAGTCTTGAGACAACTTAACAGGATTTATTTGCCTCCTAAAGGTGCTCATGGTGAGTATCTTACCTTTCTCACTGCTCACAGTTCATTGCTTTTTCAATGCCATCCTGCAGTTCACCATGCACTTAGAGGATGGGGGCAAAGCAACACTTACCAGCCAGGCAGCCCTGGGGACTTTTGGTTGACCAAGTGGGAGCACAGACTGGTTTTGTGGAGGTCAGGCTGTGATGGCTCTCACTAAAGTGATGTAGATACAATCTCCCATGGACCCACGCTGTCTGTTTTTTAGACCCAACTCCAGCAGAAGCCATGCAGACAGTTCTTGCAAGTGGACTCAGCTGTGCAAGCTCAAGCCCCCTAGAAACAATAAAGCTTACAGAACCCAGCATGTTTTGTGTACATCAGGAATATATCACAGGAGTTTTAAACAGAGTAATGGAACATGAAGGACCTCCATGCTGCAGTTGGATGTGTGTCTGTGACCTTCTTTCTATCAGGAGGTCACCAAAAGGTCTCACAGGGGGTTTGCTGTGACCATGTGACTGCTGGGGTGACTTGGAAAGCTGTCTTGTAGCTTAAAAGCAAGTAACACAGAGACAATTCATACAGAAAAATCCAGGGGGAATAACTGGTTATTAGTTTAGTCCTTGTGGGCAGTATGGAAGAAGTGAGTGATTACAAAGGATAAAGTCAAATTGCAACCGGCTTTACTTTTATATTGATAACATCTATTGCTAAATTATAACAATAACAGTGACGTTATCTTGAGAAAAGTGCTTCAAGGTGCCACTTTCCATTTTATTTCTTCTGAGCACTGAGAGGAGCACTAGTGGTCTAGCCAAAGAACAGAAGAGATGTGGGTTTAATTCCTGCTCGTGCTATGTGTTTCCTGTCTTGCCTTGGGCAAGTCCCTAAATCTGCCTGTGTCTTTTTTCTACTTCTGTGACATGGGGATCATAACACCCTGTGTCTTCCATTCACCTCTGCTTAGAAGGTAAAACCTTTGTGTCACAGACTATTTTCATTAATTGCACAATGGTATATGTACATGCACAGAAAGAGGAGAGAGCTGAAAATTACTCCCATTCTTGTCAGGTGTCAGAAGTACTGAAGTAATAGAAACACTGGTAAATGGTGAGATTTATTATGTACAATACAAGGAGAATGGGATTTTCTAAACAAATATTAATGGTCCCACCTGAGCTTGTAGTCCAGAACCACAGTCAAAAGGGAAGATTAGAGCCTTCTTCGCCAAAAGTATCCTGGGCTTCATTTAAAAAAGCATGTCCAGCAGGTCTTCTCTGCTCTTTCAAGACCCAAGCTGGAGTACTGTGCCCAGCTCTGGAGTCCTCAGCATGAAAAAGACAGGGACCTGTTAGAGGAGGTCCAAGGGAGGGACACAAAAATGGTCAGAGGGCTGGTAGGAAGAAACTGACAGAGCTAGAGTTGTTCAGCTCCAGGAACATCTTCTTGTGGCCTTTCAAGACTTAAAAAGGCCTTATAAGAAAGGTGGACAGAGACATTTTACCAAGGCCTTTAATGACAGGACAAGGGCCTGTGGTTTTAGAATGAAAAAAATTGTATGTCTCAACTGAACACAACAAAGACATTTTTTTATCATGAGGGTGGTGAGACCCTGGAACAGGTTGCCCAGAGAAGATGTGGATGCCCCATCATCAGAAATGTTCAAGGTCAGCTGAGACTGGGCTTTGAGCAACCTGGCCTAGTGAAAGATGCCCCTGTCCATGTCAGGGGGAGTTGTATATTTCAAAGTCCCTTCCAACCTAGACCATCATGTGATTCAAATCCTGTGATTCTTAAAGTAGATATCATGAACAGATAAATATAAAGGCACTTATTTCTTCTACTGCCTATAAAGAAATCCTTTCCATCAAAACTTAGATAAAGTATCTCCCCTCTTAGCACTGTTCTCTTTTTTTGCAAATGGCAACATCACTGGAGACCATTATAGAGCACGTTTCAGGCCCAGGGGGTAATGGTTGTTTGGTGCAAGTCAGCAAAGAGAATTGTAACACAAGAAGGTTGAAAGCTCTGACTAAAGATAATATTTTCATTTGACAAAGCTTTGTAGCCATTAGTGACATGAAATGGGCAGGCAGAGCCCCTTACCTCCAGCACTGTGTCTCTGACAAAATCAGTGCTGTCATGTTGTTTAGAAGAGAGTGGGAAAACCTAGAAGAAGGTAGATTCCTGCCACCTACACCCTACTACGTCCTTTACCCTAAAAGCTGGAAAGGAGGCCAACTCCTGAAATACACTTTCTAAACATTTATTTCAAAAGAAGTGCCAGTTTTTGCTTTAAAGTGAGATATTTTATTCAGTCTTTGGATCTGATTGCTTTTGAAGCTCTTGGCCCAATATTTCTTAAAAGCTTAGAACTTCATTGGAGTTCACTCTGTCTGCTTATTTACAGTAGTTAAAATCACAGTCAGTTCCCCAAGAGGGTGTTAAAGCTACTCTGAATAAACTTCACTACTGCCACTGACGGTAGCTGTTCCAGGGACAGGCTTCCTTTAGTCTGTGTCTTTTCTTTGGGTGGAAGATGGCTCCTCTTCCCCTACCTACACCAGCTCAAGCACAAACGCTCCTCTCTCAAGCAGATTACACTTGCCCCTCCTTGCAGCTCCTAGTCTTTGTTAGTTGATTTATCCATGGGTCAAGCTCAGTGTCCATGCTTCCAAAACCATTGCTCCAACAATTTGGTTGCTGGAGCCAAAGTTTCATTGTTTATAGAGTCAGAGAATTGTTTGGGTTGGAAAGGACCTTAAAGACCATTTAGTTCCAAGCCCCCTGCATGGGCAGGGACACCTCCCAGTGGATCAGGTTGCTCAAGGCCCCATCCAACCTGGTCTTGAAGACCTCCAGGGATGGGGCATCCAAAACCTCCCTGGGCAACCTGTTCCAGCATCTCACCACTCTCACAGGAACAAACTTTTTCCTAATGTCCAACCTGAATCTTCCCTCTTTAACCTTTAAACCATTGCCCCTTGTCCTCTCACTATACACCCATGTAAAAAGCCCTACCCCAGCTTTCTTGTAGGCCCCCTTCAGATACTGTGTAGATACAAGCATGACTTGTACACCAAAGCTCCTCCCCTCAAGCTGGTTGAGATGCACAATAATGAAACTCAGCACAGAAGCAGTTTCTACACTTTGCTTCGTATGCTATGGGCAATGATCTTACACCCACTGAATTAATCAGCATGTTTTTTACTGACCTCAGAAGTTACACATTGAGACCTAAGTGAATTACTATTTCCTGCTTGGAAGTTATATTGTTTCAGTCTGCAGATTCAAGCAGTTCTATTTTATTTCTTTTTCATTTTTTTTGCTTTCATTCCTGGAACATTTGTTTTGGAGCTACATGAACTGCTGAAAGCTGTCACCAGCTGCTGGAGTTTCTGAAGGTTAAAATGACACACTCAAGGATTTTTACACTGTTGGAGAAAAATGATAAAGAAGAAGAAAGAAAAATATTTTTTTTTAAATTATTTTTTCCATGAATACTTATATGTTGTTGCATTAGTCATCTCAAATTTATTTTTTCTTAGTCTCCAGTTTCCTAACTTTCGGCACAGCTTGACAAAAATGGAAAATAATAGAAAAATTATGGAGTTCTGGCTCATCATCTGGCCAATATAATGTTACTCTGTTTTTTCACCAAAACTAGACCAAATCCTTTTTCAATAGGAAAAAGATCCTCTCTCATTCTCATTCTTGAAATTCTAATCTGGTTTCAAACTATGTACACCTGAAATGGTAGGAATCATAAGCCCCATATTCACTCCAGGTCATAAAAGATTCTTGCAAAAAACAGCCATCAGACTATGACCATAAGTGTCTCCTCAGAGCAGACCAGTGGACAATCCAAATCAAGAACCCTTTCCAACAATGTGAAGTCAAGGTACTCCTTAAGATGAGCACAAGATCACAGCAGAATCATTGATTATGCTGATACTTTCCACAGAAAGAGAACACTGGCCAGTGGCAATAATAAAGTCTTAAATTACCCTTCCCCAGGCCTCATGTTTCTTAGACTAGCCTGTACAATCACACAGGACAAGTAACCCTGATGACTTTGAAGTACAGGGTCTTACAGATCTTCAGCAAGAGTTTGACTTGCCCCTTCTTGCTCTCTATGACCATGAGTTCCCTCCTTGATTACAGAGTAGACTGGAATGGATTTTGGCATATCATGCCCTAGCTCTCTGAAATTATGCAAGGGGTGATGAAGCAATGTCTGACCTATTAAAAGTAGCACAGGTTATTTTCCCATGGGAGCAAGTGGAGGGGCAGGGAATGAATTTTATAAAAGCAATCAGTAAAAAAATAGTCTATTTCTATGAATGGTGTTTCTGTAGCATAAGATTTCCTTTCCTTTCTCCTTTCCTTTCCCCTTTCCTTTCCTTTCTCCTTTCCCCTTTCCTTTCCTTTCCTTTCCTTTCCTTTCCTTTCCTTTCCTTTCCTTTCCTTTCCTTTCCTTTCCTTTCCTTTCCTTTCCTTTCCTTTCCTTTCCTTTCCTTTCCTTTCCTTTCCTTTCTTTTCCTTTCCTTTCCTTTCCTTTCCTTTCCTTTCCTTTCCTTTCCTTTCCTTTCCTTTCCTTTCCTTTCCTTTCCTTTCCTTTCCTTTCCTTTCCTTTCCTTTCCTTTCCTTTCCTTTCCTTTCCTTTCCTTTCCTTTCCTTTCCTTTCCTTTCCTTTCCTTTCCTTTCCTTTCCCCTTTCCGTCTTTTCGTCTTTTTGCCTTTCCCTCCTTTCCCTCTTTTCTTCTTTTCCCTTTTTCCCCTTTCCCCTTTCCCCTTCTCTTGCCTCCCCTTCCCCTTCCCTACCCCTTTCTCTTTCCCTCTTTCCCTTTCCTTTTCCCTTTCCCTTCCCCTTCCCTTTTTTTCTTTCATCAAGTGATGTGAGAGACCCACTTGTGGTTGCAACCTGTCCAGTGTTTAGACTGAGGCTGAAAAAAAAACATTTCATAATAAATACACAACTGGTAAAAAAAAATAAATCCTGTTCCTGCAGGTTCTTGGAGAACAAGGCATCATTCACCCCCAACTCAATGGCTTTGGAGCAAATAAACCAACAAATACAATGAATGCATTTCTGTTTTGTTGCTGGGGGAAAAGTTCATTCCTGGGATCACACTGGGGGGAAAAATACAACTTGCTTATGAAAATGATGAATTCAAGCCTGGGGCAAATGCATGACAATCCTTCATTTACCTGAGAAAGAGAAATAGATCTGAGAGATACTGCACCCAAGGAAAATCCCGGTTCATATGTATTTCCATAACTTCTTTAGCATAAACCAAATATATTTAATTAAAATATTGGAACGAACCCGACTGTTTTATAGGCAGCCTCCTGTCACTGATCAAAACCACTTTCTCCCTCTTTGAATGTTTTGTCTTCTAAAAAATTAACGAGTGCAGGTTTTTTCCCTCTGTTTTGCCTGAAGCAAAACAGTATGTTTACCTGCCAAAGGCAACCATTTTTGAATTGGCTTTCTTAAGAAAAGCAGTCACCAGTGTTCAAAGCAATCAACATGAGCTCCTTTTTACTTGAAATGTTTTTCTGAGCAGCACAAACCTACTTGACATCTGGAAAGCTCCACCTGTTCTGTGCACTAGCTGATCACCAGGAGACATATTGTAAATCCAAAAGTAGATGGAAAAAAATGATGGATGTGAATGTGTGTTTGAGTGCATGTGTGAGCAAAAGAGAAATGAGAGAAAACACAGCAACTAATGATGGCCAAAATCTTATTAACCCATTAAGAGTATGGAATTTTTTTTATAGCATTTGTCAGCAAAACAAACAAGGCTGCTCAGCCTGAAGAAGAGAAGGGTCCAGGGAGACCTTATAGCAGCCTTCTAGTACCTGAAGGGGCTACAGGAAAGATGGAGAGAGATATTTCACCAGAGAATGTAGTGATAGGACAAGGGGTAAAGGATTTAAACTGAAAGAGGGGAGATTTAGGTTAGACATCAGGAAGAAATTATTCACCATGAGAGTAGGAGGGCAATGGAACAGGTTGTCCAGGGAAATTGTGGCTGTCCCCTCCCTGGAGGTGTTCAAGGCCAGGTTGGATGAGGCTTGTGCAGCCTGGTCTAGTGTGAAGTGTCCCTGTTCATAGCAGGGAGGATGGATCCTGATGATCTTTAGAAAGGTTGGACTATATGATCCCTGAGGTCCCTTCCAACCTGGCATTCTATGATTCTATGATTTTTAAGGTCCTTTTCAAACTTAACCGTTCTATGACTCTATGATTCTATGTATAAGTATGCCTGAATCTGCTCATCCGTGTATTTGTTGATAAGGTTGTTCGATTCAGAGTTTGGGGCACAGGATAAAAGACACCATGAGGTACCTATAAATACCTGGAAAACAACATAGAACATTAAAACCAAAAGTTACTTTGATTTTTGTTGCTGATTTCAACAATTGCATCATTAATATCAGCTTACAATGTGCACCAAAGCAGTCAAATACTTCATCCAAAATGCTAAACCATAGCTTTGGATATGTTGATTCACCACAGATAATTCCTAGAAGCCCCACTTTGTCTTATAAACTCTAGGGCACATTGATCAGGACAATATAAAAAAATAACTATTTGGATCAGAGACTTTTAGGAAGAGTGAGTTTGCACCTCAGATTCATTTTCAGGAGTGCTTCAGTGTAATTCCTTGTAATTGCTGATGTTAAATTGCCTCTTGACAGGACTGAGGAGTTGCAAGGTGTAAACTGTGAGTAGGTAAGCTACTGATCCAACATCCTCTATGTTGTCAAGGCAGAGAAGGAAGATTCAGAAATATTAACTAGAAACAATCCAAGATAGTTCCCACACTGCCAGATTTAGATATGTGGTTGGGGTAAAAAGAGAACAATTGAGTATATATAAGCATCCAGGTCCACCAAAGCTCATCTGGTGCCTCTGAAGAGACACAGTTATCCTCAGCTGATGTTTTATCTGCACACCTGACCCTCACCATCAACCATTAGCTACAGAGCAGGATTACTACTATGGTAGAGATTTCCCCATTGGCAGGACGTGGTACCCAGTGCATGTGGGAATGATCCACATTTCCCCCCAGCACCAGTGCTCAACAGTCCTGGGCAAATATCACATCCAGCTCTTTCCTTGAGTACAGGCTTTCCTCTTTTCTTGTGTGACATTCCCAGAGATAAAGAAGGTTTGTAAATGCCCTGTAACACAAAAAGAGAGTACAAAGAGTATGAGAGGGTATTTGTAACAACCAGGGCTGCGAGTCAAGGGTGCCTTAGTAAATCAGCTAGAATTACCTTTCTCAAGCCAGAGACTAGTTTGGGGTGTTCAAGTCCAAAGTCTTGACTGGTTTCCACTTCCATTACTCTTTTCCATTTCCTATGATTTACTATATTGGACAACTTGAATGGTGTTGCATAGTTAAGCACACCACAGGAATACAGAGACCTGATTTTTTTGATTTTTTTTTTGGATTTTGGTTAAAGTCATAGTAGATCAGTTCTGAACAATCAAATGGTCTTTGTTGAAATAATTAGGGGCTTTTTTTCAGGTCCTGCTGGTCCTGTAGATTCTCTGCAATGAGATCTAGTAACCACCTAATGCCTTTGGGGAAAATACAAACACCTGGATCTGCTGAATAGCTCAAACTTAAAACTTGCCAGAGTTAAAAGTAAAAGAGTAATTCATCCAATCAACAGATATAGTTGCAGTAAAACACCTTTTGGGATTGTTGACATACCAGAATCAGAGCAGATGTAAGAAATAAGGACCATAAGAAATCTGGGAAGCAAACAGTCAGCATAGACTGTCTGAGTAACTCACAACACAGTGGTGATTTGAGCTGACAAAATGTTATTGGAGGGATCACTCTCTTCAACACTGTTTGCTTTGGGAAGTCAGGGAGAGATTTATTATGGCTGAAAGCCTTTACAGCTGTCAGATATAAGTGCTAGTTAAAAGGAGAGAATATAGTAGCCTGAATTAACAATGGGAGCCTGGATCTGAATACATGCGAAAGCACGAGGCTTTATCTGACTGAGGGTATCATCAAAATCTTGCTTTGAAATGCGTTACTTTTAGATCACCTTACATACTGCCAAGGTGTGTTTATTTTTCATGCATTGTGACTTTATTAGAGTACATATTAGTGACAAAGAAGTGATGTTACCATCAGACTAAAAGCTCCTAATGAGATCTCCAAGCTGTGTCTTTCTTAGAGCAGTGCTGTTAGACACAGGTTTCTTCGCCACTGACTTTACTATGACTGAAGGATCTGGGTAAACACACACTGCTAAAACACTGTACAGGGGTATCACCTGAAACTTCATTAAAATGCAGATACTTCTGTTTAACACTGATGATTTTTTTTTTTGGGGGGGAGGGTCAGGCCAGAGGAGCAAATATTTTGGGATAAACATAGCATATAGACAAGTTCAGAGCTTGCCCTTATAGAAACTCAGCAGCAAAATGTATAACTTTTTATTTGCTTTGGAAAAAGTGTAAGTCCACACATAAATAAACACTTTGAAATCTGAAGCTGTATTTTAAAGAGAAGTTGGTGACTGGTGGGAGAAATCTCAGTTTATGTTTTCAGGGTGCTTGGGCTCTAAATATACTTAAAGACCTGGTCATCAGCCCTTCTCAGGATATATTCAAATTTCTCAGGAATATGAATATGATCTCTTGCATTACTCATTCTCCCTTACTCAGAAGAGTTAATCCAACAGTTTTGTCAGTCAGGCTACCTGAATGTAATGACCAGCTCTCTCCTTAGACAAAAGTGGGTATAGACACACTACATGCACATACATATATCTCATAAATGAAAGGGTGGGATACAGAAAGACTCCAGGGGAAGACCTAGAGAATCTAACTTAGGGAAAAAGTTATAAATCTAACATGATAAAATTATGTAGGTTGAAAAGGGCTGATAGAGGTTTGGAACAATCCTGCTCTCAAAGAAGGGCCAAATGAGATTACGTTTATTGGATCCCAAAACAACAACAATAAGGCATCCAGACAAGATAAATCTTGCAGAAAGACATAATTTGACTTTTTTTTTTTCTGATGATTTGCATTATCTAGACCACTGTGACCATTTATGTCACAACTTAAGTATTTGGCCATTGGCTTGGCTTGTTTCTGTGCATGCTGCAGAACTGAGTGAGAACTATGCTTTCTGTTGAGAAGTCTGAAATCTAATTCACAGAAACACAGATTGACTGAGGTTGGCATTGGCCTCTGGAGATTGTCTTGCCCAACCCTCTTACTCAAGCAGGGCCACCCACAGCAGGCTCCCCAGGACCATGTCCAGACAGCTTTTAAGTATCTCCATGGATGAAGATTAAACAAATTAGCCAAATAATTAAACAATCAGTCAAAAAAGCAGGAGGAGAGAGGGAGAACAACTGCCTCCAAAAGTGATGTGATCTGTAGTCGATGAACAGTTCAAATGTGATTAGAAAACAGCCTGAAGTCTAATAAAAATCTAGGTATTTCTTGGTAAGCCAAACTATGTTACCATCTTCTTAAAAAAATAATAAATCATTGTGTCAGATTATCCAGTGTTAGAAATTCCCTCTAATGAATCCTATTATTTTTCATCGTACTTACTAACATTTCCAGGAAATAAGAGGGCCCTGAAGTCTGCAGCAAAGCGATGCTTTAAAGCTCATGAAATTTTGTATGTTCTTTATTATTAGAAGTGACACCATTGTGCCATCCAAATGGAGGACTGCCAGAACATGCTGCCAGTCACATTCAGAGCAGCATTGAAAACTCTGACAAAATGCTCTCCTCTCGCAAGTGCTCTCCCAGTTCAGCTCACAAAAATAATTCAGCGAGAACAAGGGTTGTCTGAATTATTAGTGAGCTGTTGAGCAGAAAGAGATAGCTTATAGTTGCAGCTGGCATCACAAGCTTTGGAGGTCATCTGGCAAGCTGCTCTCTTCACACAGACTTGCTTAATGTGCTGGGTTTGTTTTATGGCAAAAGTCATTTTTTAATAATATAGACATTATTACAGAATTTATATGAGAGAAGGTGTGTGGTCTAACGAGTTGCAAGATTTGGCATGGATTGACTGTGTGACCAAGCAATGTGTCACTGCCCAAAGATTGCCAGCTCTTGGGTGAGGAGGGAATAGCATCTCATTTTGCATATATATAGTGCCTATCATAATGGGAGCTCTATCCCCTGACAGCTAGCAATAAAAAGCCCAGTCTGCTTCTTACTCTGGGAGTTTAATCATGGGCTGTACCAGCCAGCCACATATTTGTTTCCTGTTAACATGTGATATATATGATTATCATATTTGTGTGCATAATGGCTGCTTAAGTTTTCCCAGATTTCTCCCTTGCAGCTCAATAGCATGGCCATTATTTCCAGTGCTGCACATGACCAGGCAAAATATACAGTTATGCAGCAAGACCATTGCATGTGTGAGGTTGTTACACAGGCAAATACAGATTTATTTTATCTTGCTATTTGGCTCACAAGATGTTGGCTAGAATTAATTTGAGTTGTGGTAGATGGCAGTAGATTCAGTCTAGTTGGTGGCCTGTAGTTGCAAAAGTACTAGAAACAACAATCAAGCCAAGCTGTGAAGGGCTGGGTGTTTTTGCCACCCACTAAGGACTCAGAGGTTAATTGTGCAAAATCTTGATCTACTTTATTATTTCTCATTTTAATAGAGAGGAGGCTAGGAAATCCAGCAGAGAATCAAAGCCCCACTAGACAGGTGATGCCATAAACAAGTGAGAAGAGACAGTCCCCGAGTTGTTAAGTTTACCATTTTGTATGCCAGACAGGATACAACGGTGGATATTAATGGACAAGTGGGGACTGGCCTGGGAGTGTGGGGAATGAGGCAACAATAAAACCAAGTTAATTTAGTTGGATAGAAGAGGTCTGGACTTGTTGCTTGTCTCACCTGAGTACTCCCTATGTGTCTGGGAACCGCTCGTGAGCTCTATTGCACACTAAGAAGTTACAGGCTCAGGATGGGTAGAGCTGCAGGTTCTCCAGCCCAGTGCAGAGACAGGCAGAGATGCTCCATATGCACTGAAAATTCACAAGAAAATAAATTCAAACTAGACTACACAGAATAAAGGACTTTTCTAAAGTATCTGCTGTCCAAAGTTCTTGAGCAACTGTTTCAAATCCTAATGCAGGAGCAGTTTAAACCTGGGTGTGACCCAATTTACATTATTTTAGCCCTAGATTTAACCAAAGAGAGAAAACAATTCTCTTACCCTGTGAAATGGGTATTTAAGTTGTTCCATATTAAGGCCTTACAGCCATGGTAAAAAAGCATTGGTACTGTGGACTGAGGTAGCTGCATTGGTATGGTAAATTTGTTCCACTTTATTATGTATGTAAATATTTGGTATTTATGTTCAGTGCACAATCATAAAATCCTCTGGAAAAGATTTATTTAAACTCAGGAAAGCAAATAGCTCCTTCAGATTGATAAGATGCTTGGCAGAGGAAGGACTAGGACTGTTCTGACCTTATGTGTACGGAAAGGTGGGACACAGCAGAATGAGGAGTTTGAGAGAGATGTACCTCAGGCCAGAAGTGTTTGCCACTCAGATTTGTTTTGTGGTGGTGAAAAGAATTGTCAGGTTTTGCTTCAACCAAAAGTTGGGGCCATGGTTTGGGTGCTGTGGTAGAGCTCAGCCAAAAGCCCTTCCTAGGAGGTTTCAGTCCAAATAACCCATTTTGCTTTAGAGGGGGATATTGTTTCCATTTACCTTCATGACCCTGGAGGAACAGGCCTTGGTAATTTTTTAATCTATTATCCCACCAAAAAAAGAGAGGAGAAGGAACCCAAATGCAACCTGAAAAAATTAATTTTGAGAACCATTCCAGTTCAAGTTCTTATTGCCTTTAGTAACAATCCTGGTGTTGCATAATCCTCCTTCAATTTATTATTAATTCAGTTAATTTTCATTCAGTTCTTTCTGCAATTTCTGATAAGATGGCAATAGAATTGTTTTGTTTAATGAAAATAATCACATACATGCCCACACACACACACACGTACAATCAATCACATTTTAACTATATTAAAAAATGGTGTCATAAATACTGTGGGAAGTAAGTGGGTTTAGAAAGCATGACCTTAAAACAACTGTTAAACAATTTGTTGCTGTCAACATTTCTTTATAAGGAACAAGTCTGGATTTATTGTAGTTAAATGGTCCATTGGGAAACATTCACTATTTTCAATGTCACACACAGGAAAACCAGAACATATCTTATTAAGACAAAATGTGTCCTTTCAGATTGTAGATTTTGAGTGAAACATTGCTCATGTGTCTCGTGAAAATAACTCTTTATTTTTAGCAGTGCAGATTTGTTTTAACATTTATATATTAATAGTTATATACAAGCTTCAGACAGTTGACCAAAATTGCTAAAACTCTGTTTTCCACCCTAAGTAGGTAACAATAAAAAGTTGAGCTACGCTAGAAACAGACCTCAAAATTGCAACAGAGAGTTGAGCCTTCAAAGATGAATATAGACAGATGTGATCTGCTCTCCTTCTGCTGACAGCTGGCCAGGCCTGGCCTGGAAAAGCTGTACAGCTGTATGAGCTTGCACTGTTCTCCCTGAACATGGGCCTTTCAGTAAGGTTTGTATGTAACACCATGGTGATGCATCCATTCTAACTTGTGAATTAAAGCCAGCTCATGTATGTTCAAGGGCAGGTTGGACAGGGCTTTGAGTAACCTGATGTAGTGGGAGGTGTCTCTGCCTATGCATGGGGGTCAGAACTGAATGATCTTTAAAGAACCTTCCAACCCAAACCATTTTATGAATCTATGCTTTGCCTTTATGCTCAGCACCAGTGTAGTGGTTCTGCAAAACTTGCTTCCTGTTTTCATGAAAATTATGTAGGAAAACTATTCAGTTAGGAACAACAGTTTGGGTCATAAACCCCCAAACCCTGCTCTCTGGGAGTCCTCATGGCTGTCCGTGTGCCATTGAACTACCTGCACAGGATGGGGGGGAGCACGGCTGCCTCTGTTCAGCCATCACCATGTTTCATGGCGCAGCTGGGGCATCTAAAACTCTCCCAGATAGTTCTCAGGCATAACTTGGGAGATAGCACAAGCCAAGCATTGTTCTCAATAGGCTGTTGGGATGCAACCACACTCAGGTTTTTTTTCTGGGAGGGAGAGTTAGGCATGTGGACATGAGTCAGGCTCCAGCACTTGGCCTCGGGGCCAGAGCACAGGGCTTGCCCGACTGGTTCAGAGCTGGAGGACTGTTCCCATGTCTCTGGCCTCCAGTGTCAAATGGGGATCACAACAATTCCTTACTAAGAAAGAGAGTTCTACAAATAAATACATTTAAAAAAAGAAAGACACAGCTTTCATGGAAAATGTGTATTTTAATATATCCTTGTGACTTGAAAGCATAAGCTACTGGGATTTCCAGAAAAGCAGATAAACATTTTAATCCTCATTACCTTATATTGTTTTGAAAAAATGTTTGTGTTAAACCAAGAAGTAAAACCAATGCAATTATTATATTGGGCTTTTTTGTGTGTTTCCGTTTGTTAATTATACTGTTGTAACTGCAAACTCATAAAAGTAGTGCCAATTTTAAAATCTTTCTAGTCCTCTGACATCCTTCAGAAATTTAATTTTTCTGTAATTCTGAATTCAAAGAAACTTATCTTTTGCTTTACATTTAAAGTTTATTTCAGCCACTTTTGCAGTCACTTTATACATTTTCATGTTGAAAACGTGTTGCCTATTAAAAATAATAATTTTTTTTTTTTCATTATTATGTTCAAAATTCACACAAAAAAAGATAGAGCAAGGAAGTCAGCAAGAAAGAAAGGGAAAAAAAGAACGGGAGGAAGATAAAAAGAAAAGAAAAGGAAAGAAAAAAGAAAAACCTGCTTTTGTCACAAAAATAGGGAGAGAAAATAAACATTTAATGAGATTTTCTTGGAGTGTCTTATGCTCGGGAGGACAGTGTGTCTCACAACCCTGAGTGGGACACCTGTAGGTTTGATTGTATATGAAAGTTGGGAGGAATTAGTAACTTTGTTTATGTGGGTTTGCTCCATGTTACAAAACAAATCTCTTTATTGGGTATAAAAGGTGGAAAAGCAGAGAAGGAGAAGAGAAAGCCAAGCTCACATGGCAATGAGCAGTGGAACTGGCAGGAGTGATTACTTTACATTCTACTGGCCTGAAATTATCTATTTCCATTCTATAGCATCTTTGTTTGTCATTCTCCTGCTTATGTGGTTGCACATAGACTTTCTTTGTCTCTACATCCAAAATGGTTATCATGTTACCTTTAAAGTTTGGCATCCAGCGACACAGGGGTCACCAGTGCCACTTTGTGCAGGGTTTGTATGACTTCATTAGCTAAATAGAACTGTGGGAACAGATTCTGGGTGACCCTCAAGCCACAGAGAACTGTGGTTCACTCTTCTTTTTTCTTTTTCTTTTTCTTTTTTTTTTTTTTTAATATGTTGTTCCAAAGACATCCAAAATGTTCTTTCAAGGGTGTTTTCAGTGATGGTCTTATAAAGACACAGATCTGCTGAGAATATAGCACACATCTGTTTGGCACACAAGGCTAAATTCTGCCCCACCAGGAGTAGCTCTGAGGGTGTTACCATAGTCTTGCACTTAGCTCCAGTGCACAAATTTCATACTGTCTTGCTTTTTTTTTGCCAGAAATCCTCTTTTCCATTCAGAGTTTTAACCTATGGAATGCGACTACTTTTCCTCAAGTATCTGGATCCAGATTTTGTTCCTGGTACCTCCTTCACATGGGGTTCTACATGAGTTTCATACGTGATTGCATGTTTTTGAAGTAAAGCTTCCTTTAATTAAAGGAGATCTGGCAGCAGAAAATAAAGATAGGATGATATTTTTTTCCTAACCATGGGGGCTCAGGAATCTGTACTGATTTAATTGCATCTCCTGTTCTGAGAGTTGGCCAGGTAGCACCTTCACTAGGACTTCCAGGACTTTCACACAGCTTCTCAGGTGTGTCAGTGTTTTGCTGCCAAATTATTTGCCTCATAACAGTTTAACTTCTATGACACAGAAGGAGGTGCACAAAGGAGAAGTAATTGCAGTTTGTCGATTGCTGCCAAGCTGAACTGTCAGCAGAAGTTTCATGGGTACCTTTGTGTTATGAAGATACTGGAATTTTAACTGAAACTTGAACATAGCCATGATTCAATCTCTTGGACTCATCAGGAGGGAAAAGAGGCCCACTTTGGACTTTGTTTCACATCCTTTCTATACACCTGTTCACATAAGTATTTAATGTAGGTACTTTCTTCAATGAGTAAACCTATTCACCGCATCAGGAATGGCCAGCTGGGTACTGATGGGTCTTGTGGTCTGCAGTTTTCAGCCCAACCCTATGATAAGTGCTTTAAGTGACCATATCTGAATAAGACACCTGCCTTGTGGACAGGTATGACACATCACACTGAAATTATTAGCCAGTATGTTTCTACTGCTGGGCTAAATTCTTATTCTCCCACATGCCTCTCTATTTTATTTAAATACATTAAAGCCCATCCTTACTGACATCATTAATGACCTACATAAAATCAAATGTGTAGGAGATCAAGTGGAAGAATCAGTGTTTATATTTAGATGTTATTGTTTAAAGCAAAGCCAGATCATTAGATCAGTAAACAGTATTTTAGCTAGAAGCTTGGTCAGATGATAAGCATATAGTTTATTATTAGATAGTACTTTATTATACTTTCAAAGACAAACAAGATTAACTGGGTGAAATGATCATTTTCCACTAGTAATTAAAGTGATGCAATATATTTGGAGCTGAACAATTACGAATTTTGAAGGGAAACAGATTAGAGTTTCAGCATAGAACTGGATCTAGACTTTTATGGGAAGGTTCATTTTTGTACTGTTCACATGGAACACCACAGCTTGCTTCAAAAGACTGCTAATTCAAAACAATGTCTGTTTAAATGATCTTTATTTGAAAATAATATTTAGCTAAAATATTCAGATTAAATAAAAGTCTTCCTTTGTTAATATAGCAAAAATCATGACAAATCCACTGAAGCCAATAGTCAGATTACAGTGCCAAGGTCTGGATCTTCCAGAGTGTTAAAAAAGGCAGAAATAAGAAAGGAAAGTAAACAAGTTTTCCAAAGATTCTTGATTAGATGTTCAGTGGATTCATAACTCTCCCTAGTGCCTACACATGAATAAGAACCCAGAGCAGGATCTCAGCCTCCCACTCTCTGATGAAAGTAGATACTGTCATGAATCTTTGGGGCTGAGCCAACCTGTGAGGTCTGGCTTTTGGTTCAGATCCAAAACCGAGAAAAATTTCTCCTCTGGATTCAATTTCTGTACAGTTTTACCACAGCAAAACAGATTAAGAACTTTCTAGGCTTTCTCTGGGTCATTCCTAAACCCAAATCAAAAGCTGGGTTTTGACTTTGTGCATTTCTGAACGTTACCTCCTGGCCTACCTCGGTATGGTAGGAAACCCAGAGCATCAGAGGATTTGAGATATTCTGCCACTGCAAACACACCTCCTGCATCTCTTGGGCTATTCACACACTCCAGCTGCCTTCGAAGCATTTATTGAAAAAATAGGAAATCTGTATGTGACTTTCTAGTTTATGGTTTGTCAAGCTATGAATTAAAGTCACAAAGTTATGCATAAGTCACTGATGCATTCATTTGGTTAAAGCTGCATGTGAGCAGCTCATCTTTGTGACTGACAGGTACAGTATTAACATCCGTGTCTGCTTTGCTTGTCTTCTCTCTCTTTTAGTTGTAATTGCATTTAAAATCCATATAGGAAGAGAGTCAGAGTCACTCACCAGAGCTGGTCTCTCCTGGCGGAATGGTAGCAATAGTTTCTGCTTTCAATCTGAATTAAAAAAATAATAATAAATTAGGTTTTTATTCTTGTGCTGATCTCTTGCTGGTGGCAGACAACAAGTAAATTTAGCAATATTTACTTTTTCTCAAGCATCAGCTATTACTTATTTAGTTCAATATACTGAGGTTCACTATGATAGGATCTGGGACAGCTTCCCAGTGTCTCTGGTAGACCATTTCCTAAACTTCTGAAGGTTCCCATCTTGAATCCAAATTTTGCAGCCTTGACCTCTGAAGTGAGTATGAGTTTCATACACAGTTCTACGCCATTCATTCATCTTTTGTCCACACATGCATGCAAGGGGATCTCTTCTAGTGCAAATCAATGTCTCAGTCTCACATCAATGCCATTGAATACACTGGAAAAACAGGACTGATATCAGGCAAACTGAGCCCCATCCAGGGATGAAGATGTTGTTCATGCTGCTTATCTGCCTTTGATAAGAACTTATCTATCTTCTGTATCTAAAATATTTCTAAACATATTTCAAATTACTTCCTCATGTTTAAACTTCACATGCATGCTCACTGAAGATGTGCCAGAGATACAGTAAAATATACACTATGGAGCATAAAAACACAGGCTTGTAGGATGGAAACAGGAAAAGAACTTTTTCTCTTGCTTTGCTGGAGATTTTTAATCAAGGGGATTGAAGATCTAGAATTCACTTCATAGCGTTTTATATGTGTTTTTGCAGCAACTCAGATGTATCTGCGTATAACTGAGGAGAGCATTCACATATATAGAAATATTAATCTGAATTTTATTATTCAAAATAAATAATACAACTTTTTCCTTTTTCCAGTACTGGTCTTAAAACTATTCAAGGAAACATAAGATAGGTATCTGGAGCTTCCTTAAGCACAGAAATGTTATTCTCGTCCATTTGACCAGCTAAGGAATTAATCTCACATCGTTGTGAGTTTGAGAGAGTTTTTAAGAAGGTAAATACTTTTTTTTTTTTCATTTTTTCCCTTTTTAGTAGCAAATGCTATCAAAAATGTTTGAAAACTTTTAGAATTCCCATCCAAGTTAATCCTTTTAAACCTAGCTATGCTTATTAGCTTTCTTTGAACAGATAAGGCTTAAACAGATGTGTCATTTGAAGAACTGAAGTCAATTTAATAGCAAAGAAGGATACAAAATAGTGGCTACAGAAGGTGAAATGTGACATTTGATGAAATAGCGGTGATACATTTTTAAATCTCTTCTAAAACTATATTGTTGAAGTGACAGAAATTACTAGTGAGCTGTTATGGTTTTAGGAATTATAGGCATCAACCTATTTAGTGGTGCTAAGAAGGAGCTTGAATCCCTGGCTGTCTCTCTCAAGTCATTTCTGATGGCATGGCAGCTTCTGCAGCTAGCTGTATCTGCAGACAAGTGCCTTGAATTTATCAGCCAGTGGGTTGAAATGTAAAGATAGGAAACCTCTTTATCCATCTTTAGGAATAGAAGGAAATTCTTAAATCATCTGAATTAAAATGGCACTTTTAATTGAGTTCTCGCCTGTATCTCATTGTATATCCCCCCGGACGGTGGCAGCTGAGAAACACAACGTCACCTCATTTAGATTGTCCTATTGTACCAGTAGATGTGTCTGCTGTGACTGGGCATGGTGCTTTAAGAGGAATGTGTATAGCAAGTGTCTACAGAGTTGAAAGACATTTCATTAGACCTATCTGCAGAATTCATGAACAGGAGAACTCTACAGTAAGGGCACATTGTGCTGCATCGTCAAGGAAGAGTCAGAAGAAATTTTTCCACTTTGCCATACAAAGCTTATCTTGGAAGGTTATTTACAGTTAATATTCCAAACAGAAGCTTCTGAGTTTTAGAGACATCTCTGAGAACACGCTCCTGGAATTTAAAGCAGAGGCAGTTTTGGAAACAAGAGGTGTAGAAAGAGTTGGAGGGGGAGTTGCTGGCTGAACAACTTTTGTTTTCTGCCCAGGGCTTAGCAGACATTTGGGGTCTGACTTCTTAATTCAGCAGCCCACTCACCCTGGAAGAGACTTCAGTGGGTGCGAGGATGTATCTCCTCTTTGGGATGCCTCAGCAGTGCTACAACAGGACAAGGAAGCCTTACTTTAAACATAAAATATGTCATTTGAGGGCAGCTTGCTTGCAATTATAAATCATCATGGCTGCCTTAAATCTCTGTGTGTGCAACCAAACACACAACCAAGCTTTGGATGTATTTTTCCAGCATTGCTGTATCTGAGAAAAATTAATCAAAACCTAAGTTTCAAATAGTCCCCTTTTGTAAATCATGCCAGAAGTAAATGGGGCATTGGAAAAGGGGTCAAACCTGTGCCCAGGCTGGACACTGTCCCCTGAGAATCAGTCCAACAGATGAGGTAATAGGGTTTTGCTGAGGCAGAGGAAAGGGATGGCTTGAAGAGAGATGAACAGGAGCCAGAGCCAAATTTAAATTAATTAACTTCAGCTAGACTGAGATTCTATCGTGAAAAGTCAATGGCTGGGGCTAGTGAGCAAACCTGGAAACACCAGGCTGGGAAGGGAGTAAAATAATTAATGTGGATCTCAGAGTGATGCTGACAACAAAGCCTTTGACAGTTTGCAACTAATGATGCAGTGTGATTTGTCAGAGCTGCTTCTGGGCCCATTTCTAAATGACCAGTGTTGCTAAGCTCTGAGTGGTCATATACACCTGCCTTTGCATATTCAGCTTGAGAACTGGGGTGATCCTTATTTTATACAAATCCCCAGCTCCTGGAATAAATTTTTTATAAGGTAGTTTCAGCTGCTTCTTAGCTTGTCTATTCATTTTTTCTGTATTTTGGGGGCAAGAAGGGGGACAGAGATCTAAATGTATGCAAAATGCTTCAGACACAAGCATGAACCTGTCATTCATTGATTTTGCTGTGTATTTTTTTAAGCCAAACTCCTGGTTTTAAGTGCATAAAATACACAACACTGTTGTGGGGCAAAAGCTGACTTAGAATAAGCAAGCTCTCTGTGACTGAATCTTTTAATATTAATGCTTTTGTTCATTTTCAATAAGAAAATCCTGTGACAGATCACCACCTATTGCCAATGGGGGAGGCACCACCAAATAGAAGTCCTGTAGAATCAGGCATACTACTCCAACATGTGCCATTTGACTATCATGCTCTGTAGAAGGATTTTTAAATTTTTTTTACATTTATATTTTTTAACCAATGTAAATGTGCAGGTGCAATTAATTTCCTCCGATTTCATTCTTCAAAAAGTCACATCTTGTTGCATGTTTTGGTCCCTTGGGTAGCCACTGGTGAGAGTACCATCAGTTCAAAAATATCTAAGGTCCCTGTAGTTACTTCTTTTTCATCAGTTTTTGCAGAGGCAGCCTGAAGGATTGACTTTGACAGATTTGGAAAGAATGGAACAAATCCTCAGAGAAGTACATATAAGAAAAAAAAACCCTGAAAATTTGTAAGGGTCTCTGGTCTTTCATCCTATTTCAACAAAACAATCTAAATTGAATACATGAGATAAAGTTTTGATCGTGCTTTGCTGAGCAGAATTGGGCCACGGGTAAGGACAATGAACTGTTTCTTTGAGCTAGACTTCACGTTGTCATTTGTGGTGTTCAGGGTGTTATTTTACCATGAACATCAATTTTGAAGTCTGAAAAAATGTAAGCATAAAAAGTCACTTGTGCTCAGCAGTGGAGGACTGCCAAGGTCAGCCCAAGAGTGCTGTCTGGGTGCCAGCAGTGCTGGTGGGGTGACACAGGTTACAGTCGGTTTGGGGTGTAACACAGGCTCAGTAACATGGACAAGCGCTACCCGGGTGCTCCTGCTCTCTCCTTTGATAGACTAAACACGTGTCTCTTAGCCACTTAGAAAAAGATGTTATGAAATGGCTGTAGTCACAAATGGGGTTTTAAATGGTTTTACTGTAATATGACAATCTGTTCACAAATCCTGATGTGTTTACAAAACATATCCTTGCTGCCTAATACGTTTATTTTAACACTTTATTCAGGCTTAAATGCCATTTTCACATGCTAGGTTTGTTTGGATTTTTGCATAAGGTTGTACCACTTACTCAGGAATGTCTGACAATAATGCAGCATTGGGAAAGAGTTCAACTTTTGTTTGGGTTGAATCACATTCAACTTCTGTTATTCACCATTTAGGGCCTGAGTCATCAAATAGCAAGACACATGGCTTAGGACTGTTTAGTTTCTACTCTCAGCCAGAACAAGTGACCTTCTTTTTACCATGACCACAGGCAACAGAGGTTAGTCTCATCTGGACAGAACAGGACAGAGGTCAAGTGATTTCCAGCATAATCAGGTATTTTACCATGGTGCAGTTTCATTCTGTTAGAAACAGATATCCACAACTTTCCAGTTCAATATAAAGGCTGGGAACATAGTCGAACTCCTCAGTTGTCCTGTACTTTTTTTTGTAGAGTCCACAGTTCACTTTTTTCCCTGTTTTAAGTAGGTGAGGGGATCCTATTGTATCTAGGTGAACAAACATGGAGCAGTTGCTGTGTTCATCCTTCCCCAGGATGATTTCAGCATGTGCCTTACCTGTGCTCCAAACCATTTACCTTGCAAATCCTTCAGCTGCACCTGAATGTACCAGATGGCATCTCTTCAGCCAGAAATATGGTGGTTCTTCCATGCTATACAAGGGATTGTCATATAGTAGCAAATCAGATCCAGAGTTTCTTCCTTCTCAAGGTGCTCAAGGGCCAGCATATCTATAGGATACCAAAATTGTGGAATGAAGATCATGTGAACATTTTGTTTCTTGGGTAGAAAGAACTGCTGTAGCAAGGTTAAGCTAACTTCTGCTGGAAAACAGCCACCAACTGCATGTCTGGCTATCATGGGTTTTTTTTAAAGATCAAAGCAGTCATGTGTCTCAAAGAACATCTCTTAAGAACAGAATTGGCTTCTGGCCTCATTCAGGCTTTGCAATAGTTTAACTTCTAAACTTTTAAAATAAGCAACAGACAAGTTGAATGGAGAATTTACAGACATGCTCTAATGTTCATACTGAAATATTTGATCATTACTGAAGAAGGAAGAGGGCAAAATACTGAATTTCTGATATCACCTTTCCTCTTATTATCCTTTCCCTATATTATGAATTTCTCATCTGACCACTGTACTAGCCAGAATAAACTTTTAATAATTTCTTTATTTTCATGGGAAAATCTACCAACATGTCATGACTTTGTCAACAGAGAAATACATAAGTTAAAATGAAAGAATTTCCAGTCCTTGTAAGTTTCTAGGCCATGGGTAATTTATATCATAGTTGATATGGTATATATCAAATATAACACTTAATATAACTTTTGTTTTGGAACTTTTAAATAGTATTTATCCATAACTCATCTCCATTCCTAGTGAGGACTTTAACTTAATGCCATCCACTGGTGGGGACTTAGCCTTCCTTTCATCTTGGTTTTCTATCAGGATACTATTACTAACTCCAAACTTACAGCATATACAAGGAACCCAATAATTGCAGGAAAAAGCTAAGGAAGTTCCTAAGGAATTTCACTGTAGTTTTAGTTTTCTTCAAACTTTGCCTAACCCAAGTCAACCTGCCCATCATTTTTTCTAACATGGATTCAGTACAGCAAGGCAGCAGCAGACCACACCACATATGCCACAGTGTATTATTCTTTCTAATCAAAGGGTTTGCTTTGGTTTCCAAAGTGTGGGAAACCTGACACAAGATGCCCGTTGTAGATAGGGAAGGATCCTCTGCTCTTCAGCACAGTGTAATAATAACAACAACAATAACTTTGATTTTGTTTCAAGACCTCTCACTTGGGATCCTACAGAGGTTCTAACATCCCATCATGCCAGCATATTATTTTTGGATTGAATGACTGGATGAGCTTGATTTACATCTTATCTCTCTCCATAGCCCATAATGTGTTTTTAAAATCATGTCTAAACAATTTACCACAAAAGCAAAACTGGAGGCAGGCAGTGGGAAGTATCTTGAATAAGTTGAGCATCAAAGAGAGAAACCTCAGAGGACGAAGAGGGGTTTATTTGCAGCTGGCTGAGTCATGTTTCATGTGGGGTATGGTCCCTTGCTAATCATAAGCAAACTGCTAAAACACTATTCCACACTTTATTAACTTGTTCAGTAAGTTAGTATGTCCTGTGTAGACATGTTTGTGGGTTAAGTTCTTTTCTTAAAGAACTTCTCCCGTGATACCCATTCCGATACAAATGAAAATAGCTTTTTTCCTGCACTTTTTCTGCCTTATGTCACACAGCTAAGACTCTGAAGAGGCTTCTGTTGTGCTAAGATACAGCCTGCATGTTGTTTATGCTGTGATTCTTCAGCAAAATATCTTCAAAGAAAAGTGATAATCACATCAAGTAAATGGATGACATTTAAAAATAATAATAATAATATTGGTAGTGTTAGTAAAGATTTGAATCCTAGAATCATGGAGATGTAGAATGGTTTGGGTTGAATAGGACCATAAAGATCGTCTATATCCAACCCTGCTGCCATGGACAGGGTCACCTTCCACTAGACCAGGTTGCTCAAAGTCCTATCCACCTTTGAACACTTTCAGGGATGAGGTATTCACAACTTTGCTGGGCAACCTGTTCCAGTGTCTCACCACCCCGATAGTGAAGAATTTCTTCCTAATGTCTAACCTTAATCTCCCCTATTCCAGTCTAAAGCCATTACCCCTGGTCCTCTCACTACCTTCTCTGGTGAAAAGTTCCTCCCCAGCTTTCCTCCAGCCCCTTCAGGCACTGGAAGTTGCTCTAGGGCATCCCTGGAGCCTTCTCTTCTCCAGGCTGAACAGCCCCAACTCTCTCAGCCTATCTCAACATGAAAGGTGCTCCCACCCTCTGATCATCTTCATGCCCCTTTTCTGAACTCACTCCAAAAGCTCCATCGCCTTCCTGTGCTGGGGGCTCCCAAACTGGACACAGTACTTCAGGTGGGTTCTCATAACAGCAGAATGGGGCAGAATCATCTCCCTTGACCTGCTGGCCCAGCTTCTTGTGATGCAATCCAGGACACAGTTGGCTTTCTGGGCTGCAAACAGACATCACCAACTCATATTGTATAGTACTGTTTCTGGATGAAAAACGACGATTTGGGGGAAAAACCAAGCAAACAGACTTTTACCAAATATTGTGGGTTTGTTTGTTGTTGGTGGTTTTTTTAAATTGAAAAGTTTAGCTTTCCTTTCCTTTCCTTTCCTTTCCTTTCCTTTCCTTTCCTTTCCTTTCCTTTCCTTTCCTTTCCTTTCCTTTCCTTTCCTTTCCTTTCCTTTCCTTTCCTTTCCTTTCCTTTCCTTTCCTTTCCTTTCCTTTCCTTTCCTTTCCTTACAGAGTATTTTTGGGTTTATGTGGGTGATGTTGTTATTATTATTATTGTTGTTGTTGTTGTTATTATTACATTTTTAACAGGTTATCTTTCTCTCTAGTGCTTTTTTGGCCAAAGAGGAAAGAAAATAAAAATAAGATTAAGAGAATAAGGTTTCAGAATAATGCTAAGTCAGTTTTGGTACTTAGTTTTCAGGAAACATATTTCATCTCCTAAGATGGCTCTCACTAAGCTCTTGAATATGTGGGCAGATGGAATTCCTAATTACATTCTGGAAAAATTGATTGACTCTTCAGCTAATCAGGCAACTGCTTACCAGGATGGGGGACAATGACTGTCACTGTTTTATGTGATGCAGTCACGGCCACTCTCCTGTGAGGCCCTGTCATCAAATTTGGTTGCATCTTCCCTGATAATACTGTAATCATATAAATGAAAACTTCTACTGATATGATTTGGGGGTGGAGAGAAGAGAGGCTTATGGGAAACATTGCACCTTAAAATGCTCCCTAGGCTGTGAATCTGCAGCTGTCAGGAACATGCCCTGCTGTTTTTCAAATTATGCATTTTCAAGAAGTGGTACAATAAGATACACACCTCTTAGCATAGAGAGTTTACCCCATTAATAAAAAAAATATGGTAATTTTAAATGGGAGGGGGATGGGATCATGGGACTGACTCAGGATGGTGATGATGGGAGACAGGGCAGTGTGTCCCGTGTGCTGTGATGAGAATAGACTCATCAGTTCTGCAGCTATTCAGATACATGAAGAACTCAAGCATTTAGGTCAGTTATTGCTCCAAGGCAATGAAAACAAAAATGTGCAGGCAGAACAGGGTATGAAATTGTGGCCTAGGATTTATCTCCTCTGTCCCAGCAGAACAGGACAAACAAAGCCAACCCTTCTTCTGCCTTCTGGCTTCCATTGGGCCAAGGCATCTCTCACCACATCTGGGCCACATATGTTTTGTGTTGTACTCTGGAGAAAACTTTGTTTTGTAGTGCTTGCATTGAACAATGACAGATTTTAATCAGTAATATTATTGTGACTCTTAAGACAACACAGTCAGTTTCTTAAGTACACTGCCTGTGAGACTTTACATTATCTTAACACAGGTTATGGTTCTCCTCAGATAACTGGATAGAAAAAATGCAAGACCTGCTGAAGGATAGAAGACAAACTAAAAGAAAAAGAAAGAAAAAACTGAATTTGTGGTCAAAATGAGAAGTAACCCCATGATGTCAGCTTTACTCTTAAAATAACTTGTAATCCTGTATTTAGGACATTGCATTTAGGATGAAGGAGATGAAATTTCCTATATTGAATTAAACAGAAACATCATTTGACCCTTGGTTTTCCCTGTCCAATTCAGTTTTATTGCTCTGTGCATCCTGGTGGTTTTAGGAACTGGGGTACAGGAGTTCTGAAGGATGATCCTCACTTGGATGAAGAATCCCATTCTTGCTAACAAAAACTTTCACTCCACATTTGTAAGCTGTGGTGTTTTCAATGTCAGTGTTTCTGTTAATAAAATAGAAACATTTGAAAATGCTTAATCTGTCCCAAAAGGGGAAAAAAAAAAACCCAAACAACAACAAACTAACCAATGAAAAAATCAACCTGACAAAAAACCCCAAACCTTCCTGTCTGTGCAATAGGACACTCAAGGCTCTTTAAAGAAGATGCCAGGAGTTTCTTCACTGGCTGCTGGGACTTCTCACACAAGAACTTACTAACTTTCAGGTCACAGCATCTCTCAAGGCAAAGTCACATTGCTTCTCAGTTGTGGACCTAAGGACCCATATCCACTAAAAGGGCTGGGTTTGTCCTTAATTGTAGTAACATTAGCACTTCTTTGAGGGTCAGCACTAGAGGGCAATACAGCCACACACTTAGCCACACACCAGTGATTTTCAGTGGACAGTACTTGCTCCAGTGACATGAAAAAGTGAGGGTGGAGATGAGTTGTCAAAACCGTGAATCAGAAGGTAAACTGGTTCCACCTTAACCACATTGAAAACGCCAGTCTTCTGCCATGCAGCAATTTAATTTATCAGACCATTATCAGAAATTAACACTGGGCAAAACTGCAAGATAAATATCATTAATTCCATCATTAGAGATAGATGATATAATATAGTGGAGTTTCACAATGATCTTGAAAATTAATAACTTGTATTGCATGCATATTCTATGCAACCAGAAAATCCAGCTCTATTGTGATTTACTTTAAAAAAATTGTTTCAAGGCTGGCCAAAAGGGTTAAAGTCCAGCTGGATAAACAGCAGCAACAAAAAACCCTCAGACAAACAAGTAAAACTGATATTACTAATCCAAATCTCTGCTCAGGGTGCCATTCTGAACTTGGCCTTGCCCTCTGCTTTACTGAAACTCTATACGTAAAAATGAAGAGATGGCTGATATAGGACAGGCTGAGAAGTTCAATCTGTTGGGACCAGGATTCATTTCAACCCATCAGTGTTCATTATTCTGCTAAGTGGTGACATAATTACAGAGCCAGGATCCTCAGGGACTCAGCTCGAGCTGGCTCCCGGTTACTGGCCCTCCTGCAGAAGAATGTCATCTCTGCTTTAAGCTAAGCAAAGGGTTTGCAGAGACAGTGATCATCTCCAGGACGTACTGATGTACATGAGTTTCTTCCCCAGAAATCTGACTGTCTCCCCTCCTAGACTGAGTTTAAAGCTCAGGCAAGACTGAGAAGATACCAATTGGAAATAAGTGCTGCTCAGCCTGTGTTATGCATAGCACTGTTTCCCCTCTCCAGCACAGTAACACTCATTTCCTCTGTCTTTATCACTCCGCTCACCATGAAAAATAAATTCACCACATAGCAAGGCAGTGAATTGCCATTCTCCAGCTATATTTTGGTATTGTCCTTTTGGTTTAGCAGGCACAAATCCCTGTATTTATATAGACATCAAGAATGGAAGTTTTACAGCCTTGAAGGGGTCTGGCTGAGTATCTTCACATAGGCTCACCATGACCCAAAATCATAGAAGTATTCACTAGTAAAGCAACAAGGATTAACACCTGAAGAAATGTGGACTTCTGAGGTCTTTTCCATGACTGCACAATTGAACTGTGCCAGGTTTGGTGCATGTTGGACTACATCTGTGTAACCGAAGTGGGATTGGTACCTGAATGTGTTTACTTTTGAACCTGGCATCATGTGCATCAGCACGTTCTACAAACACAGGGGAAAAATTAAGTAACCCTTCACTGGGATTTAAGTAACTTGGCCACTCAGATTATTCATTTCACAGTGCAGTGCTTTTAAAGCTCCCTGCTGGTTCTATATGGCCTGCAGGGCTGCTTCAGCACAAATCTATATAGTGATTTCAAGTTTATAGAAACTCATCAAGGCCAAAAAAGGCCATGGGTAGTAAGATGCATCTCAAGAATAGACATCCTGAAATCCTGCAGTTTAAAGGACTCATTATGACTGAGGGAAAGTAGAGAAAATATTAATTCAATGTGGAAGAAGCTTTAGAGGCATATCAAGGCAGATCATTGCCTAGGGTGATAAGCAGAGTCTTTTAAACATCTCCAGATCAGTCTAGAACTTTTGGAACAACAAACTGGCGATAGATAAACCTACATTATGAATCAGGCAGTTACTTTTAGGCAAGGCTGACTGAGCATCGACATGTGCTATCACAGAAAGTGGTGGGTTTTTTTGAATGCACATTCTGAGAGATATGTTTCATAAGGTGGAAGTCCTGATTTAGTCAAACAAGCTGTGACACTTCTTGCAGAGGCAAATGAATGAAATGTAACAGGCCTGCTTTGTATGGAAGTTCAGACTAGCTGATCCAATAGTCCATTCAGAGCTTAAAGTCTCTGGGAGCCTATAGTCTGAGCTGCAGACTCTTAAGCTTCTCACTCAGAGTTGAAACAGTTTTGTATTGTCCATAGATCATGTATGGAGGAGAAAGCAGACCAGGCAGTGAGCAGAGGAGTGCATACAGCAGGGAAGATGCAATTTGAAAAGGAATCCATCCTCATACTGAGTCATAACAGAAGTTTTATTATTACCTCTCCATGTGTGGGTAAAATACCTTATTTAAAGTTGGAAATACTAGGTAACTCTGAAGTAAAGATTACAGAGCAGAAAGACTTTAGAGTGGTTAACAAGATAGCGGTGCTAAACATCACCCTCCTCCAGAAGATGAAAGGAGAAGAGTAACACAAATGCAAACACTTAAGAGCTGCTATTGTTGTTTTTAAATTCACCCGTACTCAATGAATATATAAGCACGGGGATGTCACAGGATCCTGTGTGTGCTCATTCCTGGTCTTTCTCAGCTCACCTGCTGCTTAGACACATTAGAAACAAACAGCACCTTAAAAAAAAAAAAAAAAAAAAAAAAAAAATCACCTGTGATTTGCATCGAATCAAAGGAGTTTGTAGCTATCTGAAGTTTTACAAGTGGGGACTTCACTTTAGTGATGAAGTTTCAATAGCTTATTTCCTGGTACTTAGAGGAGATTTGTGCTGCACCAGTAGCTTGTTAAGCTGTTACCCTGTTTTGTTAGGCACTAATTTCTTTTAATGTGAGTTTACTTTGTCTTGTTTTGTTTGCTGTTATTTCTTGAGTGGCTTCGGTTATCTCCTCCTTAAAAGGAGATTTCAGACTGATAGTATTTACCTAAGCGAGCCATGGACAGTATCTTAACCTTTAATGCATTTGTCACTTGACAGCTATTTGGGAGGATGGACTTTCTGCTGACTCTAAATAGATGCTTCTGAGTTAACCGGTGAATATGAAAAATTTCTCAAGAATTAAATGTGAACATAAAGGTTAGTGTCATCATATTAAATACTTTCTAACTAAAACATAAAAAAGGTGTACGAGAAGAGAAAGTGAAAATGGCAAACAGACAGACTTTTGTGGTGGGTGTTCTTTTTTTCCCCTAACGCTTGCTCCAAAGCTCAGTAAAGGCAAGGTAAGATCCTTTCATTTTGTTAATGGAGTTCCATAAAAAACCGCAAGACTTGGATATTTACAACTGTATTTGTAAAACACACAGAGCAAGTCATGTGTATCCAGCAGCAACAGCAGGTCCGAGGTGCTTTTGAGAAGCTCAAGAGCTGCATCTAAGTCCAATGCATTGACTTTAATATTCACTTGTTGAAGACCTCCAAAGGAAAAAAGAAAAACAAAAAACTTCCCTCACAGTGAACAATTACAGCATGTTCGCTGAGAAACAGAAGCTGAGACTTGTGTAGAGATGAAATGCACCTAGGCAGGACTACGGGGAAATTTTTCATGCCACATTTTGCTGTAAGAGTTTGGGGAGTTTGCTGGCCACAGTGAGGGGAAACCTTGTTCTAACACATGCACACCTCACAAAGTTGACTTATATGGTCATTCTGACTAAGTTCCTAAACTTTATAATTTTATTTCTGCTTGCAGTTGCAGTAAATTTGCTGCTTACATATGAACAGCAATGGTATGAATATTAATCTCCAACCTAAGTGATTTCTTCTGTTACAAAGAGAAGTCCAAGCAAGGGAGGACACACTGGTGTTGTCAAAGCTATCATGAATCCAAGGACGACCATCTGCCAGGGTTTTTTATGTCAATAGATCATATCCATTAGACAACTTAACACTTTGAAATGCCAAGGATTTTAAAAAATGTTAACTTCATTTACCAAGTTCCTTTTATAGTAAAATGTTAAAATCTGGGAGGAGAGATCAAGCCTTAAACTCCCTTCTTCTAGCTGAGTATCCTGTCATCCATGCTCTACATGTTGATTGATGACTTTTGGGGTTTTAAAACAGGATGTCTCCATTGACAGAACTGGAAATTGCATGGGTCAGCCAATTCAAGCCAAACTGAAAACACCGGCCAACTTCCTCCTGAAATTTGAATTTCCATAAAGAGTTGGAAAACTCGCTCTCTTTCCTTTCTTTGTTCTTGTTTGTGTTTTTTGATTTGTTCCCTTCTGGTTTTTTGTTTGCTTCATTTTTGGATTTTTGGGGTTTTGTTTGGGTTTTTTGTGTGTTTGTGTTTTGTTTTATTTTTACTTTAATGTACATAACTTTTTTTCCCCCAGTTCTCCATCTTCATTACTTTTTGTGAGTTTCACTCTTGAAGTGTGAAAAAGCCTGAAGATGGTTGAATTGGGAATTTTTTGTACAGCATTTGACTAGCCAGAACACCCAAGCACTAAAATTAGATATCATCATGTTTCAATTTCCAAGTGTATGTATTTAGGTAAATATTCCCTTACCAAAACCAGCTCTAAAATACAGTTACTTAATCAATATTTGAGTCTCATCTGCAGGAGAAGTATTGAACATCCCCAGCTGAAATAATAAGCATCTTCTAGTCCTTCTTTTTCTTCACTTTGCTGCCTTTTTTAATCACTGTGTAGACTCGGAAGTTAATCTCTCTTCAGGTGGAGAACTTAGGATCAAAATAGTAAACTTTAACATGTAGCACATTTAATACAAGGAAATAGAATGACAGGGATTCAGTAATTTGCCTAAAGTCTCACTGGAAGTCCGCTAGCAAGACAAAGACTCAAGCCTGGACCTCATATCCCAGCCTATGACTCAAATTTTTAGGTTATTTATTTAATTTCTTTTCCCACACATTTAAAATGTAATAGCAACTGCTGTTGAAAGTGCAAAAACCACCTCAGACAGATTTTTATGACTCTACTGTACATTTTTCAAATCGGAAGCTCCAGACATTAATGAATTCATGACTATTATTATTTATTACTGTAAACTGCCTTATGCTACTCTGTCTGAGAATGCATTATCATAATGAACCTGAGTAAAGCACCCACAGTCCCTCCTACACAAAAGAATTAAAAATTTCTAAGAATCTGATTTCTAAGTATGTTCTTTGCTGAATACCAAAGAAATGTGAATCACTTGTCATGAGTCACATGAAGATGTTACAAGGCACAAAACAAGTTCACGTGAAATATTTTGCATGAAGAAAGGTGGCCAGCTGATTAGGTCAGCAAAGTGGCTGTGGGACTTTCAGATTTCCACTGAGATTTTTTTTTTTAATTTTCACACGTGGAAAAAAAAATCGTCTCCTTTGCTCAGGACACTGGTGCAGTGGGAAATGTGAATTGTGAGTAGCCACGTTGAAACCAAAGCCCTGCAAAAAAACCCCACCCCTGTCAAGACTTATTTACCACACCACAAGCTTTTTAATGGATGTGAGAAGCAGGTTGATTCTGAAAACAAAACTGGTTAATAACAGGTTTTCTATTGCTCTTACCACATTAATGTCATAGATTCAGTGTCTAAAAGACAACTGGTTTATCTGTCTTTAATTCTCTCCTTATTACATGATTCACTGTTGTGTCTGCTCTATAATTTTGATATACCAGAGCTAGCTTTACAGTAGGTGTGTAGTGTGGTCTGTACTGTGTGAGTGGCTGTTGCTGGTACCTATGGGAGCCAGTTTAGAGATGTCTTGGGAATCTCCACCAAGACCACAGCCTCTTTGGAGCAGGCATGCCCAGAACAATTCTTTGTGGATTTTTTCTTACCCTCTGCCTTTAAGACAGAGAATTAATATCTTCTGTCAACCTCATTTTGGAGATTATAAACAGCTGCCTTGTGAAATGGTGGGGCTTGCCCACAGTCAAACAGAAAGTCTGGGGAAGAGCAAGGAGCTGCTCCCCAAATCATCTCAATCTTGCTCAACAACGTGTTTTGCTGTCATAGCATCTTTCTCCCCAGATGGACATTAATTCTACACAATTTGGAATATTTTAGTCAGTCGTTTTCTTATCAGGAATCTTTAAAAGACTGAATTTGAAAAGAAAAAGACTAATTTGATAAATAGTAGTGTGGATAAAGTTTGATTCACCAAGGACTGGATCTGAACTCTGTAGTTTGACAGACTACACAAACGCCAAATAGAGGCATCAAAGTTGTTTTTTTGCACACCACATAAAGAGTAGCTGATCGGCTGGTCCATTGGCAAGTGAAACAGGAGGAAAGAGGAGGGAGGACATGACAGATCTGACTGAACTGGCCTGCATATATCAATAAAAGGAATTTCTCCCCAGGAAACAATTAGGTTCTATTACCAGCAAGCCACTCTTTAGGATACATGATGCTGCTCCAATAAAGTTGACATAAATATAAGAAAATGGAAAAAAAGATATCAACTTTTCAAGGCAACCATTTTTTTTTTTTTCCCACTACAATGTTTCTTTCTCCTTGAATATGCTGAAAATAAAATATTTCCACCCCAGAAGAAAGTTCTGGACATGCTACATTATGCAATAACATTATGCTCTAACATTTCAGTATCTAAATGTTGGGCTTGGGGATTACTCATGGAAACTTCACAGTGGAAGAGGAAAGGGGAGGGGAAGTTGCATGGAGAAGGGAGGGGGGAAACATTCTTTATTAAAGCTCCATTAGCTCCAGAAAGGAACTAGGAACTCTGTGAAGTGCATGAAAAATATTTTGGATTATTCAAAGACGTCTGTAATTTGGGTGTCTGTTTTCAATGTCAAGTTTCCTCCTAACCCCTATCATATTTTTTTTTCTTTTTTTTCTTTTTTTTTTAATTCTGCAGAGGAAGATAATTATTATTTCAGAAGTAAGTGGGGGAAAGATGGATTGTCTTTATATGAAATGTAAGTGTTGGGTAAGGCAATTAAGCGGAACAGAAAATAACTAGGATTAAAACCCTTTTTTAGATCCTGCCAAGGCTGAAATAGTTGTCAAATGGAAGATGTGTTTAAGCTCCAGCAAAGTTTGGGTGAAGCAATTGTGTAGGTGACTGTCAAATGACTAGAAAACCTACAAAATAGCAAATGGAGGGGAAATCTTGCTGAGAAGGAAGAGCACCTTCTTTCCGCCCTCCCTCCCCCACTTTTTGATGTCAGATGCCAACTGCACACCTGTGATAAATATAACCCCACAGCTGTCATTTGGTGCTGGCAGCCTTGGGAAGGAGTGGGCTGGCAGGGACAAAAGTTCTCCTTGCCCCCACACACGTGGGCTTTTTTTTGACTGGGGTTTCAGCTCACAGTTCCAGAGAAGGCAGGTGGAAGAGCCGGGGTGAATCACTGAGCTGGCAATCTTTGAGTCGAAGTTGAGGAAGGGGTTATTACACAACTTGCACGTTTGGGTTGGAGAGCCATGGGTGCTCAGGAAAGAGCAAACCCACACAAACTCATCACCTGCTGGGGAAGGTAGGAGCTTTAACTCTTTGCTCTCTCTATTCGCCCACCCAAAGCTTTCGGGAAAGCAGTACATAGAGATGTCTACAGGTAAAGAGAGTATGTGAAATTACAGAGTGATTTGTGTGATGCTGCTCATCCATCATCATCAGACAGGACCACCTTGTTTTGGAGAACCAGCTTCAGTAGGTTTCAAGCCTTATGGAGGCAGAAAAATCAGAAAAAAGAACCCCTCATACACACAAACAGAGGGAGGAAGCAGATTTGTAAAACCACTTTTTGTCTGAAGCCGGGTGCAGGCTGCTGCCGGAGCAGTTTCCCTTCCAGCTGCTTCAAAACAGCTCCATTTTGCAACTTCAGGGGCAAGATCCCTGGATGCTGCAGCCCTTCCTCCTCTCATTTCTGCTTCCATGAGACCCAGGGCACTAGATCATCCACAGCCCTCCCTGCTAGGTCAGGATGACAGATCTAAATAACAGGAGTAATGACAGCTGATGGTATAATTAGAGCAGTGAATTAAGTGTGGGAGTCCTGCAATTTGAGAGGTAGCTTGTGACCTCTGGGTAGTGTTCATCCTTGATGTGTGCCCTGGGACACCCCTCTGCAATCAGTGGGTTGGCACAGGGCAGCCAGTGAGCACACTTTTTATCCCTTTCTGGCAAAAAGAATGCTGTGTAGTAAAAAAAGACACCACGTTCAACCTGCCCTACAGTTCAGAAAAAAAATGAATTTGATGCTGGGCTGAGATATTCTTGCTCTAATCACAGATAAACTGCTTTGGTATTCCTATATAATATTAACAGTGTGTAATATTCCTAAATTGCTTGGACTGGAAGTTTTGTGATCAGACAATAACAGACATGACTATGATCTTGTCATGCCCAAGAGACATCCTGAACTTCCAGACTGGTTTCTGGTTCTTGAGATCACGGTGGCTGCATACATTGCCTTTCCTTCTGACAAGATCAAAACACTATTTTTTCCTTGTTACACAGTGAAATTTCAGACCCAGAACTTTCTGGCATTTGCTTCTGAGGAGAAAGTGAGGAAATTAATCTGTTCTGTTTGTTCTGGCTTAAATATGAAAACATCTGTTAAACTGTCTCCAATTGCCTCCTGGCTGCATTAAAGTAATGACAAATTTTGCCACTGATTACTGACAGTGTTTCATATTTTTTGCATAAAAGTTCTGCACAATGCTCAGAACCACTGTACCTGCAGGTTTGACTGCCTGTGAAATTACTTGGATCAGATCTGCTGATCAGCCTGGTGCTTTGTATTGATGGGCTATACAGCAGCAGAAAACTTTGACAACTTTCCAGAAAGGTTCTAAATATTAATTTATATTATAACAATTTTTATTTGCATATTTATTCCATATATATTATGTATTATACAGAGCCATAGGATCTTAAAATGGTTTAGGTTAGAAAGGACCTTAAAGATCATCTAGATCCAACCTCCCTGCATGGGCAGGGACAACTCCCACTAGACCAGGTTGCTCCAAGCCCTATCCAGCCTGGCCTTGAACACTTCCAGGGGTGGGGGGGCTATCTACAATTCCTCTGGGCAACCTTTTTCAGTGTCTCACCACCCTCATACTAAAAATTTTCCTCTTAATGTCTAATCTGAATCTCTCCTCTTCCAGTTTTAGACCATTACCCCTTGTCTTACCACTCCAAGCCTTTATAAAAAGTCCCTCCCCAGCTTTCCTGTAGCCCCTTCAGGTACTGGAAGGCCATTATAAATTTTTCCTGGAGCCTTCTCTTCTCCAGGCTGAACAGCCTTATACTATATATATATAAAAAAATACAGATAGATATGCATATAGATATATATATATCTATGCTTGTACCTTGCCTCTGGGTTAGCTTTCTGACCAGAAAGTGATTTGTGAAATAGAAAAGGATTTTAATAGAAATCCTATTGCTAAACACAGCTTGCCAGTGCTAAACAAATGGTTCAAAATGGAGATGAAGATTGATCAGCCCTTTTTTAGGGAGATGGGCCAGTGTCAGCAAACCATGATCACCCATCTCCCAGGAATCAGAAGATAACCCATAGGCCAGCTGAGTCCTGCAAGGTCAGAAAGTATTTGAAGGAAAGGGAAGATTTTAAGGGAGAAAAGAATTCTTGCAGGTGTTTCTGGGTTGGGGATAAAGCTCCTGAGAGTCTGGGCAGAGCAGAGAGAAAATGGAGGAGAAGCAAAGGAGCTAATGGGCTGTGACATGTAGATCCCTGCTCAGAAGTTCAGCTCAACACCTAGTGCCCTCAAGAAAGGGCACTGTTGTGCATTATGGGATAGCACTAATCCTTCCTCAGCTGCTGAGGCAACCTGGATTGCAGGGAGCATTTAAGTGGGCTGAGTGTAATTACCTGATTGGCATTGACTAACAATTTAATTAACACTTTTTGGCACATCTTCCTCTGAACATATGGTATTCAATGTTTTTGTAAATATTTATATGACACTCCCAGCAATATTTTAACACTGACTTTAAATATTATTTTCCACAATTTCCAGAAGTAGTGCTTGAATTAATGGTACAGGACCATGGAGATTTCTAGTATAGGGAGAGGCTGAGTCAACGGGCTAAATTCTGCTGACTGGTGTAATCTGTGGCTTGTGTCAGCACCTTTAGTGAGAACCTTTCAATCTCTAGTGGTAGAAGATCGTGCATTTATGGCTGATCACGAAAATTCCTTTTCATGTTTGGAACCTGGGGAATTACTGCACAGTAAAACTGCAAGAAGATACAGAAGAATGGCTCGGGATTATCGAGATAAATTATTTTAACATAAACTACTGGACATTTAAATTAATGAGTCTTGAAATTGCATCTTCGTTCTGTAGCTGTTTGCTTGGACCTAACAACTTAATCCCAACTTTCATAATTTGATCAGTATAAATACACTGATTCTGTGCATTTGCTGCAATTAGTTTCTTGCAAAATAGCATCCCAAATCATCACCACAGGTTCCCATTTGCCAATAAGAGGATAAAAGGAACAATTTCAGAATGTTGATTATTCACTCTGCATAAACCTTCTGTTATTAACAGAGATGTTTTGCATAGCAAAATTTTGCTATCTCTACCTGTAACTGCTAAAGGTTAAGAGGAAAGGAACCCTGCAGCTAACCATGAATCACAACTTCTGGTCAATCACTGTTCAATACCTGTCTACAAAATGCAGGGGGAGGGAGGGGAGAAATGTAATAAACCCTCTGCTTTCTCTGCAAAATTAAATTATTGCAGTGAGATTTGGATGACATTAGGAAAGTGACACAGTGAGAAATAGAACTTTTTTTGCCTCCATTGCCTTGAGTCAGTTGATAATTCACAGCAGTGAATGAAAGAAAGCCAGTGGATAACAGATGTAGCCAGGTCTCTGCAAAATTGCCATCCACATGGGAGTTTTTCTTTATCATGGAGATCCACTGCCACTTCACATTAAAAATCAGAGTGCGGACAAATCTATTTCTCTTAACAAGATCTCTATTATTTTATTCTTTTTAATAGGCAGGAGCAGAGCAGAGACTTGTGAGCAGAGCTCCTCATGTTCCTGAAGGCCATGCTTTGATGGGGAAGGATTTTATAATTTCAGGACAGCCACAGTCAGGTCATGGGATCTGAAAGTCATGTAACCATCAGTGTGAAGAATTTACTCCTGGTCCCTCATGCTATCAGGGAAGTGGAGGCATCATCCGATGTGCTGCTCTCTTCCTTCTTCTCCTCCTTCCCCATCCTCCCCCTGGCACTGCTACCCAGCACATACTTCTTGGAAGGGATTATTATCATGACTTTACACTTGAAAGTCCAAGAGAAGGTCAGGGCCCCACAAAGATGAAGATTGTTCCCTCTCAGAAAGGGAGTTTATGCTTCAGTTGGACTCTATCTCCTGCTCACTGGTCACCAAAAAGGCTTAGGGCAGAAGACGATGATGATGATTATTATTTTTATTATTATTCTCACTACTACTACTACTTTGAAAAAAGAAGTTGTGACATCCTAACATGATGCTGGAGTTGCCAGCCATTGTGGCTGGTTGCCTTCTGGGGAAGATTTACAGTTTCCCTATGCCTTTATCCTGACCCTCAGCTGGTACTGAATCACCCAGGCACGGCATTCAGTTATCACACTGCATATATCTGGCTTTTACAGTAAAATGTGTTGCTGTACTAGACTCAGAGTGAGTATTAAAAAAAAAAAATAAAAAAAAAAAGTAGATTAATCTTTATCAGGGGATATACAGGGAATCAGCACAGATTACCAGTTTTGTGAGACTGTTAGAATGAGTCTCACCTTTTGATCAAAACTATCACCCCTTCCTTTGATGTCAGAAGTTCCAGGGAAGTGATTTTTCCCTGGTTTGGGGTAAGGAATCTTCCACCTGTTTGCAAGCACTGGAATTGTCAAACCTGCATGTACCTGCTGTAAAATCGGTGCCGATAATCAGTGTCTCAATCTCCACAGATCTAAATGCTTGTAGCAGATCATCTGACATCTCCAATACAAATATCTAACCTCAGATCATTTAATCAAATCCTCTAACCTCTCAGACCTTGCTAGCTATTTATGAATCACACACACTCCATCAGACTGCCTATGCTGGTAACAGATGTAATATTCCAAAATCCGAAGAGAGCATTGGCAAGACAACTACCTGGACAGATGCTAAGGCCTAAATTGTCCTCTTGGGGTGGCCATCACGATCTGAATGTAGTACGGAGCAATCCAGGGCAGCATCTCTCACCTGCTGGTACATGGTTTGGATTTTTTTTCCCAGGCTTGGCAAATTTTTCATTGACAAAACCTGAAAAAATCCCCACCCCAAAAAAAACCTCAGGAGAGGTAAAATACTGAATATGTAGTTGCATTTTTATTCTTGCTAGTTGTACTGTGCACCAGCAGGTTTTGCTTTCTTCTGGCTTCAGGACAGTTCATGTTCAGAAAAGGATAAACTCAGGCTCTGCACACATCATAGTATGTGTATCACAAGAGCAGGCATCAAACTAATGCTATTTAAGTGAACGCTAGAATTCTGTTGAAACAGCTCTAATTTTCCAGAGGAAAAGTGATTAAATCTGAACTATTGAGTCTTTTTCAGTTTCAGTGAGGTTGGTGACAGAAGACCTGAAACTCTCTTTACACTCACCCATGGTTATACATAGTCAGGCTCCAACTAGGTAATTAAGAGTAATTTCACTGTTTACTTAATACAATAACCATGGCTGTAATCTAGAGTTTTAAAGTGTTTATTGCAAGGCAAGAGCATAAACATTCAGAGAAATTTCTTTAATGAGTCCTCATGCACTAGATGGCACTAAAGCATGGCTTTTATACAGAGGGAAAAAAATCCCTGCAAAAATTGATATGTAGGTTCAGTAAACCTGAACTATTTTGGTCAGGTATATTTTATGAAAGTTCTTTGATATATTATTTGTAATTTTTCATTTTAATTTTCAGATCATCAGAAACAGAGAATTAATTACACTCACTTTGATATTAAAAGAATTTCAAATTGAAAATAAATAATGCTCCAAAGTTGAAAAAAAAAAAACAACCCTGGAGAAACTAATTTACCCCAGGCTAAATGCAAAATTATTCTAATGTTCAAAGATTAGGGGGCTTGATGCAAGTAAAAAAAAAAGTTCTGTTCCAATTACATGGCTTTTTCATGAACTTTAGATATCAAAAACATTAAAGTCACAAAAACTTGAATAAAGTCTTCAGGTTTTCTATATAGAAAAATAATTCTTAATACACAAGCAAAGAGTTAGCTCCATACTGTCTCCCAAGCATATAACATTCAAAACAAAAGGTAGAACCGTTTTGTAAGAACAAGGCACTTTTCCCCCCACAGAAGTAGCAAGAAAACAAAATTAAACTTAATTCTCTTTACTTTTCCCCTCCCTTTAAATGAGCAGCTATGGTTTAGCTTGTTCGAAGTTTCTCTTCATGCATTCTTCTGTGTTGTATACAGCATTATTTGCTTTCTTACATGATCATCATAAACAACAACAAAGGAAATATGAAGGGCGGATCCCTTGTAAAACTGAGCCTTCTAGACAAAACTGTAAAGAATTGTGTCTTAGGTCACCTTGGGTAGTTTTGCCTTGTGATGCTGAGGGTGCTTACAGACACACTTTTGGTCTTTATGTTGTTTGGATGATTCCAGGATTATTCACTAAGTATTTCTTTGAGAAAAGAAGCTGGAAGAAAGGAATGAGGAGTTAAAAAGAAAGAAAGAAAAAAAAAAAAAAGAGGGGGGGAGGTGGGGGCAATAAGGGGTGGACTGCATTTGAGTTTGCTCCAGTACTTTATTTCCAGCAGCTACGTAGCAAAATGGTAGTTGCTCTGTTTACCCTGCAATCACCAAGGTGAGACGTGAGGTCCAGGGTCTAAACGCCAACAGCCTGGCATACAGAGCAGGCTGGAAACGTTACAGTTTCATGCTCAGGACTGTCATTGATTTGACATCAGTTTCAAAAGCAATCATTTACCTGCAGGGGCTGACAGGATCAGTTCCTCCACTAAGAAATGTAGCTTCATTTAGCTGCAAAGCCAGTTAAGGGTCTGATCCATCAGACGTTGGCTCTGTCATGGGCAGCACTGGTTTATTTTGGGAGGAGAGACCTGTGCATTGCTGTTGAGAATTTGCCCTCATGTTTATAATAGAAAGCCCATATATATGCACTAATGAATTTATCATTTTTCTGTCAGCTGAATCAAAGCCTGCATCAGAAGCAAAAGTATTTCATGGGAAAAAACAAAAATGCCCACATTAAACTATTAAATGCGACCCAAGAGCAGAAAAGTCCCTAAATTACAGTTTGCAGCAGTCAGCTCGTGCTATTCTGAGGGCCAATATTTTTAGCACCTCTACAGAAAATAACTTCCCTGAGAATCAGAAGCTAAACAATTTCAGGAGTACTTGTTCTTAGCTTCCCAAACACTCATTTTCCACACTTCAAATGCATAACTACAGAACAGGAGAACAGATGAAGGGAAATGAATCGATTCATCAAGTTTTAAAAGAAATATATATTTGTCTGATTATTTGAAAAAAACAAAACAAAGCAAAACAAACAGGAGAGAAGAGAGTTATATCCTCACTAACATCAGTTAGTGCAACTTCACCATAGAGTTTGGACTTTAGTTTCTTAAATATAAACATCTCTGGTTGTTTCATAGGGATACTACAGATCTAAAATGAACATTTTGAAAAAAGTTGTTAATAGATTTTATTGATAACAACTCAGGTTATGAAATATGAAATAATGCTAAACTTCAGAGTATAGTTTTCACCATGCTGCCTACTAGTCATGCAGTCCAGACACTTTCACCTTTTTTTTCTCAGTTAGTTTAATTTGTTGATTCTCCTGTGATTAGTTGAGGTTGCATTTAAAAAAGGGGTCTTTTTAAAAAATAAGTTCCTAAAAAAAAAAAAATAAATTAAAAGCAACCCACTTGTCCTGATTCCCTCTCCCCTTCCTTTTGTGATACATTTTTTGTTCATGTGCAGGGGGAATTACACCATGTAATTATTAAACTCTCAGAGCCTTTCAGGTGCCTGGCTACTAGTTCACTTCCTTCCACTGCTCTGGCTGAAAGTTCGAATACTTCAGGCCCTCTCCCCACACTGTAGGTCTTCATCCCAGCTACCTTCAGGCATTTAAATAGGGAATCTTCTTTAGGAATAACAGCCCAACTAAACATCCTGTATGAGCCTACTATACCTAATTTCCATACCTACTGAACTCTGACAGTACCTTTTTTTACCCCAGCAAAATCCCAGGGCTATCTGCACACACTTCAATCAGAGAAGAATCACCCCAAATATTTGTTCCAGCCCCAGGGTGGAAAGTATCTACTGTAAGAACACTGCAGAACCCTCTTCTTGGAGCTGAGCCTCAGGATCTGTAGAGTCAGAAGGACATTTGGGTTATTGGTAGGATGAAATGTCTCTGATCCTGATCTTTCTGTTGACTAGGGAGGAAGACTAGGAAATCACTTAGATAACTAACTAAAATCCCACAGAGAGGCTTGCTACACAGTTATAGGGGCTTTGGACTAGTCCTTAGTTCAGCAAGTAATTAAGGACATGATTATGATTATGTGCATGATTAATTGGTATTGATTAGTGACTATGTCACCATGTCACATAACTAACATTTATATAACTTCAGGCATGTGCCTGGTAGATTTAGTGCTTTAGTGGTTCAAAACAAGATTTTTATATTTTCCTTAAAAAATATTGCCAGCTTTTTTAACCAACTAAATTAATTTTTGCAGTGCTTCTTCCCAAATTGTGTCCATTAAGATTTTTCCTATTTTTTTCCTTTGCCAGTTCTCTTTCTTTCCAATTTTTCAATAAGGAAGCAGATGATGGAAAGGCAGAGCAAGACATTTAACCTAAACTATTAGCAAACAATGTTTCAGTGTTTGGCTTCAGGTTTAATGTTTTCCTTAGATGATTCACACACAAAATAAATTATTTTATTCAGGCAGCCATATGTTAATACAGCCAACAGCAAAGGTCTTAAATAAATATTAAAAACAGGTTTAATTTTTCATTTTAGGAAATAGGTAAAGCGCATCACTGAAAAGGAGTCTGTGTACTTTGAAACAAAACACTGCTTATTTCCTTATAATTTAAGTTAGTGTTAAAAGTATGCATGTAGATTACACTGCAGGACAGACATATTTTCTTTGCATTTCCAATATCTGTTGAAGGTATTAAATTCTAAAGCAACAAGTGTGGTGAACAACTAATGAACACCTTCAGAGAACTAAGTTAACTGAAACTCCATCACATCAACGTCATATTCTGATAACGGTTGTGGTTTTTTTTCCTGAGTCAGTTGTATTCTTACTATTGCTCTTATTACCTAGTGGGAAATGTTATTAAAAGAGGTAACACACTTAGATCAGTGATGCTGATCCAGCTTAACTGTATAAGCTAGGGAGGAAAAAGAATAAAGTGTAGTTTTTTTCTACACTAGACAAATCAATGCAGCATAAGAGGCTGTTTTCTTTAACTGTTTCCAGTATGATCCAGCCCAGCCTCAGCTGACAGGATGCAATGTAGGAGTCACTGTGTGATATTCTAAGTCTTGTGTTTGCAGAACATCTGGCTATATCACAACCATCCCCTCTGACCTTAGAGCTTATGAATCAATGAGGGGAAAAGTGGTGAGATCCAGGGAAAGAAATGGGTCACTAGCAAATGCGAGGTTAAAGAGATTCTGCTGCGTGTGTGAGATTTTTATAGACATACAGAATATGTAAGTGTGGCTCTGTATGTGTCAGAGTATATCTATCTGTAAAATAAAAGTTGGTTACAATAGATGTTCTTATCTGACCTACTTAAAATTGTACATGAAAGCACAGTTAATTTCGTCTCCTATCTGTCAGATTGATATAAATCTCCTGTTCAGTATTAATTATTGTAAGCATGAATATTCTGTTTTGGGGAGACCTGATGATTAGAGCTAGAGCAGACAGAAATCCTGAACTCATTAACATTCCCTCCCACACCCTGTCCCTGAATGTGCAAGCAACTTTTCAGACAGGACCCATCACTGCTCCAGCTGTCATGCAATTTTTGCACCTTTGGATAAAGAGTATAAAATGCTACCTCTGTGATGCATTTGTGGTTTTAAACTCAGTTTGCATTAATTGTGCTGTGAAGTAAGTAGGAGCAAAGTGGTCTCTACTTTTGTCTCAGCTTCATCTAAATTCTTGGAGCTTTTTTTTCCTTCTGTTTCTTTCTGCTTTTAAATCCTATGAAGTAGCTAGACCTCAATAGCACATGAGGTGATGCAGGGTGTAAAGGACATTTTTGTTTTCTTTTAATGAAATCAGAAGTTCCCACACAAAATTATGTATTTGATAAGTGTAGAAATCAGGAATTCAAAACTGAAAGTAATCAGCTGCGGTACTGTATGGAAACCAAATCCTGAACAAAAACTTGCTTTATATCTCTGAGTTCTCTGTTAAGGGATTTAATTCCCACAGGATGGGGCTTCCTTCAACCTGGAGATGTCTTCTTCCACTGTGAAGGCCCTGATGCCTTCCAAGCTGATGCTTCCAAGCATTAACAGAAGTCTCACAAACATCTGTGCCAATACTGAACTAGAGAATCTGCCTTTTGTGAGATCTGAACCACATAAATAGCTAATACTTTCAGATCAGTGTGTTTGGAGAAGAAGTCGTGAATTCTACTTCAACGGTCAGGAGTGATGAGATCATTTAGTTATCAGCCTTGTACCCTTTATTTTAACAGGAAGAAGTGTATTTGAGTGAAGATCAACTCAAAGGAATGGGAAGGGAAGAGACTGCAGAAAGAGACAATACAGCTTCATTCAGAAATGCTGAGCTATTAAAAAGTTGCTTTCATAAGATGCTTTAAATTAGTGTAAGGAAAAAAATGTAATCAAGCACAATAGCCCCCCAAACCAAGAAAGATACAATAGTCAATAGACTCATAATTACACAGTCAGACACAATGTCTGAAAATCAGGTTCAGCTCCCTGCTCCATCAGAGTTGAAATCAGAACTGTTTCTGACCTGATAAGCGTGCCCTACAATTGCTGAACTGCTCTGGCCATGAGAAATATTCTGAAATATTCAGCATTGTGATTATTGTTAATTTTTATTTATTTTTGTTTCATGAAATCACAGATATTATATTTTTATTATTTTTCTTAAAAATAAAGTTAGGAATTGTCTGTGCAGGTCTTACTCTGAATCTTGGAGCATGATTTCTCAGTGTTTCCTCAAAATTGTCCATTTCAGGTGCATGAACCCTTCGTGTAGTGTAGATAAGAAGGAGCTTTACTTCAACATTTGGAAGATGCTGTCCAAAGAGGTTAATGTAGAAGATGAATTGGTCATGAGAAGGGTTGGATGTACAGAGCAGAACAGAAATCTTTGCATCTGCAATTTTTGGCTCTGAGGAAAAAAACATTTGCCTGTTGTGCTAAAGGTAAAGAGAAAATATGCAGTCCTGGATAGTCCTAGGTACCCTTGAGTGGCTTCCTTATTCTCACAGCCAGGCATCTCTGAGAAATATTTAGTAAATAGTTTCTGATGCTGTAGTCAACAACCCTCATGCCACCATTTCCAGTGGGAAAAGTACCTTTGCAGTAGCCAGCTCATAATATTTGTTTTAAAAAGTACTTGGTCAGCACAAAACATCTTCATTGAATTAGGCATGTCTGTCAGGGTCAGATTTGAAGGTGAGATGTTGAAGGAAAAAACAGAACAGAAGATGAAGAACAACATAAACTGGTTTAATCTAGATACTCACTCCCTAATCTCACAAACATCTATGGTTTTCTTTAACTCTACGTGAACCTTTGCACAGTGTGTTTAGCTGAACAGTGCACTGTTTTTTCAAAGTCCTTTGGTTTGGGAGGTAAAGAGAAAGAAAAAACCTTCTCGTCTCAGAGTCGTTCTACAAGCCATTTATTCATCAGAAATAATTGTGGTCAGACATTTAGCTGAGAATGCTGGTATTTGTCCTAATGTTCTGTAAATGTTTATACCAAACTTAAATGAATGTAAATACCCCATCTCTGAGCTCTGTGGTAAATCGTTTGTTCTGCACAGAGAGCACTTGGCAGGGAAGTTATGCTGCAGCCCATTCCTACTGAAATAGTTGAGACCCATGGCAACTGGCCATCTAATCCCTGAGCTCAAATGTAAATACTTTACTCCATAAGCAAAGCTGAAAAAAACCCAAGTCACATTTTGGTCACTTTTGTTCCAGAGAGAAAATAATTTGTACCAACTCTTCCCTTGACACAACTCATTTATCTCTATGTGCTGCTGAGCTTTGCAACCTGATGTATTAAAAGTCAAGTCTAGACTCCTCCTCTTCTCCCTCCATCTCAGAGCTCCAGTATTTGCTTGTCTCCCTGTGTTTTAGCTTGTGATTCAAAGGGATGAGTAGACAGCAAAAGTGTGAATTTGCTTGGATGAAACCTTGAACATTTGTTTTCACTGCAGGGAAAAGTCCCATTGATTTCAAAGGGAAGAAGGACTGCAGGCAGGAGCTTCCCACTTCTGAAAATCAGAGCTCCCAGATGCAAATTTAAGACTTACAGTAGACAGGTATCAGTTCCACTAATTAAGTCTCATTTATCTTAACCATTTCACTACTTAATCAGATAGCACTTTGATAAGACGCTCTAAAAATATATGACAGATAGTCAAGGTCTAGACTTCTCTAATGTGGCAATTTTTTATATTATGATCTTTCTTTGTATATGCAGATGAACCACTCTTTTATTAGCTTCCCTTTGTAAGCATTTCACACACAAAAAATCAGATAGGGCTTTGAAAAAAAAGAGCTTTGCAAAGTGATGAGAATGAATTAGCCCATAATTGGACTGATTGGTAAAATTCAGTACAATGCAACAAAACTGCACCATTATCAGGTTTTAAACTTACTACGGGGAATTTTTTATTGCTGCTCATTAAAAAAATTATTAAAAAAAAAAAATCATCTTTGGCTGCACCCTGCAGGAACTCACCAGTGTTTGAAGTAGGTAAAGAAATCTGTAGAAGGAAAAGTCCCCTCATACAAATGTAGGTAGAGCAAACATTCTTTTTTGAGGGCTGTCCTCTGAGGTTGAGGATTTCTTTGTCAGCTGCCATTCTCTACAGCTGCCTTCCATAAATCTGTGTCATTTGATGGACAGAAATATTAAAGAAGAGTGTCCATCTATCCTCACAGATCATCTCTGCTACAAACATAAACAACAGTCTAAGAACATCAACGTGTTTCCTCTGTTAAGAGCATGGGATGGTAATGCAAAAGAGGTCTACTCAATACAGCAGAGAAAAAGATCACAAGATTTAATGCCTAGAACCTGAGTGATGGACCACCCTGACCAGAAAACCATCACACATTTTTTGGTTTAGAAGCAGATCAAATATACAAATGATGGGCCTGGACTTTTGTTGAAACTCTTCAGCTCAAGATGGGGAGTCTTTCTCATCCTGTTGATTCGTCTCTTTCAAACACTGCCAGGGGAGGTGTATGGCTTCTGTTGTGCAGGTAATCAGATTCCCTGTGGTTTTCATGATCCTCTGATTTTCAAATTTCTGGAAATTTCCAAGTGGAGAGCCTCCAATGAAGGCTTCTGATTAAAAAAACTTCTAAAGAAACTTCTCAAGAAACTTCTCTTGGTTCCTTTTGGGGGCTTCCACAATATTCTTGCAATCTCAATGAGTGTCAAGGGCCCTTGAAGATCTCACAATTCTTGAAGGAATGTTTATCATTTTTCAATACTATAATTCCCTCCCAGAGTCTTTAAGAGATTCTCAGTGTGACTTGAAGGCTATCTCATTGGGAATACTTCAGAGAAGGGGAAAAGTGAATTAAAAGTGCACAAAGTAAGCATATTAAGTAATTCTTACTGATAACAGAGCTCCATATAACCCATAGATGTGTCACCAAAAAGAGGCAAAATTTAGGGTAAATAAGCAGAACTGTCTTCAACTCTCTTCACTCTCTTCAACTACCTGAAGGGAGGTTGGAGCCACGTAGGGGCTGGACTCTTTTTCCAGGCAACTAGGAACAAGAGAAGAGGGCATGGCCTGAAGCTGCTCCAGGTTTAGGTTGGATATTAGGAAGTACTTCCTCACGGAGAAGGTGATTAGACACTGGAATGGACTTCCCAGGGAAGTGGTGGAGGCAGTGTCCCTGGATGTGTTCAAGGAAAGGCTGGATGTAGCACTTAGTGCCATGGTCTGGCTGATGTGGTGGTGTTAGGTCACAGGCTGGACTTGAGGATCTTAAAGGTCTTTTCCAGCCTTGGTGATTCTGTGATTCTGTGAACATAAGGGAGCTACCCAAATGAACATTAACATCTTGATCTTGACCTAGAAACTTTCTGGTTCTCATGGAAAAGTCTAGTCACAGGTTGAACAAATATAAAGAACATCTAAGCAGAAAACCCAAACAACCCAACCGCCAATCGTAATATGCTGAGCAGGAAAGGACATACGCAAAATAGCTGAAAATTTAAAGGTCCCTTCTAGTGAGCAGGAACTCCTACAAGCAACCAAATGGTGATGAAACTACAGAGCTATGTGATCCCACTATCAGAACCACATCTTTTGGTCAGGGCAATTTGCCACAGCTTCTTTAGTTTCTTTGTCTCTCTCAGGCTGTTGATTGTGACCTTTGCAAGTCTGTCCGATATTTTTGCAGTAGAAAGTACACGGACTTTGCACGTGTCTTACATGGACCTTTCAAACTTGTCCTTCAAGTCAAGATTGGTCCATTTACATATGACTATCCCTGTCAGCATTTTAGTCTGGTATTGTAAATTTTGCTTTTCTACAAAATGAGGAGAGTTGCAAAAAATATTTGCTACAAAGATGATGTTTACAGTTACAATTTAAGAACTGCCAGGCTGCCTACTGACTTACTTCATGCTGAGCCTCAGTACTTAGATTGTAAATAAAATGCTGTCATGTGGGAGAGGGAATAATGTGGTGAAGTATCTATTTATTTTTTTTTTTTCAAAATTAATTTGTAAGGTAGAACTACGTGTGATCTGAGTTTTAAAACAAAAATCGAGACACTTCTATTAATGTTCATAATTGGTTCTCTAGTATTTTAATCACTAATTTAGATTTTACTGGTGTGTGGACTATTCATATTTCATAACTAGTATTAACATTGATCCATTAGAGAATTTGAAACTCCATTTTATAATAACAATGAAAGATTCCAACTGATATTTTCCTTTCGAGATTTGGAATACCTGGCATGGCTCATAAGTTTTCACTTAGTGAAGCCATTCACACAGTTTCACAAGAATTTCAGTTTTTGTGACAACAGGGCTTTAGACCTTAGGAATGCAGAGAGAGAAATTTTTATTGCAAATAGTCAATTACAATAAAATAAGATAAAAATGCTTAAATACAGGAAAACACCCTAAATTTGTTCTTTCCTATTTTTATATCTCATGATTTTGTGGCTCACCTCAAGATTTAAAGAATGAAGTGACTTATGAATATTGAAAGAATGAATAATTAAAATATCAGACACAAAGAAAGACCCTCTTAGATCTTGATGAACTAAGTCATGCTTTTTAACTGTGCTTTGTAGACAATTTTTATTAAAATGATGATAATTTATGATTAATTGGCCCAAACCAGAAAAATGTAATTTAAAAAAATAAACATTTCTCACACTATTCCTTCCTCTTATTTTTTGACATTTGTGTCTTTAACTGTGAAGCTATTTTTTTTCTTTGTCTGGCAATCTCTGACTTATATGGGAAGCATATTTGAATAGCCTAGGCCTGTTTCTTTGAGATTGTGTTAGGCTATTGATGACAGTTAAACCAGAATGCATTTTTAAACTGAAATTCAGAGCATGTCAGAACAGAAACTGAAGTCTCTTAGGTATTTGAATAGATTATCACAATGATATTTTATCAGCATTAAGGATATTATAAATGTATTTATATTGCAGGAAAATAGATTCTAAGACATTTAACACAAAAGATACATTATATTGATTTCTATCAATCCCTTTAGAAATCCCGTTCAGTAATAATTTTTTGTCCTGTGGTTCTGAAACAATAAAAGTTGTGAGGAGATAAGAGTGCTGCACTTTTAATTGTCCTTTCTGAAAGGGAAATTACTCTGCAAAGCCCTTTACCAAGATGTCTGAATGCTTCCAAAGCAGAAGCCTGTACCGAGATATTAACACATCCTGAAACCGTTATCTTCATCTTATTAGAGGACAGCTCAGCAGATGTGGTACAGACACTCCTTCCCTGTGCCTTTTTCTTTAACATTGATTACGTTATATCCCCCGTTTTTGTCTGACCATATCTAACCAGAGCTGGAGCGAGGTATTTGTGGGAATTATAGTTTATTTTTCTCTCCACCTTGTTCTTCCTATGCCAACAATTTCTGTCCCTGAGATCTCAACAGAGTTGGAGACTGGTGGGACCTGGGAGCCAGGATCCACTGGGTACATTCCCATCATTGTAAAACCTAGATCCTCATTTTCCTCTTGGTCCTGGTGTCCTCAGTGTCCATATTTGACGAGAGTTATTTTACTCTTGGCTTCTCTGTGGGAGGGAACCAAGTCCTCTGCAGAATTAAATGCAATCACAGTTACAGGGACAGCAAGTGAAACACTGTGAGGATAAACTTCTGCAGATTTGGGTCCTTTTGTCCTTGTGCAATCTTCTAACACTATTCCAGTGAGCTTCCTACCCTCACACAGCTCGCTCAGCTGGGGAACACGTATTTTCAGGTTGTACTATAGAATGCTGCTTTGGTTGACTTCATCACAGGTCTTGCACGATTTCAGAAACTTTAAAAAATAACCATCAACAGAAAAAAACCCCCACAATTATGATGTTTTACGACTGCAGGGCATCCCTTGGGGGTTATGTCTTTGCACATGGTAAGGCGGCATGGCTCCACGCTACAGTGCCTGTGTGGTGAGGATGCAACCTGTCTGCTCTACATACAGCCAGCTCCAAGCTCTGCAAAACCAGGCATTTTGCACCATTTAACGAGGGCCACGGAGACCAACATCTGGTGAACATATTTCACAAAGCACATGCAGGCAAAGCCTCTTCCACTTGTGTTGCGTCCTTCATAGCCTATCCTTTTTAGGACCTTATCCTGAAAGTGGAAGGGGTAGAGAAAGAGTTGTAGCAAAAGTGACCCTGAGAATGCCCTGCACACCCAGCTCAAAGAGACAGGGTCCATGGAGGAGGTTAATGACTGCAACCATTTTGCCATGAGCAGCAAACCTCAGCGTAGGCTGTTAAAAGAAAGTTTTGCAGCATCCCTTCTCTTGGAGGAGAGCACAGTGACTCAAAACAGCCTTGGTATTGCTCAGTCTGAGATCGAGGAGTGGGAAGAGAAAAGCCCTCACAAATACTGAGTTTACAAATAACAGTGGATTACTGATTCTGATACTTTCTGTCGCGAACCTAGAGAATGTTGCTTTTTCTCTGTGTATGGTCCTGTTCCTGCCCCCAAAAATCCCTTATGGGCCAATGCAAAGTCTCTGGATGATGGCATCATCTTAAGCTAAGTGCTTTTAATCCATCCCGCTGTAGCCTGCATCTTCCCTAAGCACCTAACTTTAATTAAGTACCTGAATTTAGACTTTCTGGACAATATATCTCCTATTTCCCTAAGTTATGCAGAAGACTGATGCTGTCAAACTAAAAGGGCTAGTAATTTTCAAGAAAAAAAAACAAGAGTTCTAAGGAATTTCAGAAAAATATCATTTCTGTTTTACAGATGAGTAAACAGAAACCTAGAAAGATTTAAATGAACCAGGCTCAGTAACAGGCTTAGATATGAAAGGAACTTAATTTCTGTAATGTGAGCCTGCTCTCCCTCTCTATCTATCACACTACTCTTCCTACTGAAGCTACCAGAGAACCACTCTTCCTTCCTCTTTCATGCTTTGCATGTCATTTGAAAAGGCAAAACATCTTCTTGATAGACATCAGTGAAATAACTCTACCTAAACATTTCTACAGATGTGTTTTAAAAATAAGGTGGACCATTTAGCTTGACAAGTTCTGGTCTTGATATCTTATGGGCATATACAAATATTCCAGGCATTGGAGAAACCAATTAAAAAGACATTTCCCACATATAGGTTTTAACACAAAATTAGATGAGCAGCAGCTGAGCTTCAGATTTCCTTTCATTGTCTTTTTGTCTGCTACATCTGCATGAAAAGCTATGTTATGACCTGAGAGAAACAAACCAAAGACCAGACAAAGATCATAGCCAGGAGCTAATCTGTACTTTTAAAAAACATTTGATAATTCAACTTTGTTATACCAGTAAGGAAAAATTTGACCTGAATTTAGGCAGGATATTCTGTATCTTGCTCCTGCTGCATAGCAGGAGAAGCAGCAGCACCATGTTGCTTTGCAGAGGATGCACTGGGAGATGGACAGGAAGAGTATGACAAAGCTCTTGGGTTGTCAGTGGAGAACCGGGAGTTCCCAAGGCTGGGAAGTATACACGCATAGGACAAAAAGTTGCCTTTTCTCTTGGTGAACTCAGCAAAGTAGGAGTTCTCAGCAAGTGGGCCTACTGGAAAGGAACTGAGCAGATGAGGTAAGAAATTAACAATATTCTTTCCTTGTGTGACCAAAGTCCGGTGGCTTCAGGAACAGTAACATTTGTATAACACCTACAAACCTCACAAGACAGGCTTAGCTCAATTGGCCCCCTGTCTCAGTTTCCCCTTCTGTACCACAGAATAAAAATATTCACCTGTTTACAGCCCCTGATTTAGCTCTTTTTTAAAAGAAACAATATACAGAATTTTATGAACATGAAGGCTCATTGAAGGTTGCAGTTGGCTGATGCAGCTATAGTGCATCAAGTGGAAGATCCCAGATTCCACCGAGCTGTTGAACACTCCCCTGGTTATATCATATCTAGACTAAGAATTTGACCTTCTGGGCTACTGAAGGGCAAGTCTACAGTGTTCACTCGTGGCAGATATTGCAGTGGTTTTAAGTTCTTCTCTCCCTCCTGTCATAAAGTGTGCAGAGAGATAAAGAGAAAAAGGAAGCAAAGGTGATCTGATGGGCTTCCTCCTCCTCTGTCACAAAACACTAAAGTAAATTTACCAGGAGGAACTGCTGCAGCTTTTATGACATACATAAAACTTTAATCCCATGTAATAAGGATTGCCAAACTGGTCTACTCAACATGATAAAATGTCTTCCCTGTTCCCACTGGGTGGGAAATCTGTTGATCAGAGGCATTTGTGGAACCAAAAAGCTTTTTTGCACACTGAATCCAGGTGACCTTTTATAAATCCCACCAAATCCTAGCTTGTTTCCCACCATGTTGCTAATAGTTTGATCTGTGGCCTGCTAATGAGGTACATATTGCTTCACCTCCAGTAAAGGTATTATGGTGTCTACTCCATTCTGCAGCACCACAGAGATTATAGTTGTTTGCGCCAGGAGGAAAAGGAATTTCCAGGGCATAAGTCATCATTTAGAGTTATTAACAAAAGGATTTATTATGTTGCTCTGTTTCAAATGGTTTACATGATGCCTAGAGTATGCCAGAGTGCAACTACCTACCACATAATGTCCTCATGAATCACCAGGGGCTGAGGGAGCTGCAGAACCTCAATGTTCAATCGTGCATTTCTCCCCCACACGCCAGATTGACAAATAAGGCCATAATGGCTTTGCAGTTTTATCAGGTAAAACTGATCTCAGGAAGATGAGTACATTGAAACCACGTTGAGAACTATGTGGGGGGGTTGGGGGGGGGGGGGGTGGGGAAACCCACCTTTAAAAAAAAAAAAAAAAGAAAGAAAGAAAAACAAAAGGGAAAAAAAAAGAAGGAAAAAGAAAAAAAAAAAAAAACAAAAAAAGAAAAAACAGAAAAGTATTGGTGTAGCAAAACAGCACAACACAAAGTTTAGTGCTAACCCCTAACCCCATAGGCACCAGCAGTCTGTGTCTGTGCCCAGGAAGTCAATGGGATCTTTAACCATGACTTCAGGGCTTGTAGAGTCAAGTCCTACTGTAAAAAAGAACCTTGCTTTCCAGAGTTGTGAAGAGGAGGCTGACTAAAGGCTATTGAATCCTGCTTGTCCACACTTGTCCTCTGTGTAATTTATAGTAATTGAAGGCCAAAGGCTCTCTTCTTTGAAACAAGCAGTTAAGAAATAATTCTCTTTTCACTTTACCAGGGTCTACTGAGGTTTAATTAAACAATGTTTAGAGTACATTTTGAGTTCTCCAGGTGGCAGGAGAGACAAATTAATATTTATTTCCTTTTACTCATTATATTTGCATTTGCAGGCTTACAGGTTAAAATGACCATTTTTTGTTCTGATTTTGCTTTCAGTAAAGGTGCTATAAGATTTCTTATTTACTCCATGTGGAAGCAGATTCAATTAATAATTATTTGTCCATGGTTAATAGCTAAAATAATCTCTGAAATGCCATGGTCCTCTCTGGTTGTGTTTTGGGAGAGATGAAAAAAACCCAAAACCTAACATATCGTTCAGCCCTGTTCAATTACTGAAGAAATGTTGGCATTTTTCAACACTCTGTTTTCATTCAAATTCTCACTAATGGCTTTTTAGGGAAAAATCTTCCTCTGGCAAAACTTACTTTCACCCTCATGAAAGTAAGTTGTGCTACCGTGGATGAGAACCAGCTTTTACATGTTCTGAGAAACACGTTCATCTCCCTCCATGTACTCCCTCATCCTCTTCCTCCCTCTGTCCTCTCTCCCTTAACCATGCTCTGTTTTAAGATGTGGGGTTGAAACAAGTTTTGTGGTCTATCCCCTTAGCAGATTGCATTATTTCTCCTGCCTCCATTTCCTTATCCTTCCAGCTGATGAGCTTTTGGAGGGTAGACTTTTACCATTATGGTAAATTATTGATCCCTTTTGACAGTTTATGGGTGAGAAGGTTAATGACATGACAAACAATTATTTTTAGGACCATTAGCATCTCAAAAGAGTTTCTAAGAGGCAAGAGCAACTACAGAGGTAACAGTCTATTTTAAAGCAAAGCAAGGGTCAAATTCTGCTTCCACTGAACTTTGTGGCACAGCTCCCAAAGCTTGTGCTAAGAGGAAGCTTGAACCCAGAGGAAGACGAAGCCAGTGATTATGCGGCACATCATGTTAAATAAAAATTAAATCAAATGCAGCTGCTTTTATACAATTCAAAGAGAGATCAGTGTTTTCTTAAATTATTTTTGGTTCCTTTTCCCTTCTCCTCTCTGCAAACTGATTCCTTGCTTACAAAGAAAAGTTTCAAAGAACTTAAGGAGATTCAACACTTTTCTTTAAGTTTCACTTTTTTGCAATTTTTTTTTTCCATTGAAAAAATGTATTTTGTTTCTACTTGATTCTGTCGCAAATAAATCTTGCTTTTTCATTCTTTCTGTAATGCCTTTGGGGTGTTAGGGACTCAAAAACGCCTTAATGGGGGAAGAGGTTATGTCTGAACCTCAATTTTAGAAGAGCACCACCACCCATTCAAGTCAAACGAAGCTTGCACTAAGTCACGTCCATTCAGAAAGACTTGTTTTCAAACAAGAATCTACATGCTACTGGTTACTGGAGCCTAACCTGGCTAAAAGGTAGATCAGAAACCCACAGTAGGTTTTGTAAAAGCTACATAAAGAGAGCTAAAAATTCATGTTTTTACTAAGTGGGAAAAAGTCACCAAATGAGGAAAAGATTTTTAATGCAAACAGATCTATTGCAAAGTGCATAATATTATATCTCCTACTGGAGGAGACTCTTCAGCTGAAAATATTTGACTTTTTATTGAGTCATGAACATGATTCCAGAACTAATGGCATTTTCTTCTTGCTACCTGCTGCTGATTCAGCAGACTTCTCAAGCCCACATGAAACCTGAGTGTGTTTGTGGTTCCACTGAGTACAACTGGAGCACAATCACATTAATAAAGTGAGATACGTGAGTGCCTTTCTGAATCAGGGCCCTGTGCCAATGACAAAACAATTAGAAGATGTACCATCAGACAATTTCCACTTAGTTCTGCCTTGTTTTACTAAGTCATTTGATGTTTGGTTCTGCAATTGCATATAAGTACACAGTATTTTTGACAGATTCTTGAAGGTCATTGTTTGTGGAAATAACATTAATAGTATAAACCTGATAAATGTTAAGCTTTTCACACCTCCTTGCCTTACTTTATACCTCTCAAGAAAGAGCAAAAACAATCACATAAGCAAATTCCCCACAGATCTGGAAAAAAATGTCTCTGATGTAATTGCACTATTTTTAATTATTTGTGAGATGTTGAGAGTGGCTCTGAGAGCATCTTAACTTGTGACTAAGTAGATAATTTTACCCATCTTGAGATTGAAAATGTATCACATATATTTTTAAAAATCCAATTATTTTTGTTTGTTCTAAGAGATAATGTGAGAAAAAAACTGTCAAAGGAAAAAAAAGAAAAAGGAGAAAGAAATAAACCCAACATTTTCTATGGAATTATTAGGGAAAACAGACACTATCGGGGTGCGTACATTTATTTCCCACATATAAAGTACTTTGTCCTAGAAGAGGTGTTCATAAAAGCCTCTCAGTTCAGACATTTAACAGATGAGATCTGTTCTTGATATCAGTCACTTACAGGTCCCTTCCTGTATTTTGCTACTGTGATTCTTACTCTGTCTACCTTTGTGCCCACACAGTATATCAATATAAATGTATATGTGTGCATGCATAGTCTATACATACAGTCTGTCTGTATTATGCATATGATAGCAGTGCTAAGCTTGCTGCAGAGGGCATCTCTTGAATATTTCAGAGGAATGCAAGGCAAGGAGATCTATTCTTGAAGCCCACAATACTAGAATGAGAATGAAACAACTTTCATAGTAATGGGGTAGGGTAAAACCAGTAAAAGTGGGTGGAAATCGCTACCATCCTCTATCCCAGCTTGGGCTCATTCTACTCCCACCTTGTGTGGTGTAAATGAGTACAAAGACAATGCAGTGGAAACATATAGCCATGGTTCTGTGCAAAACAACAGGTTTTCTTTTATATTTATTTTTTTAATATCGTTCTGTTCTTGTTGTTTGGTTTAAAATTTAAGCTAGAGCTGGCATTATTATTGAATTAAAACTGTTACATTCATATTATGGGTTCAGGTTTCTATTTTCTACTGCACACATAAAAGCCAAACTTATTGAGCGAGTTTTGTGACCTGTGAAACTGCTGAAGTCTGTTTCTGAAGAATTTCAGTGAAGGTTTCCCACAGGTTGGACATTCAATAACACCGATGTTTTCCATGACCTCCCTGGAGCCAAGTCATACCGAAGCCTTTCACTTAGACCAATCTAATTCTCATTACTCAGCTGCTTATTTTTAGAGAACTCATCAGGATTCAATATCTTCTGTATTTCTCCTGTTTTGAAAAATTTTGCTTAAATCAACCAAGAGGTTTTAAAAAAAAATATTTTAAAAAATCCCAAAACATATACGGGAGGAATGGACAGCAAACAGACAAACAATCAATCAGCCGGCATGTTTGCCAGGTATGTTTTTTAACAAACCACACAAGCAATTTTTTGAGCTTTTTTGTTATCATCCCCCGAGGTTAGGATTCATCTGACTTGGCCCTAGTTGCCTAACTTAGGCACCTATTTGGAAGCTTTCATCTAGGATGAATGGACATGCTTGGAAAGAGATGTATCACCTAGTCCTGAAACAGATACCTGAAGGAAACAACATGCCTTGACACCCTGGGGAAGGTCTTAAGTCTGGTGTACAGTAAATATTTCACTTTTAGATGATGGTTAGATGGAGTTTACTTAATTCTTGGAGAACATTGTAGGAAACCATTGTGAGTCAAAGCAAGGATATTCTGTATCTCCTACAATACAGATCTGATGGTTCTTCTGAGCTAATTTTTCAGTAGTTCAGTGGTGCCTTGCTCCAGCTTCAGCTACCATGAACACTTGTACTTAGCCATCCTAAAATCAAACCTGCTAGCACCTTTGAGATCCCTATTGTAAGCCAAACTCTTTGATAAGTTGAATGAAGACTGAACTAATTCTGAAGTTCTTTGTAACTCCAACTTATACAGCTCCCAAATGCAAGACATAGCAAAGTGACCTGAATCAAATTTTCAACCACCAGCTGCTGGCTTTGCTCATGCAGTCTACGGCTATGCACAAGCACAAGGTGTTTGTTTCATTAGACCTCTGAAATGGCTGTTACCTTCCCTATGGTCTTGCTTTTGTGTGTACCTTTGACATTGGAATAGTCAAGACAAGATTTTGATAAATTCTTGTGAAGTGGATGAGACACAAACCCCAACAGAGCTCCCTAGATCTATATTTGGATGAGATTCAACTAAGTACTACTTGCACCCAGTTCATAAACAGAGTGGGACAATTAATGAGTGTAAGATGGAGTTACACTGGGGATTTATTTCTGAAGCAACCGAGCAGATCTGCTACATACTGAATGTACCTTTAAGAAACTACTGAGAGACAGCAGTTCTGCAATGCCTAGTCCTTTTTGAGGACTAGGTCCTATTTTGACCACAAAGAGTTTCTATCCACACCTGTTGAAGCATAGCTAGTTTTGGACTGAACTCACCAATGTCCACAGAAAATGCTGTCCAAAATTTCCCTTTGGTTCTTGCAAACTATGCATAATCAAGTTTCAGAAAATCCAAAAATCAGAGGATTGCAAACTGTGGTGCTTGACAGAATAGCCTTTGATTTTGATTGCACCTAAAAATGCAGAAAGAAGCTAGAAAACTGGCCTCTTATTTTTTGTGGTGTTTGTGGTTTGTTGGTGTTGTGATTGTTTTTTTTTTAATTTAAAAAACTCTCTGTAATTAATTAATAATACAAAAGTTCCAATTTTTTGAATGATAACATGTAGAAAAGAGCTGTTGAGAAAGGACTTTTAAAGCTGCACTACTGTAAATCATTGCAGTGTAAGACTTACTTCCACGTAGATAATATATCCCTAAATGCCTTTGAAATTCTGCAATAAGTGAGAGGAATATAAAATTAAGGGTATGAGATACTGTAAGCAAACTGCTTCTTAACATCTCTATCAAGGCAATACATTTTAACTTGGCATGTTAAAAATGCAAACAAAACCTTTAATTCTTAAGATCAATTGCAAGCATAGACAGACTCTGGGTTTAGGAAGAGCATTCTATCTTGTCAAGCTCACCTTATCATCATGGAAGAATAAACAACGTAATTATTCTCACTTTTTTGTTTGTTTTCTAATTGGATCATTAATTACTTTCAGGAAATTCAAATCAACATCAGATTTATAGCACCAGGCTTCTGAAATATTGATTTGGTTATATAAATGTCAAAGCTGGCAGGTAAGCTGTCTTGTTGCCTCAGGAGTCTTTTCCATTAGCAGAAATTATGGAAAAGGCCTTTAGAATTGAGTAAGTTTAACAACTTGCTTCTGTGTTATGCATGGTTCAAAACTCTGTTCTTTTACCGATATTTTTGCTTCATTTTTCAGCCCACAGTTGTGTGCTTGAATCAAATACACAAAGGATGGGATTGTAGTTGTTCTGTTTAGCAGAATGTATTTTACTTCTAAGTTGGCTGCAACAGGTTTTGGATGACTGTTAACATAATTTTTCTGGTTGGTTACCACATATTTCCCAACATAAACCGTCAATGATCCTGAAATGGTCCCTCTGCATTCCTTGTAAGTTCTCAAGTGATCAAAGTGTATCTTATTTACCATCAGATGAAGGCTGTGCTCTCTGCTGCTCAGCAATGCATGTTTCTGCAGTTCCTTTCAACAAAAAGGCAGAGCAAAGCCTAAAACACAATCATCTCAAACATGTACACTAAGAAATTCCATTTAACTCTATCTTGCGATGTTGAGGAAGTTTACTCACAGACTCATAACCTCATCTTTTAAGCCAAATTAATCCTACTAGTTAGCATATTGTCTCCCTTCCAGCCATGCATGTACTGCTGCTTATGCATTTTGTGAATGTTGAAGGGACGGATTTTCTAAGTTCAGCAAAAAACCTTGGAAAACAAAGAGTATGGCATTTGATCTAAGTCTCATTGAAGTAAATGGAAAAAACAGAGTTGAAATCAGCCACCACCCAAATAACCTGTCATGACACAAAGAAAAATCTTGCCACAACTTACGACGTTCCTACACAGAAGAAACTCCCATCAGCAGAAAGTGCGGTGGTGCATGGAAGTGGCTTTCTGTTTGATAAGCTTTATCTCTACCCTAGGCAGGAAGAAGCTGTTGCAGGGAGACAACTGTGTGTGCACATCTACATAGAGTTACTCACCCTGAATGCCCTTTAAAACCAGCAAGGGAAAATGGGTGCTTTTATGCCTTGGTTTGTCTGACTATATGTAGAAGTTCACTTTTAAAAACCAAGAATGACTGTGCTGTGAAAAGTTCATTTATCTTCATATGGAAGAATAATTTGGAAGTGGGTATCCATAGAGGAGCTGGCCACAAGATACTCCCATGAGCTCTCAAATATTCTCAAAAACAAAATAATATTACCTAGTGAGGGCCCAGGATAACTGTAGAGAGACAGGAAAAGTAAGATAAGAGAAACATTATTTTGCTCGCTCTTTCTTTCTTTCTTTCTTTCTTTCTTTCTTTCTTTCTTTCTTTCTTCTTTCTTTCTTTCTTTCTTTCTTTCTTTCTTTCTTTCTTTCTTTCTTTCTTTCTTTCTTTCTTTCTTTCTTTCTTTCTTTCTTTCTTTCTTTCTTTCTTTCTTTCTTTCTTTCTTTCTTTCTTTCTTTCTTTCTTTCTTTCTTTCTTTCTTATTTTTTTTTTCTTTTCTTGAGAGTGGTACTTGAGAACTAGTGAAAAATCAGGAGGATCAGAACTTTTTCTTTCTCCTCCTTTTTTCACACATGCATATGTAATTCTTAAAGACTCTGAAGTTTAATAAGATAACAGAGAAACCAAAACAGAAAGTAATAGTTCATGTATATACTTCTCTTTAGAGTATTTATTACAGTTATATAATTTAAAATAATGAATAAAAATGTAATCCAATTGTTATATACTAAGATGATATAATTCCACAATTATCTCCTTTTTGTCATTTTTTTTTAAACCTTAATATTTCCAATGAGAAGAGGAAAACCTACAAAACTATTTACTGTTTCATCGAATTTAAGAAAAAAAGAAATGTTTCATATTATGAAAACTCTCAAATATTACATCATATCAATATATTTTTAATTAAACTGTTTTATGCTGGATAATTTGAAAACATTTCTTAGGCAAAAAATTGCATCAGTCCAAGCTATACTGGATCATTTCTAATTAGGAAATCAAGTGTTATTAGGCATCAGGAATGGAAATATTATCAGAGTGTTTCACTTAATAAAAAAACACACCAAAACACCAAAAAGAAAATTAAAAAATAAAACCAAACCAAACCACCAACAACAAAAGAAAACAAAAGAAAACCAAACATCTATGGGAAAAGGAACAGTGGAAAATACATTTAAAACAAACAAAGAACTTGCAGATTAACCATGAGGGTTTTTTAGGGGAAATTAAAACAAAAATGGACAGTTTGTTATGTGTTTACACAGATAGTCAGGGAAGACAAACGATCAGAGGAATCATAGATAAAAAGATGGGATAGCATCCCAAAAGCCAGTGCTTTCGTATGCTGTGATGAAATGCTGCAATTCTCTCTGTAAGTATATCAATTATTTTTAAACAAAACATGGCAACAGAACTACCTCTGAATGTCTGGGCAGTATTGCAAGAAAGGAACAAATAATTTCCGAAGACCTAAACCTCTGTTGCTGCAAACACAAATACATACAACAGTAAGTGTATATAAACAAATTGTCATCTCTTTAAATAACAAGATTTGGATGTATTTGTATTTGTTCTATTATTTTGACAGATGAAGGCCAGAGTTTTATGTTCTGGTCAGGAAACAACATCTAGAATATGTCCTAATGCTGACGAGATTCATTAGGGTTTTATGTCACATTCTGATTCATGATAAGAAATCTCCGTAGATGTAACAAGAATGAGGATTGATTCTTTGCTTTAGGTTTTATCCCATTACTTGTCTAAATGACAACCAAGATCTCTGAGCACAGGTGGAACCTGCTGCAGTGTAGTTATTAAAGCCAAAGATTAGTAGTCATATCACCTCGATTTTAAGCCTCATTTTTCTCTGATTCACAGTAACTTAAGGCAAAACATATTCTTTTTCTTTTAGCCACCTGCAAAACAACAAGTTGTCATAATTCTGATCTCCCTCCAGGTTGCTCCCTTGTAATTTTATTATTATTTTTAAAGTGCAATAAACACTTAAAAATGCTTTCAGATGATAACTGAAAAGTACAGTGGTACAAAGTACAGTCACCATGATGACCTGCAGTGCTTTGTCTAGCAACTGAACAAGTCCTTAACCACAAAGAAGTCATGCATATACAACATCATCTCTGCCTTGGTATAAACTGGTGCTGTTCACTGGAATCTGTTCTTGAAGCCCATTTATCCCAAGTGAGGATGTAGCCCAGAACCTTTTATTAGGAGAAATTTGAGCCCGTGGTAAATCCCCGGTAGCTCCAGTGGCTGTTCTTTTTAGTTAACAGCTGCATACAACTGAGCATGCAACTCAGCATTGCTGGGCTGAGCTGCAATCACTAGCCTTTCCAGCACAACCCAAAAGTTTGGTAGCTCATGAAGGTAGGACTGCACTTTGCCAGGTAAACCCAGGGTTTGGATATGGATTTTTTTGAACCCACATCATGTTCAATTCATGCTCTGACATGTTAAAATAACTAAGTACAGCATAAAACCAGCATTTGTGGCCTGTGTCTGGCAACCATGTTCTTTCCCTATGCAAATCAAACCATGCAAAGTGCAAAGGCCCTTCTGGTCCACTTTACTACAGGAAGGAAAACCCCACTTTTTACCAGCATTGCTAGGAAAAAGATGAAATATTCAAATTTCATTTAAAAAAAAAAAAAAAAAAATCAGTCCTGTTTTTCACAGAATTTCTTTTTCCCCTTTTCAAAGAATTCCTGTAAATAGATCTTTCCTTTTCTGCATGATTTTTCATGTTTCACCTTTCCTTCTAAGCAGAGAGAAAGAACTTATTAAACAAAGCAGATGTGGTCTTAATTCACTTAAGGTCTTGATGCTTCTCCCCATTACAAGCTAAGTTAAACAATATTATTAAAGCATTTTCTTAATCTTTTTGAACTTACCTTATTTTTTCTTTTTCCCTCCACTAATGGGAAATGCTGTTACTCATTCACCGTCCATCTGCCTAATAGAAACTACCTTCTGACAATTAAAGTGCTAGCATGTAAATTCTTGAATGACATGCCCCTATCTGAAGATTAATTTGTGCAATTCATGACTGATGAGATGCATTATTATCTGCAAACTTATCACCTCTCTTACCCAAGTTCCAGCTCAATCTGATCTTTGTTAAGACTCAATGAGAACAAATGCAGTTCTTAAGAACAATGGAAAAAAGTGCAAAATGCAATACATTTTGTTTAAATAATTTTTAGACACACTGTCTGTAGGTGTTAGTATAGTTATGAATCGTTCTAAAACCAAATCCGAAACAAAACCAAACAAATCAAAAAAACAGAAAGGCCACTTGTTCTTAGAAAACTAACAGTCTCTCAAAACGTTTCCCACCTTAGCACCAAAGAAGGGAAAAAACGGAACTTCAAAGGATTTGAAAGAGTAAAATTGTAATTAGGGAAGGTAAAGTCAAGCAAACAATCATTGACATTTGGAAGGGTTATTTTAATTTTAAAGAAAATTGATCCATTCAGTCAATTTCTTTTGGGGGACTGCCACGAAAACCTTTCACAGAAAACACCTTATATTCAACAGTTAATTGTAAGAAAACTAAATATGGTGCTTTATTAACAAAACAGACAACCTGTGGGATTTTGGGGTTTGTCTGAATGAGTTGCAACAGCTGGTTGTTTTTGTGAGTACGGATGCTCATCCAGAGCTGCCACAAAGGCTGGTCCTAAGCTACTGTTGCAACACAACAGTAGATTTGACCACAGTCATGCAGAGCAGTAGAGCACAGATCAGCAGTCCAGCCCTGAATGTCACTGTCCGTGGCCAATGTTACAGTCCAAGCAACACACAAACCATCATTCAGCATTTTGTGCTTTCTGTCCCAGCCTTGCCTTTAGGAGTGGAGGAATCAACTTGCAGCTGGGGACTGTTGCATGAGCACATTGACAGCTGAATTCCAGTTCCACATCTTCTATGGAACCTACCTTGCTGGGTAGCTATTTCATCTCTTTCTGCCTCTATTTCCCCTCCAACCCTTTATCTGCCTTGTCAATGTAGGCTGCAATCTCTCTGAGCCTCTGTATGTTTTTTCCAGTGTGAAGTGCTGATTTCTAGGGAGCTTTCAGTATGATCACAATAAAACCAAATGCCTCTTTAACCACGAGATACCAGGGATTGAAATCCAGTCTCACAAGCTGATAAATGGTCATCTGCATTGTAGTGGCACATCAGACTAAACTTGAGCTTCTCTTACTAAGCACTGTAGTAGGGTGATACTTTGTTCTGTCAAAGAACTGTTCTGTTTGGGGATTGAGCAAAGTTTCTGTGGTACAGAAACCAACTCAGGACACGTGATTTCTATAGTTATTTAACCCAACCGCCTTGACCATAGAAGTGAATAAGAATGAGAAAAAGCTTAAAGCAAACAGCAGAAGGAATCTGAACAATACTCATTGAGGGTGTTGAGGACTGATCAAGAGCTTGCTGAAAAAAAAAAAAACAAAACAGAACAACCAGGAGCTTTTATATGGGTTTCAGGGAGCTTTGGAGGAAGCCTTCAAACAACTCTGCTACTTAGTTCAGCTTTAATTCTTGCCTCAATGTGGAGAATTCCTCTGTAACTTATGAACAGCACTGCCAAGGGCAACAGTTTGTGTTTAATATTACAGAGGTAGTGAAAGAAATGGGAGGGGAAGAGAAGCCTAAAACTTCTCAAAGACTCTTGCAATGTCTTTTCCTTCCTGTTCTGTGCGTTAATCTCCTTTGGTTAGATTAAAACCTCCAGCTTCTGAAAGACACCCACAACTGACATCCATCCCACTAGACTGAAAACCATTTGAAAATTATGTTGCATTGTGGTTTTTTTAGTCACTCAGTGATCAGAGTGGAATAGATTTAAGACAAGGTTATTTACATTTAAAAAATTTGATTGCTTGTCTAACAGCAAAACATTGCTATATGCCATTAAATGATAAGGACTGAATACAGCACATGGATATCTGTTTATTTCACAACACTGAAGACTTTTCTTATCCTTCTGACATTACAATAATTTAACTTCGCAAAGTTACACTCAGATTCTGCTAGTTTTAAATGTTTTTGTACATACTTACACAATTCATACTGTGCTATTGATTCTCAAAATTACTCATAAACACTCGTACTCTAAAGAAGACACTCTTTCTCTGAAAGGCAATGTACTGCAGCTCTAGAGCAAGGAGACTGAAATAATTTAAAAACAATGATGTGGACTATTATTGCCTCACATGGTAGAATTATAATTTATCAAAATCTCGTTTGGCAAATTGCATTTCAAAGAGATCCTGCACAGAACAGGATTGAGGCTTTAGCCTGTTTGGAGAGGGGGGAGTTAGAAGTCTTTTGCTTCTTCCTTTCTTTTTTTTTTTCTTTTTATTTCATGGCTAGGGACATGAGTAACGCCCCTAGATAGCAGAAAAATGAGCACTGCATTCAGTCCTGGCTTCAGCCTAGCGGAGTGAGAAAATGCGGCGCTGAATCCTAAAAAGCAGCGTCGTGCTCATAATCTACTTAGTAACCCTCAGGCTGCGATTCAGCTCGCTTGGGTTTCGGCAGTCACTGAGTCACCTTGATCAGGATCCCGGTTGCTGGTGGCTCCCCCTGTGGTCAATAGAGAAAGATAAGCTCCTACACAGACTGACACACATCGGTAGGAGGCCTGAATCACCCCTGGGGGAGGACATCCGTCCCGTGGAAGAACCCATGCCCAAGAGGCACCCCTTGTATATAAAATTCAGGGAGCAAAACTAATTTTGGTAGAAAAATCCTTCCTTCTCATTCCTTTTTTAGTGAGGAAATGTGTTTGGGTTTGAAGGGTAAAACAGAGAAATTGTTGTGTAGTGAGCAAAGACACGAAGCGGGTGCATCTCAGAGCACGGTTTGATGGCAGGAAAGGGAAATGGGTTGAAGATTGTACAGCAGTACAGTAGAGTTGCTCACCTTTCACTTCAAAGGTTCAGTCATCTAATTTGTTCCTTTTCGGATAGTAAAATGGGTTTATGAGTTATGCCATTTGCTTGACTGCATTTAAAATAGCCTTCCTTACACCAGACTGTGCTGACTAACACCAGCCACGGTCTACAACTCCTTTTCTGCAATACTCGGTGACATATTTTCTTGAGATGGTACAGATATAACCCACAGTACTAAGCACAGGAAACTTCTAAGACAGCCTGAGCTAAAAAAAAAATAAAATAGTAAAATTAAATTAATTAAATTATTGATTAAATAGTAAAATTAATATCAAATGGTACATTAATATCAAAAACTTTTGCTCTCACTGGAAAATGCCATTACAAGAGTGATCTAAGTCAATTAAAGTCCAATTATATCCTTAAAATGCCACCTTTACTAATGGCAGTGAATCTCTGAAAGTGAAGGTTTGGTGATCCTGGACAGCAGACCATAAGTCTTGGGGACTTTTATTTTTATTTTCAAGTCCATTTTTGATGCACGCTGACTCAAAAATTTGAGTTGCAAAATTCTGACATAAAATAGAGTTAGGTTCATTCATATAGGGAGTCTGGAAATATTAATTTCAGGACCATTTTCAGCCTGAGTTACAAAATATCAGGAAAAGTAGGAAAAAGTGGTATTATACTATTGAGGTCAAGTAGCCCTGAAGATTTCTCTTAATATCTCTTGAACATGCTGGTGTTGTTCAATCCTAGCTGAAATCCTCCTGGAAAACTGAGACATTTAACAAGAATTGTCACTACTGTTTCTCTTGGCTTGGTGAAGAACAGTTGATGAGCCTGAGGTGAAGTATCAAATGCTACAGGGTGGATGATCCCAGCAACAGATCGTCAGCGGGTCACACCCACCAATGAACCCACAACCATCTACAAAATTGATTTCCCCTCGATGTCTACATGAGATGGCAGCTTAGTACAGCAACAGGATCATGAAAACCAGAAATTTGGGTACAGGCATCGCTGTTAAACCTCTGTGTTTTTGCAACCTCAGGATTAGGACACTCCATACACCTCTGAGTTGTTTTTAGTAAAACTGATATAAGGTGAAAATCTTGTGATATTTTGCTTTTTCAACGAATATTGGCCAAATTCTGAATGGCACTGTGTATGGAAGGCACTTTTCTACTGAAAAGAAAAATAATAGGAAATAGCAAAATCATAGAATCATAAAGAACTTTTTCCTAATCTCCAGTCTAAATCTACTCTTTTCTAGATTAAAACCATTACCCCTTGTCCTATTGTTACATGCTCTTGAGAACAGGTCTTTCCCAGCCTTCTTACAGACTCTTTTCAGGTATTGCTGAGAGGAAGTATTGCATTTCTGTGCAGACCTTAAAGGTTAATTCACCTGATCATATGCAGAACATTCAGCAATCATATGCATATTCAGATATATGCAATCCACAGGTAGCAACATTGTAGACAATTCAGGGGGACATTTTCTGGATTCTGCCTGGTTTGGGACATGCACCCACACAGAGTTAACATGTATAAAAAGGTCCCATCTTAAAAGTTCTTCCATTTTGAAAGGTTCTAATGCACTTTTCCCATTGCTTATTATGGGATGAGCAATTAAAGACTTGGACATCTCAACTTCACTGACTATTTTGAAGAGCCAGGAAGAGCACCAAAGAGTTAGGTGGGAGTAAAAAAAAGGACAATTCTGTTTCCATTGCATGTATAGATGCTGACAAATAGAGAAGAATTTGTAAGCTACAGTTTTATACCATTTATTTAAACCTAGGGTACCATCAACTTTGCCCTCTTCTATTTTTGGTGTCTAATGACAGTAACACTTTCAGAGGGAGAAAAAAAAAAAAAAAAAGAAAAAAGAAAAGAGATAAATAGATAAAACAGTCCCTTTAAATGTCTCCAAATTCTCTGTTCTTTGTAGTCATGTACACAGCCATGTGACAATGCAATTTCAACAAGGTTAGGTTTTCTGTCAAAATCTTCCTTCAGTACCTTTAGCACCAGGGACCCAAGTGCAGTGGTGTGAGGCAGCCGTGTGTTAAATATTGATAATACTCAGTTGCTTTTTCATTTCCAGGGAGCAGCCTGTGTTAGGTAAACAAGGCAACATCAAAATGGTTAATAGGAAGACATTTTGCAGACACCCTCACCAGCAGAGAGCTTACATATTAGAAATCTTCATGGTAGAAGTGAGCTGGGGACAAGTCACCAGCCGTGGTTGAGCAGCAGCACACTGGCCTGTGCCAGTGAGCAGTGCCAGGGTACTGAAGTGAAACTCTGAATTGTCAAACATATTTTGAGAGATGTGAAAGAAAAAGACTGGATTCTGCCCCATGTACCAACAGGCCAATTAATCAGAGACTGCTTGACAAGTCATGAAAAACAGATACTGTGACATGGAGGGGAAAAAAATAAAAATCAGAGTCTGTCATTGTGCCAAATTCATCAGAATTTGTAGGCTGGATCCTGAAACTCACTTGGCTATAAGTTAAAAAAAACCAAGGAGATAAAACTTTGGACTCTGCCAGTATGCTAATTCACCGGTCAAAACTGATAGAAATGGGTAAATCATAGGAATAATATTTGTGGCATTAAAATATAGGGCTTAAGATTGAAATCTGATACTCTGTAAATCATAAACATTGACATGCTTTAAGGTACACAAGGATTTCTTTCATATTTATCAAACAGCAAAAGAATGCATTGTAATGAGCTGCTTTTATCAGACCTGTGGCTTCTGAAAATTGCTGATGTTAAGAATTTTGATCAGCATATCTGCCTCCAGTGCAAAATAGATATATTCCTCTCTTTCTGGTTTTGCACAAAATCATAGAAGGCATTAGTTTCATACTGATCTACTAGACAGACAAAAAAGGCTTATTTGTAAGTCTCTGTCTAAAAAAGTTGAAACATGTACTGAGAAGCTAAAAATTCTAGCATTTCAGGTCAAATTTTCAGAATTAACTGCATCTCAGTATTCTGTTTGCCTTTTTACCACTTATTATTGTTTTTCAGTTAATGCAACAAGAATAATATGAACAGTAACATCCTTTACAAATTCCTGTCATGCTTCCTATTCAAATTGCTGGCATCTTAAGCTATCTCAGACTACAGCAAATATTGAAATGTTTAAGATGCAGCTGTCAAGTTTCTCCTAAATTGGATGCAAATGCTGAGTTCAGGCATGTATGACTTGAGACCTAGTTGTCTGCTTTCCTTCAAACTTGATTTCTTTTGTGGATCTCATTGAAACTTGAGGGAAATTGTTTCAGCAGTTCCAGTCCTCCAACTGCTTAAATTTTGCAAGATATAGATTAAACTGAGATTAAGGTAATAAAAGAACTGCTGTAGAAAACAACAACAACAATGACAACAAAAGAAATAAATTCCTTTGCATACCTTTTAATAAAACTGCCTCAGAAAACAACCTATGCTTTTAATTTTCCTTAAGTAATTTCCTACCCATTTTGCTTAATAATTATGCTACTACATTAAAAACAAAAAATGGTCCCCAATTTTAAAACAGCTGAGCACATACTCAACTTTCTGTGTACAACTGCAGCCACTTCAAGCCTTCAAAAGAAATAGGACTACTTCCTAATATAAATGCACCTAGGCATGTTCACAGGTCTCTGCTTCAAGTTTTGATCATTCGTAATTGTTTATTTGTCCTAATTACATTTTTAATTGAAACATACAAGAAAAAAGAAATGTGTTAGGTTCACTCTTGAATAATTCACACTCAATCACCTTAACTTAAAAACAAAACAAAACAAACATTTTCCTTCCAGTTGAATCCAAGCATGGATAGTTCCAGCCCTTGAAATTTATTTTGAGAAAGTTATGAATGTCTGAAAAGAAAGGGGAGGGAATAGGCTGGAACTGACTTATGAATGCCATATTGTGTAGTTAAATGCTGTTCCCCTCTGTTATTACAGGATGTTGCTCCTTCCCTGAAGATTAACAAGTGAAGAAAAATATATACTAGAAAAATTCTAGGCTTTCCAAACTGTGTATTATACACACTGCTTATGATTGCTTTGATCTTTTCAATTTTGAAATTGTAAGTCTATTAAAGGTTTAGTACACCAAGAATCAGAAGCTAATCTTACATTCAAGTGATTTGACTCATAATAGTGTAAAATGTTGATACAACCATATATGCAATTTATTTAGATGCCAAACAAAAACCTCTGAAATGGTGGGCTCACTTTTCACTAACTATAGGGAACACACCTGAGTCTGATAACTTCTTTCTGGAAAGGATCCAGCAGGGTTTTGACCTGAGACATGGGCAACCTGAGATCAATGCACTTCACTGAGATGTCCAAGTCCATTGTTTTCACAGCAGTTTGCTTGACCTGTTACCCTGGGAGCTTTGTGCAGAAACAAAACCAAAAAACAACAAACACAAAACAAATTAAACAAACAAACAAACTCAAAGCTAATATTCATTTGGAGTTCCTAGTGTTCTCGGTAAAATGAACACTTGATTTTAGGACAACCTTGACCCTTTTCTGTGTAGTCAGGAAGTGCACTTTCACTTGAGTAAAGATGACTTTTCAAAACTGCTTCTACAACTTCTTGCATAGGACAAATCAATTTTATTTTTTTTCCACCAGATGAAAATATTTCTGCCCAGGGCCCATCAGGGTATGCTTGAGATTAATTAACATGAGTGCAGAAATCACAAAAGTATGTAACCCACTGTAGGGGTAATTCTGCTACTCAAACCCTGATGTCAGTCACTTATCTTAATTGGACAGTGAAATGATTTCTTAGAGACTGTGTGTCTTGGTTTCCTCTAATGAAATGGCAATGTAGGTATTTTATGGCTTCTATTCCAAAGACTTAGGATTTGATCACACAAGATGTTGAGCAGTCTAGTTCTGATCCTGTACTGACTTAAAACATACATGTAAGTGGTTTGTTGTGTCATTGCCAGATAAGTCAGCACTTTCCAGGACCAAACCTTCAGAGTTACCTGAAGAAGAGGTAAAAACTTGCTTCTTTGCTCTTGCAGGTTCTAAACCTGACTGCTAACACGCAAGGAGTCAATTACACAAGCTTGATTTCCACTCATTTCCTCTGGTGAGATTTATCAGTGTGAGAAAAAACAAAGAGAGTTTTCAAGCTTCCTAAGCTCTACCTTCTTGTGCAACTACAAATATCTGTGTAGATGCAGAACCCAAAGTCATTGTAGTGGACAACTACTTTTGTTCCTCTCCATAGTGAGATAAACCCCAGAGGAGTTAACACACCTCTAAGCTGTTAATTCTCTTTAGCTTGATTTCAGCGAGTAGCACAGGAGAAAGGACTATTGGAAAATGGTTGAAAATTTCAAGGTGGAGTTGTAACTATTTAGTCTTTGTGTACTATATTCTGATGTGTAAATTTGATAAAGACACCCATTACTAGGACTGCTTTCCTCTTACTTATGACATTAAATACCCAGATGAACTTTCAGGGCATTTTTTGTTTGGTTGGTTCAGGGGTTTCCGATGTTATATGTGTCAGACATGCTTTGGTCCTTGGAAAAATTCTTTTTGATGGCCTGTTATGTGACAAACACATGATACATGACCATTGTCTCCTGATGAAGCAAGCGTTTATAAGACTAATATATAATCTATAAGCATGGCATAAATCAGAACATTTTTGAAATTCAATGTATATTATCTGTGACAAATAATAGAGTAATTGCTAAGTAACTTGATAATGACCTTTATTTTACAGATTTTGGGTTTCAAATCACACAGCAAAAGGAACTCCTTTGCATTTTGCCTAACTAAATAAAGCCATTATCTATTACCTGGGTTCCTTGGTACTCTTTCAGTGCCAGAAATAAAAAATAATAACTTAGTGAACTTCTGAAGGGATAGAAATGACATGTAAGGAGTGGTTTTGCAGCTTTCAAAATGATAATGTCCAGAAGTGTTACTTTGAACCTGAATTGTAGGTGACCACTGAAATCTATTGGAATGTAGAATCCACAATACCTGGAGAAGATGGAAACATGATCTTAAGAAGAACATAATTTTGCTAGACTGGTTCAGGTCTAAGGGTCATCTAAGTTCATTTTTCTACTCCTGACAGGACACAGATCTGATATATCAGAAAGAGAAAAAAGATCCCTTCCCTTGAGGCTAATTAATTCTTGCATAAAAATTGAGTGAAGCCGCATATCCTCAGGATTACTTCTAAATTCTTAAAGTAGGGTGCCCTGCTACAAAAAGATTTACCCACACACAAGTTGAGACAGTTGAGACGTGAACGGGATACACTTTAATAATAATTTATGCGAGTTCAATACAGGTGCAAAACATTCTCTACTTCATCCACTATGTCTGATGAGTCATTGAGTTTAGCTTTTGGAGACAAGTATACTTGGCATTGGAGGTGGGTTTCTACAGTCAAGCCCAGCATGTGTCTGCAGTTCTTTGCAAAAACATTGGTCCTTACGATGCCTTAAGTTCAGGCATCCCTCCCAACGAGCTATATGTATATACAATACCAGCAGAAACATTTTCTGATCCAAATTTAAGCTTCAGTCTGGACCTACCTATACATTCAAATAGAAAACTTTCTGAAATGATTGCTAAAAACAACAGGTTATGACCTAAAGATTCTACTTCTTATAAAAATAAAAAGGAAAGCAGCAACATCTGTTGTTAACAAGTTTCATATGCCCAGTTTCCAACTCTGCAAGGAAGAGGTTCTGATTTAGGCTGATGGCAGCACCTTTCCTTATCAAGAAACATACCCAACAAAATTTTTCTGTGAGTCCCAGTGGGTTTACACAGTCACATGCTCTATGATTCCATAATTTAAAACCAGTGTTAGACAATTTGGTTCTGAACATCAGGTTCAGATCAAAGTACCTTACTCAGTTTGCAAAACAGATTTCTGTTGTTTATCAATAAGGAATTCAGATTTTTTAATTGTTGCTTGTTGGGTATTTTTTCCAGTCAACATTCAAAAGCAACAAGACAAACCATACTGGTGAGGAACAAAAGTAATCCTTGGTTTCTTGGTTAGAAGAATTCCCTACCTTTCATCTGGATTTGCAAGTACTCTCAAATACATTTATTTGCATTTTTAATAGAAAACTATTTTAGATATTTCTCCCTTCCTCTCCCACATGCTCCATTTTGCAACTGATCAGGTGCATTCTTATTACAGTGTTTTATGGATATGAAAACTTGCTTTATGACAGAGACATGCCATATATTTTCATAGCACACCTCTGTGTTCCCAGAGTTATTCAATAACACACACAACCCATTCTCTCACAAACAGAAATGGAAAGAATTCTACTGTCCAACCAAAAGAGAACTATATTCTTTTTGGTATCAATTATAAATATTCTTCCTAATTCTTCCCTAGGATAAACACTGGTGAGTTTCATCGAGACAATATTAAATTCCTTAGGCATTAATATAGATTAAGTAAGCTACAGCATTGATGATGGAGCAGGATCAAGCACTCTTGCTTTTATAGTTTACATCTTGATGGGGTTTAGACTCAGGGAAATATTAGGAATAGTAGAATAATGCAAGAAATTCAGTATTTCAGTAAAAAACTTTCACTTTCTACCCAGACTTAAGCTGGATAGTAAACAGAGTTCTGCATAGCCACTGCTTTGGTGAGTGAAGACTTTTCTGAAGGTCTGAGTCACTTTCATGCTGTGCAGTGTCTGGGGGTGTCTCACAGGCCACCACTTTGTGTGTAATTCTTGGTTCAGATCAGCACCACAGAACCTGTCCCAGCTAGTTTCAAAATCATTCAGATTCCTAAATCTTCAAAGCCTGAACAGTGAATGAAAGTTAAACTCATTCAAGCAGACTTGTGAAAGGGAAAATATTGTGACAATTTAGCATTTATTACTTTTCCAAGGAAAGGATGAAGCTTTCTTCTCTCCGCCCCACCTCAGACTAATACACTAAATGAATAGATTCTTTCTCTGTGTGTGTGGGTGCTAAACTAAACTTTCTCTTTGGACCTTCTCCGTTTCCCTTGAGCACTTGTTTGCTCTGAAACATGCAATAGACTCACCGTGTTGCTAATTATTATTTAAAACAACTTCTAGCACCTAATGCAGATCTTATTAATGGCAACATAAACACAGCTCTGTTAAAAAGTCACTGGGGTCTACATTCACCCCTCTGAACTCCATCTGCCTGAAAGCAGCCTAAGTTACCCATCCATGATCTCTGTAGGCACAAGATAGGCACCTCCAGAGTATGATTCCTCCCAGATAATGAAAAACTGTCCAAATTAGATAGGTTGAAGCACCTTTGGAAATGCATGTACTTGTCCAACAGCACTCAAATCCCTTCCTCAGTGAAGACATTTTAACTCTGGAATTATTATGCTGCTTTGCTTCATAAGACTGTTGCTCAGATTGTTCACAAACTACTTTGAAAGTGGAAAGTGTTGAGTTATGACTCAGAATGTGTGATTGTGGCCTCCCTCTAATGACAATGGATACCACTGTTGGCTGATGTGCTAAACAGGGAATAAAGATATAAGCAAATACACAACATGTTTGTTAGGCTGTGAAATAAGTGAAAGTGAAAGTGAAGTGAAAGTATCTTGTGTGTTTTAGGTGGTAAATATTTATTCATCTTTGTGTAAAAGTGCAAATATTTATACCTGAAAATAAAGTACAAATTTAGCAGGGAACTCGTATGAGGTAGCTGCAATGACCAACTTGTATCAGCTTTAGAATTCAACAATAAAATTGAAACATGCAACTTTATCAAAAACTGGATTTGTAGTCTTGGTCTTTAAGACAAGTCTTTCCTATTGTGAAGTCAATTTGTTTGTCCATTGAAGCGCTTGCCCTTTTCAATTGTTAAAGACTAATTTCAGTTTAAATTTAGAGTTGTGACAAAGAAAAAAATATATTGGGAAAAATAGTTGCTTTCTAGGCAGTTGTAATGAAATAAGGTTGTCTAAGGACAAGTGTATCCACTGCCAGTAACAAGTACAAAGGATGCATACATCTCATTTTATATAAAGGCAGAGGGGAACAAAATGGACTTCAATGACAGAAATACAGAAATAAAGGACAGAGAGAAGTAATAAGAAACAAAACCAGCATTATCTCATTTTAAAATAAACAAAACAACAACAAAAAACAACAAAGGTAATTATTTTTATTATTTTATTCATTTTGGTTTTTTGTTTGTTTTTTCTTTTGAAAGAGGGAGGTTATCAGAAAAATTAATCAGGGAAATCTAAAATTATAGAATCATAGAATGGTTGGGGTTCAAAGAGACCTTAGAAGTTCATCTAATCCACCCACTCTGCCATGGGCAGAGGCAACTTTCACTAGCTCAAGTTGTTACAAGGTCCATCCAATCTGGCCTTGAAAAGTTCCAGAGATGGAGCAACTGTAACTTCTCTAGGCTACCTGTTTCAAAGCCTCAACACCCTCATTGTAAATAACTTCTTCCTTTTCTCCAAACTTAACCTACCCTATTTCATCCTAAAATTCTTCTCCCATCACTACAGGCTTTGGTAGGAAATCTCCCTCGTTCTTTCTTATAAGCCCCTTTTATATATTGAAAGGTCACAAATCTTCCTCAAGCCTTCTTTCCTCCAGGCTGAACAATTGATAACAATCACAACTAACTTTGGTTTTGATCAAAAATAATGAAAACCTGAAGAGCAAAGGAAATTTAATGCAGTATTTTTGAGAGTTTCTTCACCCTATGGGAAAATCTAGATTTGTCATGCACGCAAACACACACGCAAACACATGTACCTTCTTCCTCAATTTCATTTTTTGTTTAAAGAAAGATTAAGGTGACAATGTTTGCCTGTCTTTATTTCTGTGTAAATGATTCATAGTAATGTGTATACATAGCAAATTCAGATTATGTGGGAATGAAAATATGTGTTCTTACAGAAGGGAGTGAGAAAATTGATTGTGTTTGGCATCAGCACTTGTAGACAGGAGTGCAGTTAGAAGCGAGTGGGTGGCTCTGTGGTAACAGAAGGAGGAAAAATAGATTCTAAGAAATATGAGGGAGTTAGAAGCTATTTGGAAAAAGGTGGGTTATTTTTAGACCTAAGGAACATGCAGTGCTAATATGACTGTTTAAGATTTTAACATTGCCTCGGTTTAAAAGGTCAAGTTGTCAAATCCCATTTTGTAGACTGGCTTCTTACGTACATAAAAAGTGATAATAACACAAAAAGACAACATTAATTCAGGTTTGATAATTTGATTTGTTATTTATTATTGTAACACCATTAATTTCATATAAATTTAAAGTACCAGATTAAGGTCTGTGGCACACGAATAGCAGACATGACAAGAGTCTAATCTTCACTGTTCAATCTTGACAGGGATGACTTTCAGGTGTCCCTAAAATTGATGTATCTTTCCACATCATCCACGCCAGTTCTCCTGTCCAGCAGACTGGGTTATGCTGACCACTGATGGCAGAGTAGAATTTTTACCTGGACAATCAGCTGCTACAGTGGAGACCCAAACGCAGTGTTCAAACATTTAGAAATACCTGCAGGGAGAGAAGAGGTCATGGGGGAGGGGGAGAAAAGAAGAAAAATCTCTGCTGGCTCCATTGCCAGGTTTCTCCTCTTTCAGGACAGATTACTGATTTCCTAAACTGCCTCTGTGGTAGTTTGATTCAGTTTAAACACTGAGTACTATTCAGCAAAACTGAAATGCAATCACTAGATCATACTAATATTATTTCCTTGGACACAAAAATAGCCATTCTGGGCAGACATATAGGGGAACTATGGACCATCAGTACTGGAAACAGAAAAATCAATTAAAAAACATCCCCCACAAACAAGTACAGTTTGAACTATTAATTCTACTCCAGATGTGTCCCTCCTTTAAGAACACTTATAGTTGGTGCCTCAGTTCCAATTTATATTCCTCAGAGGGTAACGGCAACACTGAGATGTGCCCAGTTGGGCTTTTTGCTGCCCCCAAGCTCTGCATAAAATACTGCACAGACTAAATGAACCTAGCTGTAGGACCCAGGTTGCATTGGCCAGCCTTCTGAGATGGAGGCACCCGGTGCACTGCATAACACAGGCAAGTAAAAGTTTTTGACTACAGCTCAATGGGTTGTAGGCAATGTCAGCATGAACTGGATGACAGTGTTTCTTTCACCTCCCTGAGTTCTTACCACAACACTGCAGTGTTTCTGTTTCACGTGTGGGGACACATGAACTTTTTTTTCCTATGAAATGGCATTGAGAGAGACGTGGGTGATCTAGTAGACCAAGGAGAGCTGAGCTTTTCCATTTTAACTGAAGTCATAATTTGTGTTGAGGTTAAGTGAAAGAGTCCAAGAGATATTTCATTCCAGCTGAAACAGCAAAATGAAACACATTCTTGAGGTGCCTTTTCCTGTCCCTTAGATTGATACAGAGCTTACACCATTCACTCGCATATTCTAGATGCCTAATTTTTTGAATGTTACAGGAAAATGAAATCCTTAGCAACTAGAACAAAAATTACCCAACAAAGTGATTTGGCCACGAAAAAAAGCAATTAGCAATGTAAGGATGTCTCATTAGTTGTTTCCCAAGGAGGCAGAAAAGACAGTTCCATTTATAAACACACCTCAGCCTTTGTGTGGAGTAATATAGACAAGGATGATTATGCAATTACAAGAAAATTCATTTAAAATAAGAGAGGGAAACTGGAAGGAGGCATAAGTTTAGGAATAAGTACAGCAGCCTACAAATATGTTTGGGAGTTGAATGCAAAAGAGAAACAATCTAAACCACAACGTTACCATGAATAAGGATGATATAAATTATCCATTAGTACATTTAGGCTGGAAATAGGGATATGACCATATGATTTACAAGAAGCTGACCTATATAAAGCAGGATTCACCATCCAACTCCATGTGCCTATGATATAGGCTGTGCAATCTCCTTAGCAATTCACGTCTCATTATACATGACACATCCTTCTTGATTCACATTAGCCACAGAATGCTGGTTTTTGCTGACTGCATCTTTCTCTTAAAAGACATTAAAAGGAGTGAAGGAAGTGAGAAGAAAACCCTTAACTGTGGAAGTAGGAAAAGAGAAAAAGGAGCTTAGTGCAATGTGTTCATGTGTGTGCTCATTTGCAGAGGTTCCTAACACTAAACACAGTGTAAAACGTTTAGTCAGAAATGGATTAAGACATCAAGCTGGAAGCAAAATTCAGTTTTTTATCTGTCTCACAGTTCTTAATGGATTTGAGATTTCTTGGCTTATAAAGTGTCTCAGAAAATGCACTGAACACTAGGACAAAACTTATAGTCAACCTCCTCACCTTATAACAACCTTGTCTAAGAGCTGTGCTCTCGGACATGTGCTAGATGTAACTTTCCTATTGTTTAAACACAGTACAGGTAGATGCTGGGCAAGGTCTCAGAAAGGGTTTATTTGTTCAGCTCAGTGGCTCCAGCTTGGGACAAGGTATTGAATTTCTAGGCCACAAAGACTGAGCACTTAGTCTTTGACCTAGTGACTAATCCAGTTACTCCTTGGAAGAACATCCCACCCAGAGGCATATCTTGAAAGGCAGAGTCCATGCTAATCAGTGCAATAGCATGACCTACATCCTACCACAAAAATCCATGTATGTGAAATATCCCTGTGAGGCCTGGGGCACTCCAGAGGTTAAAATAAGAAACATATTTGCTTAATAGTTAGCTAAAGCCCTAAGAAAAGCTCTTATAATTATAAAAGCTCCCAACCTCTTTTCCATCCCCCCTTCTTCCTCCTTCCTCTGAAACTACAAAGAGAACACCCACCAAAATACTGGTGCAGGGCACAAAAAGGCATCCAGTTAGATCTTCTGGGGTTAGATGATGAGATGTCTCCAAGGTCAAACAAATGCTTCGAAAAATTATTCAAGAGACCAGAAGAGACACCACACAAATTTCAGCATCAGAGAACACCAGAGTGAGACTCTTGTAGATGTGGCTAAGGCAAGGTAATGATACCTTTAGAGAGCAGGTCGAAAGAGGTCCAAAGCTTGTTTAGTTCAGCCTGATGACAGGGACAAGTTTGCCTAAGTAAAGTGAGCAACTTTCAGAAGAACAAGCATTTTTATAGGTGAATGCCACAAAAGATGTGTCTATTTATACCAGCTCTGCTTCTCACATAGACTGCCTTTGAATTGCATTATTTTGCTAAGCAAAAGCCACATTTTAGCTGCCAAGTCGACAGTGGAAGGGCACAGATCACCTTTTGCTCAATAGGGATAGCTTACTTTAAAAGAGATATATTTTTTAAAAATACTAAATAGTAACTGTTCCAAAATCCTAGCTATTTTCTGCTACCTATACACAGAAGATAATATATAAGTAGTTGGATAAAGCAAATCCCTAGGACTTGCTCCAGATACCAGTGTGCTCTTCTATCAAAAAATCACAGAATTACAGAATCACAGAATCACAGAATCTTAGGGGTTGGAAGGGACCTGGAAAGATCATCCAGTCCAGCCCCCCTGCCAGAGCAGGATCACCCAGAACACATCACACAGGAACATGTCCAGGTGGGTTTTGAATGTCTCCAGTGAAGGAGACTCCACAACCTCCCTGGGCAGCCTGTTCCAGGGCTCTGTCAATCTCGCAGTAAATAAGTTTTTTCTGATGTTTATGTGGAACCTCCTGTGTTCCAGTTTGCACCCATTGCCCCTTGTCCTATCACTAGACAGCACTGAAAAAAGCCTGGCTCTGTCCTCCTGACATTTGCCCTCAACATATTTGTAAACCTTGATAAGGTCATCCATCAGTCTCCTCTTCTCCAAGCTAAAGAGACCTATCTCCCCCAGCTTTTCCTCAGAAGGGAAATGTTCCACTCCCTTAATCATCTTTGGGGCTCTGAGCTAGACTCTTTCAAGCAGTTCCCTGTCCTTCTGGAACTGAGAGACCTAGAACTGGACACAATATTCCAGATGCAGCCTCACCAAGGCAGAATAGAGGGGGAGGAGAACCTCCCTTGACCTACTAACCACACCCTTTCTAATGCACCCCTTCTTGGCTACAAGGGCACATTGCTGGCTCATGGTCATCCTCCTGTCTACCAGGACCCCCAGGTCCCTTTCTCCTACACTGTTCTCCAGCATGTTAGCCCCCAACCTGTACTGGTACATGGGTTTGTTCTTCCCCAGATGCAAGACTCTACACTTGCCCTTGTTGAATTTTATCAAGTATCTCCCTGCCCAACTCTCCAGCATGCCCAGGTCTCACTGAATGGCAGCACAGCCTTCTGGTCTGTCAGCCACTCCTCCCAGCTTAGTGCCACCAGCAAACTTGCTGAGGGCACACTCTGTTCCCTCATCCAGCTCACTGATGAAAATACTGAACAGTACCAGTCCCAGTACCAACCCCTGAGGGACTCCACTAGTCACAGACCTCCAACTAGATTTTGTCCCATTGACCACAACTCTCCGACTTCTTCCTTTCGACCAGTTCATGATTCACTGCACTACCTGGCCATCAAGAACACTCTTCCTCAGTTTATCTACAAGGATGCTGTGAGAACATCTATTCTAATATGGTTTCCAGTATTCCCAGAAGAAAATACCAGCATTTCTCCTGAGATTCCCTCTGTGGAGATATTTTCAGGGGTTCCAGTTACAATTAGGTAAGATATGGCTCCCCTGACTCCAAATCAGAGCACACCCAGAACTGTATTATTTTACCATCCCTGAAAGACAGAAAGGACAGTGCTGTTATGATAATGAGTGGGAAGAAAAGGTGTGGAGAAACTACATCAAAACCTTTTCAGCAAAGTGGGAGACTGAATCCAAGTAGTCCTACTGCCAAGAAAATTTTTTATTGTTTTCATACAATTGGTTTGTCTAAAATAGGTAATGAAATATATAATACAACTGGTGTATTGCAATCTCCAAATATAACCTAGTTCTGAAACACAGAACCTGTGTGTTGGAAAAATACTATTTATTTTAAATATATACACATATAGTAGAGAAGATAGTAGAGAAGAAGAGGAAAGTCAGAGATTAGGGAAAAAAAAAGTAGAAAAGATAAAAGGAGAAAAAGAATGGGCAGATGGACATTATTTGGCAAAGGCTTCATATAGTGCAGTAGAACTACTTACATGTTAAGCAGATGTTGATGCATTTATCTGGAACAAGGTCTGAAAGAAGTCAGGGTGTGAGGAAAAAACTCCCTGGAGTCAGCAGGAATCCTTCCACTGATTTCAGTGTCTTATTGATAAGCCCTGAATCTGCCAGACTGCAGAACATGAACGGAGAGGCAAAGGTACCCATAAATATTTGCAGACTTGAAATCCATTCTATAGTTCATACACAGAAACTATAAAGGTGCTTCATCCACCCTGATTTCTTTTGAATGCCACAGTATGAATGCCATCTGAACCTCTCCTTCCTCTTCCTGAGAACAAACAAATTACCCTGTGATGCTAATACATCTTCTGTCATTTGGCATTATTTCAGGTGACTTCTCTGCTACTCTGTCATGTGAGATAGCCAGAAAGATAAATGCATTTGGGCATAGCAAAGAGCAACAAGCAGTATTTTAATCTGTGGCCTGGGTTTCTCTCTTTTCTTTTTCTTTTTTCTTTTATTAATTTTTAATTACCCCCCTTAAAGTTTACTTGACAACTGCATTTATTTCATGTTGCAGTTGTTACAGGTTAACAATATTGTTTTATCAGGAAACATTTATCTTCAGGAAGAAAGTTCTCCTAACACAGGAGATACCTTATCCGAGGACAAAGAGAAAGGGGAATATTTCCAGAGGGTAATGTTAATGTCCCTAATGCTATAAAAAAAAAAAAAAAAAAAAAAAAAAAAGAAATCTGATTAACACCACTAGGAAGGAGTAAGTCATAGATTGTGTGCAAAATATAATTGCCTTGATTGGGAGCATTATTTTTTGGCCATCTAAGACAGTGCATTAAAAGATGTGATGGCATTAAAACTACGAAAAATACCTTAGTCCTTTGGCATTATGAATAGACCTTGAAATCTGGGAACCTGGAGAGCTTCTAAAGTCAGCTTTTCTGCCATGAGAAGCAAGCAATGCAATGTACACTCCCATTTCCTCAGCTTTCTGGGAATATCATAGAAAGTGACACTTGTACTGTGGGGAAGGTTGGGCTGTATGTCAATGGGCTCCTCTTGTTCCTGGATGTGGATTCATCAGAGGGCTCCTCCAAATGTCAGTACACTATAGAGCAGTAAGCAGTATCTAATATGTTCCAAGATGCATTTTTTTTTAAATGACCTTACTTTATACAGTTTCTGAGTGGAGTGCAAAGCAAACAGCTTTGTACATGTTCTTCAGCGTCCTCATCTCTGTAGAGGGTGGAATGCCCAAAGCTGAACACTGAGACCTGCCAGCATATTGTCAAATCAGGATGATCCTCTAACCAGAGACAAACAGCTAAGATGTGTCAGGCAGGGACAGCAGCTTTGTTAAGAGAAGTGCCACCTCAGTAGCAGAGCCCAAAGGCTGTTACCACCCTGCTGATCAGAGAATGATGGGACAAAGGTAGCTGAAAGTCACAGAAGTGATGGTGTTGGTCTTACTCAAGCAGCAATTTTTCAAGCACTTGATATAAAGAAGTGTGTGGAGGATCCTGGTGAGGCAGGCGGGGGGAGCAGATGCCTTTGCTGTCTGAGCTCAGAATGACCTTCCCTGTGAGTCCCAGGGCTGTGACCAGAAACAGCAATGGACTTTTTGTTCAGCTTCTGCACCATTTCTTCTCTCTTGTGTTCTGGTAATTGTACATGCAGTTGCTCATGCCTCACATGTGAATTTGGGAAAAGTCACACTATGGGGCATATGCTCAAGGGGCATTAGGGAACCCTCTGAAGACATCTAAGGAACATGGAGAGGAAATACTGAGGACAAAGAGAAGGAGCCTTACTGCATGGAGTCCAGCCCTTCCAAGGAGTACTTAAAAGGAAGCCAACATCCTATGAGTGTGCCTGGAAGCTTCAAGCAGGAGATTCCAGAGAAGTAATGACCACAGGATGACAAGCAATTGGACCTGATGGTGAGGCCTCAAGAATTTCATCCATCAGGATAAAATTTCAGAAAGAAAAAAACATGTATCCAAACCCCTGAATAATAGCCATCACCAAGCAAGAGTGCAAACAGCAATTCCTCTTCAGGGCCCTGAGGTCATCTGGTTCTTCCTCTCTTCCCTTGCTCTTCTGTTGTATAACAGCTTCAGAGGTACATGGAAACGAGATCACTTTTAGGGACTCTAAGCACCAAGAACTTCCAGGGGTATTTGAGATAAATTTTATCAGACACAAAACAGAAATCCTGGTGTCATGTCCAAATGTGTTTTTCAGACTCAGATACAGTAAGATGACTCCTGCTTGAAATAAGCTGGGAGCTCTGTGTATCCAGACCAGAACACAGATATTCTGGATATCTTATCCAGTAGGACAATGGGCTTTTTGAAACAACTGCCATGAACTTCCTTTAAAAATTTTGGATTTTTTTATAGGTTTTTTTTCTGCTCAAAAGATAATTTCACCCATTATTCTGTTGACACAAGCTAGCTGAGTCAATCTGAAAACAAAAGAACCCAGAGAGTGCAGGTCATCTTTCTGTTTCATCTGTTACCCTGACCTCTCTTTCTATAATTTAATTATACTGATAAAGTGATGCAATGCTCTCTTCACCAACACACCTCTGGTGCAGAATCAAATATTTCTATTAACAATCTGTAGACAAGAATGCTATCAATTCCTGCATAGAAATAAGAATAATTATATCAATATGAAGTACCTTTATTCACACGTCAGCCTTTTGCTTTAAGGAATGACAGCCGAACTGATGTTGACGAAGTTATTCCCCTGTGAAAACCGCCTACTCTCTAAGTAAGAAACATTGTTTCACCTTTATTTATTGCATTCATATGCACTTAGGCACATCTTGGGGGTGCAGAACTAAGCTGAACTAAACTTACAAGACTGTGGGGTTAGCATTTAAGTCTTTGACTCCAGCTGGATTTTCACAGCGCTGGGAGCCAGAGGCAGACACATTCTTAATAGGTGAGTGAGGTGTGCAACTGCGAGTCTGTAGTTGGACAAGTTTGACTCCTAAACCACGTGGAGGAGACTCTCACTGCTGGAAAAAAGAAGTGTCTCTCCACTAAATCTACACCTCCATTCAGCTGCAGTGAGGAGAAAAAGAGATGAATAAAGCCAAGAACAAACTTCTAGAAGACGAGCTACCTGATGAGATGCTGGAACAGTTTGAGGAGTAAAGGCTAGCTCTTGTTTCACATCCATTCTTGTTAACAAAAAATACATAAGAAAAACTATTTCCAGAAACAAGAGAGACTCAAAACCTTGTAATTTCCCACCACTGAATTCATTTACATTGCTAAGAATTAAAAGCTTCATATTTCCATTATTTAAAATTTCCATGTTAGCAAAGTCTGCAGGCTTTTGCTATTAAGCTTGTCCATACTTCAGCATTTACATTTGCATCTCTTTTTCTGGTACATTACTCATTAGCTTATTTATGTATCTTTTTAATTTTTATGCCCATCTGCTTAATTATCTTCTCAGAGAGATTATCAGTGCTGTCAATTTCCTTTGATGTCAATTTGAAAAGAGACAATGAATTTACAGACAACTATAATTTCAGCCATTTTGATGACATGCCTTGCCCTTTGACCAGCTTGGCAATCATCTGACCCTCCCTCCTGACCTTTGCATAATTACCTATCCAATTTCCTTATCACCCTTCTCCCTTTGTTTTTCACTCTTTACTTTCAGTTCCTGAGAGCAGAAGAGCTGTGGTCACTTTCAAAGTCACGGTGACCTTGCTAGGACTCTTTCTATGGCCCTAATGAGATAACCAGTTAATGAATTACTCCTTTATCTTAATGTCAAGTAATTTCTAAAACTCCTGTTATGTCTTCTTTCTTTCTTTGACTAAGTGTTAATTAACTTGACCAATTTTTTTTTTTCTTTTGTATTCACCCATTATTTAAAACATAACAAAATATATCTGAGTAGTTCTGTTTCTGCATTTCTTCCAAATATTCAGAAAGTCCAGTTTGTTTCCAGACTAATTTTTCTGCTCTACTTTGTACTCCTTAACTAAACACAGTTTAAGGAAACTTTCTAGAAACAAAGTTTGTGCAATTCTTCCGCAAAACATTCCCAGGAATAAATATCAGCTCTTTATATAGACAGGTTAGATAGGTAAGCATTAGCTTCAGCTTGCTTTCACAATAAGACTGAAGGATATTCTACCTGACTTCCCTGCTGATTTCCAAAGTATTTAAATAACTACAGGAGAAGCAAGTGGATCACTCCTGGAGACCATCAGAGAAAATTATAACTGGCAAAAATATAATTTTGCTTACAGATGTACTCATTTGTCAACCCTAACCTCCTTCTCTGCTTCTAAGATTTGCAGAAACTACTATGTTCCATACTTCTAGAAGGAAATTGTCTCCAGACAGAAGTTGCCCCTATTTAAATTTACCAAAGACCAAGGCAACATGGAGAAAGGAAGGAAACTGTGAACTAAACAAAATGGGTCTTTTAAGTCCATATAAGTACAGCAGAGTGGGTTAATGGGATCTTAGAAACCTAGAATGGTTTGGGTTGGAAGGGACCTTAAAGATCCAACCTCCCCCTGAATGAACAGGGACACCTCCCACTAGTCCAAACTGTTCAAAGTCCCATCCCACTTGGTCTTGAACACTTCTAGGGATGAGACATCCATCTTCATGCCAAAACAATCTGACCTGTTGCTGTATAACACCAGTCCAGCTGTCTACAGCCACAGCCATGTTTATGCTGTTCTCAGCTTGAGTTAATAAGCTTTACACACACACAGACACACACACACAATTGATTCAATTCCAGTCAGCACAGCTGGCCCTGGCCTGTATCTTCTCTCACGTCTGATTCCAGGGGTTACTTGTGAGGAGCCAACTCAAGGGTATGCAGCCACAGGATACACTTGCCTCAGGAGAAGCTGAATCAAGGCTGAGAGTGCAGGATCCAGCATGTTCTTCAGGGCTATCAGGCAAGCTGGCGTTCAGAGAAAAAAGAGAGCCAGGAAAAGGAACATCTTCCAGAGGATGTCAGGTGAGACAGGAATTCTGCAGTCCTTTTATCTGAGTCCCAGACAAGCCATTACAATGAAAAATTTCAGTGAAATCTTTTGATAGGTATATACATCTTGAGGTCAAAAAGGACTATTCTGATTATCTACTCTGATCTATGAATAGCAGTGCTGTGGGCTCTTAGTACTCCTCTGTTACACTTTTTGCCATCTAAGAATATTTGCCTTGAAAGAGGTAAGTTCTCATCAACCAAATTTCTCTGCAGCAAGTGCTCTTAAGTTTGCCATGAATCCCTCTGAAACTGCACATAAACAAAGTCAACAGATGTTAAATGTATGATCAATAGGCAAAGGCTGTAACTGAACAGTATTCATCTCTCCTTCAAAACTGACATATTCCTGGAGGGAACCAGTGCCAAAACAAATACAAGCAAAGCAATAGCCTGGAAATACTTTAAACATACTGTTTGAATTCTCAGAAGTATCATTTTTAACTTAAAGTAAACATTGGCATGCAAACCTAACAGTGTGTATAATCCAGTCTTGAAGTGTAACTTTATTTGTTATGGGGATTTGCTCAAGGAAAGGGGGAGGTGGAAAAACAAAATAAAAACACCTCTCCTTTCAAAAAGACCTCCTCTCATACAACAAAGGGGAACTGCTTGGTTTTGCAACACTGCAGATGGCTTACAATGTCATGGAAGTGACTTTTTCAAGCTGTTTTAGCAATTTGGGAGGAAGGAGGGGTGGAATTGTTATGTACTTAGATGTTCACTTAGCACACTGGGATGGGTAGTCTTTGTCACTGCCTTAACAGGAGTCAGAGGCTAAGACATGCCAGCCAGACTTCCATCCTTGCAAGCACGGGCACTGGGAGCTGTGGAATTGCTCTCATGTGAGGAAGGAAGGGCTATAACACTCCTTCTTTTGGAGTCTTGTGTGTCGTGCTGCAGCCTACTGGCTTTTTCTGAAAAGGTGCTGGCTTCTGGCAGTGTCCAAATAAAGTCTTCAATTAATGGGGAAACAAAAGCCTCTGAGGACTCTAGCCAGGATGTGCTATTAAACGGGAAATGTTGTGACTGTGAGGAAAATGAGGAGAATCATACCAATAAGATTTCAACAAGACACTGTTAGCAAAACAGCCCTGCCTTGCTGGGGATCAGTTTTATGCACTAGGGAAGAAAAAGGAATCTTTATGATTGGTTTCATCTAAATACTAGCAAATAACCTGAGTTAATTAATAAAGCAGATTAGTCTTCTTGGCTTTATGTGCATCAAGTCTCCATCTCAACAAAATTATCTGGCTTTTAGGGTTCAATATTCTTCTCTTTGACTGTATTATCTTCATGACAAAACTAAAACCATATAATTAAATATCATGCCCATTGGTATAACATGATACACAATTTATACTTACCACGTGAAAAACAGAGTTTGACACTGTCAAAGTTCAGTAACTTAAAAGGAAAAATTAGTTTTGCCTACCTTAACTTTTTATATCTAAAATCAAGCTGTCTGGTTGAAGCTTATTATCTCAGTTTTCTCTCTGGACAGAGAACAAGAATAAATCCATGAAGACATTGACTCTGTGCTGAAGTATTTATCAAAATGGATAACATAAAACACTCTTGAGAATTATCCAGCTCTTCTCAGTGGAAGAAAGAGGGGCCCCACAGATGAGCTTAAACTAATATCATGACTTTTAGTTGACCAATGGTGAGGTGGTGAACCTGACTCATGCCAACTCATTTAATGCACAAGGTCATGTTGGAGCAGGTAGTATCATTGTCATTTACCAGTGGGCAAGCAAGCATCACCAACACCATGTATGTCAGGTTATATGGACAGCCTACAATAAACTTCAGTTTTCATATCCTGCGTTATACAGAAAAATGAGGGGAATTTGTCTCCACTTAATATTAAAAAATTAAATATTCACTGGGACAATGACACAGTTAAGTATTTAATGCTTTTGTATAGATCATATGGAAGATCATATTTTAAGTCTCTGCCTTGATGAATATTTAATTATTTATAGAGAGTGGAAAGACTTCAATAGGAAGTTCTGAGAGACACCTACCTCTGTACTGTCACTGTCACAGGAACTCAGCCAATCTTCTGTGTTTGCAGCTCTTATCTGGAAATCTTCTGTGTTTGCAGCTCTTATCTGGATGGTGAAAATCATACAATTGTTTTGGTTGGAAAATACCTTTAAGATCATCAAGTCCATCCATGCAAATATGAGGCTGAGTTCTGGACCTAACAGGGAAGGATCTGAAGTTGGATTCTTTCCATTCTTGGTGAGTTCCAGAAGCCATTGTACATGTAAAGACAGACATCTATAACTTTCTACCCAAAACTCATAACAATTGTCTGATTATGGAATGGGGCAGGGGGGTGTGTGTGGAATTGAACCCTGAAATAAAAGCAATATGCAATGTTTTCACGTCTTGGCAGCTCCTGGTTTCAATTGAAAATGCCAGCAAAAAAAGTTTCAGCCTGAGATTCTCAGCACTACTTTTGAACAGCAGCACATTTTCATAGTTCAGATGCAGTCTCACAGAATACTGAGTGACTAGACCCATCTGCTATGATTAAAAAAGAAAATTGCAGACATTATTATGTAAATAAAAGAAAAAAAGGGGGGAAAAAAAAGTAAAATCTCAGCTCTTCTCCTCTCTCCCAGTCTCTAAAAAAAATATCGAAATATATATTTAAAAAAAAAAGAAGAGAGAGGAAAAAAAGAACAAAAGAAAAGAAAAGAAAACAAAAACTCACCATAACCGAAAGCCAACTCACCGCAGGAAAATAATTTGGCACCAGCCTTTATCGACAGCTGCACTTCACTTCAGCACCTGTGTGTATCATTTCAAGTGATGAATGATTGGGGAGGCTGTTTTCTATTAATGAAACACGTTGTGGCAAAGCATGTATTTATATTTACAGGACAAGTTTGAGTTGAACCTCTCTTATGAGGCTCAGAACTTGGTGGTGAAGGTGGGATGTATTGGCTGTGTCTATATTATAAAACTTAGAAATGCCTCCAATATCTAAGGTCTGAGTAAATATGTTGGCCACGTCCCAACTTGGTGTTAAGGTGAGACCATCTCTGCCCTATCCAAAAGTCCTGGTCTTCTTTCAAAGGTAGCATAATTTCATGAGAGAGAAGCAGTGCTGCTTTGTGATTACGATGATGATTTAGCTGAAGTCCCATGTTGGTACATTTGCACTCAAGCTTTAGAAGCCCACATGAATAAAATAAAAATTTAACGTAAGAACTCACAAAAAGAAATTTGATTCCTTTGTGCAAGAGGAGGTAGAAAGACAGCTTCTATAACTGAACTTCATGCAGAGGGAATTTTGTGACTTATGTGAGTCAGCACGTTAGCCTAAATTCTCAGGGGACCTTAAGGAAAAATATTAAACACAATTATTTTACTGAACTTGGTGTCTATGTGAAGCATGGAAAAAAAAATACATGAAACAAATAACTCTGGTGAATAACAACATTATGCAGAAATCAAAACTATTCATGGTGGTTGATGAAAATTTAGAAATAATTTCAGCCAGAATAAAGGTGGGGAATGGAAAGAGAAATAAAGGAAAAAATAGTCAAAATAAATAAGATTACTATTGTATTTCAAAATGCCATTTTCACAAAGAGATTAACTTGTATTACAGAAGAACCTTAAAGTGAGGAAAAAAAACCTAAACAAGCCAAGCATTTCATAAGGCATTGGACAAAACACCTCTCCACTAAAACTAGATAATTGTTTCACACACAAAAAAAGAAAAGAAATAGTTCTGGATTAATTCAAGCTGAAAATGCTTTTCCTGGAGATTTTTGGTTTTCTCATTAAATTGGAAGCTCTTCTTATTTGTACTGCTTTAAGATGTTTATTTCCAGGAGCTTACTTCAAATCCCATTGAGATCAGCAAAAGACTATCAGGTGACATTAGTGAGTGTTCATTTGAAGCCCCATTTGAAGTTTCATGAGAGCAAATTTTCCTTCTTTTTTTTTTTTTTTTTTTAAACTTTAAAACCTTAAGAAACTTCTGTGAAAGAATGTGTTTCCTTTTTCTTTATTAACATTGAATTTTGTGAGAGATTAATATACACTAATTACCTAAAATGTCAGTACAAAAAGAAGAAACAAACACACACTTTCATATTCAGAATGCTGGAGTGATAGATTCTTGGCTTTTGGAAATTGCAAAAAAACTAATTGATTGATCAACATCAGTGTATACCTTCCAAAACTCTACCCCACCACTTCTTATAAGTCAGTGAGTCACAGACTGCAGTAGAATGAGTAATGTTTACTTCATTTAACATGCACTGATTCCAGGACACAGGAACGTGCCATGCATTGGTTTGTTACCCAAAGTGTTTGCCTGGATAACAATGATTAAATAATGCAAGATTTACAGTGGAAAAATGTGATTGTTTATTAACAGGTATTCACTTTGATTCTTCTGTGTGTTCCTGAGATTTTCTGTTGCGAAACATTGGTTCATCAGCACAGGACCAGTATTACCTCCAGTTGCTACTGGATTTTTCTCAGTTCCTGACTGCTATTAGAAATTATCACATATTAGTTCACAGAATCACAGAGTATTAGGGGTTGGAAGAGACCTTTGGAGTTCATCAGGTTCAAACTCCCTGCCAGAGCAGGCCCACCACAGAATCTAGGGCAGGTCACACAGAAACACATCCAGATGGGTCTTGAAACTCTCCAGAGAAGGAGACTCCACAACCTCTCTGTGCAGCCTGTTCCAGTGTTCTGTAAGTCTCACAATAAAGAAGTTTTTCCTCATTTTGAGGTTGAACTTTTTATGTTCTAGTTTGCATCCATCACCCTTTGTCCTATCACAGGGCACAACTAAAAAAAGATTTTCCTTTTCTTCTTGACACCCACCCTTCAGATATTAATATACATTAATAAGATCCCCTCTCAGTCTCCTCTTCTTTAGACTAAAAAGCCCCACGTCTCTCAGCCTTTCTTCATCAAACAGATGTTCCAGACCTTTAATCATCCTCACAGCTTCCTTTGGACTCTCTCAAGTAGATCCCTGTCCCTCTTGAACAGGGGAGCCCAGAACTGTACACAATACTCCAGGTGTGGTCTCACTAGGGAGGAGTAGACAGAAAGGAGAACTTCACTCAACCTGCTGGACACACTCTTCTTAATGCACCACAGGATACCACTGGCTTCTTGGCCACAAGAGCACATTGCTACCCCCTGGGTAACTTGTTGTCCACCAGGACTCCAAAGTCCTTCTTCATGGGCTGCTTTCTAGCAGGTCAACCCCTAATCTGTACTGGTGCATGGTGTTGTTCCCAGATTCAGGAATCTACACTTATTCTTGTTGAACCTCATTAGGTTCCTCTTTGCCCAGCTCTCCAGTCTTTCCAAATCTCGCTGAATGGCCACACAGCCTTCCAATGAATCAGCCAGTCCTCCCAGTTTTGTATCATCAGCAGGTCAATTATCAATTTCTAACTGAGAATTTCTTAAAATCTGGAGTCAAGAGTGCAATGCAGTCTTTGACACCCACTAAGCTGTCTCAAACACATCTCAAACTCCTTATCCTCCAATTTGCTCAATTCAGTCCTTCAAATGGACAAATTCATCTGCCTGTATTGGTTTTCCAGTGTGTTTCTTGGGATCTGAAAACTGAAAAAATCTAGCAAAACAGTCTTAATCTCAATGAAGACTCTTTTAGGTCCCTCCTGTCTTGCTACAAAGCACCTTTACATAGGAAGCAATCAGGTTGCTTGAGGACAATTGTCCCAGGTACCTGAAGAGTCAATGTCCATGATCTGTCAGTGAAGCTCTATGGTTGTATCTTCCAGGGTATTGTGCATCCCCACCTGTGGTAAACTAGCTGATATGGCAGAATCAGTGGGGCCACAAAGAAGACTAAACTAATGTGACCTTGTAGAGCTAATTTCACAGCTAAGATCTTACGCATATAAGGACATCTTCCATCATCAGAATTTTTTCTCCATCTCACTCTTTTTCCCCCTCAAGCATGCAAGCACCCACACATTTACACACACAGATGTATTTTAACTTGAACTAATGAAGACTGACAAAGTTTTGTGTTTGTTTGTTTGTTTGTTTAGTAGGGAATAAGTGTCTTTCTCTGAACTGGAGAGAAAAGCTCTGGAAAAATGTATTTTAAGTTGATCAAAATTTGATTTCTACACTTTATATTATACTGCACACTTACAGTACAACTAATCACAGGAAATTAAAAATGAAAATCTATTTATAAACATAGTAATTTTTTTTTAATCTGGAGTGGTAAAATTCAGCTATTTATATTGTTAAAATACATTCATTTAAAAAATTAAATACTGGTGAACTTCAATCTAGTCTATGAATCAATTTTCTGTTCACAGAACTGCTCAAGCTGGAGTTATATTATCTAATGCAGCTGTACCACTTAGAATTTAACTTCCTGAATAATATAATCCTATCATAATTTCTGTTATTGTACTTTAAGCTCATATCTGAAACTAAACCAGAATATATTTTCACTAATTATAAGACCTGTACCATTATTTTTACAAATAGTCTTTCCTTTTGTCCATTTTTCAAGGTAATTCCACGTGTTGCCCAAATAATTCCTTAGGACAATGAGATGCATTTGCCTAATTACTACAGGTGTGATATTCTCAAATAAAATGATTACTTTAAAATGAGTCTGATGCATGTCATTGGTGTCAAGAGGATTATCTATTTGCCTAGATCTAATTATGCTGAAGGGAATCTCAAATGCAATTAGCTTCTTCTCCCTCTTTCATACGGCAAGAGAAAACTAGCTGCTTAATTAATAATGAAAGCTTCTTGATTTTACCAATTGAAATTAAAAGTGTGGGTTGATACTTAAAATAATGACAATATTTGAAGTTTGGCTGAAGTCTACTCACTCGCAGAATGCTGCATTTGTTTTTATTAAAAATCTACATGTCAAATTTAGATGGGATATCATCTTGCCTGAGCATTAATATTTTAATCCAAGCTGCTCATCAGACATAGTCTTTTGGAGTCAAGGAAGATAGGCAGACATGCACTATATCAATGGCTTCTATCCTGTGTCTACAAGACAGACATGGAAAGATACTTAACTATGAATTAAATAGGTTTGAGAACAATTTGAACGTATTATTTTCACCAGCTTTAACTTGAATTATAGCTAGTTAGAGTATTTCTGCTTAGTCAAACCTGAAGGACCAATGGGTTTCCCAGATTGCAGCATCTGAGTACCTTCTTGCCACCATGCAGTGCATCAGCAAGGTACAGAATTGTTGTGATTTCCATTTTATTACAGATAAACTGAGAAACGGAGACATGCATGACCTAAGTAATTTCAAACCCACTCTGAAAAAGACAATGAAACCTGATAAAACTCATCTACAGAACAGATACAGAACAACATGGAACCACTCAGCTGTCCTTCTTCCATGACTTTTTAGAAGATGTCCAGTTTACTGATGACACCAAACTGGAAGGTGTGGCTGACACACCAGAAGGATGTGAAACCATTCAGCAAGACCTAAACAGGCTGGAGAGTCGGGCAGGGAGATACCTGATGAAATTCAACAAGGGGAAGTGCAGAGTCTTACATCTGTGGAAGAACAGCCCCATGTACCAGTACAGGTTGGGGGCTGACATGCTGGAGAGCAGGGTAGGAGAAAGGAAACTGGAGGTCCTGCTGGACAGGAGGATGACCATGAGCCAGCAACTTGCCCTTGTAGCCAAGAAGGCCAATGGCATCTTGGGGTGTATTAGAAAGGGTGTGGTTAGTAGGTCAAGGGAGGTTCTCTTCCCCCTCTATTCTGCCTTGGTGAGGCCACATCTGGAATATTGTGTCCAGTTCTGGGCCCCTCAGTTCAAGGACAGGAAACTGCTTGAAAGAGTCCAGGGCAGAGCCTCAAAGATGATGAAGGGAGTGGAACATCTCCCTTATGAGGAAAGGCTGAGGGAGCTGGGTCTCTTGAGCTTGGAGGAGACTGAGGGGTGACCTCATCAAAGTTTACAAATATGTAAAGGGTGAGTGCCAGGAGGACAGAGCCAGGCTTTTTTTCAGTGATGTCCAGTGATAGGACAAGGGGCAATGGGTGCAAACTGGAATGTAGGAGGTTCCATGTAAACATCAGAAAAAACTTCTTTGCTGTGAGAGTGACAGAGCCTTGGAACAGGCTGCCCAGAGAGGTTGTGGAGTCTCCTTCACTGAAGACACTCAAAACCCTCCTGGACGCGTTCCTGTGTGATGTGCTCTAGATGATCCTGCTCTGGCAGGGGGTTGGACTAGATGATCTTTCAAGGTCCCTTCCAACCCCTAAGATTCTGTGATTCTGTGATTCTGTGTTTTAGAACAAGCTTACACCACGGTGTAACACAATAACCAAATATTTTTAATTAAATCTATTCTATGTAAAAGCAATAGAACCAGATACAAAAAGCCATCTTGATACATGTATCTGGTATATAATATGTGCATACTTCTGTTACCATTGTTTTCTTCTACTTCCTCTGTCTCATCCTCACTCCAAAACCTTTTGTCTAAATTTTCAATATGTTTATCCGTGCATTCCCTTAGGAATCTTTCTCTGTGTCATTTTTATTAATTCCTTTCTTAGTAGTCTAATTATGTTCAACTTCAAAGTGTATAACCAGTCCTTGAACGGGTCATCCAATCTCGAAGAAGACAAAACAAGATTGTTTACTGTTATTACAACATCCTTAATTTACTGCTTATTTTGGGGACTTTTATTTTGTCACATAAAATGTTAATCTATTAACATTTCACTTTAGAATCACATTTTCTGACAAGGCTGGTTTTTTATCCAAGAGGTTCGGCAAGCTGAAAATAAGTACAAATCAATATGGCTAAATCAGGCAACATTCTTTGGGACATTTTACTTGGTTAAAGAAAACTTTAAAAGAATTCTTCATACCCTGGAGGTAGAATTTGTCAAGATGCTCACGTAATTGAAATTTTCTATGGCTGTTAAGAACCAAGAGAATAGCAGTTCTTCCCTCCAACTGAAACCTCACTGCCAGATTTGTATGACATTTCATGATCCAAGCTTAATTTGTTATACATTGTTCCCAGAAGGTGAGATGAGATTACATGGAGCCATACATTAGTTAGAAGATTTATTTTACACTTACCCACTCAGAGTTCCTTTCTAGTTATTCAAACAGAATAGAGCGATCTTGATTAGTTAATCTCTCTACATCAGCGTTTTTTCCACAGAGCACTTCACAGAAATGTTTTAAAATTTCACCACAATTAAAAAAGCAATTAAAAAGGATTATCAAAATCAAAGTTGATCTTTAATTACTGCCTATATCTAGATCTTTATTCCATGATATACCAGATAAAATACTCTTAAAAATGCTTTGTTAATAGCTTTTTATTATCGAGAACATAAGAAATTTCAGTCTTTTGAGGCACATCCCTTTTTAGATCAGCTTCATTTTCAGGTTGTCATCTAAAACTTTATTTCCATCAATCTTGCCTTGCTATAGCTGACTAAGCCATTCCTTTATATTCTGCCCATGGTAAGAAATGGGCACCTTGCAATGACTTGGGTAGCATGGAAAAAGTATAGCTGCAATTTCTCCAGTGAAAAATTACTCTCTATCTGCATCTTTGTGAGCAAACATCTTCTGGCATATGTTCAGTCAGGCCTGACCATGTGAATTCCTGCAATCAGTTTTTGGTCATTTTGATTTTTAAAAATATTCAAGGCCATCACTGCTCTTTTTCCTTAGAGCAGTCCTGGCAAAAGGGTGTGCTGAAAGTCTACATTTCTACAGTTCTTGCTGGAAAATAGCTGTTGTTGAGCAATAGGAGCAATAGCAAAACAGCAGAAGCTTCTCCAAGGGCAATTGTAGCCTGATTAACTGGAGTATTTGGAAGAACAGTAGAGAAAAGAAGAAAAATGCTGGTACTTGGGACTCTTCAGTGTTTCAGCATATTCACAATTAAGTTTGCACCAACAGTAAAAAATTCTTCAGCTTCTCACTAACTGTCTTCTGTTGCGAATAATGGTGCAGGATTCATAAGGGATGTGCCTTTTAATCCGTATTGCTTAATCCACAGAAAGCTGTTTTTATCCATGTAGCATTAAAAAAAAGTATTAGAAGACACTGGTAAAAGCATCCAGTACCTACATTACAGGTTTTGCCTTTGGGCTTGACACTGGGATTGCAACATCACAGAAAAATTCATAAACACATCCATTTTACAGTTAAAGCACAAATGTCTGCTTGGCAATGGGTGGTGTCAATGTCTTATTCTTTGAGGTGTTTGGGGATCAGCTGTCCTGTGAAAACCTTCAAAAAGCCTTACAAGAAACTTATGTCAGCTAAAGAAAAAAAAAGGCCCTGCTCTGTCTTTCTAAGAAAGTAGTCCGATCTCACAAGTCCTCACAGAACTGAATGTTTTCATTGAAACAGACTATTCATGTAGACAAATACATTGTATTCTGTATTTCATTCTTCATGTTTTGTATTTCACTGTTCATATTTTGGGCACGAACAGTAACAGAGAAGAGCAACACCTGAAATTAAAGACAACCCGGATTTTGCTTTTTATGGATTCTTGTTGAATCTGGAAGGACATATCTAGGCACATGAAAAGTAATGAAGATATTTTGTTTCTTAGGTTTTCCCTCATTAAGTGTTTTTTAGAACAGAATAGTAAACTGACAACAAAGAAGGACTTTCCATCAGATTAGCCAGACCTCCTAAGTTAGAATTCAGATGAAAATAATCCAGATTTTAATATTTTAACATGTTTCTGATAACTGGCATCATTACAGGACATCTAGGAATGAGACAGAAAAGAGAAGAAGAAAACTAATTATCTTATTATTTATACTTCAGTACAGGCTAGAGGTTGTAATTAATACACACATACTATTCTGAGCATAGAGAAGAGAAAATTGTTTTTTCTTGGACAATGCTAATCTCTTAAGTCTCATAAGCAATGCTAAATTAATAGTCTCTCACCCTGCCCAAGAAAGTATTACCTCTGGTTAAAAATTTATTGATATTTATTTAGGCCTTTTTTAAAACTACCACTGATGAAGCTTCCCAGTAATTTCTTATCCTTACATGTAGGAAGTTTCTCCTCCTAAATATTTAGTCTAAGCCTTGTGTTGGTGGGCACAGACAGGTACATGCATACCTCACTGCAGTTAATTTCCTGGGGAAATAAAACTAAATGTCAATACAAATATTTTATCCTGACTTATAATGTAACAGTGTTTATTCACAAAGCCATATAGATGTGACAGTTATAAGGATCACATTTTTACTTTTAATCCAAATTCTGTTAACATATGGGTGTTTCTAGACCGATGTGGTTCCAGGCCTAATGGGAACCTCTACATCCATCTTGCTGGAATCACACAGTGACTCTTAGTTTGATAGCAATGGTGGACCCAATAGCCCCTCTGGATTCCCTGGTAAATCTGTGCCAGATGCATTGAGGACAGTTTTAAACAGTACACATTGAAATGTATTCTCTTGTCAAAGTCACTGAGTGATCACTTGTTGTGGTTTCGTCTCTCTCCTGCCTGGTTCGCCAATGATGTCGTGGTTTGGGCCCAACAGGACAACAAAGGAGCAGCCCCATGGCCACTCACTCAACTCCCTCCCACACACACTCTGGGATGAGGAGGACAAAGCTCATGGGTTGAGACAGAGGACAAAGCTCATGGGTTGAGACAAAGGACAAGGAGGGTTCTTCACCAATTAGGGTCCCAGGCAAAACAGACTCAACTTGGGGAAAAAATAATAATAATTTAATTTCACACTAATCACACACACACAGGACACAGACAACACACAGAGCAGGGCTTGCATATGTTACCCCACCCCTCCCTTCTTCCTGGGCCCAAATCACTTCGTTCCCGGTTTCTTTTCCTCCTTCCCCACAGCGGCACAGGGGGAAGGGGATGGGGTTTAGAGTCTGTTCACAGGCTGGTGGTTTCTGCTGCTCCTTCCTCCTCAGGAAGAAGGATTCCTTACAGGCCTTTCCTGCTTCCCCACGGGGTCCCTCCCATGGCAGAGAGTCCTCCATGAACCTCTCCTTCATGAGTCCTTTCCACGAGGTCTGGAGCTGCTCCAGCCTGGGCTTCCCACAGAGTCTCGGCTGCTTCGGGAACAAACTCCCCTGGCCCAGGGACTTCCAAAGCTGTACAATCAGAGTCCACAGGCAGCAAATCCTCTGGCCACAAAATCCAAGTCCACTGGCCAAGTTCACCCCTCCTGGCACCTTCAGGGAATGTTCCACCATGTTCCTCCATGAGTGCAGGGGCACAGCTGCCATCTCGCCATGGGCTGCAGGGAAACTTCTACTTGGGCACCTTCGTCCCCTTCTTCCTCACCAACCACCAGCACCTCTCTGCCTCTCCAGCTCAGCTCTTCTTCTTCTTTTACCTACTAACTGCTTGCTCTGCTCCGGTCTCATTTCAGTTCTTCCATATGTTAATGGCAGAGGTGCATTTATTGTCTCTCTAATGGCTCCTTGGCTAGTTTTGGAGCAGGGGGAGCTTCTCAGCTTCTTACTGGAGCCACTCCTGGACCCCTTCCCAAAAAACCTACCAAATCAAACCAGCACATCAACAAACAAAATGTGGGAGAAAGCTCACTTACTCCTGATGACTGCCTGGGAGAAGCAGTGAGTAATTCAAACCAGTAGAATACTAAATAGAGGAATTTTGTTCAGGCCTTAGGGGCAAAACTTCACATAATCTGTACTGGGATGGGACAGTAGGAAGCAAACTGAAGCTTCTGAATGTGAAAAAAAATAATTGTGGTTCCTAGTCTGGAAGGAGTTATGTTTGACATTTAGAATGAGTTAAATATTTGTTTAGGTATTAAAAATTACCCTTCTCAAAAGTCACAGTGCTTATTCTTTAGACATAAAAGAAACTTGGATTTTGTGAATTTTGAAACAAGCCCTCTAAAAATGTTTCATCTGTCATTAGAACTATTTTTATGCCAAAAGATCTCAGTCATAAAATAACACACTCTTCAAATACCTTACACTGTTCAAATTCACTGGGATCTCAGACATGGACAATAATGGAGGTTTGCTTTTATCATTTTTGGACAGGTTTTCAGGATTTTTTTTTATTTTTTTTTTTCTTCCACTCTAAATTTTGGTCTTCAGCAGACATTGATAAAAAATGTCTATTTCAGACATTTCTCTGTAGAATTTGTTCAGTGGCTTCGAGCCCCTCCCAGAACCTGGTGGAACTGATGTTTCAAGAAAGGACGCAATCGTTTTCTCACAGTTCATCTTCTGACTGTCTGACAGGACTGTTGGCCTCCATGTCATCTGAGTGAATGCTGGCTTCACTCCTGTTAGAAATAAAAGCAAGACAGACATTTTCAAAGAAGCCTGTCTACAGACTTAGGGGTATGTCTAGTATGTAATAGAAAAAACATGGCCAAGTTGACAGCGCCTTATTCTTCAGTTAATGGCTCCATAATTTAGCTTTTTCATGGAAAAAAAAAACAAAACAAAACAACAAACAAACAAAAAAACCCAACAAAACAAAACAAAACAAAACTAATTTAGATTTCTAATTTTCAGTGTTTTCTTTCTTGATCATGTAGTTTCAAGATATTTTATCCTAGTCTTATTTAAGATATTTTAAATAATGTTTTCACTTTAGCACTCAATTTTACATATGACTATAAAAATATATCTTATATAGAAGTATGCACATGCCTAAATACATATACATTTACACACCTAATAATACATGGACATATGACATACTCTAACAGCACATATATATTATACACAGTGGTTTATATTCTTCTGAATAATAAAAAAAGTATTTTGTGTAAAACTGAAACCAAAAACATTAAAACAGACATGGATATCAGTGGAGTGAAATTCTTCTGTTCAATTAAAGATTATTACTGTCTGGTAACCTCAGATAGTTAGTAAATCCTGATTTCTTAGAAAGAAGCCCAGATTACGTGCCTCTTCTGTGGAAGATAGTGAAGGTGAGGCTCAGCTCATCAAACTTCAGCAATCTAAAAACTGTGCATCTGGCCTAATCTAGTCATCTAAGGCTTTCCTCACACGCTTCAGAGTGTTAAGTGCCATCTGAGATGCACTTGGTACCCAGTATCTACCTGGCCTCCACGTGTCTCTCCAAGTGGGGTTCTCTTGAAGGTCCTGTATCCCATCCACCAACCTGACAGAAATATCTCACATTTATGGGGTCTTTCAGATGGAACTAGACACTTGGACAGTTCAGGCAACCTGAATGCTGAATTTCTTTACAAAATGCTCTAGCAAAGTTATACCAAGGATATGAAGTAATGAGTAATTTTATCTATTTCAAGTATCTTACTCTACATGCCACATCCCCTGAAATGCAGATGCCCATATGTAGGAGCAAGAAAGTGAGATGAGTGTCTGAGGTCAGCAAGGAGTTAGACAAATGCCAGGGAAAAGAGCAGAATGAGGTCACTGTAAAATGATAAGAACAATTATTTTATGAAACTTTTCTAAAGTTCTTCAGAGAGGAAAAGACAAAGACAGCAATTGTTCTCAAATGCCCTCCCACCCATTTTGAAACACTGGAGAAAGCCCTGAATCATTACATTATGTTACATCCTAATATATAGAAGATCAAAAACTCAACTTTTGCCCTGCAGCCCTTGGAGTTTGTGGGACCTTGAACCCAACATGTTTGGACTAGTGCAAATTGATATATCCAAATCAATAAATCCTTTGTTGGCCTCTTTAACTCCATCTGAACTTGTTCAGATTCCAATCACACTGAGACCCTACCAAGCCAGTGCAAGCATGAGGCAAGTAACAAATCTCAAGGCCAGGTGAGGCTTTTCTGAAGTGACAGCTGAACAAGGTCTTTGTCAAAGATCTTTATTAAAGTCACTCTCCTCTCCAGCAAAACTGCAAGGCCATCAGGCAGTGTTTTCAAACTCTCTCTCACATGTGAATTTCATGCTGCAGTAAGACCTGAAATCCTAACGTTCTCAAAATCTTTCCTTTTTAATATCTGGATTCTTTCTTAATTATTTTCAGATTAATTTCCAACTAATACATAAGGATGAAATTTGGTGCATGACCTATAACCCTAAGCATGTTGTAATTCTGTTACCAATCTCCTGATTTCATGGGGGGCTTAACAAGCACCATATGAGAAGCACTGTGTTTCTCTGCATTGATGTGACCTAGTAATCCAGAGAATCTATGTCTGACTATCCTGCTTTGCAACACCATCAGCAGCTGAAAAATGCAAATATCTTGCTCTGTTGAAATGTTTTTTTCCATGTCTATGTCCTTGAGGCTGTGAAGGACCAGTCCAGAGCTTGCTTAAACTGAACTGTGTTAAGCAACATAGTGGAAGGAGCAGGAGAGGGCTTTAGCTCCACTGGTCAGTGTCCTGCTTCCTGTCACCCTTCAACCATGGTTCTGGATTCTAGTACTCAACTTCTGTCATTTGCCACCACAATCTCTTCTCTTACTTGCTTCATTTTCCTACCTCTGGGACACTGTATGATCACAGTGAAGTTCATCACCTTTTAAACTCATTAGGTTTGAAGTGAAAAACTGAAGTGTTGGGGTTTTATTTAAGCTGGAGGTATTTCTAGGTCCAGTTCACAGCGTGCTTGTGCTAACAGTTACACCACTGTGGGGTCTGGCCTGTTTGCCTACAGTTGGTGCCTCTGCTCAGATGACACACAAGATAAATGTAATTTTCCCCTGATCATTGGGATCACTATGGCCACGCTATTCAACTCATACACAACTAACAGGTGATGTAAGAGAAACAGATTTGCCTTAACTGGGTAAAAATGGCTCATGCTGGAGGGGACTGGTGTAGTCCTGGGGTAATTTGAAGACAAGAGCTTCTCAGCTCTCCTCTACTGACTGACTTAAGAGAGGAATCACTAATAGCAGTTATGTAGAGGTCAGTATGTGATATCATGTCAAAGTGGAGAACACATTTGGCACGTTGAGTCATCATCCCTCGAGGTATTTAAAAGGTGTGTAGATATGGTGCTGAGGGACATGGTTTAGCGGTGGACCTGGCAGGGCTAGGTTAAAGGTTGGACTTGATGATCTTAAAGGTCTTTTCTAAGCAAAATAATTATATGATTCTATATTAGTAGTAGAATCAGAAAAAAGAATGGCATTCAGATCTGAATTGTCTACTAGTTCAGATGCCTCCCTGAACACTCACACTTGATCCCAAGCCCAGAAATGTCCATGGGAAGTGTTTCTGCCAGCTTCAGTGGGCTTTGTGAATCACACCTGATGGGCCTGATAAGTCTCTTGCTGCTGGAAGGAAGTTTGGTCTCATGAGGTAGAAATGGCTATTAAGTCACAGGCTGTTCTCCTACTCAATGTTAAAGAAAGTGTCCTAAATAAACTGTTCTCTCCTGGACTGGTTCCCTCCTTCAGGAAGGACTCGATTTTCTGTGCTTGCTTCTGAGGAAGGTTAGTTCCCACTCTCCTCCTTCCCAGTTTGCCAGATGTTGTCTTCCCCCTAGTCACTTGTCCCTAACAACAACCTGTAAAACTTTGCCGCCCTGATTACATCATTAATGCTTTCTTAAACCCATATATCCAACAGCTCTCAGAAATCACCAAGGATCTAGAGTATTGTCTGCAAATGAGCTTCAAATCAAAAGGTTTGCAGGCCTGTGCGGAGAAAAAAGCCATTATATTTGATAGCTGTCTGCAAATGTGGGCAATTACAGATAGAAAAATCCTCCTTAGCACTGCAGAAACTCTCTGTGATCAACTGCATTCATGGTTTCAACCTATAGAATCTAGGACTGAAAAGGCTTCACTAATGATTTCTACTTTGGACCAAATGATATCCTTGATAATAATGTAATCCCAAGAAGCCTCATTCACTTCCAGTTGTCACTTCTGGGGCCACAGGCGTGCAGAGATCAACCAACATGCTCCTCCAGACCTGCACTTATATTTCACTAATAAAGCCCAAATGCAGAACATTTTTTCTCCCTTCCTCCCTCCCAAATGCTACCGATCATCCTATTACCATGGCAACCAACTCCTGCTGGCATGATCAAGAAAAAACCTGATTTGGGATTTTAATTAATTGCTTGGAAATGGAAATGTAACAGTGACTGGCAGTTCTACTAAGCACGTTTGCAAAGTGAATAAAAATAGAGTTTCTGAAATACTTGAAATTGTTTCACTGGATATAACCCACATTTTTTACGAGACACCTTAATTTATTCTGCTTCATAAAATAAATCTGCCAAATGTACTAAGCCATTTTGTCAACACAAATCATTTTGGCAAATACTTTAATCCTTCTTCTTAACAAAATGTATTGTATTAAAAATAATAATAATAATAATAAAAAAATCTAACCCATCAGTATAAACCCATAGGTTTCATCTGAACGTATGCCTTTTACACCAGTAGGCCATATTTACAAAAGGCTTTCATCTCATCTCCACAGAAGAGGATGTGCTTCTTTTGATGCACGTGATCCCTCATTAACATTTAGGGCAGCTACACCCCCATACTCAGCAGAGGATGGAACAGAAGTGGCTTTCAGTTGATTTTTATGACCTCCAGCCTCCCTGTTTTTAAAGAAAATGAAGTGGTCATTGCTTGCATATACCACCACCCCTCTGGGTGCTGCCAGCACTGCTGAGGTGGATGTCATACGTCCTGTGCTGCTGAGCCAAGAAACAGCTCCAGATCTTTCCTAATTTTTAGGAATAAGAGAATAAGGAAGATGTTCTTGTTTTCTCTATGCAGTTCTGGCTGGCCATAGTTGTCAGCATCATGATAATTTTGTAGGTCTTGTAGTTTCACAGTATCCATTTTATACATATATATATGGATATTCATATATATTTTTTAAGATATCAGGAGAGATTGTGAAGCATTTAGAAGCTCTGAAGATTCAGAAGACCTGAAACTGGAAGTAAACTTCATCAGCTGCATTAAGTCCTTCAGGTAGCTCTCCACATTGAAATGTTGGCCAGGTGGGAAAGCTACATAAAATAAACATTGTTGTACTGTAAGGATGGCATGGACACTTCCTGGTGACAGCTTGGTAACTCAATGTTACATGGAGACAAATAATTCCATTATATTGCTCAAGGAACTTCTTATTCACAAGCATAGATTGGGTTACCTGAGCGGAAACATAAGTCTTCACCACGAGCAGCTGCCGTATCTTTCTCCTTTGAGATTTTGGCTTTCCACCTCTTTTCACAGAATCACAGAAACACGGAATGGTTAGGGTTGGAAGGGACCTCTGGAGATCATCTAGTCCAGCCCCGCTGCCAGAGCAGGATCCCCTAGAGCAGATCACACAGGAACACATCCAGATGCGTTTTGAATGTCTCCAGGGATGGAGACTCCACAACCTCCCTGGACAGCTTGTTCCAGGGCTCTTTCATTCTTTAAAGGCCAATGAACTCTCTGACAAACCTAAGTGTGAGCAATTCTATATTTACTTGCTTATTTTCCTGTTGTTTATTAATTTTCCTCCAAGCAGCTTTTGTCAGGCTTCCAGATGTGAAATACCCTGCAGCTCCTGCTGCCAGCTCAATTCACATCACAGGATCATATCACTGACCCAGAAGACACTAAACTTCCTTACTCACTGGCTTAATTACATTTGAGAGGTGACTGCTCTTGCCATTTTTCACACACTCACAGTGTTGCTCTTTAGTGAACATTATTCACTCAGCTGTGCTCCAATTCATGGTAGACCAGCTCAGTGAGCAGAGACCTGTACTGGATGATCTGAATTGAGCTTAATGGACTATCTTTAAAGATTACACATCATGGGGCTGGAAGAGTCCCTGGAGAAGTCATCCCAGTATTACTCTTGGGTGGTATTCATTCACGATATCCCATTGCTCTTGCCTTCTCCTGTGACATCTTTCAAATGTGGATAATAATTTATGTAACTGGAATTTATTTTAGGAACTAAATATCATTAAGCCAATAGAAATTGTGATGCAAAATGAAAACACAGGAAATCTAGTGGTTATCTATCTTTTCAACTCTCTATCATCTATTGATATTTCTAAGGCAACTATCTCTGTGTTATCTAAGCACTGTAATATAATACAATCACTTGCAAGTTGTATCTAAGTGCAGTGGGTTTTACTTATTAATAACATAGCACTTATCTTCAAAGTGCTTCACAAACTAATTAATACTCACATCACCTCCTCCCTGTCAGGCAGGTGAGACAAATATTATTCCCATTATATGTGTCATTATGATTATTACTCGAAGAAAAAAGGTTAAGTTACTCATCCTATCTCCCAAAAAAGACAGAGTGCTAGAAAAAGCATCTGAGCTCAGATATTAGGAAGCAGGGTTTTCTGACCTGTTTTGAGACCCTCCTCATCATGCTTCCTGCTGGGGCAACTTCACATCATAAATATGTGTTTTGTCAAAGATTAGCATGGCAAAAAATGATGGGATCCTTTGTCTGAGATAAGCTACTCTTTTATTTATTTTTTTTTAAGAAAAAAAAGCACCCTGACCAACCAGCCTGCTCCGTGCTGTTGCATGAGTCATCCAGATTCATTGAGCTTGTGAAATGACTTACTGACTTGGCTGCTTCCATTTCACGTGCCTCATTATGAAGGCATTATTCCTCAGCCAATCAATTATTGCACTCAAGTTTCTGCATCTTCAAGGCAAGGAAGACACAAGGGAAGGAGGTATTTAACCACCATAGAAAAGAAAGAGATTTAAATAATAGAGCTTGCTTGTTGAGCGATTCTGATTCCTTGATGCTGCAAAAGAGTTTCTGCCTCATCAGCAATTTTTAGCTCTATCTCTCAATTTTATCTGAAGGTATTGACATCTGATGCCATGTTAATATATATTTAAGAACTAAGTCCACTCTTCCCAGCTCCAATGGCTAGCTTAGATTTAGGATCATGCCCAGGGATATTGCATAACCATTGGCAATAGATAATGACATTCATCATATGAGGTAGTTTAAGGAGGTAAACAAAGATTAAGGGATAACAGTTGCTCAAGTGAAGGAGGTCTTATATTAATTAGCCTCACACTACAAAGTAGCCTTATGAAGCTGTAGGATGGCCTATAAGCTACTTAAGCTCCCACTTGTTGTGTAATGATGATACAGTGGGCAGAAATTTGCCAGCTGCCTCCTTCACCAGGGTACCTGCCAACAAAAACATTATGCAGCAGGATTAAAATGCATTTTAATTATTTTCTGAAGGTCAACTTGACAATATATTAAGTATATACATACAGACAGACATACATAACTTTATTCCTATAGAATTAAAAACATGAGAAATTGGATATTAGCACACCTGTATTCTATAAGAATGAGGAGTGAACTTCAAAAGGTTGGTTTGAGTTTCAGGAAAACACTCCAAGCCTTTGAGGTAAAATTCGTCTGCCCTAACTTGGACGTCTTAAAACTAAACAACTAAGTCTGAGCTCATCATCCCAAGCTCCTTTTGTGGAGAGAAATGGGCATCTCCAGAGTGTGATTCATCTTATCCCATTGTAAGTGTCTGAGATAGACTGAATGGTTCACTCCTTGGAAGTGCCCACTTGTCTTTGTTGACTCTGAAGTGAGTAAACTCAGATTCGGACATTTAACTTTTTGATGCATAACATTAGATGAGTTTACCTCACCCTTGTATCTGCTACTCAGACTTTGTCCAAGCACTTTCACAGCCAATTGGTGCCAACAGGAAAAATGTAGAGTAATATTAATGAGTATTTGGGTTTTTTTGTTACTTTTCTAAGTAGGACAGAGTTCCAGTAATAAAGCGGCACAAGAACTGGAAGTGAAAAGTACCTTCTTCCTTAGAAGATTCAGACAGAGTTTGTGACATTCTGTATTTTCATAAAAGAGGGACTCTCCATTCGATATTTCTTTTCTGCACCACAATAGACAGATCTCTGTTTTACCAGGTGAGTAATGTCTTTGACTTCAGGAAGATCACAGGGCCAGTGAAAGCTGAGTACATGCGTAAAAGGTTTTGGTATCAGGCACATATACATTAATGAGAATTATGTATTTAAATGCTCTAGTGGATGTTGCCCTTTGTTCATAACCTTCCTCAGCTGAGGCTTGAGACTGCAACCTTCACAGAACATGATACCAGACATATATTTTCCATTTGGAAGAGTGATGCTAGGGTGGAGGAGAGAGGGAAGCAAAGCAGATTTAAAGTTTTGACTGGACAGCGTGATCCCGATTTTATTGGCAAGGTTTGGGGGTTGTTCTTGAGATATTGTTATTTATGTAAAATTTCTGGAGACTGTTTCAGGAATAAAACAGTAGTAAGTATTTCCTAGGGAAGTTCTGAGCTTTGAAAGGATATGAGGCTACTCTTTGCATTTCTATGCATTTATTTGCATAAATACACAGAAACTGAGGGGGAGGAGGTGACAACTTTCAGCCTATTTCTATTCAAGCTGCTAAGTCATTTAAGAATCTACTTTAACTCTAATACATGTTTAACTGGATAGAATCAGTTTTGCATAGACTTTCCATGGAAAGACTTTCTGTTCTGTGTTTGTACAGCACTTTGAACAAAAAATAAGAAAAACTAGAGGGCAGCCATAAAATACATATATTTTCTGTGCCCAAATTTATGGAAAGAAGAGAATCAATAATAAGTCACCCACCTTCATCTCATAGCAAACCTTTTTCTTCACATTTCAGAAGAATAAGGCAGAGTCCCACACTACCACATTTTATGCTTTACTTTCAAAAGGAGAACTTCAAGGTCAGTGGAAAGCAACATAAAAGCAACCAATTCTTGTTAATGTAGCCTAGAATAGTGGGTGGGCCATCTCTCAGGTGAGAAAAGGCGAGCTGCAAAGCAAATACCTGAGGTGACTTCTGCTTGTTTGAGTCTATTACCCTGAGGGCTGTGTTCTTTTGGCTAGGGATATCTGTTGATCTTACCTCTTAACAGTAATTATGCCAGACAGCTTTTTGGCTTTCACTACTGCTCCATAGGTAACATAAATCATACAAATTATTACCACAATACTAAACTGTAATTACCCACAGACCCTGACATGCCAAAAAGTGTATTAATTTGATAATATAATAAATACTTTACTGGATGAAACTATAATTATTACTTCAAAATTGACACTTATACCAGTTTGTTGTTTTTTGTGGTTTGTTTTGTTTTCTTTTTCCCAGCAGGCAACTAAATTGTACATTGACCAATGCCAGAAATGTTGTTTAAATTCAATGAGAGACATTAAAATATAATTTGGTAGCATGTGGAAGGCCTTTCTTAAAGGAAAATGTCACTAGAGTTAGCTTGCTTTTTGGAGATTATAATTTCATAAAGCAATAAATTATTCAGTGGTTCAAGAGGGAAAACACATCTGACAAATAGCCCAGGAAATGGGAACAATAACAATAAAAATCTAAAATGCTACCAATGGGTAAAATAATTCACAGATCAACATAAAAAACACACTTATCTATGTTGCTTTAAAAGCTACTGGGAAAAATAAGTGACTGACTCCATAGGAGAAAATTCTGGTTTTCTGCATGGAGGGACTGACAAACTATATCTGTGGGAAAGACCGAGGTCCCAATTCTGCAACTTCATGGGTGTGGACAACCCCTGGCAGAGCTCCCAGGTTTGTTTTATTCAGTGACTGCCTAATGCAAAATACATAAACAAGCCTGGGAACAGAGGTCGTAATCCAGACCTGATTCTTCTCAGCAAAGTAGCCTAACTGCTACAAGATCAAGTCAGGATCCCATTTCCCATTTTCTTTACATATTTATTCTTCCACAAAGTTGAGTCTTACATGTACAAATCTTTCCTCTAACAAGCTGAATGCTGGCGATACTTCATCTTCTTGCCTTGTTTTTTTCCCCCATTCATACTTTGGCTTGCAAAAGGAGGGGGAAAAAGTATCAAAATCACCAGGAATATCACATTTATTTCAAGTTTTCATTCCTGGGTGGTATTGCTATCATTTATTTCACATATTTACACTTAGATGTTTGAGTATGAACCAGTTGCCATAGGCATATTCTGTATTCAAAGGACAGCTATAGGCATCTTTGGAAGAGGTAGCAGCTAAATTAGAGGATCTTCCTTCTGCAGGTGCTTTCAGTAGGTAAAAGGGAGATGACAATTAACTCTGTATCAGAGCAATTGAGTCTCATCCAAAGTGTCTGTTCCTTTTCCATTACCGAAGTATAAATAAAGAGAGTGGGAGAATTGCTCTGAAGGAAGAAATGAAAAAAGAGTGAGAAATCCAGGGGAAAAACCCTAAAATCTTAACATTAAAAAACTGAAAACTTCTTTGTTTCTCTTCTATGATTTAAAAAAGAAAAAAAAAAGTTAATGGTTTTGTTGAAAGAGCTTAGAATATGCCTGTTAAAGAAACTTGAAGTGGTTGAAAAAAGAATCAACAATTAAAAGTTTATGGGGGGAAGTATAGCTTGGTATCTAAAACATTTGCCAATGAAGCAGAAATCCTCATTTAACTTCCTTGTCTGATATAGACTTTTATTGGGAAGGAATCTATTCTGGTTCTATGTAAATACTTCTTCAGCTTCTGTGCATAAACTCTTAGCAAGCTGAGTTCTTGGATTCCCCTAAGGGTCAGTTAGAATGGCTGTTGTGAAGCTCTTTCATTGGCTTAGAAGCTTCTCTACCTCTGGTCAAGTTGAACAAGGCAAATAGGTCAATGAAACTGCTTGGCAAGCTCTTTCTATCTGACCTACTGCATGTACTATGTAAGGCTGTACAACATTCAAAGTAAGTGAGAATTTGGCACAGAAGATGTGAAAACAGACTGTTCAAACACATTACCTAACTTGGGAAAATATTAGGACCTCAACCTGAAGGTTTGAAGACTACCTCAGTTACCTTCTTAGAGAATAGCTACTGCCCACTGTCCAACAGGAGCCTAGAGGTGAATTCAAAGAATGTTCCAAATTTTAGGGTAATTGAATGTGCCTCTAGCTTTTATTCCTTCTGTTCATAGATACTCTTGATCTCAGCAAGTTGCTTGTTTGAATGCACATGCTGGCAGTAAATATGCTAAGTTACAGAAAGTCTTAATCTATTTACCTATCTAATTACTTTTATCATTTTGATGTATCATGTTGTTTGATGGAAATAACAGCTGACTTACACAGTTGGAATTTCCTTTTCTTACAGTACCTTGGGGGAAGGAGGGAAGAAAATAAAAAAAGTAGTGTGATTACTTAAATCTTTCCTTTTAATGATGTAGTAGACAGTCAGTGATGATGATGATGTGATTCATTACTTGCCTATAACATTAATTATACATTATTAACTGTTTCACAGTACGATAGCTGGCAATTGGTGATATGATTCATAATGTGCTACTGTTAAGCAAAGCTGAAAATCTGTTTGATTTAGGTTAAAAAAAGGGCGATAGGTCATAAGAACTAAAAAAAAAATAAAGAGAGAAACAGTAAAAAAAAGACACTGCCATAATTTGTGGTTCTATTTTTATATGAACAGCAAGGTTTACAGTGAAGAGCTGTTGGATACTGTTTTGGTGAGCAAGGATTTTGCAGAGAGATTAGATCAGTTACAAATTGCTAAATCTGATGACTTAGATAAAAATTTAACCAGAGGCTTTGAAAGAGGTAGAACATGTTTCTGTGAAGAAATGATTGCCCCGTACTTCCAAGATAGAGCTCATCACAGAAGGCCACACCAAGTGTACCAGCAGTAAAAACTGAACAGGGAAGAGATGGTTCATTTGAGCAAGAAGATCACTTTCTCATGTAGCAGACTGAAAGCTACACTTCACTCTGCAACTGCACCCTATAATTTGGGGAACCCCCAGAAGCCAGTCCCACAAGTGTATTGTATATGCTCCCTTCCAATGAAGATCTATTAGATCCGTGTTACCAGCTGAATAAATTGAATAAAACAACTTTTTCATCCTCCCCAGTCTTTCTAAGATTTCAAAACCTTTTCTCATTTCCACAAAAATACCCACCAGCTTTAACTAGCCACTTAAGAAACCCAAAGACAACAAATTTTGCCCATGGATAGCAAATGCTCTGAAAGTTAAACAGCCTGGTTCATATCTGCACTTTATCTGAGCCTTCATCTTCCTTGCTCGGGCAAGCAGCTACTCATTCAGAGTGGACCTTGTTCTTTCACTCATGGAAGTCAAATGTGTGTTAAAGTTCTGAACTTCTCTTTCTCAAAAAGTGCACTGTCCATACAGGCCCATCTCACAAACAGATTGCAATTTTATGAGTAAGTTCTACCTGAGCAGAAACATTTGTTTAATAAACAAAACAAAACAAAAACCAAAACAAAACCAAAACCCACTGTAATTAATTAACTAAAAATTAAAAAATCAAAGTAGGAAAACAATGCAAACAAATAGTTTTTATTTGTTAACTTGAATATCCCTTTAACTTCTAGGGGAAGGAGCTAAGATAGAAGTCATATCACATTGTTTTCAAAGGGATTTTTTTTTCACTTGCTCCAGATAAGGCTCCAAAGGAATAATCTAAATTCCATCTACCACACAGTTCTCTCATCCATTTCCTCACCTACTCAGCTCTTCTGTTCAATGACAAACCTTTTCCCAATCCATTCAGAAAAAGAAAAATACTGTGTTTTCAGAACACCACTTATGTTAAAATACATGACCTAGGAATGCTCATGGAAAACTTTAAAATAATTTGCTGCTATGTTTTACTTCTTAAGGTAAGGGATTTGTGGGACAAAGATAAGCCTGGGAGCAAGGAATTCCTGAGTACTGTCTCCAGCACTGTCTTGACTGTCTATTGCCTACATATCACAGTGATTGGGTGACTTATTTATAAAACATAGATTAGATTAGCTCAAACAAGATTAAATGAGATAGAACAAGTCACTTAAACTCTCACTGCCTATTTCCTCATCTGTAAAAAAGTGATATCTATATTTACCTATTACATACAGTGACTGTGAGGATTACTTAATCTCCCTAAAGAATTATCATGATTATCATTAATGTGGAACACACAAAACAAATCCCGATAAAGAAATAAGCTTGTGAATCAGCTGAGGTGGAATAAAGGTACCAAAGCAATTCTTTTTCTAATCTGATAGCTAAGATGAAGGTTTTGAGATGTCTTCATCTTACGTTAGGCAGGTAAAAATGCAATGCTTAATATAAAACAGTTGCCTAAATTCCCCATATAGTCCAAATGCATGTAGATGGAAAATGGACATTAAAAGAGTCGATTGCTTCATGATTCTGGGATGAATCACCTTATGGGTTATCTTCATTATTAGTAGAATCAGTCTAAACAACTAGATATATTTTAGATAGTTAACATCATGTGAGACCAACCTGATGGATTTAGTAACTCTCTTGAAAGACTAAGCCAGGTGTAGTATTTTGTCCACACTGCAGCAAAGTAACTACCAATGACAGTCTGCTCCCAGATGCTTGTCACCATCTTCCTGCACCCTTAAAATTTACCATCCCTTTTGAATAGTCAATAAGACCACACAATAGTTTTGGGAAATAGAATTTGAATTGTTTTTTAATTAAAATACAAAAAAAGTATCACAGTATGGCCAACTATCAAGGCATAACAAAGTATTTTGTACAAGGGACGCCTGTGTTTGTGAGCAGGGGGACAAAGAAGGACTTGGTAAATTTGTGTTTCCTGTCTGGTCTGTACTTTTGGGAAGGGACAGGGCGTGTTCCTGAAAGAAACCATTCCATTTTGGAATCTTCAGCACAATAGGTCGCAACTTTGGAATGACTTTGCCACTTCAGGATGGAGTGAAGGTCCTCCTACTTGACCTCACACCCCAGTTCTTCTCATCTGAAGACTTACGTCCCTCTCTCCTCATAGAACAACTCTGTTTTGTTTCAGCATTTACCTAAGGGCTGAAGATCTTTCACCAGGAAGAAGAGGGAGCATCTCCCACTTTGGCTCCTGCTCTACAAGAGAGGTCACATGGTAACCAAATGACATAGGAAAAAAGTGAAGGATGTGAGGCTGTGATGGGGACAGACACGGAGTGGGGCTGAGATGAGCCTTGTTCTGCAGGTTGAGTCAGAGCTGGGCACAGGTTAGTGTCACGTATGCTATAATTTTATCAGTGCTTGATTCCTTGAATATAGTTTGGTATCAAACACATGCAGAGTGTATGGTCATGGTGCTTCTACACCACACAGTCCCAGGTTTGCTTGAAAACAAGAAGATATTTCTCCTCCAGAACACATTAGTAAAGCCTGATCAGGTAGCAGCTGTCCTGACGGCATGTTTTGTGTGCACATTGAGGGTGAGAAATGAGAAATACCTTCTTGATGCTGCAAGAGAGGGGGTTGGAAGAAAACAGTGAAAATAAGCAGGTGGGAACAGGCTAAGACTTAACCACCCTTTAGCAAGGCTCAGCTGCAGAAATGCTTTTAGGTTAGATCTAAAGCTTTTCTGAGTCAAGAGGAAAACTACTATTGATGTAAATCAAAATATGTGGGTGAAGATTATTGGAAAGTTCTTTATGAAGGAAAACAAAACAAAACAAAAAAGCCTACAAATATGTATTTATGCAGTGAGAACCCGTTTAAAACCTATGATTCTTCTTCCTAAGAACAATGAGAAAAGGAGTAATAGCATTGAGCAGACTTTTAGAAGTTTTAGAAGACAAAACATGGCTGACCATTAATTTGCTATAATCTTAGAATAGGGAGAAAAAAATGTTTCTAATCCTAAACTATATCTGTTTTTCTTAGAAAAAGGAAAACTATTTCAGATAAAATATAAACCACCCTGAAAAGCCATCAGGAACCTGAAATTAATCCAGACTACCTATGAGTAAGATCTGCAAAGAAAGGTCTACCTTCACTGTCTTGTACTGAACTAAGCAAAGCTGTCAGCACTTAATAAATAATGTTAATAGTAATACTTCTTCTCATACATCTCTTCACTTCTTCGTGCTGGCTGGGACAGGAAAGAGCAGAGAATTTCCAAATGGAAACAGAGAGCACTAAAAATTACCTTTTAAAAACAAAATCAGACCAAAACAAAACAAACCGAGGCTGCACTGAAATTTTTAGTCCTTCAGTCCAACTTTGAAAACTCATTAGAGGTAGATAGTTCAGATAAGATATGAATCCAGATGTTTCTGTGTTTATCTTCAGCAGTACTGAGTCCAAAATTATACTAAAATAAATGGCTAGGCTCCTAAATCTGAATTTAAACATGTAAGAAAATGCCTCGATGGGTAAAAGCATGAACACATGCAGCTTGACCTTAATGAGATGTTCAAGGTACTTAACACTTTTGAAAATGAGGCTACAATTCAGCAAAGCATTTCAACATGTGTTTAACATTAAACACATATTTAATCAAATTAAAGCGTATACTTAATCACATTCCTGAACCAGAATCAATTTAAACATGTGCTTATGATCTTTGTTAAATAAGGTTCTCACTTAAGTTTCTAAATAAGGCCTTGGGAGCCTAAATTTAGTTTTTGATTTTATAAAATCTTCAGTCTGTTTTGAGTGACATAAAAATTTAAGTGAAAGGAAAAACACTTAACAATCTCATTTATTTTGCTAATCACATTCATCAGTGCTTGACAAAAACTAAGTAACTAAAAATGAGTCACTTAAGGAGAACTAAAAATATACATTTTTGAAAAATGTAGATCTTTCATATGCCATCCAATTTTGAGTCCTTAGAAGTGTTTTATGTCAGATATTTTGACCCAATCTTATGCAAAATTAGAGAAGCAAATGAATTTTGACTATGTTTCCTCTAATTTTCTCCAGAATATTTCTATTGATAATATTGGCACAATGACTGAAAGGATTTTTTTCTCTCTCTCTCTATTTTTTCTTCTTTTAGTTTTCCTTTTATTTTCTATTTGTCTTATTTTTTTTTTGATGTTCTTGTAACAGAACAAACAACATTCTACCTCTTTCTGTTAACACCTCTGCATACATTTGAGTTCCCATCAATCTACCAGTTGTGCAATTACATGTGTTAAGACAAAAGCAGTGTTGAATGCCACCATTTTGATTAGGGTAAGAGTGACTCATTGGGATAGCAGCAGTTCAGAGCGTGTCTATGCACACATTTGCATGGGTGTTAAGTCAGCCAAAGCAACATAAAGACACATAAATAAGACTGAACAGGAAGGGTGAATTTGCAGTTTGTTAGCTCTTAAGACACACACACCATCAGGGAAATATCTTTCTTCTTTTTCCAGTTCAGATTGGACATAAAGCAAGTCCTGACTGCTTCACGGTATTTAATACGTGCTTGTTTTCACCCTGTGTTAAAGTGGTCAGTAATTGGAGGTAGGCTGTCTCTTGATGAAAATTAAGATTTATTGGAAAGGAGGTGCTGAGGGGTAAGTGCCCTACCAGGTACTGTCATCATTTGGAAACTGCAAATTAATTTTGTAGCTTATGCTGTGATAACTTGTGTGCGTGTTCATAGGCTTGGTTCACCTAGAGCAAATCCCCATGTGGACACACTAATTTCACTTTTAGAGTGGCTTATCTCAGTTTATCGTAAACTTGCTCTGAATCAGCTTATGCTGAACTGAAATAAGATTAATTTAAGATTGAAATAAAAGGATTAGGATAAATGCAATTGGTGAAAAATCACACCTTCATGTAAGCTGATGTATGCAGATAAAACCCTAGGCCATGTGTGTTTATTTAAAGTGAGTGTCAGAGAAAACAGAAAAAGACAATGAATAGTGTAAATGTTTCCAACCGCAGCTGAGAGGATTTTAGTAACAACAAAGAGTTAAAAATAATGCAATTTGAAAAGAACTATTTTGAAATTACCTAATCTCCATGGTTCAGAGCCTCTCCCATTCAGCCACATTAGACAGCAAGACCCTGCAGGCACTTAATAATAATTCTATATAGTAGCACTTTATATCTTCACTATGCTGTAAAAGCATTAACTAATTAATCTTCACAACAACCATCTGAGGTTGAGAAGTAAGGACTAATATCCCTTTCTTAAAGATAAAGACGATAAAATAGCAGGCATATCAAGAGCCCCTGTTCCTGAGCATTGTGTGCTTTGCTTTGCAGATCAAAAGGCTTCTGACACCAAATATAGAAACACAGACTCCTAGAATGGTTTGAGTTGGAAGGGACCTTAGACATCTTCTAGTTCCAACCCCCCTGCCATGGGCAAGGACACCTCCCACTAGACCGGGTTGCTTCAAGCCACATCCAACCTGGGCTTGAGTGCTTCCAGGGAGAGTGCCACATCTTCTCTGGGCAACCTGTTCACATGTCTCACCACCATCACAGGAGAGAATTTCTTCCTAATATCTTGTCTAAATCTCCCCTCTTTCAGTTCAAAGCCATTACCTCTCGTCCTGTCACTCCCTGCCCTTGTAAAAAGTCCCTCTCCAACTTTTCTGTAGCCTCCCCTTCAGATACTGGAAGATCCTCTGAGGTGTCCCTGGAGCCTTCTCTTCTCTAGGCTGAACAGCCCCTACTGTCTCAGCCTGTCTTTGTAGGAGAGTTGCTCCAGCCTTCTGGTCATCTTTGTGGTCCTCTTTATACTGGCTCTAACAGGTCCATCTGGAGCTGGAGCTTCCCTCCCTCCCATATGACAAGCTGCTGTTGAAAATTAGTCTTCAAGAGTTATATTTTGCAGACTCCAAGCCAGGAAGGTATTTCAGTATATGCTTAACACGAAATGCAAATAGCATGGGGAAGTCAACAGACTCCTGTGAAAAATGTCTATGTAGTTCAGTGCTTTGGTGGTAGCTCTAAAGAGCAAGAAGGTCTCCTTTCAGGCTCCTTTTCTCCAGACTAAACAACCCCAGTTCCCTCAGTCACTTATAAGACTTGTGGTCTACACTGTTTGCTAACTCCTTGCCCTTCTTAGAATCATAGAATCATTAAGGTTGGAAGGGACCTTAAAGATCATCAAGTTCCAACCCCCCTGCCATGAGCTCGCTCCAGCATGCCAGTGTCCTTCTTTTGAGGAGAGGCCCAACACTGAACACAGGACTCAAGGTGCAGCCTCACCAGTGCCAAGCACAAGGGGATGATCTCTGGCTTTATCCAGCTGACCACAGCAGTGCTGGTACAAGCCAGGATGCTGTTGGCCTTCTTGGCCACCTGTGCACACTGCTGGCTCAGATTCAGCTGGAATCTGAGCTGTACCCCCAGGTAAGCCCAGTACCCCCAGGGCCTTTTCCACCAGGCAGATTTCCAGGCACTCTTCCTCACGCGTTGCCCAGGGTTGTTGTGATCCAGGTGCAGGACCCAATCCTTTCTTAATTTCTGTATTTAAAAGTTTCCCTTCCACTGGAAAGGCCCATTTCCCTGTTTGTGTTTAATTTAAGGGAATGGAGCATTCTCTCCACCAGACTACATCTCTCTCAAACTTTACCAGATGGTGCTTCACAAGGTTTTATTAGCTCAGCTTTAAAACTAGTCAAATTGAATATCTGAGCTGTTATGACAGATAAACCTAACTGGTCTTTGATCACCTCAGTGCTGGGTGTTTAGTCAAAACTACTTGGTTATGGTTTCTTTCCTGTCCTCCAAGACAATTAAGCCCGATTGAAGTCACCATCTATAGAGGCAGCAAAGCACCTGTCTCACTCTCACCTATAGAGGCACTTTAGATAGCTAGTTTTGACTAAATATCCAAGTTTAAGACAGCTAAAATTAGATCAGGCAAATGTGGCTGTAAGTGGGGCATATATGTTTCAGTGTCACAGGAGGCTAAAGAAAACACTCCTAATAAACAGACACAGTGGTTTCTGATGTTGCTTCTGGTGAGGGTAAATGGTTAAGTAGTTCCCAATGTCAGCTGGAGTAGGACTGCCATGAAGTCCTGTTCTTCTTGGAAACAGGGGCATATCTGAATTATATCACGCAGCTACAATTTGATCTTAATATTTTCCAGTTATTGCTCTGTGAACTTCTTCCCTAGTATTTTAAAACATATTTCAGATACAAAGTCCTCCTTTTTAACATTAGTTTAATGCAACAGGAACATCTTGTCTAGCAAAATGAAGGTGCCTGAGAAGCAGAGCTCTGATCACGTTCTAGCATGCCAAGTTGAGATTTTGGCTGGCACTAACAAGGGTTGCAAAATGTATTAATTCATTACTTGGGAAATTGTCTCGCCCAGTTTCTTCGGGCAGCACCTCACTCATTGCCACACGTTTGGAGAATAAGTTAGAGATGTCTCATGTTATTTCAATGTCTTAGTCACTGTTGTTTTGGTGCAGGCACTCCTTAGCTTGGGCTTCAGAAATTGAGAATAAATGAGAGGTGGAGGTACAGAAACTATTCTCATCAAGACCAGAAGAAAATGAAGAAGCAAAAAAATGAACCCTTAAGTAAAGGTTTTCTCCATGATTCTGAGGATATAAAAGAAGCTACATTGTCTACTGAAAATACTGGATATGTGATATCTTAAGAGTCCACAATCATTCCAGAAATGTAAAGCAGTCTAGTGCACATGGAATCTGAAGTACATAATCTCTTACAATATGATATACCTTGGTATTTTAGCATTCTTTTCAATGTAGACTTTAGGTGCAGTGGAGAAAAGTACTGACAGAAAATATATAGGTAGTTAGGAAGACTGAGTAAGCCTCCAAAGTAATGCAGAGAATTTTATTTTTCTGATGTTTTTCTGGTGTGTCTTTTTTTACCAGGGTCCAAGAGATTTGAGAACATTTCATCCAAGCAAGTGCCTCTTCCTGAAGGGCTGCAAACATTTTTGATTGTTCATGTCAATTCTTAGCATAGGACAAATATGGTTGTTCCTACAATTTTTCTCTCATCCCCATCACTCTTGAGGATATCCCCCAGGGACCAGCCATTCATACTCCACCACAGTTTACTCCAGAGCATATTAACTTAAACCACCAACACTTTCATGTTGTTTTAATAAGCCAGGCCACAAATGGTGGCTCTGTAAGCAGCTGAGATCTCCCTGAAACATTGCTTAGTACCATGAAAAAAAGTGGCATACAGACAGATAGAAACAGGACCCACTGCAACAGTTTCAAGTTATTCTCACATGTAAAGCCCAAGTCCTCCCTGTCCCCACTCTGGGTTTTTGACTCCAGACATCTGAGATCCTTTACTGTAACTGCAGTTATGAGACTCAGTGTTAAAATAGCCAAGACAAAATTAGTAGCCTGATTTATAGAGTTTATCAGACTCCTGTTCTCAGTTCTCCTTTTTCTCTTGCATTTGGCAAATCTATATTTTTTTCTACATGTTTTCACAACATCAACAGGATTTTGGGAGTCTGTTACCAAACTAATTTAAGTACATGCAGAAATTATGTTCTAACAGTAAAAAGAACCGTAACAGGTAAAAATATATTTAAAAAAAAAAAAAAAATTGTCTTTCTCTAGCCAAACAATGGAGTATGTAAATTGGAAAAAGTTAGACTTAGCCTAGGCCAGTCCATATTAAAAATAAATGAAAAAAAATAGATATTGCTGATTTAGCATGAAAGCAAAAACACTGCTGAAACGATACTGTAATGGAGTATAGTTAATTCTATTCATTTCTTTTATTCCTGGTACTAAAGGATAGGTTAGAATAAATATTAAATCCACAGGAGATTTATTGCTTCCTTGGAAAATCAAAATGCCATGAATCAACATGACTTTAGACATTCCACGTGTTTCCTTTCCTTGGAAATTTTTTGTAAGTCTGACTGTATCTGTGGAGAATTTAACCACGACTCACAAAAAAATCTGTTTAGCACCATGACAGCTAATTGTGATTAATACACGGATTTAACCAGGTTTGAAACTGGTGAGATCTGAGAACATTCTTAAGCAAGGTGAAAAAATGAGAGCTAAGCTCAGAATGCAACTGAGCTTGGTCTAAACTGACTTGAAGACACAGTCAATACCATGCAAGTGACTCAGACTTCACCAACATGTTAAACAGCCAATATTTGTAATGGAGACTGCCCCACCTGCCCAGCCTTTGCTAGTATTGCAGATAATTATATGCCATCAATATTACCACCCTTCTTTTCTGGTATCTCTTGCTTCATCTGCTCTTTCTGTCTGTTGCCATCACTAATTGAAATTTTGCTTAGATGTTATTGGAATGTAGGTTGGGTTTGTGTTGAATTCCCCAGCATTTAATACAAGCTTTCATTGTTAACCTGTTTGGACCTAAAATCAGGAGATTTGGGCAATATTTCCCCTTGAGTACTACCTGCCTGAATAATGCGTACTAGTCATTTTAAACCTGGTTTTGGTGTTGTTTGGTTGAGGGTTTTTTGTCTGTGAAAAATCTGCAGTCTTTTGTCAGAGGTCTGTTCAGCACATAACTCATTAGATGTTCTTCAGCTCCAGATTCAGGTGCCTAAATTTAGAGGTATAATTAAGTGAACATAGATTTGACTCCCTTGCCCACACGGGCATGTAATGCCAGTTGAGACTCCATGGCATTCTGAGACAGGTTTGCAGACTTGAAAATTTGACCCAGGACTTATAGGACACCCTCAGGGCTTCTCAGGCCCTTCCTCATTCCCTAGGGTATTGCGAATGCCCGTGGTTAGACAGCTGGGTCACATGCTCACACGTGGTCAGTTGAATCACTCTCATACAGACCAAAACTGGAGTTTAAACACTAATGGATATAGACACCTGAATGGAGACACCTAACTTGGGTAGCTGAGCCTGGAGTCAAGATATTCTTCATCTGGGCTTATTTCTCTCACTGAAATAAAAATGCCTTGAGATATGAAGGGTAGCCCACCTGATCCCCGCCCTCCAGCTCACTAAGGTAATGGTCTGAGGGTCAGTCAGGTGATGGCCTCCCCCAGATCCATTCATGTGTCTTCCCTTTGTCTGCCATCTGCCTTGAATACCCTTAGGCATCCCAAATAGCAGTAGATATCTGTGTTTAGGCAGCAGTACTGTGTTCCCTCTGTCTTCAAGGTCCAGCTGTCACACTGAAATCCTGTCCCCCTGCCTTCCCCATCTTTTCCACATGAACTATCAGCCTATACAACATCAGTCCTTGTTTCTACACCACAAGGCTGGTCAGCTTTCCAGACCCTAGGTAAGACTCATGTAGCCTTTTGATTATGCTGCAGGTGAGTGCTCAACAAATTGGCTCTGGTAGGAAGAGGCTGGATCTTTGATTCTTTTTATCAGAGGCAGTGTGTTGCATTCCCTGCAAGCCTGATGAGATTCCCTCAATAATCTCACTGTTGTATCTTGTTATACAGAAATGAATCATGTTTAGGAACAGATTTATTTGCAGGTGGAGTGAATAAGGAGGAAGAGAGAACTGGGAGATAATTAGTTTTTCTAACTGACAGCTCTTACTCACCCACCAAAACATTGATCCCACTCATGTTCCTAGTCCACTGCAGCACCAAAGCCTTCAGTGCCCTGGGACAGATGCAGGGAGTGAGGAGACAGCTCCTTACACAACAAACACAAAGGATCTGTCAGGGGACCTGGAGGTTCAACCACCCTCCAGCTGATGCCTTGGCCATCTCTTCCCCACCTGAATCTCCCTCTTTTCTACATATTCCACTTTCTGATTGTGAATCATGTCAAACCAGTTCAGGGTTAACAAACTGATTATGAAATAATTATTGGCAAGAACTGGAACTAAATAGGAACAATTTCAGTTGCAGCTAAATACAAACTAGAATTGAATTGAAAAGTCCTTTGCTAAACTCTCTGGGGGCAGGGTTTACCTCTTGCAACTGCAACGCAATGTCACATAACAATTGGCATTCCAGGTGGGTCCAAGTTGCAAGTAATGGTAAAAATAATAAGAAAATGAGAAAAAATTATGTTGATGTTGATGAAATAATAATAATAATAATAATAATAATAATAATAATAATAATAATAATAATAATAATAGCAATAATAGCAATAACAAGAATAAATAATGCTTAAATTTTATAAGACCCACTGCCTGAAAGTACAGAGCATGACATTTGGGTATCATTTTTCTTTTTTAATGTAATTCAGCATTATTATAATTACTATTGACTTTTTGGTTATCCGTCAGCACATGGTGGGTGGAAATAACTTGGGGTGTGACTGATGGAGCTAGTTGTACTTTTTTTTTCTTTCCTGCTGAATTTCTGGATGTGTATGCTTTTCCACGCAGATGGCACCTTTGGCAACAGCCTGCTTGGCAGGATTTCAGGGCACCATTAATCTATCAAAGCAATGCTAATGAAGTTGGACTCTTAACAGTTTACTCACCATCTGCTTCTAACCGTCATCCTTCTCCATGCTGTCCCTAATGCTTCCCTCGTGGAGGATAGGAACTCTGAACAACACTGATTAATGTTCTTAGCCTGGTGCAGCTACTGCCTTCGTGTGACACTTTTGCTGAAAAACTGTGTTAAATTGTAAAAAACCAGAGCCATTAAAAAAATTCACAGAAGCCGAAGGTCATGTTTTACACTGTAATTTCCTAATTTTGCCTCACCCTGCAGGCACTTAGATTTCCATCATTTTCTACCTTTCTAGACTAGTTTACTTAACAAAAGTTATTAAATGCAGAATAATCATTCATGTTTTTTGTAATCTGCATTAAATGTTTCTGGATTTACTGCAGACCTGGAAAAAGGTTTGGGGTTTGTTTGCCTAAACCAATTGCCTGTTTTTTTTCCAGTGATATCAGTTGGTCTAAATAAAAACTTTGACTGTGAAGAAACCTCCCCTCACATCACCAGCAGTTACCACAGGTATAATTCTTCCAGTAAAATGCCTTGCACTTCTACAACAGTCTCACATTGTCGAGGTGCTCCACACCTATTCTCATTCCATCGTGGACTGGATTTGCGAACTGGGTGGTTTCCCTGCTTATCTGGCCTGTAGGACCTAACCCAGAAACATTCTCAGAGTGCAGAGAAACACATCCAAGAAAATGAGATTTATAGCCCTCCTGCTGACTCTCTTTTTATTCAAAAGTCTCCTGGCTTCATCTGGAATGGGGTAGTCCCAGGTGCAAGATTCACTTGTTCCTGAGGGGATTTGAAACCACATTTCTATTTTTCTACCTCCCAGGAGAATACCCTAACCAGCAAGAGATAATCCAGAAGATTGTGGGTCTCACAATCTTTTCCAGTTAATCTGTTCCACTTTAATTAAATATTCATTGTGCTTATGAAGAGATAATAACTCAAGATATAGGTAGGGTGGGAAAACTTGGGTTCTAATCCCACATCTAGCAGATATACTCAGCATGATGCACTGAGTTTGTGAAACTAATTGCAAGAGATGCATGCCATACTTGGTGAGTTTGCCTAGGGAGAATATAGACTCTCTTTGAAGATGCATAAACCAGTCAACAGCAAAAGTTGGACAGTGCAGCAATGAGCACTGTAGTGTTCAAGTCTTTCTGCCTCTCCAGTGTCTAATATATCACTACCTGAATTATTTCCTTTTAATTTGAAAAAGGAAACAATAACTATTCTCCAGGGTCATAGCTGTAGATACATGGTGGTTTGTTAATAACAATTGCTGCATATGGGCTAAGCAACTTAGGACAGTGAGTAAAACCATTAATTATGTCTGCTGCAACATTTATAAGATTAGTCAATGACATGCAATTTATGTGATTATCAATAAGGTGGTGAAGAAAATGGTAGATTTGAGCTTAATTTATTGTCACCATCAAAGCAGAGCAATGCAAGGGCTTGGCAATGGGTATGGAAAAATTTGAGGCACAGAAAAAATGTTTACAAGCAAGCATAGATTAGGAAAGAAAGATGATAAACAAACATGAGGGATGTGATAGAGATCATGAAATTGGTTGTTCCCAATTACCCCGTTTCATATTACATGAATAATGAAACATCCTATGGAACTGGATGGCAAGACATTCAGAGAGGATAAAGAGAAGACATTTTTTCACAATGGATAATTGACCTGTAGAACTGATTGCCACATGATAGTTGCAAGTCCAAGAGCTTAGCAGGTTTTAAAAAGGATTAAACATGTATAGGAATAATTAGTTCATCTATTATTAAGCAAGATAAGTTTTATTAGCCACTGGTTACATTAAACAAGATAAAGACCTCATAGGAAACTCTAATTCTCACCCAGTAAGAAATCCACAAATCTCAACTTTCAATGGTAGTTTAAAAAAATAAATATTTTTCTATTCCTGTTCTATGCAACATTTTGAATTTTGGTAAAAAAAAAAAAAAAAAAGGAAAGAAGAAAAAAAAAGACAATAAACAAAGCAGTGTGCCTCTGCCTTCTCTTGTCTAATATAATTAGCAAATAGTGTGATTTCATCTTGTCTTAAAGATGGATTAGCACTGGCATGTCCTGGTTAATAACTGGTATCTTCACTGAAGTAACTCCTGTGAGTTGAAATGGATAACAAGGTTTTTCTGCAGAAAAACACAGAGAAGATTCAGACATCTTCACACAGTGTTCATAACGTAGACTAAGTTTCTAGAAGATCCTCTATCCTAAAAAGATCATATTCTATATACTTTTAGGGTGGATGTATGTCATGCATTCTAGAATGACAGTGATCATCAGAGAATTTAACCTATGTGCAATCAATGACCTTTCTCTCTTATTTTTTTTTTTTTAAATATTCCTTGTTCTAGGCCCAGCTTCCATCCTGTGCTTGTAATTTACAAGATGTACCTACAACAAAGTACTCCTCCTCTAGCTTTCTAGACAATGAGTGAAGAGAAGTAAAACATCCAGATGATAGTGTGAAGAATCATGGGTTCACAGAGAAATTTAGGTCAGAAGGGACTTTTGGAGGTCATCAGGTCACTGCAGAGCTATCAGTGCAATTAGGTTGGACTTTGTAGGCCTTTTTAACATCTGAATCGCTCTATGGAATGATGGGTGTCTCTCTTCCTATAGAAGACTCTGTGGTGACAACAGAAGGTACCCACAAGAAGCCTAAATGAACATCTCAATGTAAATGGGCCAAATCCTGGCCACTGCATTAAACTTCTCAGATTTGCTCCTTCTCTCCCTCATGTCATATCCTTTCTATACTCCATGCTCACCCAACCAAATGTGTCATTAGCCCCTCAGCTGGGGTCATTACAGCAAAAGAAGTGCCATGTCCTGAAATGGCTGCCATCTGTGATACCCTTGCTCTGTCCCTTGCTAACTCTGCAAATATATTTCAGCTCATTCCAGAAATGTATTTTGTCCCTTGCCTTTCTTTTGTCTCTTCCTGTCACTCAGCTGGTCATACTTTTACCTCCTTTTATCTGACAGTGACTATTGCTCATAGCTGTGGCATATTACTGAAATATGCAAAACAGGTTTGGAAACAACCCATACGATAGATATTCCTTACAAGAAACCAATATTTTTTCCATGATTTCCCTACCAAAGGAACATTTTTTCCACCTTTTTTTCTCCTAGGCAGTACCTTGCCCAGAGCTCCATGCGAAAGTGGTGAGATTGCTAACTTGCTTAAATTTAACACAGGTGTCTCAACACTAAAGTGTAGACTCACCTTATATACACTTCTTGATGGCAATCCTGTCAACCATTCATGATTAAGAAAAAAAAAATTAAAAAAAAAATAGAATCCAGTTCCAAGAATGCATGAGATTGACATCAAATTATTTCCTTCATTTGGCTTTTGATATTGTGCCCTTAGGGGTATTCAGGTACAGGCACATCATTAAGCTTCATTTCATTTGTCCTGTATTAATAATTTTTATGGTAGTCAATTATGCAATAGATTATTGGAGCACTGCATGTTTTTGAATGTATTTATCTTCACATCACTCCTATGAGTTAATCGAGCATGCTCACTCCCATTTCACAGATTGGGAACTGATGTACAAAAAGGAAAACAACTCAGTGAAGGATCATGTCCATGGAAGAGCAAGGACTTGAAAAGTCAAACCCACCCATCGCTTCAGGGATTCACTCTTTCTACTGGAAGTACTGAAATGTGAGTGCCTTCCATAATCACATGCTTCCAGGAGCTGAGACTTTAAGGTAAAACATAAACCACAATGAAAATTCCCCAGAAAACCTAAGAAGTTACAGCACAGTATTAGACAGAGACATTCTTTGTCTTAGGTTTTATTTTTGGCCTAACTTAGTACTTCATTTTAAGAACTGGATGCAACATATCTGTCCCCAAGACATCAACAGTGAATGGGAGACCTTGCCTCTGTGCTTTAAGGGGTTGCTCTTTCCCCACTCCTTTGACTGGTAATTAATTTTCCCAGAGATGTATCTCTTCCTTTATCCATACTGCTTTATCCCAGAAAACGACATCACCTACCTCATTCCCCACCTTCGTTTTCCCATTCCAGTTTCTGGGTGGTTTTATATTTGTTTGTTTGTTTGTTTGTTTGAGTCATGGTTTGGGCTCAACAGGACAACAAAGGAGCAGCCCCATGGCCGCTCCCTCAACTCCCCCCCCACACACACACATACTGGGATGAGGAGGACAAAGGCCAACTAGAAGCTCATGGGTTGAGACAAAGGACAAGGAGGGTTCTTCACCGGTTAAGGTCCCAGGCAAAACAGACTCAACTTGGGGAAAAAAATAATAATAATTTAATTTCACACTAATCACACACACACAGGAAACAGACAACACACAGAGCAGGGCTTGCATATGTTACCCCACCCCTCCCTTCTTCCTGGGCCCAAATCACTTTGTTCCCAGGTTCTCTCCCTCCGTCCCCCCAGCAGCACAGGGGGATGGGGTTTAGAGTCAGTTCACAGGCTGGTGGCTCCTGCCACTCATTCCACTTCAGGAAGAAGGATTCCTTACAGGCCTTCCCTGCTTCCCCACGGGGTCCCTCCCATGGCAGAGAGTCCTCCTCAAACCTCTCCTTCATGAGTCCTTCCCACAAGGTCTGGAGCTGCTCCAGCCTGGGCTTCCCACAGAGTCATGACTCCTTCGAGAACAAACTCCCCTGGCCTGGGGTCTTCCAAAGCTGCGCAATCAGAGTCCACTGGCAGTAAATCCTCTGCCCACAAAATCCAAGTCCAGCAGCCAAGTTCACCCCTCCTGGTGCCTTCAGGGAATGTTCCACCACGTTCCTCCATGAGTGCAGGGGGACAGCTGCCATCTCACTATGGGTTGCAGGGAAACTTCTGCTCAGGCACCTTCTTCCCCTTCTTCCTCACCAACCACCAGCACCTCTCTGCCTCTCCAGCTCAGCTCTTCTTTTTCTTCTACCTACTAACTGGTCACTCTGATCAGCTCTTATCTCAGTTCTTTCATATGTTAATCACTGAGGCCCATCTCTCTCCCTCTAATGGCTCCTTGGCTGGTTTTCTAGCAGGGGGAGCTTCTCAAAATCTTACCGGAGCCACTCCTGGGGCCCTTCCCCAGCTACCAAAAAACCCACCAAAACAAACCAGAACAGTCTGTTTTCCTGTATGTATTTTTGTTGTTGTGTCGGCTTAACTCACTCTGCTCTAGGTTATTCCCTCAAGCTCTGTAAAGATCAGTCATGCATTAGAGGATGTGTGAGCAAACTGGACAGATCAAGAAGCAGCAGGTTTAGGTTAAATAACAATATATTCCTGAAACACCTGTTAGAGTGCTCCAAAACATTTCACTCACAGCCGCTTGCTGTAACACATAGAGACCTTTTAAGACACATGCTTACCTGAAAAGTTCCTGATACTCATTCTGTAATGTGTCTAAATAATAACCAGCTCTCTGCAATGCTAAACTTTATCTCAAAATGCTTCAACAATGATGTACAATACTAAAGGGAAAAAAGAAAAGCCCAACAACAACTAAAAAGCCTGAATTCTGTCTTTTAGTTTTAATTTATTTGTTAGTATAGATGGGTTGTGGATAGGTGGGTTAATCTTGAGATATCTTCAGGCAGCTGGTAATAACAATTTAGCATGGCTCTGTCTGCACTTTATCTCAGCTGAGATTCTAAATTAAACATGCATTTAAAAATAATGGCATCTGAAAAGGGTGTCTCATTCAATTTTAGCTGGCTGCAGCATTTTGTTATGTTTGCATGTTACTCTGTAAATGTTTGTGTTTCTTATCCTGATTGCAGATGCAATTTTACAGCCTGTTTATTGATTTTAAAACTTTAGAATACCATTGACATCGGCCGTAAGGAACCTCATTTATCTGGCAAGAGATTGCAGAAAGAATTTTAGACCTGATTAATTTGGTCTTGTGTTGCTTTTCCACTTGAACTTGTAATAGGAAGTCTACATATTCATTGTACTGTTTGTATTTGTGAAAAGCCAATGCATCACACTGGTGTATGTAACACATGCAAGATTTTTTTTGTTGTTTCTTACTCATTTTAGTTATCTTGTATAAACAGTTTGAAATAAATAAGTGTACACATGAAAATAGATAAGAATTCACAAGGTTCTTTTAAAGAAACACAAAACTAAATATGTATTTCTCACTGTAAATAACAAATCCAAATAATACTGCATTTTTATATTCAGTCGTGACCACAGAAGTTAAGTCAATTTAAATTTTGCCTGAGTAGAGTTCATGATCTGACCTATGAATTAGCATAATATTCAGCACTAACAGCATTAAAAAACAAAATAAAACAAACAAACAAAAAAACCCCACAAAGAAACCCAAAACAAACAAACAAAATTCTTCAAGGACACCTCTCAGGCTGGAGTCTAAGCCAAGAATAACAACTGATTTAGACTTCACAGCAATCTTGTGGACTAAGAATCATCCCTGTACAGAGAAGGAAGCTAAAGCCCCATAGCTAAAAGACTCCTTAGACAACACCTACAAAATCATTGTTACTGTTGACTGAAGGAAGAATTCACAAATCTCTTAAAGGGGCCACAAAAACAGCAAACAACACATCATGGCCAAGAAAATTGGTCCAACGTTAAATTGTCATTGAAGGGTATTCTGTATGATGTGTGACAAATAAATATGCCTCTGGAAAACTTTTATGTTACATTAATCCCATTATTATCCAAACCACAGCTTGGACTGCAGCAATTTTGTAGACATTTCCAGCTGGAAATCCATGGGGGAAGGGGGTGTCTGTGAGGTGCAAGATCTATTGGCTACCTAATGTTAGACAAGTTCTCCTATGACTGAATACAGCTTTTTTCTTAGTTCAGTGCTTATCCCCTGGGATTACCATTACTGGAAAAATACAATGGACTAAATTCTTTTCCAACTTTCCTTAGACAGAAATGACAGATTTTTAAGAGATTTATTGTCACCCTACACAATTTGGCCAACTGCATTCGATCGGGAGAAGAAAATAAGATAACGTAAATAATTTCAAGAATGAAATCCATTCAAAGATTGACAATATTTTAATTAGCATTATTCTAGAAATATTCAAACTCATTATATTGAAGCATAACAGCAATGATGGGTCACTCATTATGAAAATTAAACCTTTCTGAAGGAAGAAGGGAAAACAAGAAAGATTCCAATTATTTTGGAAACTACATCTGCTAAAACTTGATATCTGTAAAACTTAGCAATAACTTTCTCCTTATATCTGAGACCAATCATAATTTCTACATAGCCATTCCAGAATTTAGTCTGAAAGACCCTGACATTTCTAAGAAAAATGAAAATTTCCTTTATTACTCTATAAAGTGAGTGTCCTTTCTTTGATTAAAGCCAAGAAGTAAGATTCTATCTTAATTGGGTCTTAGAAAACTGAAAATCACTGTATTGAGCAGTAATCCAATCTGCTTTTAAAAAATGAGGTAAGCCATGGTTTGATCATTTTAAGATGTGTTTTGAAAATTGTCTTATCTGATGAAATCCCTGTCCAGTGAGCCTTCCATAAAGCCCAGTTGCACAGCAGAAAAGCTGAAGATATCAGCTGTGAGCAAAGAGAAATGTAAGAATTAGGATGTCTTCTACTTTCCAACATCAAGGTTTGCAACTTGATCTAGCAGCAAACACGTGGCTATATGTTGGTTTTCTAACAGTTACTTTCTTAAGTGACAGATTTAATGAAGGGTATAAAATAATCACGGAATCACAAAATATTAGGGGTTGGGAGGGACCTCCAAAGATCATAGAGTCCAACCCCCCTGACAGAGCAGGACCGAAAAACCACACACAAGTAAGGCAGATCACTCAGAAACGCATCCAGACAACTCTTGAAATTCTTCAGAGAAGGAAAGTCTACAACCTCTCTGGGCAGCCTGTTCCAGTGCTCTGGAACCCTCACAGTAAAGGAGTTCTTCCTCATATTGAGGTGGAACTTCCTGTGCTTGAGTTCGAACGCATTGCCCCTCATCCTATCACAAGGCACAAGTGAAAAGAACTTGTCCCTGCCTTCTTGATGCCCAGCCCTCATGTATTTCTAGACATTAATTAGATCCCTCCTCAGTCTTCTCCTCTCTAGACTGAAATAATATCTCAGGGGTAGCTGGAAGCCAGTATTCTCATTTTATCAACAGTTTCTGTTTCCAGAAGGACTCATGTATCACCTTTACCTTGAGAAAAGATGGCCCTTTTGAGTCACCTCAGACAATCATCAGGCTGTATAAAAGAAGGGCAAGTGAGGTATTACCAGGACAACTACAGGACAACTGACTTCAGAAGGAAAGCAGGAAGTGTAACAGAAAGTAATGGGAAATAATAAAATAATGCATAGTTGTGAGAATAGTATCCCAGTACTGAAAACTAAACCTAAGCTAAGAACTTTCTTGGATAATGCTCTGGAAAGAGTAAAGCAGTCAGCAGAGGAATCCCCCATAATCTGGGGTGTCTCTTAGGACCTAGAGAAAGACACACCAGCAGAAAGATGGAAAATGTGGGTTAAGGTCACCTAAGGTCAAAACCCATGGTCAAAACAGATCCAAGTCACAAGCAAACAACTGGTTGTAGAGTCTCCATCTTTGGAGATACTGAAAACTCAACTGGACACATCCCTCAGCAATCTGCTTTAATTTATCCAACTGAGCACAAAGTTGGATGTGGTGATTTGAAGAGGCTCTTTCCTACCTCAGCCACCCTGTGATTATGTGATTGACTTGATAACTAAATATGTGCTGTTCATGTTTGGTTTCCCATCAAAGCCATTCTCCACACTGAAGATCTGCATTCCCTTTGGACTGGGACATCCACTTGCCTCTAATTTTATGGCCAGGAGGTGTACATTTCCCTTAAAAGTCAAGGAGCTCTGGCAGCAAAATTTGTGTAGAAATACATTTTACATGTTCAAAGGTCTGGATTTTGGTCAAGATATTCTACCAGCAAGCTTGGCTTTATTCTGCTCTGTGGATTTAAAATGGCATAAGTGACACCAGTAGATAAGCATCAGGCCTGGAATATTTCCAAATAATCTGATAGCTATAATGAGAATGCAGCATAAACCAAACCTCCTCCTGATGTAACTTCATTGAACCCAATAAGATACATAATAGAGACACAATCCTGTTGGGAGGACCTTCATGTAACTTAACGTTGCTGACATCAGGAATTAAAAGAAATGGGTCATTCACTTTGGACCTCCCCCATCATCATCACAGATTATGAGTCTTTGAAGATGGCCTAGGACATGACCCCCCAAAATGCTCATGTTCTCTAATAATAGTCAAGTCTTCAAATAAGATACAAAATAATGTCGCTGTCATGATGTATTTGCAGACCTGGTGTTCAAACATCAGATCATTTTGAAAAGGAGATACTGCTACATTCCACATGATGGCAGGAGATCTGTTCTTCTTGTTGCAAAACCAGAGCTTACAGTTTGAGATTGTCCTATTAAATATAGCAAGATAAGCAATCTCCCCTATTCTCCAAGCTGTTTTATAATAATATGTTCTCAGGACATACTCAAAAGGGACAGTTCTTCTTTCTATATTAAAAATCCAAACATGCTGAAGAAGTTTTGCAAAATTTACTTAAATGATAAAATAAGTGTCTTGTAAAATAATGCATACAAGTAAACTGGTACTTCAGTTATTCATTATTAGATTAATGTACCATAGCTTTTTTTATAATGCAGATTTTGTTCTTTACACTTTCTCTGTTTTTTTTTAGTAGAAAGGAATTTTCAGGTACAATTGAATTTGACTGATTTTAGACTTTTTTTAACACAAGTCTTTTCTGCTTACATTTTCCAACATAAGAAATACTAGAAACCTTAAGACTGTTAATTCCTGGAGGCTGAGAAGCTTCAGTCTGTCTTTTCTGGAGTGCTTTTGGCGCACGTTAATTGAAAAATCAGACATAGGATTTGTTGCAAATATATAACAAAGATGTTCTAAGTCCAAGTGATTGGAAGGCAGCAAAACACAAGGAAATGTTTTTTTAAAAACCCTGGTTCAGAATGGTTATCTTTCACTGTCTTCAGTTTATGTTACTACCTCATTTTATTCTCTGCCAGCCATTTGTTATTTGCATATATGTAAAATCAGAAAAGAAATCAAACCTAAATTTACACTTCATTTTTTACTCTTATATTGAGATAAACAAAGCAGGATAAAATCTCACATGATTTCTTGTTTTTCTCTTGTATGAAGCTCATCTTTAAGCAATATACATGGATCATTAAATATTATGCAAGAGTATGTTCTGCTAAAACGTGCACCAAGTTCATCCAGTGTTTTTCTCTATCAGGGAGTGCCCAATTCTTTTGGCAAGTTACTCTTTATTAATTTGATTTCAGGGCCAAAAAACAATCATAATATGATATCCTGGTGTCACTTCAGGCTTCCAGTACCTGCTTTGTTCTGTTTCCAAGGCTGTATATGACACAAGAAAATTAAATGATGGGCAGCCATTGGCAGAATTTATGTAGGCACTAAGACACTAAGGAGATAGGTTAAATACATGAATGCTATCTTTTTCATGTATGAAATTGATTTTTATGGACTTTTTTTTTTTCTGCCTCAAAACTCAACCCTGTATGTGGCTGAGCTGAAACAGTGGGTGCAGTTTGCAGGACAGAGATGCTGGTGCTTCCCCAGAGCCTTCTGACTCAATGTGGGAGAAGAGCAACTTTGCATCAAGTGTCCAGGTGAAACACCTAGAATTCATGTCAGCACCAATTTGAAGAGGAGGCACCTCTCCACGAGGCATAGAAAGCCAGGGGACAGACCCCAGCTTGGGAACCACACTTGGCTGCATGTTGGTCAGGAGCTGCACGGTGGTCACTCATTCCCTATGGTATCCCCAGTTTTTAGGCTGTGGAAATCAACACAGTCCTGGGGATTATTTGGTACTTGGGAGAACATGGAGCCAACATGCTTAAAATTTAACTTTAATAGCTCTAAATCTATCCTTTAACAAACAACAGAAGAAGAGATATTCCCCTTTGGTTTTATAATGCAGCCAGCAGAGAGTGAAGCAGCTGCTTAAAGTCTAAGTCCATCAAAGGCTGGCACCTCCTTGTTAATAAACCTTTCTCTTTGTGTATTTGACTCATACTTGATCATTTTAACTACATTTTAGCATTGTTAGCTCTGGGAAGACAACTCAGCTTTTGCCTCAGGAACAGAACTGTAAGATAATTTTCAATTATAATATCTCTCCTATTGATGATGAATGATACTCAAGAAAGAAAACAAAAAAACAGAGCATGATAACCTAGTTTTAACTTGTAACCTAAACAGATGTGATCTGTGGACTTTGAGACTTAATAGCAATGGAATGCTAAATTATTGTTTTCCAATGCTTTCTGAAGATAATTTTCCTGAATCGGTGCTGATGACAATTAAACAAACAAACATTTTTGCACTGATGAGGGCTTAAAATGCAATAACAGCCAGTCAAGGAACTTTCACTTTGTAACTCTTCCTTGTTTGGTGCTCTGTAGCTTGCTTTTGGCACACCTTTTAATTTGGACAAAAAAACAGAGTGATTACTTTCATTTTAGTTTCCAGTCTGTTATATGTCCCAGTGCTTATGAGCTACTACAAAATTTCTGTGATTAACTTGCAAACACTTGAGGGGAATGTTTATTTCTGAGCTTCACTTGTCATCTCATCTCCTTTTTTATATATCTTAACTTGATTTTGCTTTTGAAAAATCAAACCAAAAGACTCCCCAGCAAACCCCAGAATTTGAAGCAAAAGTAGACCCAGAAATTCCCCTTTAATAAAAGTGAGAGTTAATTTTGGAGACACTGAAGAAACTGTTTCTTCTTTCAGTATAAATGTGAACTCAGAAATCCACAAATCAAAATGCTTATCTTGTGTTGGTGCCAGAACATAACGCATGACTCCTTGGTAGATGAATGTCTACCCATAGAATGCATTATTAGTCTATTTAGTTTCATGTGCTGTGCTGACCTACTTTAACTTATTCTTAATAATGCACAACACAGGAGCAATATTGACTCATATACTCATTTCTCATGTACTATGAGGCATTAATAATGCATTGCATTTTTTCCTCCCAAGTAAAGATATGGTTAAATCAAATGGATCCTAATGTGAATATCAACAAATGAAACAAATTGGCCCTTGTATGAGCAAAAATATGTTTTAGAAGAAAGATATTTCATTTTGCTTCCCCTGATAAATTTTTCTTTAAATACACTGTTGTTATTTTTGTGGTGGGCCTGGTGAGGCTTCTGGTTTTGTTAGGTTTTAGTATAATATTTAACAGCATTTTTTTCTTACCTGCCTCTAGAAAAAAAGAGTCTGTTGAGTATGCTTTAAAAGAATTGATAATTGTCCCAGAAAGAAAACCTTACTAAAATCTGTTTAAAAGAAATATTGTTAAAATGGAAGTATTTCACAAATGGGAGTAGATTCTGAGACAGTAAAAGCAAAAATCAGTGCAATTCATGAAAATTTAACAAATTACTCCAATGAGTTTGATGCATCCTGAGCATAATGAGACTCTCAATGAGTCTGATGAGGGAAAATAAAGAAGAAACCAATGAATATTGTTGTGAAGATTTAACTGTTGTTCATAGAATCACATAGTGGTTTGGTTGGATGGGACCTTGAAGATCCCTTTCCGTGTTCTTATTTGTGACTAATTACAGGACAAATATTTTTCTATATTCAAATCTTGCATGTGAACTCCAACGTTTTGGTGAATCACTGTAAAAACTTCCCTGTCCCTTGCAATATTGCTTTTCACTGTTATTATATCTCAGGATGAACTAACTGATTCTGGTTGATGATTGGACATATTGCTGTGCTGGAATGCAAGAAATCAGATTTTCTTCTTTCCCTTTGTGTCAGGGTGACTTGTCAGAGTAACAGAAATGTGAGGCATCAGTCCCTGGGCATACAAAGCCAAATTCAGACTTATAATTTTAACTCATGATTATTTTTATTTCAAAACTGGCTGTTCTTTTTTTTTTTTTAAGAAATACACTGTAAATACCTTTAGCTGCTCCACTTGCATTATGAAACTCAGACTATATTATATGCATATATTTTATATATTAACATATCACTATATTAGTATCCTTAGCTCCAATCCTTTTATTATTTCCATAATTCTGAAGCATTATTAGCTCAGGTGAAACAGCAGTATTACAGTATTTTCAAATAAGGGTGCATGGGATATTAATCAACTCAGATACTCTAAATTAATATTGACTTATTTTAAAATATTGACTGCTTTATATTATTCATTAAAGTATATGACAGCTCTGCTGTGCTGAAATAATCAACAAGCTCTGTTAAGTGTTAATAATTTGGTCTTTTTTTTTTTAATAAAAGAAACCTTCCTCAATTTTTAAGTTTTAAGCCTTGGTTAATACTTCGATTTGCTGTGGAGTTTCAAGAAAATTAATTAATTAGTTTTTCAGAGATACAATCAGTTGGATATTTGCTTTAAAAAATGTTTGTACATGTAATACCATGGCTTTTCTATCTCCACCAGTTAAAAAAGCCAAAACCAGCAAAAATATATATTTTTTTCAAATACCAGAATTATTTTATCTTCCTGGAATATGGGAATATTTTGTTAACATGCAACAAGGAAACAACGTTTCTAGTATTATGTACACATGAAATTTTTCAAACAAAGATAAAAGACTGACAGTTTTCTCCGGCATAGAACAGAGAAGCGTTTTGGAAAGATTTTAAAGATCTATTTATTTTATATTTATTTTATATTTTTTTTAACCTGCCTTTTGGTATTTTCCTGCACTTATCTTTAAGGGCATAGAAAAAAGATTTTGATTATTTTTAGGGATTTCCAAAGGCAAGGACTGGCACTGTGCACTTGCATATCCTTGCCAAATGTGGTGGTGACCTGTGTAACTGGAAGGTAAGCACCCAAATCACAGGAAGAAAAGGTTGGATGAGCATGCTGGAAATCCTACATGGCATTTTCACCACCTCTACACTAACTTTTTATTTTCCTTTTTTTCCCTTTTTTTTCCAACCACAAAATCTCTCTGGTTTTACCCTTATGGTTGTGCTGGGAGCAAAGGCAATGAAACAACAAGACTCTGTGACACAGTCCCTTCCTTCATGAGACATGGTATTGCCCCCTTCTAGATCTGAGTGGAAAAAACTTGGGAAACACCAGCTCCTAGGCACCAACTTTAATGCTCATTAAGCATGATCTATCAGTGGACAGTGGGAACCCATAAATTCAGTTTATTCAGTCATGACTTTTTTTCCCAGCCACTATGAGATAGGGTCATTTTGAGGCATACTCATGATGTCTGGAAGTCTACGTGGTCTCAGTTTCTTACTCCTGTGCAGTAAATAGGATATTGACCACAGAGATTGGAAAGTCCATAAATGAAAGGCTAAGAGCTACCAGCAGTATGTTTCCACACTGCCACATAGTCCTCTGCTGCACTGGCACATCCCTTAAGTAGACAGTGCTCAGCAGCTTCCTCAAGACTAGATGCTGTTCTTCTCATGCCCCATCTCCTTACCCAAACAGTGAACTCAAAAGACAATAAAAGTAGGTGAAGGTCATTGGGACTCTGGGAAGGGCTGTTGTGGGTGACTAACAACTGCATGGGGTGTGGGCATGGTCCCAATAGGAGAGGGTCTTACAGGGCAGAAGAGGTGGCTCATATGAGGACTTAGGTCATCTTCCAGCCTCCCAGGAAAACTATTCCTGGCTTCACATTAATTGTGGGGTATAACCATATATCCTGTAAGATTCTTTTAGCTGCACGTGCTCACAGCAGAGTGTACTTACACAAAGATCCTCTCCATAATGTCATGTGAAAAATATTGGGAAATTATTTTTTCCTTTTTTATTCCAAAGCAGAAGTCTTCAGTTCCTGTCTCTTTTCTAAAAAGCTATTGAGAGGCTTATGCTTAGTGAATCTGTTCTGGTTTTAGAAAACTACATCACTATGTGAGTCAGAGCAGGGACTCAAAAAAGATTCTTCTCAGCTTATTGTTGTGAACAGCATGTGATTGAGATCCTCTTTGCCCTACACCATCCTCCCTTAGACTAATAATTCCTGGACAAAAATAACTTCTCAGAAAATAAAATTTAAAAAAAAATGCACATACATGAGTTGACACTTTTTGTGCAGTAAAACATCCCCTTGAAAAAATTCCTGAGGAGCTCCCCCTATAGATGCAAATGCTCTCAGTGCATGTGTACAGTTTATTTCATTGTACCATTATTGACACTGACAAAGAATTTCTTATCTCTAGCTTTCAAAGATCAGCCAGACATCAGCAGGATTTCTCTTCAGTGAGACAGGCTAGCACATGATGAAATTAGGTTGCAGCACTGAGAGTTCATTAAAGGTGCTGTTCTAAGAAAGATATGTAGCCAGGGTATTGCCAGCTCATAAATGATCCTGGGTTTTTTAGTTATTGTATATTGTATTTGAAATTGCTGCATAAAATGAGAGGACCCGTTTTCATAAGATTTAAGAATGTACACTCTTGTTCTCTATTTCTAACAGACAATGTCACCAGGTCACACTGTATTAGAGGATCTCACAGTCTGAATATTCTTTGAGATTGATATAATCTTTACCTTTCTCATAAGTGTGATCTGCAGTAGCAAACACAGGATTTGCTGACCCTGGGTTTTAATAAAACAAAGGAAATGGCACTGGAGAAGAGAAGTTTGAAGCAAAAACTACAGGATCAGTCCCATCCTAGTTCATATGCCTGTAAACTGGCGTGTTAGGGATAGATTTAAGTGGATATGAGGAGAACCATGTAGCTATTCCTAGCTATTCCTATTCCTATGTGTCCTAGAGCACACGCAGTTCCTTGTTCCCCTCTCTGCAACAGTCTGAACCTGAATTTTCATAGTCCTCTAAAATAAAACAAAGTACTGATACTGGAAAAGACACCCATACTTTAATTACTAGAATATAAAGACTACCTGCAGCTTCCTACAGCTAAGTTCTACCTACAGCTCAATCTCAGAATAATCAAGAAAACCCTCCAATTGAATAACTGAATTTATTCTTCCTTCCTTAAACTAAATGCAGGTATTATAGCCAGAAGGATCACTGCAGTTTCTCCCAGATTGCACTGCAATATGAAAATGGCATTCTCATCACACAATGAATTAATGTCTTTGATGCAAAGAGATATGGGATAGATTTATGTTCCACATGTTATTGAATAGCTCTCACATGTAATATTGCTTTGGCATGCTTTATGTTCTTGGAGTTAAAGATCGCATCGATAGCTCAATGCATCGATAACCTGAGTGTCAGTACAGCAATAAAACCTGATTCTCCTTGAATTTTGCACAGGTTTCAGCACATTGGTCTCCTGGAAATGGGTCCTGTTGATGCAATGCAAGTGGCAGACAGATTAGAGGAGCTGAATGATATAATCTCATATCAAACAGGGTTCAGGGTTTTTTGTGGGGTTTTTTTTTCATTTTAGTTGGTTGTTTTTGTTTGGGGTTGTTTGTTTTTTCTAGCCTTCTTTAGTCTTGCTGAGGAGGTGCCTTGAGCAGTATTAAATATTTTTGAACCTCTCAATACAAACATTTTGCTTTCAGTTTTGCACTGCTCGGAGCTGATCCCCTCTTGGTTGCATCAGCAACTTCCAAACTTCACTCAGGTCTTTATTGAGCTTGATGTGGCATCACTGATCTTAGGGTATAATATTAACTATGAGAACAGAGTGTTTCAGAATTGTTCAGTTGGAAGGGGCCTGCAACAAACACCTACTTCAGCTGCTGTTATTATCCTCTGTTTTAGTTCAAAGGGCTAGAAATAGTGCAGCAACTATTGAAAACCCCTTGGAGTGGTATTTTTTCACTAGGATGATAGATGTATATTTTGAATGTTTTGGAGAGCACTGTAAAGGCGTATGAAGGTATTTGGGGATGCAACGTTTGTTGGGCTTGTGTCACAGCATCAAGAAGGACAGATGGAGATGGTTGAATGTCATTTTGACATTGCTTCATTAGTCTCAGTAACAGCAGTTTTATGTTTACAGGTTTAAAGTTGATTATTTCCTTTTCTCTCTTTCTTCATCTCCTTCTGTCCTTCTTAACTGGACAATAGTTTTCTACCAAGCAAGATGACAAGTAAGCTTCATGACTTCTCTGGAGAAAGAATGAAAGCATGAATGTGCAACTAGCTCTAGTTATGTGGCAATATCATACCAGCAGAATCTCCATTCAAATTTTTGGAGCTAAGTGCAGTAAAACTGATGTTGTCATCAGACTTAGCTCTACGTTTAACCAGCCTGCTCTCCTGGTAAGATACGAACTAATATAATTTGAAAAGTGATAACATCAACTGGGAGGGAAGTGTGTGTCAATATGTTTAGAAGGGTATTTTCTTTGCCTACTAGCACATCATTTCACTTGCCATTTGATTAGTAAAACACACAGGTTATAGTTAAGACTGGGTTTTTGTAAGAAAAAAAAAATCTACTCTTTTCCAAGTGGTAAGGCTATATTGATGTCTCCTTTTTACACGAGACACTGAGGAAGAGAAAACTAGATTATGATTCATTTCAGCAAATTTCAGGCATACGTGTACATTTTTGACATCTACATCTGACCTTTTCCCCAGATCTAGTTACAGTTAAGGGAGAAAAGCAAGCACTTCTAAGCATGGTTCATCTGACCTAATGGAGAAGAGCATTTGAGAATTTGATGAACAGTGCTCTGGGCTTCAGGGGAAATATCAACCATCTTTCCCCTGACTGTGAAGATAAAGTAGAATGTCTTGCACAAAGATGTCTTCATTGTCAACACTGATATTTGTTCAGATGAATCCTAACCATTTTGAGTGACAATTCAGGAGGTCTGTGGTGGAACAGTGTTTCCCCTGGCTCAGTATCCTGACAACCTTTCAGAAACTTGAGAAGCAGGCTTTGTCAAATGACCTTCCTTACTCCCCAGCCTTTATCCCCAGCCATCCTACTTGTCTCATGACCTTCAGCATGGGTGCTAAAAAAATAAGCGTTCTGGCCTACAAACCAGTGTGTTAATTACTATTTCAGCAGTAAGGGTTCAATGCTTAAAAAACCCAACACAGCCCATTGCCAGAGTCCTCTTCTAAAAGCTGAGAGCAAAAAAAGTGTGCTAACAATTTCAGGTCATCTCAGATCTTTCCTCTAAGTGCATTTAATCTCTGTTGGAATCACTCTGTCTCATTGTGTGTGTCCATGGTGTGCACGAAGCAGCAGACAAGGAACACAGAATCATAGAATGGTTTGCATTGTAAAAGACCTTAAAGATCACCTAGAGCTAACCCTCCTACATTGTGAGGGACACCTTCCACTAGACTAGGTTGCTCAGAGCACCGTCCAACTTGTCCTTGAATACTTCCAGGCATGGGGCTTCCGCAACATCCCTAAGCAACCTGTTCCAGTGTCTCAGCAGACTCACACTAAAGAATTTCCTCCTAATGTTTAATCTGAATCTCCCCTCTTCCAGCTTATAGCTGGACCTCTTGTCCTCTCACTACACACCCTAGTAAAAACTCCCACCCCAGCTTTCCTGGAGCCCCTTCAGGCACTAGAAGGCTGCTGAGAGGTCTCCCTGGAGCCTTCTCTTCTCCAGGCTGAATTACCCCAACTCTCTCAGCCTGTCTTCATAGGAGAGGTGCTCCAGCCCTGTGTTCATCTTTATAGCCCTCCTCTGGACTCTCAAACAGCTGCATGTCCTTCCTGTGCTGGGGGCTCCAGAACTGGACACAGTACTACAGTTGGGGTCTCATGAGAGCAGAGCAGAGGAAGAGAATCACCTCCCTTGACCTTTTGACCATGCTTCTTTAGATGCAGCTCAGCTGGGGCTCTTGAGTCACAAGTGGCTCATCCATGACAGCTGTCACCTTGTGCCAGAACAGTGTCATGGTTGAGGGACATTCGATGCATAGGGCAAAAGTTTCCAAGCTAAGCCAAATTCTTGGATATGGGAGGAAGTTAGGCAGCGCTGCTAAGGCAGGATCACCCAACCTACATCTGTTGGGCAACAGCATGAACTTGACAAGAGCTGTGGCTCCCTTAACTGTGAAACACCTCAGGAGTTCCCTTCATTACTGCCACCCCATGTTCCCTACTTCTTCACCCTGTACAAAGATTTTGGAATGCAACCCACAGAATCAGGGAGGTAGGATGGTAAGCAACAGTATCCAAAGAGCATGGATAATTGCTTGCAATTAAGACTGACAGTTGCACAATCACATGTGAAAGAGTTACATTACACAATCTCTTACATAACACCTAATCTTAACCTAATTCTGCTCCACTGCCTATTCGTTATACTAAACTACTGTTGTCATTTAGGAGGAAGAACATCCCCATTTAAGTAAAATTAAAAATTGGATGTTACAGCTCTTGAGTTATGCAGGAATCTGATGAAAAAAGCAACATTTCTGGTTTTACTTAGGTTTATTTTATTTAAGACTTTTTTTGCCATAATATCATTTTCTATCTTAACTCTAGGGATACTAATGTAGATTATTAAACCGTGTCTGAGTAATTTCTAATGGTTCTAAAAGGAGGCAAAAAATGAGCTCCTTAACAGAAAATGACAGTACATTTCCCCTACCCTAGTCTTTGATTTTCTTTTTCAGCAGGATATTCCCCACTGGCATAAAGGTATTTTGTATTTCAACAGGCACTTTTCCCAGTCTCAGCAACCCCAAGGGTAATCTTACCCCTGTTAAGGAATGTGCCTCACTTTTGAGTGTTTTCTTGAGGCCCAAATTCTGTGTCATTGAAATACATCTGAGTGCTTTAAAATAATTCAACATCTCAAAAAAAAAAATCTGCCTGGGTCAGTTACTAGTTACCTTTATTATTATTATTATTGAATGTAACCATTAAAATACATTATTGCACATATTTTGCAAGCCTTCATCTCCTAAAGATCTGGAACCACTTATCTCTTTCTAATATATATCATGCTTTTGAATGGAAACCAGGGTCTCCTCTGACTTCTGGTGACAATGTATGAATAGGAGCATATTATGAGGAGGAGAGGAGGGATCCTTAAGAAATTGTCCATGTGTCTCACTGAAGACATAGTTGTTGAAAGATTTTTACACAGTCTGACTAAGCTGAACTTCTGCTGAAAAGTGAGTTTGTAATTCTGATTTCTAAAGTTTTGCCCCACCTCCTTCAAAATGCAACCCAGAAGAATCCTACAGTATCCTCCTGAAGAGTTCTGCTATATCCAGCTTATGCTCCCAAGTTTGGAGGAATTGCCGAGGGAGACACTGTATTTTTGTAATCCAGGAAACAGTAAACAGTCCTTTCCATGCTCTTGTCATGGGACAATAAGCATGAGGGCTTGGTGTAACCTGGTTTCAGTGTTAGGTTGGATGTTAATTGTTCCAACAAGTTAAACTTCTCTCTGACTATCATTAGATATAATGTAGCCTAGAAGTGATGACAAGCTAGATTATTGTAGCTAGAGCATCCTCTTCCCTACTATTATAAAAAGACAGCATTATTATCAGCTGAGGTTGGAAAATCCAAGAAGGTACTAAACCAAATAAGACTGTACCTTGGAAAAGAGTTTGCTGGGGATTATTTTCCTCTATACATTTGTAAAGTATAAATTTCTTTAACATAAGGAAAAGACATTTTTCTCATGCTGCTGTAGAACTTACAGTCACAGAATGTTGTGAAAGCAAAAAGAAGAAATTAATCAAATTAACAAGACCATCTGTCAAAGCTATCACATCTTATGGTCCAAGTAGTTTCAGCTGAAGGTGCTGTAAATCACTGATTATCAAAGGATGATTTTTTCTTATTCTCTTTTCCTCAATATCTTCTGTCATTGACTGTTAAAAACAGAATTCTGGGAAAATTAATTTTGATCTGACCCTGGAATTTGGGCTCATGGTCCTGTCCTACAGATCACTACCATCATCTGAGAAGATGTCAGCAAAAAAAAGAGGAGTCCTACATACTGAGAATAAGGGAGATCAGGATTCTCCTTCAAGGGACAGTGAATCTGAAAAAGAACACAATACCCTTCTGTTTTAGTGCCAGCCAATATTTAGCTTGCATTTAAAAGAGCCTGGAATGCTGAAATAACTTTTGCTGTGAAAAAGGAGTCTTATATCAAGTGCGTCAAGTGTGTATTTCCCATCTTTGCTCAGCTGATGGTCTTCTAAAGCACCAGCAGGTCTTCAAAGTCCTTTGCTAGCCATCATCACTCTCACACTTTTACAGCTGCAGTTGCCATCCTCACAAGCATCCTAGGACATCTACCAGAGACCCCCTTACTCCTCTGAGCTGAAAGCTGGAGCAATAAGGGTTCTTGTACCAGTATTTTACTAATAGATTCACCATTGCTTACTCATTGGAGAGATGAAAACTATACTGGACATTTCTTGTTTAAATGTATGTTCTGTGACAACGTGAATATACATTGATTTTGTTTAATGCTGTATAAATTTATTGTCACTTAATCACAGGAGTAAAATAGGTTTTGGATAAAAAAAAAAAAAAGCATTTGGACAGGACCTATTGAAAGAAAAACTCTATCTCTGTGCCTCATAGATTTTTCTAACAAAAAGGCAAACTGCAATTAGCTCAGTATGATATTCAGGTCATAACTGTCATAATGAAAGAATGAATCATTTTCCATTTCAGGAGAGAGGGTAACAAAAAGTGGCTATAACCAGTGACGTAAGTTCAGCTTGTTGATGTATTGAGAAAGTCTTTTGTTCTAATTGTTTAGGTTTCAACCAGCTTTATTACTTTATTCATCGGACTAAGTCAAAGTATTTACTCTGTCTTTTCAATCACTGTTTTTCTCTTGGTATTTGTTGAGGGGCCCGTGTGGGAAGGAGAAAGGTAATAATAACAATAACATTATTTTCAGTCAAAACAAGTCCTGAAATTATCCAAATTATGCTGCCAAACCCTGGAAATTTGAATTTCCAACTATTCAAGAAATATTTGAAACTTGAATTCCCAGCTATTCACAACTATTCCTCACTATTCAAGGAATGGTGGCTGTATTTCACTGCTGTAGGACTGTATGAGGACACTTGATACCACTCTGAAATTTACACCATTTGGCAATAGAATGATTGTGCACCATTCCCTTTATGCAGCTGAGGAAAGGGGAATGCTCTTGTAACTCAGAGCTAAATCCAATGTTTCCCTTTGTGAGCACTAGCAGCAAAATTCTCCTCAGTGTGCAGAAAAGCTCATCTTCCACTGAGGTGCTTCACCTGTTACATGTGATTGATTTCCCATTCTACATGACGTCTCACTTTGATTATTAATGACAATGCTTTGATTGGTGACTGGTGCCTGCTAAATACTCTATTGCCAAACAGGGAAGAACTCTCTTTCTTGTTCAAACAGGTACATGGTGGAGGGAACCAGCGCAATAGGCAGATGTATCCACATCTTCTTGGGCAAGGGTTGAATTCAGCTTATGCCAGGATCTTTACCTCTCAGCAGATATGTCTTTGATGGTACCTTTGGAATGGGCTACAAATTCCTCACAATAAGCAGGAAAGACAACCATACAAGAGCTCGTCTTGAAAGTCAGCCCGTGTGATGAAGTCCATGCAATATCAGACCAAGGAAACGACTGATAGACTTGTGTTCCCTCCTTGAAACACTCTAGTATTGTCACCAGTGAATAGCTAACACATTAATTTTCCCACCACAGGACACTGGTGGGACCAAACATTGTAATTTTATATCATGTTAACCAAGGCAGGGTCAACCCTCGGCTGCAGGGAAGGGAGGAGAGAAAGCTTCAAGTGCTGACTTCATTTAACTCCTTTACAGAAGAAACAACAGGTGTCTACTTTCCAATCAGATTTTACACTAAGATCATTATCACTCATTAATTATGCAATTATTAAAAAGTATAATACATTTTAAAGTTCCTATCCTAGAAATAATCAGTATATTGCTCTTTATTGCAGAGACCTTTGTTTGTCTCTGATGTTCATTATACTTTTACTTTTACGAAAGAACTTAGGAGCCTAAACTGGGTCGTACTTACACAGAGTAAACAACCTACCTGCCCCAAACAGCTCACAATCTGGAAGGCAAGATGCAACAGGTGGGTGAAGCAAAGAAGCAGGTGGGAGTGGGGAAATCATAATGATAGGATGTGTTAACACTTGTACAGTTCACAGTTGAATCACCAAAATAGTTGAGCTAGAACTGTCTTTCCTTTCTGTCACATAAGACAAACCTTGGACTTATCATTCAGTTTTGGTTTTGGATTCATTCAGACAAAAGTCCTGTACAGTTCAAAAGTGGATTGATGTAAATGAGGTTTAAGCTTGTTCAAGAAACCAAAAATGGAAGAGTTGCATGGAATAGACAAGTACAAAACTGCCTAATTCATCTGCCTCCATACTAGAATTCTTACTAATTATTAACTATTCATCATTAATTTGGTGATGAGCTCTGTGTTGATCCAAAGTGCGAACCTGAAGCTATGGTGAAAACCCAAATCCCAGCAAGATTTAGAGGAGATGGGATGTAAGTGTTCATATTTGCCTGAGTGTCAGACATACCTCAGTTTCATTACTTACAGCTGCTGATCACCCAAACATAGAGAAGACCAACTCAGAATGACCAGGAAGCAGAGAAAAAGATCCTGACAAATCTAGAGGACTGAAAAAATTGGTAGAATGGCAGGGGGAAGAAGACAAAACCTTAGCAACTGAAAGGGTACTACAGGATTTTAAGAACTCGGAAGGAGTCTGATAAGAGAAATGCCTTGGTGCTGAAATATGGCTCTTCAGACACACATTTGACCATATACAGGAAAGATTCCGTGGTGTTGTCCCATCTTTTCTCAGCACATGGAAAGAATGTCAGTGCCCTCATCTCCCCTTGGACTAAACTGCAGAACCTGGTGACCCTTGTATGGACAGGATGAACCTGGTGCTTGTTCCTTTTTGTAGTTATTGAGCAAATGCCTAAAACCCAAAGCTCCCCTGTTGGTTTTTGGTGTTTTTTTTAACCCTGACTGTAGTGTACCACTCACCTCAGCCTGGAAAATCATCACATCTGGTGTAGTTAATCCCATAATGTTATGGAGACTCTATTGCCCAAAGTCTATGGATCAAGATCTAAAAGGATCTAAAAGGATCTAAAAGAAATTTCACTTTGACATAGAGGCAACATGAATTCTCCAGCTCCTGCTATGCTCTGGGTAATACCAGTTAGTCATCTGTGAGTTTTTTTCTGTCTTTGGGATGTTGGAATACAACCTGTTTCCATAAAAAAAAGATGAAGCTTCAAGGACTCCAGTTGCACTACCCATGAAGAAAAAGCTGGTGCTTATTTCTGTGTTGTACAAGTCTGAGTTCACAAGCCATATCTAACAAATAAACCTGTCATAATTGCTTAAATCAAACCTTACCACATCCCATATAAATGCTTACTGAGGGAACAGAGGAGAATTTGGACTGGAATTAACATTAGGACCCCCTGAGAAAACAGGGCTAGCTGCAGCTGGGAACAGCCTTCCAAAGCAGAGAAATCCCCATCATATGTTTAGACAAAACCCTTGCTAATTATGCTGTGGCAGATGATGTCTTTGTGGAAATCAAATGTCCCATGTTCAGGTTTTTGTCTTTCATAATGAACATGCTCAGTGTAAGAAAGAGGTAGGTTTGTGGGTATGTATGTAATGAGTGGCAGACAAATTAAAAAATTAGTACCCCAAATTTCTCAGTGAACCACAGAAACACACAGGTACTTTTTAATAAACAGGTCTTTTGTAGTTATGTGTTGCCATAGAAGGAAACTACACATGTCATCAGAATTTATAAATGCAGTGTTCAGAAGTGGGTTGTAAGATTTGAGATAATTTTTGCATCTCAGAGGAAAAAAATTCTTTGAAACGAACCCACAACTTAGTCTTACCCTGATATTCATATTTTATCGACAATCTCACTTGACGTACATGCTTTTGCTTGGGATTTTGACAAAGATAGTTATCATTTTTTGCAGCAGGCTTTGTAGACCTTAGTGGGTTTAATCTCAGTTTGACATCTAGTGTGTTGAGCACATCTTTTTCTGGTTGGGTGTGAATATTCACGTGTTTTGGAAGCAAAGCTCTAAACAGCGTGGATATTTTGGGGCCAAATGAAATGGTATTAACAATTAAAGGTTAAACTGAAATACAGTTTGAGGAGTTTTAGGGAAACCAGGCAGTTAAACTGTATTGCCTTATACAATGACACAACTGTCATTCTAGAGACTATTGATAAGATTTCAGTTGCACTCCATATTTCAAGTGTTAATTTCCAAATACCTCAAAGGGGCCCTCAAGGGTCAGTGCTGGGACCAGAGTTGTTTCACATCTTTGTTGGGTACATGGACAGTGGGATTGAGTGCACCCTCAGAGAGTCTGGTGATGACACCAAGCTGTGTGGTGTGGTCGACGTGCTAGAGGGGAAGAATGCCATCCAGAGGGACCTTGACAGGCTTGAGAGGTGGGGCCATGCTAACCTCATGAAACTCAGTGAGGCCAAGAGGTCCTGCACATGGGCTAGGGCAAGCACAGATATATGTTGGGCAGAGAAAGGATGGAAAACAGGTCTGGGGAAAAGGACTTGGGGTGTTGGTTGAGAAGCTCGACATGAGCTGGCAAAGTGCACTTGCAGCTCAGAAAGCCAGCCATTTCCTGGGCTACGTCAAAAGAATTGTGCTCAAGGGTGGTGATTCTCTTCTACTCTGCTCTTGTGAGACCCCACCTGGAGTAGTGTGTCCAGTTCTGGAGTCCTCAATAGATGAAGGACATGAAGATGTTGGAGGGAGTCCAGATGAAGGTGACAGAGACAGGCTGAGAGAGTTGGGGCTGTTCAGTTTGGAGAAGAGAAGGCTCTAGGGAGACCTTAGAGTAACCTTCCAGTACCTAAAGGCGCTACAGGAATGCTGGGGAGGAACTTTTTACTATGGTATGGAGTGTTAGGACAAGGGGTAATGGCGAGAAGAGGGTAGATTTAGGTTTGACCTTAGGAGGAAATTCTTTACTATGAAGGAGCTGAGACACTGACATAGGTTGCCAAGACAAGTTGTGGCTGCCCTCTCCCTGGAAGTGTTCAAGGCCAGGTTAGATGGGGCTTTGAGCAATGTGGTCTAGTGGAAGCTGTCCTTGCACATGGCAGGGGGGTTTGGAACCAGATGATCTTTAAAGTCTTTTCCAACCCAAACTATTCTGTGATTCTGTGGTTATAGTGGATGTTGCTAAATCCTTGAAATGTTCCAGGGAGTTAAGAAGTATACTGGTCTCTCTTCAGAGCTGCCAGAAATATTGGTTAAATGTCACAGACAGGAAAAACATAAGGAGAAATAATTGCACCCGTTGCATAGGTGAGTAAAAAGAACCAAAGAAAGCTGAAAAGTTGCTATAGTAAAGGAAAAAATGAAAACATGCACGAGGAGCTTATTAGTAATTATACTGGAAAAGATTAATGTCACAGTAATCTGGTATGAACATTTCTCGCTCCTTGCTGGGTGGATCCGAAGGACTTTGTGGTCCCACATGAGAAACACGCAAGTGAAGTTCTTGATTTCCCTGGGGACATCTCAGTTATGCTTTTCAGAGGGAGGACAGGCACCGGATCACTGAGTTGGGCTGCAGTAACAATCTTGTGCTTTCTGGATGTTAAACAATGCCTTGGAGAGGATGTGGTATGTCCCCGTGATCCAAGTCACTCCCAGTGACTCTAGAGACATTTTTCCTGCATCTTTTCTTTTCAGGGAGGATGATCAGGCTGCTGGGACTCAGCAAGGCCTCCGAGAGCTTCACATCCTGTCCTCCTTCTTTCCCACAGTTATTTATTGTAGATATGAATGCAAAAAAACTTTTGCCCAAAGTCTGCTCCAGCTTATCTGTTGCTGAAGACCTTGGAGATGGAAGGTACTGAACACCAGGCATCAGAGAGTCGAGGCTACCTCCATGATCAGGCTGATGACAAGTGGGAATCTTCCCAGTTTGGTTCTTAAGGAATTGAAGAGGATATTCAGAGTTGTTCTAAGCACCTCAGAGGAAAATATTTCCATCTGTCAGATACACTGAAAAGTCTAGTTAAAAACTAACACATGACAACTACACCAAAAGCTGATCTGCTTTTTGAAATCTAAATATTCTGACTGAAAACTGAAGAAAAAAACTGGGGGGGGGGGGGGGAACACTGGGGGTTTTTTTAGCTTTTTTTTTTTTTAATAAAAGAAGGTGCTTTAAAAATATTGCCTAATCGTAAGCATATTTTAACATCTGAGCTTTTTTTGACAGGAGCATTTTAGCCAAGTTGCAACTTAGAAAATACTTTAGTTCATAAAATTGTAAGTCCCAAAGCCAAACAACACAATTAAAACGAGAAAGGTTGACTTTTTCCAGAGCGTGGTCTCTCACCTCTCAACACTTTCATTATAACTTTTGGATGAGCTCTAACCTTGAGAATCAGTTTTCTTGACCATTCTGTATGTCAGAATCATCACATGGCAAAAGGCCACCTGAGGTAGGTCAGGGAGGGACAGCTGTGAGGTGACAACTGCTCCGAAAGATCCCACCTCTCCCTCCAGTGTGTGGTGGGGCTGGGACAAGGTGAGTTGATGCATTCTGGGACATCTTACAGTCAATGATCCTGGTTGATCACTCTCTTGCTTACCCAAACCCCATGCATCAGAGAACATATCAGTAAAGCACTAGGCTTCCATTTTACTGATTATAATGTAATCCAAAACACGAGCATGGTTTTATTCTTTCAATATCTTTCTGTGAAATATATCTACTAATGAAAGAAGTACCTTTATAGTAGTTATTTGGTCTTAAAGTAGCAGAGGATGTTTGTGGCGAGGTTTATATTTTTAATGCAGAACAGTCTCCATATATCCTGGTTACATCAGGATTAAAACTCTCAGACACAAGCTTTGTCAGGTGCAGGGGACAGCATAAGTGACTGCTGATTCATATTCTTTTAGGCCTGTAAAGTTATAACTATGTAATATGAACACTGGCTCTTTAGGGTAGTTTAGAGCCAACCTGGAACCCTTCCAGCCTGTACTGAAGGATTTAATGGTGCAGTTTTTATTTTCTGCTTAGTGCAGTGTACCATTAATTGAAGGTAATTGTCAAGAGGAGACTGGTTTTCAAAAACTACATAGCTCTCAACTGTTCTGGTGGAGAATGGATGCCCTGAGTTTAGGATCACATTTCCCCTATGCTCTACATTACATTTGTCTTGTCACACAATTGTGTAATTGTGTTCAACTAAATAGTTATTCCGTGCTATTACGGGATTTCAAAATGGGTACTCAAGTAACACTGCAGGGAAAGACAGAGAGAGAGGGAGAGCCAGGTTTGTACTGGGACAAGGACTTGTCTGCTTGAACAAAACAAAACCCTGAAAGGAATCACAAGTCTGAAGCATTTAATGGAGCAGCTCATTCGTTTTGCTGAAGAAGGAAATCTTGCAGAGTGAGAGAAGCAGCTTGTGGCACAGAACCTTAGGGCGAAAAATGAACTTGATAGCAAAGAGGTTCAGCAGTCACTAAATGTGCTGTGAGACCTGGTAGTGCTTTGTCTCCCCCAAGACGACATGTGAACATGAGCCACTTCTCTGTACCCACTGCTTTTCTTTGCGTGAGGACAAGGAAAATCATGGTGAGCTCCACCGTTTTCTCCAGCTTGGACAGTCAGAACAGCAGGACTGCAGGGCACTGTACCATGTGTATTCACAAAGCTGGTCTTCTGACCCCAACCCTACTACTTTGCATGAAGGAATTACTGTAATTTTGTTAACTGCTACAATATTGCTATTTATTATCTCTATAACAGTGCTTCACAGGAATCACAGACATGAACCAAATCATGCCAGCCACTGCACAAATAATGAAAAAAGCCCTTGCCCCAGTCTGGAGTCCATTTGCTTCTCAGGGTGTAACTTGGCCTCAAAACTAGAACTTAATTAACATTGATGTTGATGAGGTGTGAGGGAGAATGGAATCTGGTCCATCCTTCCACAGCTGCACTGGCTTTGCAATGTGAAAAACCAAGATGAGCCAAAAGTGATTAAGAAATTATTTTTGAAACTGGAGTCAGCAAATGTAACCACAGTGAGACAACAGGGATCAGCAGATCTGCAATGTAAGGAGGTTTGAGTCTTACATAGCTACTTTAAAAGCAAAGTTCCCCTGTGAAAGTCCCTCCTGATTTTATCAGCAAATTTATCAGCAACATCAGCTGAGAGGCCAAGGAGTGTGACCAGCCATGAAGGAAGATCTGCTCTCTTGCCTCCTTTTTCTTAGAAATCATTTATTCGAGTTTTGTAAAAAGCTTTTTGTTTCTCAGAGGCATTCTTTGGATGAGTATGGAAGTAGTCATTTGATTGAAAATAAGACCTGTTTCTAGTAGAAATGACACATACCATAATTTAACTAAAATGTATGAGTGATCCTCATTAAAAATCTCACTGTGAGAGCTTCCTAGGTGGTCTCTGTGCTTATGCATGTACAGGTGGCTAAATCCTGAACAGGATCAAGATGGAAATTGCAGATATTTTTAAACACAACCTGAGTAAGAGAGTGCTCTTTTTAAGTTCAAAGTTCTTGAGCATATAGAGAAACAGTGTTTGTGAGTGTGTGTGTGTATGTCTATATATACGTAGATAGATAATTAGCTTTCAAGGGACTCGTATATGGATGTTGCACCATCTGTGATTCATTAACTAATATCTTCCCAAAGGTTCCAGCCCACTGATGATAGAAATAATACTTTACCTGGTCAGGGCTACTGGGAATGGAAAAAAAGTTCTTTTAAATGTTTTTAAATGGAAGAAAAAAAACCCAAAACACAAAGTTACGCTGCATGAAAGGGAAGACTTCCCTGTAGTGGTCGTGTTGTTCCCTTCACCGGACTCATGATCTCACTTTCATTATAAAAACATCTGAAGGGTGATCCCAGGGTTCCCCAAAACCCCTTGCTGACCATGTATGGAGAGCCTATGAACACAAAGAAAAGACTGATGCATATTTGCTATCACATTTCCCTTCCAAACACAAGACAATCATTAGCTCCAGAAGGGTTTCAGCTGCATTGGGTGAACTGTTGGACTCTGTGGCAGAGCCTGAGATGATATTTCAGGTCCTAAAGCTACAGCCCTCAATATCTTTTACTTTTATTAGATCTTAATGGCCACATTCACACAGGACATGCCGCTACTTTCACCAGGCTTGAATACACAGGCATGTGTCCTCTCACACGATCAGAGACCATGGGACAAAACAGGGATCACTGGAGCTGCACACAGAACAGTTCTTCCTAAAATCAACTGGAAAGAAGATTCTTTTGTACGTATGTGTGTGGCAATTTGCTTTGTGTGCATGCACATATATTTACATAAAAAACCTGTCATCTCCAATATATTTCTAGACACATCCTGTACTATTCTGAAAACACGTGGGTAAAATGATAGCTCAAAAACTGTTCTGAGCACTTGTTCCCATGATACTAGAGAGTTGTATGTCAAAACAGAAGAGCTCACCTATATAATAAATTATTTCATGCAGCTTCATAAATCAACAGTGATTGGAAGAAGTTGAACTAATTCTGGTATACATTTTAACGAATAACAAAAGCAAATCTCCATTTCCTCTGGTGCCCCCAACCAAAACAAATGGTGCCAACCAGTAGCTTTTAGTAATGTTTACAGTTGCTTATCATTTAGACTCTTGGAGTGATTAATCAGAGATATAGAAGTAGGTAAACACAGTGCTATTAGCTTGTCTTCACTGTATTTTGATACAGACCAAGATTTGCAGCACCCAAAATACACAAAACTTTTAAAAGTTCAGTGTTTGGGAATATGAGTAATTGAGGAAAGTAATAGCTCTAATGCATTTTGCCACTTGCCATGTACTTTTGTGGAAAGCATATTGATAGACTGGAAAAATCCTTAGAGGAAAAAAAGATGTAAGAATTTGTACTGAAGGAAAAAAAAAAAAAAAAGACAGGAGAGAAAGGAGTTCTTTTATAAGGATAATAATCACCTTAAGCTTTCATTCCTATAATTAGGAGGGGAAAAAAAAAAAAAAAAAGAAGTAAAATGATTTAGCAAAATATTGCAATTCCGTTCTGACATCCTTGTCTGCTGGCTGAAACATTTATGAGTTTCTAAAACATGCGGGTTATGAAAATAGGAACTCTCTTGTACATCTTTCTAGATGATTCATTTAGTGTTTCTGAAGAAACTGCAATTTATTCGCAGATTATGTAGTTCATTTAGAGAATGTTTCCACATTTGTAACCTACCAGCCTCTTTCTCTGAAGGGTGATAATGGAAATGTAAATGTGAAAAGAACCAGTTAAAATCAGTGGAGCAGATTCAGAATAGATGTTAGTGAAAGTATTGAAATAAGAAACAGAGAAAAGGCGCATTTATCAGTTTAGCTGGAAGTAAATGTGTGTGCACGTGTATATATATAAAAGCATTCCTTTAATTACAATTCTTTATGAAACAAAGTGGAGACATTTAGAGATTTGTGCTGATATTCTAGCTTTGCTGAGGTTTCCTTTTGAGCCAGTGTTGTGGCACTTTACAAGTTCAGATATGGACTGAACATCTTCCTTTCTCCTGGTGTCCACAGAATCAGCCACTGGCAGAGCCCTGGAACTGTGCATTGAAGAACTGGGTTGTATCCTCAGCTCTACACTTTTGTGACCAGTGAGAAGCATCTTCAGATATTATCAACAACAATATTTGGGGTAAACTGAGCTGATTAAACTTTTGGGACTGTCTGTGCCAAATAAAGCTGAACTTAGCATTAACACACTGTCTGGGGCCTCTGGATATTGCCTTAATGCAAATAGTACTGTACTGAAATGGGGAGAGGGAAAAACATCTTCTTCCTCCCTTATACTCTGCATCTCCCAACCTCCAGATGATTGTCTGTTCCCCGGATGAGCATTTAGAAAAGATAAGATTTCTTTTGATATCCACAGCAATCTATTACCAAGAAAGTCTAATTATCACACTGGTAAGCTGAAGAAATGTGGACCAAAAAAAGAAAAACATCAGGATGGAGCTGAAACAGAAGAGAAAATGATGGAATAAACCCAGCATAACACTATAAATTGTAAGTAAATTACACTCCAGAAATTAATGGTGATCTTATTGGTTTAGGTTAAAGATTGCACTAAATTATGGTCACACTTCAGTATTTTTCTGGTTGTAGCCTAACATTCCCAATATGTTTGGTAGTGGGAATATAAGAAAAAAAAACAGTTACGAATGCATTGCTGAATTTGTCTGAATTCAATGAAGTGTGGGGAAACTGTAGCAATGGAAAAACTGACTAAACAATAAGCAACACCAACGAGGGAGACAAAAAATAAATATCTAGATATAGGGTTTCCGTTTGCTTCGTTCTCAGAAAAGATGGAACATCTGTGCTAACAAAATATTCTTTGAATTTTCATGTGAGGTTTGTTGTAGGGCTCATCCATAGTCAGCTGGGGTAAGTGGGAACTTTTCTATAGTTTTTCATAGGTTTTGGACAAAATCTTAAATGATCAGGTGTGAGTATAGGTTTAAGACTTACTCAGGCAAAATTTCTGGTGTCAAATAAAAGAAGTGACAAAATGGAAAGCTTAGAAGCTAAGATAGAGTCCAGTTAGCCAAAAAAAAATGGTTGTATCTACTTATGAAAAACATAATGAAAAAAGATCCCTGGAGAGTTTTTCAAACAGCTCTAAAGAACAGTAATTAAGTCTGTGCAGAATTTCCGACAAAATACAAATTTTAAAAGAAAGTAAAAAGCATCTGGTATATTTCTGATATTACAGTCATACTTGAAGAAAAATGGCTATGAATGAGGGCTTGTTCTCAACTTAATGTGAATGTATGACTCCCATTGGTGATTAAAAGAACTTCATGTGCATGCCAGAAGGAAACCAATGACTGTTCTGGCAATGAAATATGAAATGGCCCCTCTGAACCCATTCAACAGAAATAAATACATGGAGAAGATGTATCTTTCTGATATCATTAGCTCAAAAATATCTTAGCAGATTTGAAGTCAAACTTTCTGAGTTACTAATATTGACTTGATTTAGTGCACTACTGAAATCTGAAATTTTTTTCTAAGAAAAAGTACACCAGGAGAAAGAATTTAAAAGTATCATAAATCTTTGTGTGGGGTTCATCAGTTTTTCTTACTGTGCTACAACAGTTGTTAAAAATGTTTTTTGAAGTGCCATAGAATTTATTATTTCCATTAGTGGCTACAAATATTAATTCAGCATTCCCAGTTCTACATTAAATTAGCACTTATGACTAACTGCATGAAAAACTAGCATAAGGAAACAGTAATTCAATAAAGTGGGAGCAGAGTGAGCTCCAAAAAACAGGTACTTTCTCAATGCACAGGAGAAAGTTTTCATCACACGATTCATTATTATAAATACTCCTCAATTCACTGAGAATTTTATTTTCACCTCATGCATAGCAATGGCAAACAGGGGTAAGATTTCTAAAATGCATGGATTTATATCAAGGTGAGGAAGGAATTGGATCAATCCTGTACAAATAAGCTGCCTGACTTGTCCCTCTCTTAGAGCACAAAATAACTATATTTTTGTTCTCCAGTTGGATAAAGCTAAAAAATAAATTTCTAATTTATTTTCTAATTCAAGTTCAGGTTATTTTGAAGTTTCAGAAGACAGTTTAAAAAAGTAAATAACCAACAAAAGAACCCAAAAAGCACAAACAAACCAAGAAGATTTTAGATTATTTCAGCCCATTAAAGAGAGTAACTAAAATCCAGTGGGAAAACTTTATTAAAATGGTATCTGAACCCAGGTATAATCCTGAAAGTATAGATAAAACAGTTGTTTCCACGTTCTGCTTCTTCATTGTCTCTCTAAAAAATAACAAAAATCTTGTCTGTTTGTAGCTGTGTTATCCATTCCAACACTTAACTTCATGGAGAACATGCAATGCATGTGATCAAGATTAAGATGAGTATTATCAAAATATAGCCTACTCATTCAAGGACTAATCTCAGCTAGTATCCAACAGACTATCTTTTGTGATCTTTTCCACTCATTTTTTACTGTTTCTTTTAATACGGATTGTGTTTTCTGACATAGCTGTGCTTCATACCTACCAGAAAGTCTGTTCCCTCACCATTCATCATCTCTGCTGGGAATTCAAAAGGATGACAAAAGTCATTACATAAGGGAAGCTGCGTGGAGACTTGCTGCTTGAGAACAAGGAAAGATGATCACTAATAAAACACAGGTAGGAAATGAAACAGGAAAGCGATCAGATCCAGACTTCCTTCACGAATTGAGGTTACCAAAACAAACACACATGCACAAAAAAAAAAACAAAAAACCAAAAATGGAAATCATTGACATTTAGTCAACAAGGACAGAACTGGCTGGAGTTGTTCCGGGCAGAGGCTGAACTCCTGTGACTCAGAAAACCAGGCAGGAAAGTTGTCGAGGGGCAAATGCCAGCAAAAACATGGGAAATGTGTTACTCCATTAAGGTTAAGTAGACTTCCCACCCTCCCTCCATGCTCCTGCTCCCCTCTTCCTGATGAAACTAGACTTGGGCAGTTGCAGAGCTGTTCAGATGGGTCCTAATGAAGCTCTGAATTTCCTTTCCTGCCTGCCTGTCGCTTTCCATCCCACCAGCCTTACTCCTTCTTGCAAAAAATGTATTTTTTAGATACCACATCTACTCTCCACCATGTCCATATGGAAGGAATCTCACCTTACCCCCCCTCTTCAGCTCCATCTACACAGCTGTAACAGCATTTCTAAGACTCCTTATTGATACAAATGAGTCAAAAGGGCAATAAGAGGCCAGGTCATGGTGAGGATTTCACCTGAGGATATTGACACCAACAAGGACTGTTACTGTCATTTTATCTGAACTACGGAATCATGAAATCACTACATCTATAGAATTTCAATGGTGATTGAGTTTACTGAGCCTCCCCAAATGCATTTTTCACAATCATGTTTGCTCCAGATTTTCAAACTGCAAATGAGGTTCTATACCTCTTGATAAGCTGCAAAAATAATTTCTCACACTGAAATAAAACAATTTTAAAATCTCTACACCCATCCTCAGATGGCTTATTGGAGGAACTTTGGAAGTCAGAATCTCATCTGAGGTCATTCCAACATAACTCCTTTAGTCCTGAGAAATGCTGTGGGTTATTTTACATCTTTTTGTTGCAAAACAGAGGTTGTATCTCATACTTAAATTCCTTCTCAAAGGCATAATTTTTTTGATGATACAGAGTTTAAGTTCTGAGTTGTGTGAATTCAGTTTTATATAACCAACACTGAACATTCACAGATCAGTTACACTCCCACTTACTTTATCACAGAGTTTGTTTTATTAAAATTGTGGCATTATTAAGGCTTTTATAACTGTACATTAATATTACCTTTGTTTCTAGTGTTTCCACACCACTTATCGTAGAAGAGTTATAAGTGAACGATGGTGTCAGAAAAAACAAACAAACAAACAGCAAAACCACAACAAAATAGAAATGTGGAGTAAAATGAATTTTGATACAATCACTCTGCAGTATCGACAAATCTGAAGCTGGAACACTTTACAGAAACTGATTCAGATATGAAAATATGTTCACCAGAGCTAGAAGGCATGAGTGTTTGGTAGAAAGAGTACACATTTTATCTTCTCTGGGACTATGTTTTTAACATAGTCATTGACTCACACTTTCCTACTTATGCATTGAAGATCCTAATCCTTAAATGTGGAATGCAACCAGAGAAAGGAATCAGGTGAAGTGCATGATTTGTTATTCCGGCTATGTGCTGTGCATAAGCGTAATCAGAATAAAGGGAGTATACAAGTATGTGATAGATAGATACATAGATAGACAAGCAGATAAAAGGTGGTTTCTCATTTTCAGAAGCCTCAAATAGGAGCATTACTTAGTTCTCTTTTATCTATTCAGATATCTATCTTTGGGGGGGGGGGGGGGGGGGGGGATGGGAATAGTAGGAACTCATTTCCTTTGGGATTTTAACTCATTCTCAGAATTTGTCCAACAGGCGGAAATTTGCCAAAGGGTTCACAGGTTGCTGTGGGCATCTCACAGATATAGTGAAGGCTCATGAAGTCCTCATACCCTTACAAAATTAGTCTGAAAAGGTCACATTTGTAAATCTTTCTACAGAGCTGAATCAAATGTGAAGCTAGCAGAGATCAAGGAGTTTCATGACCCATATGGTAGCTTCAGTTTTTGAGCCTGCAGTAAGAGACATGGACAGCTTGTTTTTTTTTTTCTTTTTGCAACTTAGATCTGCCCATACTTTCTTTGTGTCTCTGGCAGTACTTGCCATTGGTTTTGTTCCTCAAATCAGAGCACTAGGAACAGGAATACTATCATATCCCTAACACTTCTCAACCTAAAATCTCAGAATCTCAGCATTCATCAAGCTGCAAGAAACCTTAGGAGAGATCTCCAATTCAATCTCCTGCTTCCAAGGTAGACCAGGTAGCTCAAGGCTATATTAATTAAAATTATTTAAATCTCTAAGAATGGAAATCTTACAACCTCACCAGGCCAAATGTTCCAGTGCTTAACTGCTTCTGTAGTAAACATAGTCCCTATGTTGAAATGTCCCATCTTGCAATGTTGTGTTTTGTTGTTTTTTAGCATGCAGCTGGCAAGAGACTGGGCTCATCTTTCCATAATCCTCCTTTAATGAAAGATGGTCTTACCTAACCTCCCCTTCTCCTAAAGAAGCCTTCTCTTCTTCCTCAGTTTTGCAAGAACCCATGTGTAGACCTACAAGATGGAAATGCATCACCAAAACTTCACTGTTAGAGGCTTTTTCTAAGCAGTCACGTGATGTGTTGGTCCTGTGATACCAGAGAAAAGCACACGCATCGTGCTGCATATGGGGAGTGCCCTTTCTAACAGGGCACTAATCTTCCCAATGCATATCCCACTACTGCACTACTGCATCCATTCTTGCAGCCAAGAACCAAGAACCAAGCAGAACTCGTTCCCAGGTTACTAATCAGGCTGAAAGCTGACTCTCACAGAGGAGACCATCTTTTGTACATAAGTGTTAGACAGGGACACAGTCTGTGAGACTGGATAAGTTCACTTTAGAAGCATAATTACCTTGTGTAAATCAGAGCAATTCCAATATTACTGGTGTTCTTCCCAGAAGATGACCTGGCCCATGCTTGCTAAATCATTTATATTTCATTCTATGCTTTTGAAACAAGTCAACAAAACATGGTTAGTGAGAAGTTGTTCAAAGAAGCTCAAAGACGAAGAAATATTTCTAGTACTTCAAAGTCATTGGTAGCACCGTGATTAGCTGATTAGCTAATCCTTTTTACTCGTTCCCCATGACCAGATACTGAGAAAATACAAGATACAAACACTGAAAATCACTCCCCGCTAATGCAACTCTTGTCACTATAGGGAAAGTATGTGACCCTTGACAGGGTGTACAGTTGTAGACAAGAAAAATTTAGGCACCTAAGTCTGAGCTGATCACTTTGAGGTCTCTTTAATATCAACAGAGGAAGAAAGATGCATCTGTAGTGGTGATTCAGCCCACTGAAAAACAGCCATCAGAGGTGGAACAAATAACTTCCCCTCTGAGAGTGCTTCTTCCTTTCCAGTGTCAGAGCCTGATGTGATTAAAACAAGTACAGAGACTAACTTTTGGATGTGAAAAGTTCTTGTGAGATTCTCCTCATACAAAGACATTATCTGCATCATGGAGAAGTTAAAGAATTGTTGAGTCAGAAGGACTGATTTCTGGATGTCAACAGAAAGTCAGCTTTGACAGAGGCCACTCTGATCTGTCAAAAGGCCAACCAAACCTTCTTCCGACATTTTGAACATTTGCTGCAGTTTATTTGCCACGTCATTTTTAAACCAGATTTTGTCTCCATCAAAACATCTGTGTTTCAAAAGAAGCCCATCTGTGATTCAGCATTAGTGAGAAATAAACCTGTCCATAAAAATATTAAAGTAAACCAGGAAGAGTTTGAAGCAAACTCAGGGGAAAAAGATTTTTATATAGTTGACTTCTGTAAATACTCAACAACTTGCTGAAAACTCTGTCCTTTCTTCCTGCAGATGAAAAAGGAAAGCTGGAGAAACAACTATGAGCTAAATAGAATAGTTCTGAAAAGATGTCAAGATGGTCTTTGAGAACCAGAGCTTGAATATTTCCAAAAACTCCCGAAACTTGAAGGTTTTGCCTCAGCCTGAATTCCTGAGCCATTTGAGGTTCATCATTCCTTGAACTTCCTCGAGGTGGCTCTGCCCTTATCACCATTCCTTGGACATATGAGCCCAAGTTCTCCTTGAAAGGACATGCTTAGCATCATATTATTACCAGGCTTTTTACAGTGATGTCTAGTGATAAGACAAGGGGCAATGGGTGCAAACTGGAATGTAGGAGGTTCCATGTAAACATCAGAAAAAACTTCTTTCCTGTGAGAGTGACAGAGCCCTGGAACAGGCTGCCCAGAGAGGTTGTGGAGTCTCCTTTGCTGGAGACATTCAAAACCCGCCTGGACATGTTCCTGTGTGATGTGCTCTGGGTGATCCTGCTCTGGCAGGGGGGTTGGACTGGATGATCTTTTGAGGTCCCTTCCAAGCTCTAAGATTCTGTGATTCTGTGATATTATTATGGTGTAGGAGAGAAGAGCTGAAACAACTCTGAGAGAGATGTGTCACCCATCACTAAGATCAGAACTTTACAAAGCAGATTCATAGTAAATTTTCAACAGTGTATAAACTCAGGCATGAGCAAAGAGCCACATTTATTTTACAGGCATGATGATAACTGGAAGAATGCAGCAGGGTGATATGGATAACGTGGTGGCACCCCTGTAACCTCCAGGAGTGAAAAAGAGAACTGTTTGCACTTCATCATTCCAGGAAGAAAAAAATACCAAGTCCTCCTGCAACGCAACACCCTAAATGGAGCCTTACTGTCCCGAGGAGAAAAAACATCAGTAACATAAAAAGTATAGCTTGTCAATCTGCTTCTCAGTGACTATGTACTTGCACGGTATGTGGAGGTTTTATAGAGCAATTACATACATTGTGACTTTGTAACTACAATATTAGGAGGTCACAGACAGAGAACTTTACCACCTCTATTGATTTTTCAGGCTAGCCCAAACAGGATACAGATTTGCACTGTACTTGTAACTTCTCTATATGTACATAAAGAGCAGGAATCTCAGGAGACTAACACTGACCCGTGATGTTTGTGCTAGCAATGGGACAGATTCTGATCTCTACTACTCTTTCAACATAAATCTGCATAATCCCCCTGGCAAAAGGCTGTCTTTGTGGAAATAAGGCATTAAGGAAAAGTCCTAGAGCTTGGAGGGAAAATGTTTAAAATAGTTTTAAAAAAATTTGAATGACTTAGCAACCAAAATCCACCTTACTGGCTACCAGGAAGATTTGGATTATGTCTATAGCCCTTGACTATTTACTTTTTGAACCATTCATTCTACAGCAAAAAGTCAGTCCCAGACAATGATGTAACAGAAGAACTGATCTTTTTAAAAAAAGTTTCATAGTTCATTTTCATTAGAGAAGAAAATCTAAGAAATAAAGGGTTTTGATCAAGTAAGTGGCAAAATTGCTTGAATTACTGAACTGAATAAGGTTGAACAGATCTTGCTAAAGCAGATAAGAGCTGTGTTCACGGACCGTGGTGGGTCTTAACCACACCAGTCATGTGAGACTAAAGGGGAACCTCAGCCATCCTAAACAGCATGTATTCTTTATTCTAACTTTAGGCACAGAGCTTCTTGTCAGTTGGGATATATGCATAATAGACTAATTTTCTACAAAATGTAAAATATAATTTAAAAACAAGCTTTGAGGGGGTGGAGGGAGAAAGGGGTTGTTAAAGCAAAATATTATTTTTTTCTTTTTTTGTGTTTAAGCTGAAGGAAAATGTTTAAAAAATAATCAGGGGCTGCTCAGTACTTTCCATTCTTTATTATATGATCTATTCTACATTTATTGCAAGTATGTTACATTTTCTTACACATGTTGGCTTTAATAAATATGCAGAAAATTTAGAGAAACAAAAATCAATTCTCTAGAAACAACATATCCATAGAAAAATACTGAAATGCAGTGCTATAATACAAATCACAATGCATTTTCTTTAATTGAACAGATAATTTGGCAAACTGTAGGTGGCACCATTAAACATTTTGGTACAACTGACTGCTTTTTTCACTGAAAACAAAAATATTTTTGCCAAAAAAACATAACCGTGTCCTATGAGACACTCAAAAGTAAAACCTCTTAATGTCCCAATGTCTACTGAGATGATTTTAACAGCTTTTGGATCAAATTCCCTTCTCGATAAGCTTTTGAAAAATCTGTAGAGTTCTTTGCTTGTTTGTTTTTAAATTTAAATTCGGTGAAACTGGAATCAATCTCCCTTTAGTTTCCTATTGGCTTTCCACTATGACGTGCATTTTCTAGATTGATCTGAAACTGCCTAAAATCTGACCCAAACTGTCCCGTAGAGATGAATTTTATTTTATGCTTTTCAAGGAACAGAAATATCACAAAAAGTATAAATGAAATTTGCTTCTTTAAGCCAGCAAACTTAACCGACATGATGCACAAAACTGTGATTTACACTGGGATTACTGAATAACATAATGGGAACATTAAATAAGGGTAAGTGCAATTAATACATAATATTAATAAGAGTCAATTTTCATTCTCTTCTTGTGGCCGACTGGTATTATCATTATTTTAATTTTTTAATTTCCTGGTGCTATCGCCTTCTTTACTGGCCTTCTTATATGAATGAGATAAGCTGTTGCACATTTTGATTTGAAAGCAAGAGGAATAGTAATTAAGTAATTTGAAAATGAAAAGAGCTTTATCAAGGAGGCTTATACAGCATGAAAGTGTGCCAAACCTCTGTCTACCTTTGAGAGACACCCTCCTTCAAAATATCTCCTGGCAAAACAACGTCAGACTGATCCCAGCCTCATCTATTCCCAGAGCAAAGCCTCCATTGTTGTCTCTTACATGACACCTCAAAATGTCATTAATCCAGGGGGGGTAAAAGTAATTTTTTTTTAATGTAAGGTTTTAGGCTAGGAATAACAAAGAAGTTTAAGTCACTTTGAATCCAAATTGTGAACTTGATCTAGAAGGATGCCCAGGCACACTAGGTTACAGGCTGGGTTGGCCACACCACTGACATCAAGCTCAGACCCTGGCCCCACCAATTTTCAATCCTGTGCATGCCTTTTTAGCTACCCTGGGACTCTGCTCTTCACCAGCTCCATCTGTGAGTACACACTGGCTCAGTCTGGGGCAAGAAGGGTCACAAAAGGAGAGTCTGTGGTGCTGTGAAGTTACCAAGTATGTGACTTCTCCTGGGGCTTAAAACAGATGTGATAGAAGGATAATTTCACTGATGCAGCCAGTGCCATAACTTTCTTCTATTTTCCGATCTTAATCCTTCACTATGAAAGCTGATGCTGAAGCTCAAATCCAGACAGATCAAAAACTCTGAGAGATGTCCAAGAGATGACCATTTACTAAGGAGACCAAGGTGCTATGTCCCTCTCTTCACAAAACAGGTAAAATGCCCAATAAAGCATAGCACAATAAAACAGACACAGGAAAAACTAGTTTTTCTTCTTGTGTAATTGGCCTTTGTTTCCTGGGACACGAGGAACACACATAAGAATAATGCATAGAGAAAACACAAGAATATCAGTCTGACTGTACTAATTACACAGGTCTAATCAAGGGTAGTAACAAAGAAGGCTTCAGTGTCACTCTGAGACCCCTCAGTTACAGCACTCAAAAACAAGAGAGGAAACTAGATTCTGGTTCTAACACCCCAAGCTCACCCCATAACCTGTGAAACAGTAGCAGGAAGAGGGTAGATTAGGTTAGACAGTAGGAAGAAATTCTTCCCTGAGAGGGTGGTGAGACACTGGAACAGGATACCCAGGGAGGTTGGAGTTACCCCATTCCTGGAAGTATTCAAGCCCAGATTGGATGGGGCTCTGAGCAGCGTGATCTAGTGAGATGTGTTTCTGTCCATGCAGGAGGTTGGAACTAGATGATCTTCCAACCCTTCTAACCCTAGGCATTTTATGATTCTAAATAAGACTGATGTGCAGACCACAACTCAAGACTGTTTTCTTTTATTTTAACATCATGACAATCAGGCCATAGAGACATAGAATTATAGGGTTCTCATGTCATGAACCCTCAATTCTTGCCTCCACAGCCAAAAAACCCAACACATTGCTTTGTTTCTGTTCTGATATAACCTGCTAGCTGGTGCTTAGACCGTGCTTGTGGACAAAAGATGATGGAAGTTTGAAGACACTGTATAAAGAAAGAATGACATTTGAGTCATGTACATCCTGGACAAATGATCCTGGATGCATAATGTCTAGATAAGGGAGTAAAGAACCAGGTCTTGTGTTTCCTTTCCAACTAATATACATGTGTATGTGTGTATAGTGAGATACAGATTGTCATGGCCATTTTTCTCTACAGATTATGGTAATGATTAAATGAGCACAAATACGAACATCTGAAAATGATAACAAGTAGGGGAAATTCCATCCTGTTCTGTATCTCTATCTTTTCTGTGAACATTACTTTGTTATCTGCAATATGCAAGCCTTTTGAATAGGTGCTATTAATTTAATATGCATTTATTCTTTCTGATCTCTCTTTAATTTTAAATTAAGTGAAGTCAGTGATCAAAGAAAGGCCAGAATAATAGCCCTGTAGGTTGATTTTTTTTCTTCTCTTTCAGGCCACAGAAAGCAAGGAGAAGTAGCACTGTCTGCTTTTTCTGGGCCAGTTCTGCAATATGTACCTAGGTGACAACGTGGCCTGCAGTAACAATAAAGTACATGGGAGTCACCCAAATAAACAATTACCAAGTAGATCAAAGGCCTGTGATTGAGCTCTAAACACCCTTATTTACCTTTTGTGTTTCAGCAGTTGCTAAGAGCCACCAGCTTATTGCTCTAAGCCATTAAACTTGGAGTAGAAAGATGATCCCTGCCCCAAAGAATTTTCATCACTATGTTGTTTAACTCTGTACAATTTAATCTCCTTATGAGTGAAAGACATCCGCTCACACACCCAAACTCTCTTCCATAGAATGTTAATCTATGCTTTTTAAGAGTCATGACCAAGATTAGAAATGTCCATGAGCTACTAAGTTCTTTACCATTCTGCCAAAACCAAAGTAATGTCCTTTACAGAATCAATACCCAAACATGACTAAGGAAGAAATGGGCTGAAAACTTATCACTTAATTTTGTATATGTCACTACTAAAGCAAATTGTTTTCAGACAGACATCTCTAGAATGTCTACAGTTTTACACAGAAGAATAAGATCTGCAGAGAGAGAAAACTTCTTTTTCTTTGAGGAAAAATTTTACTGTGTGACAGAGCCCTGGAACAGGCTGCCCAGAGAGGTTGTGGAGTCTCCTTCACTGGAGACATTCAAAGCCCGCCTGGGCGCGTTCCTGTGTGGTGTCCTCTGGGTGATCCTGCTCTGGCAGGGGGGTTGGACTGGATGATCTTTTGAGGTCCCTTCCAAGCAGTAAGACTCTGTGATTTAGTGAAATAGCTTTTATTAGACTGACCAGTATGGCTAGGGAGAGGGATATGTCAAAAAAAAAAAAAAACAGACTCTGAGGCACAATGTAATTTCATCCAGCCAAAGAACTTGTGCATCAGAAAGACAGGGGATGTAATTCTTCCTTATTTCCTTATAATCCTTCCTAATTTCATTATTTCAAAACTTGCCTTACATCTATAGACAATATCAGTCAGTAATTTGATGGACTATAAGATGCTCAGCCTCAGGACTCAACTCAAGACTGAATCATCCTTTTGCACAAAGGACCCTCCTTGGGGCCCAGGAGTTAGGCTCTGGACTGTGGGGACCAGAAGGGGGTTTAGGAATTTCTTGCAAGTTTGCCCTACTCTTGACTTGCCATTCACCTGACTGTTAAAGACACTAAATATTGATCCCTAGAGGTTTGTGTTCTGTGTGTTAGAATGGCTGATAAGGCCAAAGGAACTTCTTATCCAATATGGACCTCTTTTTTATTTTTTTTTTTTTAAAAAAGGCATAGAGGATATTAACATCTTCAAACCTTTTTTATTCACACTTTGAGCTGTGATACTTATTAACCAAGCATGTCCCAGAGTCAGTTCCAGTTTTGATAAATTGTTCTACCGAGAGAAAAAAAGAAAATTCTGTTGAATTCTTTATGACCTTTAATGACTTCATAAAAGCCTAGTACCAAAAACTCTGTTTCTGTTTCTCAACCAAATTAGTCCTGGCCAACCTTTGCTGCTGGGCTTACACCTACTGTGGTCAAAATTAGATGTCACTACATCAGAAAAATCGTATCTGTGTTAGTATTCAGCCCATGTCTCCTGCTGCCTCCCGTAGTACCTGCACCTCCATCAACACGTTTGTGGTTTTTTTTTCAATTAATCACATCTGAAATAATGAGAAAATGGTGTCACTGTTGCTTTTTTTATTTATTATTTTCCTAAAAGGGCTTTTCTTATTTCTTTTTTACCAGCATGACACTGAAGTTAGGGTGCCTTGGAATGTATCACAAGAATTGTTGGTAGTGCTTCAGAGCATGGGGCCTTCCCTGTTAAAGAATGTTAAAGAACTGGGGAGGTAGAGAAAGACCTAATCTCCATGTGACCTCCTCCTTCTTCACCTTACAGCACACACCATAGAAAAAGTCTAGGGAATGATTCACCTGCAGAACCGAACCAAGGCCTGTGTTACACTTTGAGTACTGGATCTTTTTTCATCTCAGGCTACTGATAAGTTTAGCAGAAAATTGAGTTTTGTAACAATCCAGAAGTCTGTTACCTCCATCTTGAACATAAGTGTTGCCGGTTTTGCAGATGTGTAAACAAGCTATTTCCCTCCTCACTGAAATGCATAGTTCTGTGGTGGACTGTGGGAGCTGCTCATTTCATGGCTATACAATAGGTTAAGATGGGAGGCACAGACTGCTGTTTGCATCCACTGGAAGGGATGGCCTGGGCAAGTTCAAATTCAGGCACAAATTTCCCTTTCTGGAAAGCATAATTACCATTTGGAAAACTCGGATGGTTAAATCCCACACAGCGTGCAACTAAACATCAGGTCCTGGTATCAGTGGAAATTATCCCCAGTATCAACAATAAGGGCAATTACTTATGGAGAGAATCATCTCACCTAAATTTAGTTATCTACAAGTCAGGCATCTAATCTAAACTAACCACCCAGGCTCCCTCTGTAATGAGCAGACAGAACTAGAGACTCATTCCATCTCAAGATAAATGTCCTGAGATAAGTAGACTGAATCACCTTCCAGAGGTGCCTGTCTCCTTTTATTGAATACAGAAGGAACACAGATGATTAGCCATGACTAGACACATACTTCTACATACCTTGTGAAGAACTGGCCTCCAAAAATATGTCTCTCACTTAAATTGACTGTAATAGGGGGACATAACAGAAAAATAAGATTAAAATAAAAATAAAGGAGAAACAGTGACAATGCTGCGGGATAGGGACTGTGGCTGGGACTTCATCAGGAGCTGCATGTAGGCCTGGGAGCTCAGCCTAAGACTGCAAAGCAATGAATGCCCATAAAGATGATCATTCGTGGGTCATTGCCGCACCTCTTGCCCGCTGTTGCTGGTACAGAGGAGAGAGAAGAAAAGAAGATAAAAGAGAGAGGAGATGAAAACCAAATAAAAGGAGCTGAGCTGAAAGCAGCCCTGGCTGAGACCACCACAGGCCGTGACTTTGCCACCAGACCCGGGTCCAGTGAGGAAAACAGCGTCAGACTCCTCGTCTCTCCAGCGCTCCTGAGAGCATCAGAAGAAAGCTCTTCAGGGCCATAGCGGTGAATGGCCCTGCCACCTGTGCCATGCCCAGACTCCAAAAAAAGCCATCCCCTGTGTGCCCAGGCACACGGCAGCTCGGCTGCAGCCAGAGGCACCAGAAGGATGAAGGAAGCAGCTGCTGCAGCCTCCCCGCCCCTGCTGTCCCTGCCGCTGGTGCCACCTATGCTGGATCTGCCACTGCTGCCACAACTCGCCTCACCCCCCGGCTCCAGGAGGATGTGAGCACAACATCACCATCCAAACCTTTCATCTCTAACGCCTTTTCCCCCCAGGTGTGCAGCTGGGTCCTTACTCACATGCACCTCGTCGACCCTGTAAGGGAAAGGCTCGGGCTCTAAGCCACTCTCTCTGTTATTGCTTTCATACACATATATTCCCTGGTGTATTTATGACATCACTTCCCACTCTCCACTGCTCTGTTTGACATCTTAGTAAAAGTTAAAACTTGCCTCTCTGTGTGTGTGTGTTTGTGTGTGTGTGCTTCCAAGAGGAGCTCATCAATCGGTTATATATACCTGGTGGAAGCAAACAGGCTCCCAGCCAGGGACTGACCCACCAAAATAATTAAAAGGCTATCCTGAATATATATAATTGGTGTCAGAAAATCCTGTTAAACAAACAGGGCGATTGTGCTGTGAGATAAGGCAGCTTCGACCCAAAACCAGGTTCGGACCGTGACACACCTTGGCACCTAAACTTTGCAAGATGAATCAGAGCTGAGTGATCACCGCCATGTAAACTTCCTCCTACCCATTCATCAGTGAGAGAATGTCAAACCCCTGAAACATAAAGCCTGGATTGTTTCCAAAAAATCTTCTTTTTCCTTCTCATTCAGAATCTTTTATTCTTCTGCATACTGCTTTATCTCATATTACCTCATAATGAGGATATTCTGGTAGTGGTTTCATTTCAGCAGTTGGTTACTATTAGGCTGTGCACAAATTGCTATTTTTATTGAAAGACCTGAAACAATGTGCTTTCAGAGAGGGAAATGACAACATGTGATTAATACATATGTTAAAACATTGTAATAGCATCATCTGTATTTTATTTTCTTTTCTTCTAAATCTAGTGTAATTTTATGTACAGCTTGTATTTGCTACAGGATTTTTAAAATTACGTATTTTTAAGAAGATCTGTGCCTACAAATAAATCCAGCTTCATTTTATTAAAGTGCTTGATAGAATTTGTGTAAGTTACAGCCTAATAAAAGATAGAGGAGCAAACTTCAAGCCACATCATCAATTTCCCCCTCCCAGAAGAGATATAAAATTATATTTGTTCTGGTTCTTTTTATGTGGTTCATCAGATTAGGAAATTTTATTAGACCTCCTCCTACTTTGGGCTTGTAACAATAAGATCCTTCCTATGCCAATAAGTGAAGCTTAGAGAAGTTCTGACGTGCTTATAAGCAACGTGAAAAATACAGGCTGGAAAGGCATCTTCATTTATTTAAGCACATACTTAGTACAAGATTAAAGTTATTTGCTTACACGCTGTCCTTAATATGGATGGGTTTAAAGGCATTTCCATATATTTTCCTGAATGGGAAACATTCTCAGATGTGCTATGAATTTTCATTATTGTTTATTTATGTCAAGAATTTTAGCATTAGATGTGCTAACACGCAAAAGTGGAGGTGGACCCTGTCAAGAAAAGTTCGTGGCATGCAGTGTAGGGGCAAAAGAGTTGAATAATGGGTGATTAAAAAATCCTACCTTTGGGAAGAAATGTCCATATAAATTGTTTTGTCACATTTCATATGGGAAAAAGGTGTAGCTGTTACTGTGGATTCTGGCACATTTTATCTCATTTTTGTCTATATTCAGCAAAAAGGATGTTTAGGTAGGGCCACGTATGCTTCTTAGAATCAAAATTTCTCTATGATTCAACTGGTGGCATAGAAAGCCTTGTGTTTTCACAGGTCAAAACTAATTTTTTCCAAGTCTTGTGAAATGAGTTGGTTTTTTTTGTTTTGTTTTCTTTTAAAGAAACCTGGATGAATGAAGAGTTGGCTGCTCAACCAAAGGTAGTGAAGACTCCAGTAAAATTTTAATGATAGCAAATATCTTGAAAATCGTTTAACCCTTTGGAGTGCTTGTAAATATGAACATCATGATCCCTGGGCTAGGTCAAAAAACAAAGGAAAACATCAGTGGAACAACAGACTTGAAATTATCACAGACCCTGGGGAGCTTGTGTCTGTGCTGCCAGCTTCCAGAACAGGAGTGAAAACAAACCATGAAGTCTCTATGTTAAAACAAGCTAAACTTTCTGTAATGGAGAGGTGAGTATTGTTTTCTGTTTCTGAAAGGCCTGAAACATTTTATTTCACAGGGAAAACAAAACAAAACAAAACACCGCAAAACTGTGTCTTTGTGGTTAAGGCACTGAACGAAGACCAGGCAATGCTGGATCTGTTCATGGTTTTACTTCGGCTTGAGGCTGGGAAAGTCTGCTTTTCAAACCTGCAGCAATACCTAGGTTCATACCTGGAGTTAACCAAACCAGAGATCCTGTAGGTTGTCCCAGTTAGAGAATTTAATTGAGATCATCTGCTTCTGTATGACCAAGACATTGACTTCTCTCTGTCTCCTTTCCAAAGGTGTACATTTAAGTATAAAATGCTTCCTTCTTTTTCTGTCTCTATTTGCACTGTATATTTAAATAAAACCTGTGAAACAACCCTTTGGTTCTGCTTGGCTTCAAGTGACATGCAGTGTTCAGTACTGAGGAAAAGAGGTGAGACAGGTGAGCATCCACATGGGACCAAAAAAAAAAAAAAAAAAAAAAAGATACAGTACTGGAAGAAAGATAAATAGCAAAGCTGGGCTTGTTTAGGATTGGGAAGGGAGGAAATATCAATCATCTGCTATGTAAGAAATGTATCAGAAAAAGGTCACCTGTTCCTTCTCGTACTTGTCAGCAGGACAAGGATGGGTCACACTGGATGACCCTCCTGGCATCCCCTCTGGCCCTATCTGCTGAGATTTCTAAAATTTTACATTTAGTTTGAATCCAGGATGTTATCACAGTGGGCCCTGAGCTTCTGCCACACCTCCAGCACTCCAGCAGTATGAAAAAACTGGGCATATGCAAGCATTTGTTGTGTTGTGGTTGCTTTTGGCCAGAGTTTATAAGAAGCCATCCATCAAAGAGCAAGAACGCTTGCAAGTTTTGAGTTGAAAAAGTGCAGCAGCACGGTTTTGGGGGGATTTCAAAATACTGATTTCTTGGTTTGAAGTAAAATATATTTACAAGAGCATCTGCTGGTGTGAGTCTCTTAAATATGGCATATACTCTGTGTTACTGCTTCATCATCATGTATAATTGGCAATAAACCTATTTAGAATTCAAGATGCATAAAACTGAAAGTCTTTGAAGGGAATAGCTGCTGAGATTATATTTATTGTGCTTTCCCACAATATTTTTCTATGCATAATGTGATAAACCTCCAAGGTGGTTGTAGGCAAAGCTGAAATATTCACAAGTATGTAGTTATTATGAATCTAGACAGGTTGTAAGACATTTTGATATCAAACTCTTAATGAATGGCAGTAAACATATTCTACATTACTTTATTAAAATGCCTGTTAAAACATACACATCCACAGAATGATCACTGGATGTGTTTACCTGCTAGTAAAAAGCCCATGAAGAAAACAGCATGGAAATAAATTTTCTTTTCCTGTGTTACTATGATAAGAATTAAGGCATGCATTTAAAGTTCAGATTATTTTCAGTGTGTTCACAGCACATCCAGATAATCTGATATTCAAAGGAGGTTTCCCAGTCAATTCCAATATGCCATGTCTCATGGTAAATCGAGTTGTGTAAATCAAAGTTCTATAACCCACGATGGATTTTGAGACTCTGGAAAACCTATTTCACTCCAAAACTACAAAAAACCCCACAACAAATATCCAAAAAATACCTTCTTGAAGGTTAATTGAATACTTTTCAAATCAAATTTATGCAGTTTTTTGTTTGTTTGTTTGTTCTTTTAATTTTCATTAGCAAGAATTTAAAACAAAAAAGTCATGTTGAGCCAGAAGGGCAGGGAATTTTTTTTTTTCAACATTTCAGAGTGTATATTGAAAGTTAGAGAGGAAAAAAAAATAATCAAACTATGAGTTAAAACCATAAGGAAATTTATTAGCTCTGAAAACAAGTTTTCTTTACAAAGTCCTGATCAATGCTAGTGACAAACACAGAGCCAGAAGTCTTCTGTAACATCCAACAGCAGTTACATAGCTCCATACTATGCTTTTAATTTAAAGAAATTGCATATGTTAAGGGGGCTGAATATGCTACATTTTCTGTAGGCAGTGGATAAAAACTGTCCTCCTAACGGAAACACCTCTCTGTGTTGCCTCCGTCAGGAGGCATCCATGCCTCAGTGTGAAGTAAGTGTCTACTAGACCAGCAGAAAGAAAAGAGCTATTGTGCCATAAATTCATCCAAAACGTTGCTCTCACGTGAAGTGTGTGCTGGACCAGAACATGGTGCCCTGTGACTGCAGAGCTGGGAGTGGGGAAAGGCACCATGATGCAGTTCATACCTCCCTTAGGACAGACTGAGCAAATGTTAATGTCTGGAACTTTTTTGCCTGCTAACAGAAAAAGAGAAATGATCTTCAAATGTTGATGTCTTCCTGTCACATGTAGCCCCTGCAGTTATTTGTCCTGACAATGCTGATGCAATCTGGTTGTGAAAAGCTTTGTGGGCTCACAAGCACATCTGGCTGTTGGATACCATGGGTCATACCATGGGATCTCTGCTTTGCACAAGGGATCAAATCTTGTCCCCACAATAACCAGTTCTCTTGATCCCCTTCCCTTCGGTTATGCTACTGTCTTGCTCTTGATACTTGCATTTTGCAGTCCTCAAACCAGGTTGGTTTGACAGGTAAACTGAGTCCCAACAGGCTGAGTTAACATAGGGAGAGGATTACAAAGTACGTAGCTGGACCATTCTTGCCTTTCCCCATAACCTCTAGCTCCATGAAAATGACTGGTTCTATTCCAAAAGGACAATACTTCACATCCTGGTGGAGTTTAATATTTTTCTTTGCCATGATTACACAATAGCACATTTCTACCTGCCTGTTGGAAGTATTTTCTCATTCACAAATGAATTTTTGGATAATGTACAACAGCAACATACCCTACAAAACTTCTATTTATACAGCACTGCTGTTTCTGTAAGAACTATTTATACAAATAAGTAACATACCCCACAGTGCAATATTTTTCACTTGCCTAATGTTCTTTTTGACACATGATGAGAAACTTCAAGCCCTAATCCCCAAGCCTAGGTTAAAATGACTGAGCAACGTACCATCCAAATGAAAGGCTGTCATTGTTCTTGCTGGAAACAGACACACTTATTTTCATGTCTGGCAATAATATTGTTTTAAAGCAAAGTGTGAAGAAATTATGCAAGCTGAGTCAAAAGCTGGAATATGCATTTAAACATCCTATTAATAGGCTTGGAAGAGCATGCATATTAAAAATAATTGCTTTATAAGGAACTGTTTTCCCTAAGAAAAGTCTGCTTGCAATGTATTTACTGTCCAAGCTGTAATACACTATTATAGCACCTCTGATGTCACTGATAAATGCATTATGGGATGCCAGATGGACAATGAACTGAGTAAGAAAGGAGAAACAAAGGGAAAATAAAGATGCAACAATGTCATGTCTCTCTGTCTGACACACTGGGAATTCAGCAGACCAGCAGCCTCCCTGCCATAAAAGGTGCTCGTATTCTCATTGCATCATGAAAAAGGACATTAACAGGAAGGCTTTGAAAGAAAAATATGTGACAAGATGATTCCAGGTTGATTCCAATCACAGACATAGGCACAAAGATGTGCTTGAACATCTGCAGAAGAAACGAGGAGAGGCTGGAGGAGATGTGTTAGCACTGAATAGAAAGAAATAAGCAGATGCTACCTGACACAGGCTGCATGGAGCCCCGTCATGCCCTCTGCGTCCCTCAGCTGCCCCACACTTGTATGCAGAGGTCCCAGACCCTCCAGATTCTGGGCACATCTGTGTCTTCCCACTTGTACCACTCCTAGCTCCAGCAGTACAAACACAGCAATGGCTTTTAAGGATTTCTCAGAGCAGCTCAAATCCTCTCTTTATATTCTTTTAAAGCCACCACAAAGGCAATTGAATCCTAGTGGATTTACATTAAAGCAGAAAAGTTCTTTATGCCCCAGGAATGGGCAAAAAGAGCAAGCTCTTCCCAGTGTCCACTTTGGTTACATATTTCCCCTCTTCTTTCCTCCCTTCCCCCCAGTCTCCAGCCCCACCGCTCAAAGGAGAAAGTAACAGAGATATTTGAGATTATAAAGGGTTTTGGATGAGTGAACCTGGAGTGAGTAAAGCTCTTAGAAAAGAATTTAAAGGATCACAGTGGCATGCAGTCATGTTATATAAACATATTCTGAATGGTACCATCATACACCCAGCCCTGGCGCCACTATTGCATTAAGTGAAATTTTATACAGAAATTGTGAAAGTGCACCGGGGTTGGTTGATTATCTGCTCTTTCTGTTCCTTTTCAGACATGAAGCCAGAAGCCAAGGTGCAGGAGAAGAATGTGGACAGTGCCAAGAGGTTCCCAACCTAATCTAAGCAAAAGGATTTCTTTCTCTTCTGTTTTTTTTTGTTGTTGTTGTTGGGTTTTTTGCCTTTTTTTTTTTTAAGTTCTTTCCCTCTCTGGTTTGGTTTCCTCCACAGAGTTCAAAGCTGTCACTCCCATCAGAAATGAACACCTGGAATTGACTGTCACTGGGATTTAAAATTTTTAAACACCAAAGGAAAGAGAGGGAAGAAATTGGAATAAGGCCATGGAGTAAAAGCTATATGGTGCTTCCTGAAATGTCTAATGAATATTTTCCCTGTGTATCCTGACAGTTTTGAAGTATTTGCGGTGAGGGGAAAGTTACAATACTATTCAGGAATTGTTTATTCTTGGCAAAATAAGTTCATTAAAATGAGGTTCTGATTATAATGAAAGGGTCTGGCTCATTTAAAAGATTAATTTAAGTCTTAAATTCTGCAATCTGCCTGCAAGGTTCTCCCTGCAAGATCAGGGCCATGTTTGTTAAGTAGTCAAGCATTGTTGCAAGTAAAGCCAACTTTTTAGCTTTTAATGTTGTCTGATCTTTTTCCCCTGAGCTAGCCCAGGTTTGTTGACCTTCAGGGCAAACTGCAAAGCCTCCCTATTACTTGCACTAAGGATGAGTATATGGTTTATGTTTGAAGAGGGAAGGGAGTTGGGAAAAAATTGTTATCTGGAGTATGTTATAGATTTGTTTGGAGGTTATCTTTTCTAGCAATGCTCTTATGTACCCCTGGTACTACCACTGGTAGGATGTCGCCCCATTAACCTGTCAGTAACAATGGACAGTCACCACACCAGCAATGAGAGAAGAGATTGTCACCATCCAGCCACTGATGAACTGAAACACTTCAAAAAAAGAATTTTATATAATTTCTATTACTATGATTTTGATATAATTTCTTGCTGACTTGTCCCACACTCAAAAAAAAAAATTAAATGTATTTATCATCAGATAAATTTTCTGTTCCCTGAGATATGTGCAGTTCTGAATTCAACCCTTTCCCCAACTTTGTACATACACACACACATGGACACACAGCAACAGAAATGAAAAATAAAACAAGAAAATATGCCTCCCCTTATTTTCTCTATCAGTCACAACATGTTTTTCCACACCCTTAAAAAGAAAGAGCCTGGGAAATCCCTTCACTGAAATCCCATACAAGGCATCACAGATAAACAGCATAAATTGGTTCTTCCTATGCATGAACTTAAAAACTCTGCTAGCCATGTCAAATAATGCCTGTTTTACTACAAAATGAGCAAATACATTGCAAAAATTCCATGCAAATCCTGTTAGTTTCCTGGCTATACTGACACTACACCAGCTAGCAGAGAATCTCTGGCTTCTCTCTGGACAGCCCTGGGTCACGCTGGCAATGCAGGGCCTTCCAGGTCTCTGAAGGACACCCCACTGTTTGTAGCCTCACCAAGCTGTGTTTGGGTTTGGTTTTGGCAGTGGCCCACTGCAGCTCCTAGTGGGAAGTGGAAGCTATGAGATTGAGCCAGTTTTCATTTGCTCCATTGTAGCTGCTGGCCCCTTGCTTCCTCTGAGCCAGAGGAAGTTCAGGTCTGAAACAGTTTAACATTAGTACCATTGCTATTTGCCTTCTGACCTGAGAAATTCAGATGTGGGATTTAACTCAGGCTGTAAGGAGATGCTGGAGCACAGCAGGGAAGCAGGGCTTCAGAAGCAGGGACTGACACACATTAAAAGGTGGTACTACCAAAACATTCATGAAGTGAGTATTTTATCCAAACGGTCACTGTATTAATACATATCCATAGCAACATGGAGTTGCTGAAACTGGCCTCCTCCTTTCCAGCTCTGTGAGTGCCCCATAAGAGCTTGGGTGCTACATTGAGGGTCGGAATCCCAGGGGATGCCACAGTGCAGCAGGCCATTTCCTTCCCCTTTTGGGTGGGAGAGATCCAGAGAGGGAATGGAAATAGGCCAGGCCATTCCCAGGAATAGGTGGAGACTGAAAGGGAACCTTCAGATTCCTGAATGACACTCACTCTACCAAGTTCCTGTGTTACTGCCATCATGAACAGAAAGCAGATGCCCCTCCATCTAGGATCAAGCCAGTATGTTATGTTAGGTCAGGAATCACTCTCAGGGTGGAGGCTGCAAGGAAGAGCAGTGAGTAGGATAGGTTTCAGTTCCAAGGTAAGACACGAGTAGGTAAGTTTCTGCAAGAGGTATCTACAAGTGTATAGGAAGTCTAGACTGTCATTAAAGTAATGAGGTATGTAGGGCTCAACTGCTCTCACATTGACATTTACTGTATTTGAGCAGCCTTATATTATTAAGACATAAACTGAGGATCCTGAGTATGCCTTATGTCCTGCTAAGTATTGCTTACTCCTTATGGTACTGACTTGGTAGTTGTGAGAAGGTCATGGAAGACAAGTGCCTTTCTATAGTGACAGCTGGACATGAGGTGGGAGCAACTCCAAGTGGCACTAGACACCTCTGTGTGGGCAACTGAATCAGGCCCTTAGAGTGATCAAGGTTGCCTAGAGAGGTGGGTGCTTCCCCTTAAAACAGACACAAAGATAGGGTCAATTGAATTGTTATTCAGTCTCCATTCAGTTTTCCAGTTATCAACATCTACATCCTCAATATCCAGTTTTCTTCATCAAAACACTTAAATGTGAGTTTCTCCAACCCAGGCTGAATTCCAACTCTATATCTCAGTTGAGCTTAGTTATTGTTGGAGTCCTATAAGCCTGTATCAAGAGTGCAGTGCACTCTACTATGTCAGGCCTGGGGCCAGATAGTATTTTCCCCAACAATTACCAGACACAGTCTGGGATTTAGCACAGGCCAGGGACCAGTCCCAATAAGCAATTTAGATGCAACTAGCCTGTTTTTAAGGGTGACATTCATATAACATGGGGTGAGTCATGCCATATTCATTAGCCTCTGTGCCAAAGACAGATTCTATAACATGTGCTCCTACAGCTCTGATCAATGCATCACAGGGTTGAAGGTCAATTAAGTGGGATTTACTGGCATTAGAATTTGGGATTTAGGTTCAAAAATCCCACTATTTATTTTCAACTCTACTGATATTCCTAACTGAAAAATAAATCAAGTATTTTTTGAGAAGAAAATGTAATGTCTGACAGAAAATACTTGTCTAATTTATTTCATGGAACATCACTTAAAAATTCCATTATGCTATTTAAAATTTCAGTGAGTTTCTGCTGTATGGAGTCCACACTAATAAGGGTACTGAGGGCAACAGAGAACCCAGAGCCCACCAGACCTGGCAAATTTTCTTAGGTCAACTACAATATTGTTAAGATATAGGTTTATATGAGGGTCTGATACCCAAACATCTGGTCAGAAAAAAATCCCCCAAGCTTGCAGAGATGGTCATTCCAGCTCCAAGTGAATTCCCAAGGAAAGTTATGGAGATTAGATAGATGATATAGATATATATATAGATATAGATGATATAGATATAGATATATATTAGATATAGATAGATAGATATAGATATAGATGATATAGATATAGATATAGATATCTCCTTCTTCTCTTGGCATCCCACATGCAGGCACTGATCATGAGACAGGAAAGAGCAAAGTCCCTCTCCTGAGTCTAGTTAAGCCTACCTGCTCGGCATCCCATAAAACATGCATTCCCTTCTCTGTATTTCCCTTTTGAGAATGTTTATATTTATATTCCTTATACAAAACATCCCCACTCAGTCCATACTTGCATTCCAAGCCTGTCTTTGTGGATCTTTCCTTCTATTACAGTGCAGGTATTTGGCAAAACAAGAAAACAGCAGGGAGCTTTGTTACAACCCAAAGATTAAAACTGAAAAGCCTGTAAGTGGGACTATTTTTCTGATGGAAAGTGGGGCACCAGCTGCTTCTCGGGGGGAAAACCTTTCCTTGAACCAGTACCTCTGTGTTTGCCTTATGTGGTTCTTCTCCTTATATCTCTTTTAATTTCCATTTGCATCAAGATTGTTTTCTTAGAGTTGTCTCACATAGCGAAGAGGAAGGAAAGCATGAATAGACTATTGATTGTTCTAGCTTCATATATAATGCATATGGCACTCTTATCTGTGGAAAATATTATCTTTATAACAGAATAAATTTAAGAGGTCAGAGCACTCCGTTTGTTTTGGCAAGGGGGAGGATTCAGGATGACTAGTCACATCTAGCAATATTGCAAGAGTCAAGAGTCAAGTCTTTCTGTGTTACCTTAGGAAGTCACAGGGTTCTTCTGTGCCTATGTATGTTAAACATCTACCTCCAGACCTGCAGCAGAATATTCCTGCACTCACTCATAGCAGCCTGTTGTCCTCCATAACAAGCTCATTTTGATGGGTTCTATTTTCACAGGAGAAAAGAGGGAGGGAGTATTTCCCAGCCTTATGGGGCAGCCATTTTATCTCAAGTTCTTAGCTCAGTCTTCCAGGCTTCCTACCAACACTATAAACTGTTGCAGCCGTGTTTACATTACATGGCTGTCTCTATCCCTTCTTTTGCTGTTTCCAGAGCTGGTCTTCATTCAGAAGTGAAGAACTTTAGAGAAGGTGCCACACTTACCTTGTAAAGGGCTTGTTTGCTCTGCCAGCAAGAAGAGGTGAGGCAGTCCCATGGTACAAGATTAAGGGGGAGAGCCTGGGATAACCCCCCCTCCCCAGACTTGCTGCCTCCCAGGACACAGAGATGCTCCATTGCTTAAATTCTGTCAAATCTTTTGAAATCATCAGATGAAAGATAAGGTGGTAGCACTGTTCTGGATTTGCAAGAGTACGAAGAAGTAAGATTCTCTTCACAGAAGCTGAGTAGATTTGTTGATTTTTATTTTTTTTTCCTGTTTAGTGGGGATTTCTGCACTCCACAGAATATAAACCTTTTTGATCTTCTACTGGGAGACACTGAGCCAAACATCTCGGGAGAATCCTCCGCAGTGCCATTGCATTTATGCTACAGATCCCAATACACATGAAAAAAAGGCAGGGAGACGCAAGAGGAGAAAAAAGTCTATTCCTTCCTGCTTTCATCTCCACACACATTGTCATGAGAGTATCAAGTGAGATAAAAAGGAAGAGAAACTCAGAGGTCCAACTGAGACTGGAGTCCCACCATGATAAATAGAAGCAGTTCCTGAATGACAAAGGAATCCCTACAGCCTAAAACAGGAGGAGGAAGGGAACCAAGGAAGAGGTTTGCAGCATTACACGCTGTGTGATCTGTTGGAGGGTACAAAAGTCGTAACCAAAAATGAATTAAAGTAACCTGAACCTCTGTTCAAATATAGGACCATGGCTGCTATTAGTACTGACAGGGAGAGTTACAGTTTGGCTTATAGAGGAAAATTATCACTCTTCTTTTCTCTTAAGTGTGGAAATACAGTCCTTCAGATCAAACCAGTATGGTTATTGACAGCAACCTGTTCATAATTCCCAGAAGACACAAGCTCTCAATAAAAAGTACTGGCATGGCTACGCACAGATGAAGGATAAATTTGTCATATCTACTCACCTGATATGCAGGATATGCAATTTAGGAGGCTTGTGTACATCTTCAGCAGCTTGATGATCTTCACCGGGGTGGCCACTTTGAAATGCTTGAACAGAGGCACAGGTATCCTTTGTTATATCCTACACAACAGGAACTTCGACAGAGGCAAAGGAAGGAGAGGGAAAGCACATGGCAGAAGCCACTTAAGCTCCTTCTTCAAGAAAGAGTTTCACATGCCATTTTGCACAACATGGTGTATTCCAAGGACAAAAGTAAAAAGCTCTTCAGAAGTTTCTTCATGAGCGGGAGATAAAAGTAATCCCTGCTAGGGATGGTTTAGCAGTATGCATATATGGGGGAGGAATTTCAGAGGAAGGGAAATACCCCTCCACCCCATCCTGAGTTTTCAATACTACTTTGTAGTTCTGCCCACTTTTGAAGTAGCTTGAAAGAAATTGAAGTAGTTGGAATGTTTTTGAACAAGAAATACTTCCTTTTGTATAATTAAAATTATTGTGGTTGGCTCCTAAAGTGAGAGGCTTATAAATTTGTTTCCAGTAGCAATCAGTATAGTTAATACCCATCCTATCAAACCAAGGTAACTCATGTTAATTTTGGGCCTCATCCAGAACTCATTGATGTCAGAGGAAAGAAACTATTGACTTAAATGGGCTTTGGAGTAGACCCTGCAAGCTGAAAAGAACAGATAATCTGGTTATTTCCGTAACAAAGTGAAGGGACGTCCAGTGAAAATAAAAAGGCAAAAGTCAAAATAAAATAAAATAATCTTAAAAAGAAAAAAAAACAACAATACCAGAACTAAACAAATACAAAAAGACAAACAAGACAATACAGTGATAAAGAGGTAGAGTGTTTTGTATGACCCAGAGCTGTAGCAGGGAGAGACAGGGAACCTCATGTTTCAGAGGGTGACCACATCAACTGTTAGAAACCAGGAGGAGACATTATGAGAAGAAGAGTCTTTTATATCTGATACTGTAGTATTCATGTACCTTTCTTTGGATTAATACTTGACCAATGATGCAGAAAAAGCATTACATGAGATGATCTTAGGCTTTTTGTGTTCTGGCCAGACCTGTGATACCCAGTGTTGAAGCTGTCCAGTTAAAATTAGAGATCAGAGAAAGGTATGAGACAAGGATCCTGAAGGACATACAATCTTAGGGAAGTTTTATAAAGAATCCAGCAAGTTTAGTAGTGGTTCTGACTGAGGTGGATGAATTATTGAAAGATATAAGAACCTCAGAAAAAAGATCAGTACTCAGCAGGTTTCCCATGGGAACAGGCACCCACAATGCAAATTCTGAACCCATGCCCTGCAGCACCATTGCCAGATCTAAGCAAGTCATGAATAAATCCCCTTTTCACTCCCCTTACAAATAATGAAAATATAAGAAAAAAAAATTGAAGTTGTTTGGGTTTTTTTTGTTGGCCTCATAGTTTAAGGAATTAAGGTGCCACTGGAACTCTAAAATCTCCCCTTTTCAGCTATGAGGATGAGAAATTACTTTAATGTTTAAAACAAAGATGGGCTACTCACCTCCCTACACTTTTGTTCTTGCTTGGTTTGTGTGTATCCCATTTCCATATTCTTCCATTAATTCCTTTCCTCCAACACCTAGTGCTTATATTTTCCATGACAACCTGGAAGTGAACTTCTTCTTTACAGTGAAAGCATTAGTAAAATACCTATTCAATTCAAGTTTGTGTTGATGGCAACTGACTTCACTTCCTACTTTGTAATTTCTTACTACTGTTAAGTCATTCTGCTCTGAAAATTTCACCAGCATTAACAGTCATGGATTTCCTGTGGTCAGGGGGTTGCAGCTCCCTGTGAAGTTCCCACATTCAAAGTCACACAGTATTATTGGTTAGATGTCACTGTCATCTCATTCTCATCCCAGCTATAGCTATGGTGATATTGCATAATATTGTACATATGGCACCGGATATTAATTCTTACATGTCACCTTATGTTCACTATGTTGTGTTCTTTTAATTTTTTTAGGTTGCAATCTCAGCCAAGATCGTGCTTTACATGTTGGCTTTGTGTTCTGAAGATTTGAAATCGATGTAGAAAACTATGCCATTTAAATAACAGTTCTAGTAGCCCAAAAGATCAGCTTAAATCTCGCACGCCAAAGAGCTGACAAAAGTCTGATGTTTCAAAATCTCCCCTAAGTCTGCAAAATACCTGTTAGGTGACCTGATAAGTCACTATACTTTTCCATACTTTGGTATCTCTGATTCTGAACTGAGGTAACACTCCTATCTTTTTGAGGACAAAATGGGACTAATTCTTCTGTTGACAGGTTATTCTGGGGACTTCTGCCAAAGCCAATGTTTACTAAAGTGTTCCTATGGACATATATCTAGACATAAAACAATGCAAAGATATGAAAATAAGAGATGACTATAAAGGGTCTAACCTCAATTGACCATTGTAAATATACAATTTCCTTGTTGCACGATTAAATCCTTAATTTATGTTTACTGATCTGGGTCAAAGGATGAGAGTGTGGGAAGGCAGATTACAGTTTTTGCTCTATATGCATTTTTAAGGCAAGATCTCATTAATTATGTACATAACCAAAGCAACTTCTTTTTTAATTAAAAAATTTAAAGGGTGATCGTTGCTTTAAAGGTACCAGGAGTGTTTAGACAAACAATAAGATTTCTACTTATAAGATTTTTTAAATAAAAATATTAAAAAATAAAACTATTACAAATAATAATAAAAAATAATAAAAAAACCCAAGCAAATAACCTTTCCCTGTTAAAACAAAGAAACAAAAACCAGGCCCTGCCCTGTACTATCCCCTCTTAAATCCCAAACTACATCAGAAATTAAATGTCCAATTGGTTGCTAGAGCTGAAGGAGGTAAATTACACCTACCTGGGAAATCAAATAGAAAGCTGTTTTAGTCATCACATTAGGGGTTAAAAAAAAAAAAATAAATCAATATTATTATTTTGCTTTATGGCTGTATAGATGTAAATTGAGTAGTAAAATGGACCAGTTATATTTACAAATACTACTGTGAAAGAAGTTTTCCTGTTTGTTTGCATAGTGAGAAGTCATTTTAGTCCTGCATTCAAAAATAAAGGAAGAGGCTTCATTTGCTAGCAGACTTACAAGAAACCAAATGAAAAAGTGGATGCGTGTTCAAGTACTTTTAGAAAAGTATTGGATTTGTTTCAAAAATTCAACACTGTTACTGGAGCTGATATGCCTCCCTAAAACTGTCAACATTAATCCCTTGATTGGAAAAAGGGTCTGATGTTGCAAAAGTCTATCAGGGTTCTTGAAATTTTAACTTTTGAACCAAAATACTATCCTGTTCAGTCAGGAACAGATGTGTCCTGTGTAGAGAGAAGCAAAAGAGCTTGTACAATGTTTTCATATATGAAAAGGTTAGAGATTAGCTTGGAGGAATTTTATTTTTTGCAGTTAAAAAGTGTTCACACCAAAAAAAAATCCAGAAGAAAATGAAAAGACTACATGGAAAATATTGAAAACACATTGGTTTTTAATTGGTTAAACAGGAAAAAAGAAAAAAATGTGACATTAAATACACTTTTTTTCAACCAACACAAACTAAAATATTTAATTTTCACTGCTGTTATTAGCTCCATGTCTTGCCAGTCTATCTCACCAGAATTGAATATGTTCCTTGTATTACCAGGTAGTTTATAAGAAAGCTGGATTTATAATTAAAGGGTGGTCTGGCACTGAAGATCATAGAATCCCAGAATTACAGAATCATAGAATTACAGAATCATAGAATGGTAGATTTTGGAAGGGACCTCTGGAGATCATCTAGTCCAATACTTCATCTAAAGCAGGTTCACCAAGAGCAAGAGACACAGGATCGTGTTCAGCTGGGTTTTGAATATCTCCAGAAAAGGAGACTGCAAAAATTGTATGTGGTGTTTTTCTTATACTTGCCATATAATTATTTTCTGTATCGTAATAAGAGACAAATTCTATTGCCACATCAAGATTTATTTGAAAAAATGCACAGTAATTTGTTGTTTAGTTTTTTTGTTTGTTGCTTTTGTTTGTTTGTTTTCCAGGGAGGCTTTGAGGTGATTAAAAAAAAAAAGTTCAGCTGATCCTTAATGAACCACCAAAAGGCTGAAACACATTATTCAGCTCAAGTTGTTCTGGCAGATTATCCACACTTGGGCTGACATTGCATTGTCTTAGTTCTCATTTAAATTTTGTGTATCTTTGAGATCTCTGTTCGAATTTACATAGAAGATCAAGCCAAGTTATCCTACCTTTAATTAGTAAAAAAAAGTTATTTAGGAAAAGATTCCTCAAAGTAAATGTCAAAGTCTAAAGTCATAGCCTCCTCCTGAGTTAGTCCTGACTGGATCTCATTCAGATTTCATCTTCTGAAGTAGATGTCTCAAATAGGTGGGATGAGTGATGTCTAAATTCAGCTGCAGTCTTCTCACTGAGATGATTTGACTTTCAGTTTACATGAATCTCCTGGTCTACTAGCTCTGTAAATAGATAAAAGATGTTGATGTCAGCAAGACCATTTATCTCATCCTAAAATTGTCTTCTGAAGCTGCATACCACCCTTCATTTGATGCCTAAATTTAGACAGCTGAAGTGAGAGAAGATAAGTCGCACCCACAGTTTATATAGTGAGAAGTCTGAGACTCTAAAGGGGAGCTTTTTGCTTTTACAGTTATGCAAATAATAAAAGCAATATAAACTCAACAACACAACACAAAATAAGTGAAAAGCTATTAAACCTTTCAGCCCAAATAACTCCTTCTAGCTTCTGTTGATACTGTCTTGCAGCACCCAGCCAGAAGAGAAATTTTTGGGCCAATCACCATCCAAACAAGCCAGAGACCAACCAGTGCAGATCCCATCTGTAATCACTATTTGTGGATTTACTGTTCAGAACACACTATTCTGTATTTCTCACACAAAACTACCTCAGAGATACCAGCATGTATAGTATTACATGAACCTAACCTGAAGCTGGTTCTAAGGTTACTCAAAGGCATCCATCTCTTATCAACAAAATCACCCAAAAGCAAGATTATCACCAGATACAGTGACACTAATATCCGCATCTACCTCAACTCATATCTCAACTCAAACATTAGAACACTCAAACTCAACTCCACAGCCAACTCCCTTCCAAAACTAGTGCACAACTGACCATAAAAGTAATCAAATTTACAGCCCTGCCTCCTCTCTGGGGCTGTTCTTTAACTTAACCTCTTTTTTTTTTTTTTTTTCAGAAATAAGGAAAAAAAAAATGTATATGTGTGAGCAAACAGCAGAAAGATGAAAAGAAAACCCACATTACCACCCTGTCTTCTCAGTGAGTCTCAGGAGAAAATAAATCTTCTTCCTCAAGGTGTCAGATGCCTACAGAAAGCAACACAGACCCTTTAGCCCTCCCTTCAGCCCAGCTGAAGCATAATGAGGAGTCTGGATGGTAGATGCACACTGCCCCTGCCAAAGTGGGACTCAATACATGCAGAGCAAAAGGCCTCTCAGAGATGCCCTCAGGAGAAGTCTTGCCTGACTGACACTGGAAGGAGCCTAAGAAGGGCAGATTTCCTAAAATGCATCAATAATAAAAAAGGTAGTCAAATAAATAAGTCTACTCCGTCCAATAAATCATCTTCTCTTATCCCCTCCATGAACATTTCTGACTGTTTGTAGGTGCATCCATGAAACAAATTTAAACCTTTCAGTACATACAGGAAAGACACAAACCTTCAGATTCCTATTACTAAGTTTAGTCAATGGAGTATTGAGATTTTCCACCATGGGAGTGAAGAGGAAGCATTCAAAAATGTTGTGAAAATATGACTTTCAGGCTTCAAAAGCCAACTAGTGTTAAAAAAAAAAAAAAAAAAAAAAAAAAAAAAAAGCAGCTTTATCCCATTTTGACAAGCCCAATTATTATTCAAAATGTTTTATAAGATACAGATACATTAAAATACTGCAACACTAACTATGGAGCATTTAAAACCATTACTGCTGGGACGGGACACAGATTTTCTTTAAGTTTGTGAAGAGATACCCTCATACTTTCAAGATTCTCAGCTTGGACACTTTATATAGAAGTAAGACAAGAGTATTTAAAACAGAAAAGGAAGGACACCTCTCTTGTGCCCTTCGCAGAGACCAGATTGACTGTTCCCCTCTGTGTACCCATACACATATCACTTAAGAAAGGACTCTACTTGGAAACTAAGGGCTAATTGATGGTGAAGAGAGGGATTGAGGGTGTACTGATGGATCCTTCTTTAGAAACTGTCCATGTAGAAAAAAAATAAAACAAAACAAAGAACAAACAAAAAATGGGGGGAAAAAACCCAGAGACAAAAGCAAAACAAAACAAAGCAAAACAAAAAAAATAAACAAGATGAAACAAACCAAAAACCCCACAGGATTCACTGAGCAACAACACAAGGACATGATTACATGATTTAAGGGCTTGGTGATCACATAGCTTGTCTTTGATCAGAAAGCAGCCTAGGTGCTAGCACATATTCCAAGAGTGATTTCTGGTCATGTCATATGTAACAGTCCTTAGAAAATACACCAAAAAAGCAGTCTCCAACACAAGGGCTGACACGTTAGACTCTTCTAAATCAGCCCTTAATCAATGAAGAGCAAAGGTTTGTTTTAGGTTTTCTTGCCAAGAAAATCATAGAATCATTTTTTGGGGGAGTACAGAGCATCTCCAGCTCTCTAAAGGGGTAAAAGTTCTTCTCTTTCCCAGGGAAATGGAAGCTTAGATTGTGCTTCAGCAGGAGCTGAACACACTTTTACCACACTCTCTAAAACTGCATTTCAGTGATTGTGGACTTGCATACTTAATTAATTAAAGGGAACATACCCATCCAACTGGGACTGTAGACCAGGCAGTGAGAAGTGAATAAACCCTATATTGCCTAAATCATAGGTAAATACTTATATTTAATCATCTCCCACCACATCACCACCGGGGATGCTCCCCCTCCTTTGTCAAGCAAGGGTCCATCTGGGGTCTTGACTGGATGTAGACATCTCCTTATAGAACTAACTCAATAATCTTCAGGTTTAGAAAATACATTAGTCATATGGCTTAATGCAGTCCCCAAAAGTCATCAGATATTTTAAGTACTAGGAGAATACAGGCACTATACAAATATAATAAATGTGACTAAGGCTGAGATTTATATGAGACAGTAATAGAAATTTGTCCAGTTTCAATAGAGCCTGGCCCTGTTCCCATCTATGTTCATGCAGAGACTCTACAACACAAGTGGAAATAAAAAGAAGATGATGATGTGGAAACCAACCAACCTGAAGGCAACTTGTTTAAAGCTTCTGCATGATTGTGAATTAACACCATAGAAGACAAAATTTACCTGAAGTCTCAGGACAGATGCAGTGGAAGAACTTGTTTCTAGCCAATGTAAAGCAACAAACTCTCTGGAAAACGAGCTTCCAAAAGTTTTAGCTGCTGTTATGGGCTGAGTGAAACTGATATGCAGTGGGAAAGGACATTGCATATCTCTTGGAAAATGAGAAGCACATGGGAAATAAAATTGTCAGAGCTTTTGCTTGGAATTGAAAATTGTTGAAGGTTGAAGTCTTTAATGTAGGGGTTTATCAACAGAAGCAGAATCTGTGGTTTCTATCTGACTAGCAGTGAGGTCTGCAAAAGGTACTTCCTGCTGATGAAATTATATAGCTAGAGATTTTGGTCCAGATTTTATACTCAGGAAGCCCTTGAAAACTTGTTTGCCACTGTCAAGCTGTGGGAATTAATAGATTTAAAATTAACTACTGACATATTTTTTAAGCGGCCCAAAGGGCAACAGCAAAGATCCTAGTACAAGTGGAATGGAGAAGAGTCCCTTGCTGTCACAGTGGGCAGGAGAATGGGCAGCATTGCAAGCAACAACTAACAAAGCTGCATTTTACATAGGCTGGTAGGCCATCTATATTCCAAGATAGCAAAGCACTCTTTCTACCATCATATCCTTAACGTCCTAAATGGATAGGTCACAGGGTACAAGTCACTGTGACCAAGACTTATTTTCCAATATCACTCCTGATTTTCAGCATCCACAATGAGGTGCCTCAAAACCACCCAATTATCAGAATCTAGAGACTAAAATGCAAAAAAATTGCTCCCTTTGTACGATGACTTAGCAGATATTAAATAATAGAGGAGCCCAAAATCACACATTCTGCAAGGAAATATCCAAACCTCTATGTTGAGGGGTTTTTAGCTAACATGCTGCAAGTTATGTTACTGTTACTCATTGACCAAAACTCTACAACTAGGAACTCACATATAGGAAGCAATTGTCTGTTTTTTGACTGCTGTGTAAGAAAGGGCAAGATCTGAAAACAAGTGCATGTAAACAGAACTAAATGCAAAATGCTACAATAAATGACCTTAAAGTAATACTTGTGGGAACAAAAGGAGTTAAGAGCATGTAACAATGTCAGAATGATATAAGAACATGAAAATCAGCTACAATCCTGCAGTCTGATGTGGAAAGGCATCCCCAGCGTCCATCACTGCTATAGAGATCAGTACAAAGTTTTCACCTGCCAGCACACTTCTTTCCAGGGACCCAGGACCAGCAATTAATACGAAGTGGTGGGAAAGAGAAATTCTCAGGGGGGAAAAAACATCCACAGAAGCATGACTCCTATGAATCAAAAACCAGCTCCCCCTCCTTCATGGGTGGCACAGAAGCAGCATGAGAAACATGGATGAAACACTTTTGAAAATGCAATCCTAATTCCGGATGGAATTTTTCAGTTCCTAAAATAGCCTGAATTGCTAAGAGTGCAGGTAGGAGTTTCTGCTTCCAGGAAATTGCTTTGCCTTTGTGCATAGTACAAATGTTTCTCCAGCAAGCAGGTCTATGAGGAAGTAGAGTGCTGCTTTAGGGCATGTTTCTGTCCTGAGGAAATCAATGAGAGCTTTGCTATAAACTGTTTTGGGAGCAGGATATGGCCCATAATCTGATTAACAGATGCTTTGAGTCTGTGTAGACTGACTTTTCAAAGCCATACACAGATAAAAGACTTCTACTTTCATGTCACACTTATCTTTCTTTGTTGTAGCGTAAAAGTCTGTAAAATGTTACCTTCTTCCTAACTCATAATACAGCTGTTTTACTTATGCTCAAAATATTTCATCCTGCCAGGGCCATGATGGTGGATAATCTAATTATATAGTTAATTCCACACATGCATTGTGGCCTTTAGGGAAATGACAATCTGGGACTAGATGTTTCACTTCAAACATGGTTCAATGCTGACAGAGAAGTGGAGGAGCAATATATCTCCTAAGCAGCAAGAGTATCAGCCTGACATTCTTGAGGTTTAGGTAATCCTGCTGAGAAGGGGATGAGGTGGTTTATCTATTTGGGCTGAAGAGAGTGAAAGAGAAATTATTGGTGGAGAAATGGACAATCAGGCCTACATCAGATGTCCTACATCAAAACAAACTGCTTTTTCCCTGCATTGCAGCAGTCTTTAAACAGTTGATGTGGTAGTCTGGGCACCAGCCAAGTAAGACTGATAACAGGGATGCATGGTCCCAGAGGGTGGACTCCTCCAGAAGGTGCTTCAAACCATGTCAGAAGTTGGCAGCAGGGATGTTGTCACAGAATGCTTTGGGTAGCAGCTCCTGATGGGCCCAGTCCAGAACTTGGTCACAGATACTGTTTGGGCACCCTACAGAATCATAGAATCATAGACTGGTTTGGGTGGAAAGGGACCTTAAATATCACCTAGTTCCAGCCCCCTGCCATGGGCAGAGACACCTCCCACTAGGCCAGGTTTCTCCAAGCCCCATCTCACCTGGCTTTGAAGAGATGAGTTCTCTTCTCTTGGAAACCAGGCATGGGGAGGGCAAGGGAGGGTAGTGCACTGCTGGGTTAGGATGCAATGTGCCCCCATGCCATGTTCGGGGAACAGGGAAGTACTGCTGGGTACCCCAATGCAAGCACATCTTTAGAACACCTAGTTCAAGCATCTCTGGAGGTGCCACTATCCTGCCAATTGAAAGTGCTTTGGTGGACTAAGTATTTTGAGTATCACTTCCAACCATTAAAATCCATACTGATGCACAATGGGTGATCCTCCCTTTCTAACTGTCCTCTTTCTCTTCCCTGTCCTGTTACTTATGTGTTAACACTGTGTTGGCCATCCAGCAAGCCAAATTCAGGAACTGCTCTGGCAAAAGTTAGCCTTCTTCTGCTTAATTGGGTTACTCTGTGCTTAGCTACCTAAAGTAGGTGGTGAAAAACTCTCCTGCAAAACTAGGATTCATCTTGGTAATGATGGATATGCTCAGACTTGCCAAATGTCAGGTCAGCTTTTCTCCCCTCTCCACCTTATGCATTAACAACTGAAATGAAGGAGGGAAACTCCCTTCTAAATTATTTACAAACATTAGAACACCTTATGGGGTAATTTTGGACTTTATTTTGTTAGGAAAAAGCTGAAATATAACTAAGCAAAACTCCTGCTGTAAAAAAAAAAATATATATATGTTTTTTTATACTAACTGAGCATTATCTCTCTGTGTGTGAAACAGGAACTTTTACTGTGCATTTTTCATCTTTACTGAAGAGAGCACCCAGTTTGGTCAACAAAATGAACATAAATTTCACAGTAAGAGCTTCCAGCTTCTGAGATTTTTAACTTTTGGCATTTTCAAAATATACCTGTTACTCAAACATGTGATTTCATCATAATCTCAGGTTCCTTGCCTGGATTTCTTTTTTTTTTTTCTTTCCTTTCAGTCCTTCATTTTTCATCTCCTTGAACTATGAATAAAGCTTGAAAATTATAGTAGCCTGAATGTCAAACCTCCATTAGAAAATATCAAGCTTCCTTAAATATGAAAGCTAAGCACACTGGATAGAGAACACTGTGTCATAAATATGCCTTTTCCATGGTATTTCAGAGAAATCAACAATTGTATGTTCTGGTAAGTGTGATATAAGAAAGTTATTTTGAATTTGTTACATAATTTAGGGATTTGTTTTCCTTTAAGCCAAATATGCAAATATTTAAGAGCTAGGTTGAAAAGGCCTGTTAAATGATTTATTGCAACACTGAGACCAGAGCCCTTCCCCTGCTCTTTCTCACCCCAGCACATTTTTAAAGGACATCAGTTTGAGGGAATGAGCACTTTCAGCTTCATAAAGTTTCATCAAAGTGACTGAAAAGCAGTCATTTCTTAAGAGGTGATCTTAGCTCTTTCCTCTGTTTTTTTTTCCCCTCCCTGCTTCTTACTTCTACCCATAACTACTGTTTGTAAAAGCCCTTTTTCCCTTCCATGAAATATGCTGAAGCTGGAGCTGCTCCAGCCTGGGCTTCCCACAGAGTCACGGCTCCTTCAGGAACAAACTGCCCTGGCACTGGGGTCTTCCAAAGCTGCACAATCAGAGTCCACTGGCAGCAAATCCTCTGCAAAATCTAAGTCCTGTGGCCAAGTTCACCCCTCCTGGCTCCTTCAGGGAATGTTCCACCACGTTCCTCCATGAGTGTAGGGGCACAGCTGCCATCTCACCATGGGCTGCAGGGAAACTTCTGCTTGGGCACCTTCTTCCCCTTCTTCCTCACCAACCACCAGCACCGCTCTCCTCCAGCTCAGCTCTTCTCTCCCCTCCTCCTCTGCTCAGGTGTTACAGCTGTTCTTTCATATGTTAATCGCTGAGGTACATCTATTGTCCCTCTGATGGATCTTTTTCTGGGTTTTGGAAGCAGGGGGAGCTTCTCAGCTTCTTACCTGGGCCACTCCAGGGGCCCTTACCCCGCTACCAAAAAAACCACCAAACCAAACCAGAAAACCTTTCCGTTTAATTCCAACAGGTCTCAGATCCCAGCTCTCTGCTTGCAGCTGCTGTAAGTTTTTCTTCTCTACCCTCACACTCACACTCTCAGTCCATCGGGTCTGGTTATCAGTCACAACTCCTTCCACTACAACTAGAAACATGTGGGAAATAAAAAATGCACTCTACTTAGCATGTGCAAGAGATAAAAGTGAACTTTCAGCCTAGAGGCTGACAAATTCCACCTACCCTGTATTTACTTCTTTATGGCACTGTGATGTTGGACTAAGGATTTCTCCTCTTCATTGGGTTGAGATTGTTCTAAGGTGAAGGTGAAAAATGTCTTTTTTAAGAAGCCAACAGGCCCTTAAATGGCTTTACTGCCAGCCAGCACCCACTCTAACCTCTGCAAAACCCCTCGGCAGACATTTCTCCCTTCCTGCCTCCTGAAAAGCCCACATGCACATCAAACAGCAGCAGGGCCCACTCCCTACAAAATGACAGAAAGTGTGTTACTGCTCCAAAGGCAGTTGGATATTAAAGCTGATGCTTCACCATGTGAAAACATCCAGACCTTGTCTGTGTGTAGCTGTAGGGGACACCAAGGCTTCACATACATATGTGGTGATCATGTAGCTTTCTAGTCTTCGGATTGAAGTCCATTGTGGTTCCTTCTGTGCAGTCTCCTGGCAGTCACCCAGTTTCAAAGCAAACGTGGAGCATCTTGCTGTTTCGTGCTAGATTATCTCATTTATCTTGGGTTCTGCTGCAAGAGTGGGTAAAACAATCCCTACATCTGCTTTGCCTAATCATAAGGTGGTGGTTTTTTTCAAAATCACTCAGTGTTTAGAGTAGTGTGTTCCCATTCATGTTCAATTGCACAGGGCAGTGTGGAGCCTGATGTCCATCCATGTGCAGTCAATCAGGCTGAGAGATTGAAAGCGATTTGTGTTCCTAAATCCAAAACTGTCATCCTAAAATCCTCTTCCTAACACTAGGGGTCACTCAGCCTCACCTCACTCCTGGTTTAAATTGTCTAGGCGCTTAAGACTACATGTGCCCAGAACTGCTTTTCTCCTGGCAAGTCTGGGTAGAACCATGCTGGCTTGTGTCTAGACAGCTTCACAGGCTACAAGGACTTGCTCCTCTGCCTAGGTCCATGAGGAGCTCAGACTGTCGGGCATTATCAGAGCATTCCTGACAGGAATCAACAAGCTTAAAAGCCCTGGAAGAAACCTTGATGACTACCCCTTTGTGACTGGCAGAGTCACCGTGGCATTTATATCATAACCTCAAGGCTAGATCACTTGCCTAAGCTCTAGAAAACTTAAGTGTTCATTTCCTAATTTAGCTTGTTGCTACTTCCATCTCCTAGGAAATTTGTCTATAGTCTCCAGGCCAGGAAGTAATTGGCTTCCTTGTGATGTTGGACAATGTCTGCAGCAGCAAGGTCAAGCTGCAAGAAAAATCATTATCATAACACAGGGCTTGTAACATTCACTTGGAATTCACAAAACACCACTGCCATTTTGCACTGGTAAGAAGTTGTTTGAAGACAGAAATGTTCTAGGGTGAGTGGAGGAGTTATTAGGAGTCCCATCTTTGTTTTTCAGAGTGCAGTGATTACCATGTTGCAGAATTCAGTGCAACCTGATTTTATTCTTAACATCTGTTTCTCTCTTCAACACTTTTCATTTTTTTCCCTTCTCCATCTCTCTGCACAGTCTAACGACACTGCTTCCAGAGGACAGGAGGTTACTTTCTCACTACTTCTCAAGAAGTAATGCTCAGAGTAATTAGAATTATATCAGGAAGAGACACTTAAAATGGAGATTCTTGGGAATCTTTAATGTAGACTTCTGCATCTGAACTAGTTTCTTAAGATTCCATTGATAAGCAATAGAGTCAACAGGCTTACTTTTTGCAGCTACTTTAGGTTGTGAAAAATTATGCCCCAATATTACCTTTATTTTCTCAGCTCAATAATAAAGGCAACTGAGGGACACTAGCTCAGCTCTGGATGTGAGCACCACTGATATTTAAAAGTAGGTGCTGTGCATCTCACCCTTCACCCTTTGTGATACTTTATTTTATAGCCCTGCTTGAGATGACCAAACACAATCAATCCAGGTACTTCAGAATTGAGAAAAAAATTGGGTTCAGGAAGAGCTCAGACTCTGCACTCTGGTGTAATTTCTAGTCTTTAAATATATTTTCTGACTTTCTTATAGAAAGTCTAGTCAATAGATACCACTCTCACTGTTTTTGCCACTGAAGGTCTAAGGCATGATTATGATTGATGACTCTGTTCCACAAAGAAGTGATATTGCATCTACTGAGCTCCTCCTCAGAGGAGAACAGAGTTCATAACAGGCTGAAAGGTTCTGAGCTGAACGATCCCTCTCAAGGAATGCTGACCACGCTACACTAAGTCACAAGAATGTGAAAGCAATCTCCGGAACATGACAATTCAGTGACTGGCTGCAGTTAGCAAGTGATTGGGAACATGATCTAAAACTCCAGCCTCCCATTTATCTCAGGCTAACTGTTGACAAAACAGTTTTCAAACTTTATGAAATGCAGGCACGTTTCATAGGCATTTAGACAGGAATTTCTTGGCTTTAGTCTCTGAACAACCTCGTGGTTAGTTAAAGAAAGCTAATCAGAGAAATCACTACCATTCATTAATTTTTACCATATATATATGTGTGTATAGAGAAAAAAAATATATATTATTTTTAAACTGATAGCCTTATGTCAATTTAGCTACATAGGCCATGGTTTGGAGTTTCAATTGATGTTGCCATTCACCTAAGACTACCCTGCTAACTACACTGGTTGGATGGACGTGATGAGTTGTAAAAGGTTCTCTGGAAAAGTTAACACTACGGTAGTAAAGCACCTCATGGGATTTGTGATCTGATAAGCAAAGGTGAAGCTGCTGCCCTGTGGAAGGGTAAGGTTGAGTCTCTCACAGCATCCTCCATAGAGGAGTTGGTGCAGGTCTTGCAAGCTCCTGCCTCCTGGCACACACGTGCTGAGGCTGCAGTTGAGCAGGAGGTTAGACCATGGCATTCTGCAGCCAGACCACTTGTTCATCTGCTGGTTTTCTGACATTTAGGCAAGTCACTACTTGACATGCTGCTTTTCCGGCAGTGCTCAAGGTCAGATTTTTCAGGCTTGGAGCTGGGGCTATGTTTTTAAGTCTGCTCCATGTCTGTAGTTCATCCAGCATTTTAAAAAGTTGGTCTCTGCCTGATTTTGCTTCTGTGCAAAAGATAGTGAAGAATCCCTATCTCAAGGTTAAATATTGAGGGAAAGATCTAATTTCAAAAGGAAAAATGTTATAGACCTATCCTTTTTAGCCAGAAAACATGAGTTCATTTACCATATCCTTAATTCTTATTCATTCTTTCATTTCTTTAATTGACAGAAATCTACTGAGATTTTCCAAGACTTTTTTTAATGGTAATATCATGGATTGAAAAATGAAAATGAAAGTGAAAAGGAAAAGAAAAAAATGAAAAAAAAGAAAAGGAAAAGGAAAAGAGGTCAGGAAATGAAACTAACTCTGGATCATAAAACTTCTCCCATTTGTACATTTGCACACAGTGAATCTATCAAAATTATTTTGGCACAGTGCAGAGACACAGTAATTTTAAAGAGATAAGGACAATAATCACATCTTAAACTGCTCTCTTTGCTCTTTTTGACCCATAGGATCTCCTTCCATACCATTCCTGGATTTTCTTTGTCTTTTGCCTTCTTCCAGTTTCCCACATTTTGGGCTGTTCTAGCCAGTACCAGTTTGCTATTCCTGTTTGCAAAGGAGAAGAGTTAGTTCTGTAGAGTTTCTTTATACAAAATTAAAACGAAAGCTTCGTGTTACTAATTTCCTTCATAACCAGATCTTAGTCCCCTGGGGTTATTTCTATTTTCCGCTAAAGGATGTAAAGTTGTTTTGAAGTTTGGACCTTGAAGAGCAGTTGAGCACCTGATCTGATAGACAGCAGAGCTGGAGCCAAAAAAAAACCCAAATTCAACTTGGATTTTGCTGATAGGAATTTCCAGTTATTTCCCTGTCTTGAGATGGCTGACTTCTCTGATTAAACAAAATAAAGATCTCTAAAGTTAGAAGAACATTTTATATTGAGTTAAATGGTAAATCTACCCATCAGCACTGACAACAATAAAAACACTTAAATGTCAAAGGTTTCAAGCAAAACTTATTGAAAACTCATGTTTTTGTCATAAGTATGAATAAGTATTTCCACAAAAATCAAGAGGGCAACGTACAATCTAAGTTGAGTCATTTACTTGGTAACTTACTTTGCACAGGCTTTTATTCCAAATATCAGTGACTATTGACCTTTAGTTATGCAGCAAATGCCTAGTGTGGACCAGAGATGGTGAGTGTGGGTGCTACTTATTGATATTGGCACAAACCACTTGGGTTAAGATCTTGGGGATGGAATAGACAAGCAAGAATGGGATGAGAGCAAGAGATTAAATGCTGTTCTTTGCAGAACACTGCACTGGCAGATTGCCTCTAGTAACAATGACATGAAACCTGTCATTCAGATGTAACTTCGGGAGGCTCTTGTCTCAAAGGAGGCTTTCCTGAACAAATGGCAGAAAATTAGTCAGCTTCCTGGGATGCAAATACCAAAGCAGTGGTGTATGATCTGTGAAGAATATGGTGCAAATTTGACTTCATTTTTCAGGTGAGGCTGACCTTTAGCTCAGCCACTGGCATAACAAGGCACTCCCATATGCAACTGTTTGTATGGCCATAGGATAATACAACTGGCAATGCCTTAGTCCAACATCCTGGCCAAAGTAGGGCCAGCTATGATCCTTCCTCTGTGTTTTTTCTAAGTTCTTGAAGTAGAGAAATCACCATACCTTTTCACTATCATAGAGCCATAGAATGTATCGGGTTGGAAGGGACCTCTAAAGGTCATCTAGTCCAGCACCCCTGCTGTAAGCAGGGACTCTTTAATTAGGTTAATTAGGTTAATTAGGTTACTCAGAGTCCCATCAAGTCTGACCTTGAACATCTTCAGGGATGGGGCCTCCACCCCTTCTCTGGGTGCCAGTGTTTCACCACCCTCATGGTAAAGAACTTCTTCCTAATGTCTCATTTAGATCTGTCCTGCTGTAGTGTAAGACCATTGTCCCTCATCCTATCACTCTATACCCTTGTAAAGCCCCTCCCCAGCTCTCCTGTGGCCCCATCAAATACTGGAAGGCTGCTATAAGGTCTCCCTAGAGCCTTCTTTTCTCCAGGCTGAACAACCCCAACTCTCCCAGCCTGTCTTTGTAGGAGAGGTTCTCCAGACCTCTGATAATTTTTGTGGCATACTCTGGACCCACTGCAAGAGGTCCATATCCTTCTTGTGTTGAGGGCTCTATATATACTATAAAGTTTCTTATTTTTTCAGTGCTGATCTTCAGGTTTTTGCCAAATCATGAACTGCACAGGAACAGTATTTTCTCAAGCAAATGACATTAACAACTTGCTGCCAAAACCTGACACATGGAGCAACTCTTTCCAAATTCTGCTGGTGCTAATTGGTTCCGAAGATCTTTCACAAATCCTCAGCCCTTTGAAAAATTTGTTTTAGTCTAGAGAGCAACATCTACAAGAACAAACTTGTATTTCAGTTCCTGTTCTGTGTGATTCTTAATCATACAATGGTTTGGGTTGGAAGGGATCTTTACAGGTCATCTAGTCCAACGCCCCCTTAGTGAGCAACTAGATCTGGTTATATCCAAATGTTTCCTTTCCACTCAAATGTAATAATGTAAAACTCACACAGTGACACCCTGTGACCTTCAGGAGTGACTGGTCACAGAAATAGTTTAATCACATCTAAAATTTAAAAAACATATAGGTACATAAGCTCTTGCTTTATGTCTTCAGGTCCTAGGTTTTCCTTGGATCAGTGATACATAGAGGGGTTGCATTACAAAAATCTCAAAGCCCTTCAGGAGCACTGATGGTTATTCACCTTAAAGACATGCTTATCCACTGGTATCTACAACCAAAAAGAGGTGGATGGTCTTATATATTGAAAGAGTTCACAGTGGCATAGGTCACACTATAACTAGTGCTTATGGGCAAGTGATAAGAACAGAGGTTTTGAAATAAGCAAAACCATCACCATGAGCATGAAGAGAACAACTTGCTTGAAGATTTCTCTCTCTTTTTGACAGACAAGTGAAGCCTTGGAAGCCCAGTTTCACATGCTCCCTATCTTAAGCCATGGCCTCCTATACAGTAGCCACACCAAGCTGAAGTCAGTGTCTGGTCATGCCACAAAGGCCTATGTACCAAAAACATTCCTTGCACAATGGAGCTTGAAATCCAAATAGGAGCTTCCAATGCAAACAGACAGGTCTAATAGTTCAAGAATGGGAGAAAGTATAACCTCGGGATTTTGGAGGGGGGGTGGCAGCAGTATTGTGTTTTGTTTTGTCTTGTTTTCCAAATTATGTACAGTCATCTGTAATATCCTTTAATGGCTGAATAAGTTTGTATGCTGTGCAATTTCTAGCTTGTTCTGTTTTTCAAAAGAAATCTCACATATATGCAATAGGAGTTGGTTATTTTCCTTCTCTTTTCATTTTTTTCATTGACAGAATTTTAATTCAGAGGGTCTGGTTTGTTATTTTGTGCAATATTCTGAAACCATTAAGGAGCCTGCATGTTATCAACTACTCAATAATTCTTCCCTGTCTTTTTTCCCCCTGCTAACAGGTTATCATCTTACCATGCCCTGTGCTTTAGGTTCAGTCATTGCTGGCATGCAAGGAAAGCCTGCAGCAACCAAGCAGGGCATTCCTTCAATCTGTATTTAACAGTTAATTGCAAACCTGTTCCTTGAAGTACTGCCACAATTCCTTGCTTCGCTGCAAAGTCTTTGATATCAACCTACTGCTTTTGGAAAGATTACAACTTGTGCACTCGGCTGCTCTGGTCAGATGTACACAAGAACATCAAGTATGAAAGTAAAATTGCTTTCTGCACTACTTGTGAACTCAACAAATCTCTCAATTGCTGTGTTAGACATGATTCAAACCAGTGCAAAACTGCAGGGGAGACACTTCAGGAGCACAGAAATTTGTAACTAGGATGGTGACATTCTGGGTGGGAGGGGAGGGATAAAATTTAGAGGGAACCCACAGTGGAAAGTGTTTCTCACATATTTTGCCAGAGCTTTACTCACATCAAATAAAGAGCTCTGCTCACCCCAGTATCCTAGCATCAAATATTCTTCTCATTTCCAGTAATGTAAATCCAGAATGACACCCTAAAGGTGCACTCAACAGGACTTTAATCACAATTTAGAACTTCTCCTAAGGAAGAGACATGACACACATTGAATGGAAACTTAAAATGACACTTTCCAACAAAGTAGCTTAAATAAAATCAGCTGTCAATGGCAGGTTAAACCTAAAGCACTCAGAGCACACAGAACAAAAGGCTATCCCTCACTTACACCAAGGAGCAGATGTGCTGAAGGATAGGAAGATTTATGAGACTTGCTGTATTGTGTTAATATTTGGAGTCCACTAAACAGGCTTGAAATGATTTCACTTTTGCCTAGTCACACTTGTGTAATTTCTATGTCCTCAATACCTCTATTGTTTCTCTAATATTTTAGTGGAGTCAATGTCAATATTAATGCTTTGCCACAAATGTACCTATAGTCTGACATTAGAGAGTTGTGCATAAAAGCATAAACTAAGTATTGATTTGCTCTTTCTTTTGTGGAAAAAGAGTTTGAGCAGAGTGGGGTCAGGAAGTGCTGACTGTATTGGGAGTTTTGAGACATCTTTGGCTCCAAGCAGTCTTACCTGGGTATGTTCCAGGACTTGCACTGGCTGTTGATGAAGAAGATGTCAGTCCATGCTGGGTTTCTTTTTGCAGACTCATCTATAATTTCAAGTAACATTTTATTAGGAGGACCTCCTTATAAGTTTTCAACTTCTCTGTTCTCCATGTTGGTGTTACATCACAGACTGGGAAATGATTTATGCATCCACATAGTTCACCTCCTGCCCAATATGAGCCTATAAAATAGAGTCTAGTAAATATTTTATTCTAGACTAGACATGCAAGATCCAGCCTCAGCCTGGAAACCATAGTTATCCTTATAATTCTTCACTGTCAATAGACCTTCCCTGTTCAGAGTCATCACCTATGGGGTATATTGACACGGTTAGGGAAGAGCCTTGGGAGTTGACAATGAGCTTATTGGCTTGTTAGAGAACTCTTTTGTCTCCATCTAGCTAAGATCAAAGATTGCAATGAGACATTCTGGGCTGAGGTTCAGAACAGGAAGGACAGGAAAAATTCATGCAGATTATAGAAGATGCAACTGGAAAGACTGTCCTCATATATCTACACAAGAAGAAAAAAAAAAAAGAGGCAGATCAAAACGGTCAACAGTAGTAATATTTTTAAAATGTTAAACACTGGAAAGGTTGCTATAATCATCTTTCATGAGTATCTGCAGTAGAGAGTCTAAAGAACTTTACTAAGGAATTGAAGTTCTTGTTTTGGACCTCAAACTCAAATTATTCTGTAGTCATTAACACTTTCCAATGTGTCCATATCCTGGTTTAGATATGAATACCAGAATTGCAGATTTGACTTCAGTATCAATCTTAGTGATGTCACGTGTCTGAATAGCATCACCTTGTATTCAAACTCAATAACTCAGAGTCTAAAAGCCAAAACTGTATCTTGCTCTTTAGCAACTAACACAGAAAATGGTCATGTGCACAAAACAATCTTCATGTTGTCTGGAGGTTTTTTTCCTAAATCACTATTTTCCAGAATGTCTATTGATTGTGTTTATGCATATTTGTGAATGCTGTGTGTACAGATACATCTTTTAAGTTTCAAATCTATGTTTCCCTGGTTCCAGATATATATGCCTTACCCACCTGTCTCTTACCCATGATTTCTTCTTCCACTTAGGGGCCCTTTTCTGAGACGTTTAAACATGACTAAGTAATTGTGCTACCAAAGCCTTATGAAAAGGCTTTGGGTAATAAATTTATACACCTCCTGTAATTCTCTCAATAGCAGCTTACATCACTTGAAGAATTCATTCAGGTTTCTTTCCCCATACGAGTGAATTATTTATTTAAAGACATAGGATTCCAACAGCTGCTTTAGTAAAATGAAGCTGAGCTCTGCACTTTTTCAAATGGAGTTGAATAATTTTTGCTGTGTTTGGGGCTGTATTTACATGTCTAGTGGTACTTGCTGCAGTGCAAGCAAATGATAATATTTCTTCTTTGCTTCTTATTCTCATGTATGAAACCACAAATTGGAAGAACACTAAAGAATGCTTTCACAGGGTTGCATGCACATTAATCATTTTAGAAACTTCAAACAATTGCATGTACAGTGTTATAAAAGTGAGAATAGAAAACCTGAACTAAAATCTTGGAACTGAACAACTTGAAGTGTTGAGAGTACGTTAAATTAAACACTGGATCCAGATCTAAAATTTTCAAATGGCATGAGTCTGGCTTCCCAGCAAGCAGAACCTAAAGCACAGTTACAAGTTAAGCCTGAATTTGGGGAAGTTCAAACACCACTTTTAAATCTGGAGGTTGGCCCACTTCTAAACTACCTAAATACCAAGGTGGATACTACAGGTTAAGGAATTTTGCCTTTGACTTCAACGGGAGCAGGTTTGTTGACAGAGAACCTTTGTTGTTGGCAGTATTACTGACAACACCTATTGAAATCAACTTATCCAGTATGGGTCAGGAAGTTCAATTTAAAATCATATAGTCTGGCTTGCCTTCTGTCTCAGGATATAAAAGGAAAAAGATCTCTTCCATTACTCCTCAGAGAAGAATGGTTTGTTTCCGCAGAACAAGTGACTTTCTAATTTTCCACATAAGGACCTTATTCTCTTTACTCCTGAGTTTACCATACAAAGTCACAAACATATTCGTTTCTCTTTTGCTAGCAATTAGCTCTTCAATACATAGGCAGATGTTACTCCTTAACTGTAGCCTAAATATATGAGCTCCTATTTGCCATAAGATGTAATAGATCATGTTCCACATAAATTTTCAAATTATTTCAAGCCTTAATCATAATAAAGACTGAAGAGTTAACGTTCCTTTCATCTACAGATTATTACTGAACATTTCTAATAATCCAGTTGAGTTGTATGAAAAGCACAGAAAGAGACATGAAACAGATTTCTCTTCTCATTTTCTTCAATGCCAAGGGAAAGAAAAAGACAAATCCAACAACTACAAAGTTTTTCTTTCTCTTCCTGCTTTGACACAGTGAGCGATTTTCTTTGAAAGAAAATAGGTTGCAAGTAGCTAGGAAAGCTATGAAGTGTTGCTCTTGTTTTCTGTGTCACCTGTGGAATAACACATAGAGATTTTAATCTTTGTTTCAATGTTTTTTTCCCTAAAATAATTCATTTACATGGAAATACAGATCCTTTGATCCAAAGAAAGAAAACTACAGTCACAACTTTACTTTTTTTAAAAGTTAACAATAGGGCTTTGAATAATAAACTATACATTTAAGAGGTAGGAATTAATTGACAGGCTGGTGATACATCTTGGCAATTACGATGCCAGTCAATAATTACCACTGCCAATGACACTTTCATATCCTACCCCAAGGATAGGTAGGGGATTAAAAAAAGAAATATGAGCCTGGTGCAAGGGAAAGGAGGAGAGAAAGGTGAAAAATTATTCCCAGCCAGGTGGGAGTTCATGTAAGAACTTTTTCTAAGCTAAAATTGCAATAGAACTTATCCCTCCTGCAGTTCTCATTTTAGATTGAGTGGCTTGGCCCAACAGACTGGATATTGTCTCATGAATCAAGGAACCATTCCTTGACTTGGGACATGTGGGTTCATGAGAAATGTAGTTCAAGCAAAAAAAAATTCATGAAGAAATACTCGCTATGACTCATCTAAGCTACATTTTCTCTAACCGTACAAGAGCAGAGCTGGGAGCAACTGAAAGCCAAAGTGACAAAAAATACCTTTTGACTTTCCTTTCCCCAAAAATGTGACATTTTGTCTCTAACCAGGCTGAAAATAAATGTTGACAGGGTGGAAATTTGTCTATGTTGAATTTGCAGCTTTGGTTCTGATGTTCCATATTAGACCAGAGCCATCAGACATTTCTTAGTTATTTATCATTGTTTATATTCAAGATGCCCTTTCCAAACAGACATTAAAAAATTTGGTCTCTGCTATTTAGGTCTTGTGTTACGTTATAACTTAAATACTTAGTTAATTTTAAACTGTTTACATATGTAAAAATTATGTCCACATTTAGAAAATTGAAGTATTTGTCCTTAGCTTCATAGACCATAAGAAAGCCATGATCTATTTTATTCTATTCAAAATTCTCTGAGGAAGATGAAAGAGAAACTGGGATGGATACCATCCTCAAGGAAGTTTTAACTGGGTAAAATTCTTAGAGCTCTGAAAAAGACCTGAAAGGAAACAAGGAAACAAGACTGAAGATGTGACTGGTAGGTCACAAGTGATTAACTTCTGTAACAGAAGAGAAAAAAGACTAGAGAAAGGGTTGTTCATTCTTCTTCAAATCAGCTTAACTATGTCATTCGGACTCCAGGAAGTCTTGACATGTGGGCATCTGAAAAAATATAAAAAAGTTAAAAAAGCAACAAACAAACAACAATATAAACTTATTTAATTTTGCCTCAGTTTCCTTGTTTTTAAAATGAGTAAAATGCAGCTGGTGTGCTGCACGGATTTTGTAGAAAATCGTTGAGAATAAAAAGCAGTTATAACTTTTTCTCTGTACAGCTGCAAGTGCTGTCATTCAAAGACCTTGGTTTGCTTTTCAAGCATCTGACTGAACCCTCTGCCCTCGCTGCTCCCTGCCCTATGACTGAAGTTTTGTTGCCACCAGCTCATTTTACAACCAGACAAATTTCTCTGTACCAGCTTTTAAAAAAGGTTTGCTTCGTTTGACCAACCCATTTAGAGAACAGGTTACTAAGCCCTTTCTAAGACTGACATTAATGAGGAGATTCTGCCCTTCCTTAGAAAAGCTCTTGAGAAATGAAGAGAGCCACCACCATCACCCAGAGCAGGATCTGCACCAAAACCCACATTTCCCTGCTCAGCAATCAGCATTTCTCCATAGCTTTGCTCCACTGATTGGAAAAGCTGCAGCTTAATGGTCTTTCATTGCAAACTTCCTTTTAGCACACAGCCCAGTAATTAGTCCCCAACCATGCTTCACGACCTCTGGCTGCCTCACTGTGAGCTTTGATCAGAACTTTGCTCGCTGACACACATCTAATAACCCGCTGTGGCACCAGCTAAGCTATCAGGTCCTAATTTACTCCTCACCCCGCATCCTGGACCAAATAAGGGGTGTAATTAGCTATTATACCAGCCAGAAGTTTGACCTGACCTCCTATTTGGAAGTCAGGCCGGGAAAAGAAAAGTGGAAAAGATACTAAAAATTAGTTTTGTGGATCTCTATTTAAAAAAAAAAAAAAAAGCAAAATCCATAGACAGGTAGTGGCCCCTTCTCAGAGGAGCCTGTGCTGGTTTTCAGGTGTCCACTGATCATGTAGTACCATCAGTAGCAGAAAACGAAGAATGTCTTCTCTCCTTCCCAGGAGATATCATCCTCATTTTAATAGCAAATAGTTCCCGTAGGACCATGCACTGTTGCCAAAGTCATAAGTAGAATTAGACAAATTAAAAATGCTAAGAAGCTGAGCAGTTTTCTATATAAATACATGAGATATGGAAAGAGATGTTGAACCCAGAATGACTTTTTCTGGGCTTCATATTTTCTGGCTTTCACAGGAACTTTTTTCATACTGTTTCTGAATTATTATTTTTTTTAAGAGGCATAAAAATGGGAGGTGATAGCAAGAAAAACAGCAGCAAGAAGTTTTATTTTAAGTCTATTTTTTCCAGGCTGATTTGAAATGTTGCAAATCTAAGCCCTTGGAAAGGATATTTACTCTACTTTAAATAAAACTGAAGTATATTTTAAAATGAAGCACCACCTCAAATTACCTTGAAAGAGTACAAATAAAAAACATTTACATTTTTTCCAAAATCCCTTTCCCATTTTCTACCTGCTTTTTTTTTTTTTTTGCTTCAGTTGAAAAAAACCACTCTGATCAGCACGAATTCACAAAACATTCCAGTCAAAATTCTTGCATAATTTCAGTGGGAAAACACTCATATTTCCAACAATCCTTCTTCCCAGTGTGGTCACTTGTCAAGAGGCAGAGAGAAAAGAGAGTCCAGGGGAGATGGGTGGGCCTTTCCGAGGCCAAGGCTGGAGCAGGATGGTGTGGAAACACTCTCATCTGGCACACACAGACCAGCACACAAGTATCCACTGGCCAGAGCTGGCAGAAGAAGGTTCAAGATGCGTCTTATCCTACTTAAAGCAGGATGAACACTCTGTGAACATCCAGCCTTGCCTGAACTTCTACTTAGGACATCAACTTCCATATTACTCTGGTGGAAAAGAAACATGATCTACTGCATCCAAAGTTCAAACCATTGTGTGAGCTTCTGAAGGAGGATCTCTTGACACAAGCACATAAAGGTAGGAAAATGCTGGATGGGTTTTTGGTGCCTTTAACTATGGAGTAGAAACTAGAAAAAAAGAGCACCATTGGCCACAAGCTGGCAAGGCAGCTACGTGGAGTTAACTAGCAGGCACAGAAGGTTTAGTGTTGCTTTATTTCAGTTGTGTTGCAGATCAAATGTGTTTTTTAAAAACTGTAGCCAGACTGAACTGCTGAAGTCTACTTGACCACTTCTCTCTCACATGATGGAGGAATGAAAACAGCTCTCTTATGTGTATTCATACCCAAAAAGTCTGGTCACAATTGTTATCTTTCCATCTGTGCTGCTAGCTCAGAAGTATCACAATGGGTTTTTACCCTAGGATATTCTAAAATAATCCAAGTTATGGTACCAGTGATGCACAGAGTTTTCTGATGTGATATGTCTTCTTTTATAGGATAAATTCAAACAGATAGTAAAAAGAATTAAAAAAAAAAAAAAAAAAAAAAGAGAGAAACCATGGGCATCAAAGTGAAAAGTGTTTGATCTTTTCAGAACTGCTCTTTGTCTCTGGTGCTGTTTTTCTATGTTTATTCCACTTGAAAAAAAAAAACAACAGACCTGCTAATATTCAGATGTGAACTTTTATATAATTGGAGAGCATCAGTTTTTGGGTTTCAGGTCTGCACCTATCTGTGAAGACCCACCAAGGACATGGTCTCATATTCCCAGGTGTCCTAAAATTAGTTCCATCGGCTCCCTGCAAATCCTTCAGACAGCGATCCAGAACCTCTGCAGGACCTCTCTGCCAGTGGTGTCCCATGTCTTGGGTCATGGAGCACCCTGGAGATACTGCTCCTGACATACTGAGGAATACATTGACAGGTTTGCTTCTAAACACTTTAGCCATCTGAAATCCAAGTAATGTCCTCAGAGTATTGCAACTCAAATAAATGAACAAATGTCCCCTTTCTTACATTAACCTAGGTCCCTTTTCTGGTGGAATGGACATGCTCTAGCTTGAACAAGAAGTCATTCAGGATCCAATTCACACAGGAGATCAGAGTTTCCAGACAAAAATGACCCTTCTGGTTTGCCTGAGATTCATTCAGTCATGCATTACACTAGTAGGACCAAGCAGCTGATCTTCAGGAATTGCCTCTGCCAGTGCTTATGGACTTGCTATCTCCAGACAGCAGCAGCATTTCTCCTTCAAGGTAGATGCAACTAGTCCAAACAAGAGGGCAAGGTTCATCAGAGGTTAATAAAACACTGCTACGAGGGGAGTATAAATTTTAGAAATTTGGGTTAGACTGGTGTTATTTGTTCAGAACTAATTTGCCTGGGAAAGGAGATGTGGTATCTAGAAAACCCCATGTCTTAGCTTTGGAGAGGAGAAGTCTAATGAGGGACACTGCAGAAGCTCTTGGTACATTACACAGAGATGACTGGAGCAGGTCATTAAATAAAAAGCATCACTTCTAAGCATTGTAATTGTTATTTGACATCACACCTACAAGAAACCTTCAAGTCAGTGCTAATAAAGACACATTAAAGACACAAAGAGCACAGGAGAGGTGAATCATGACAAAGGGTCAACTTCAGGCTCAATTGTCTTAAATGGACGTGAGCAAACAGGTGGTGCTACACTTTGACCAAAAATCACTGATGTACGAGGAGGGGGATAGTCACTCCATCAAACGAGGATATAACAAGGTCTGAAACCTGGAAGTGGAAACTAAACAAACCCAGGTTGGAACAAATACGAGTAATTAAATATTAGAACAACTCCTTTTTGCCACCAGCCACTTTCAAATCTAGGGTGATCTCTGCTGTAAAATCAGGACTAAGTGCAGTTAAAGCAGGAATAACTTCAGAGAACCCCTTGGCCTTTATCGTTTAGTAGGTCAAACAAGATGACAAAATAAACCCTTTTGGCCTTAAAAATCACTGACCCGATACCCTTGCCAAGATGCTGACTGTTCTAAGCATTTGATGGACAGCACAACCACTGGGAAACAGATTAAATGATTGGGGTTTTTTAACACAGCATATAATTAACTAATGGAAAGTGTTGCCGTAAGATGTAATGGGAACAAATATCTGAGATCCATGTTAAACACTACACACCCATTTGAATAACCACTTAGTTAAACGGTGACCCAAACAAATTTCCCTGTATTAGAGCATTTGATTAGGTCAACTTAATCTGGTTCTTTAAGATGTCTTTTCCTTTTTTTTCTTTTTTTAAGTGCTAATTATTTTCTTCTTGATGGACAGAGGATAGTTGGTTCCCATTGGGAAATGGCAGTTACTAATTTTGGTTTCACTCTGCCAGATGTTATTGCAATTTTCACAGCTCTGTTTAGAGGCTATTTCCTTGCCTCTAATGTCTTGGTCTCCATGGATGATGCCTCAGGCCAAAGGTACAGAGCAAATATTCTTTAAGGCATCAGTTCCCTCAAGACAATTCTGTTCCATTATACAGAACACATGTTGACCTAATAAATTGAAAGGAGCTAGATTCAAGACAAGATCTAACCTGTAACTGCTGAAATTATTCAGAAATATCCAAATTCTAGATCCAATTAGGCAAAAAAATTGGCAGCAATCAAATAGACTTGCATGTTTTGCTTTGCTCTAGGTCATAATTCCTTCTTAGCTATGGAAGGACAACTTGCTTATGTAGTGGTGATTGCAGCTCTGGGAACAATCTGCTTTAAACAGAAATTACCACATAATATTCATTATAGACTTGTTCCTGCCACCTCATAACCAAAGCCCTGAGAGAACCTGTATTGTGAAGTGTGGACCTTATATATAAAAGTATTTAATTTCAATATTAATGTGATTGTGTTTCAAGGAAGGACTTTGCTTGATATTTCTTAATAACATCTGACACCATCTAATTTCAAAGCCTGTCCCTCCTTCTCTCTGTTACTTGCCCTCAGTTATTTTCTGTCAGATTAATTAATGGCCTGCAAACCTATTCAGCACTTTACCCACTATTAAAACAAGACAAAACAAAACAAATTCAAAGGGGCAATTATTATTAACTAAATAAGATTATTTTCTTTTTCAGGAAAGGTATGAGGCTGAGTAATTTTCTCCTTTCCCTGGAAAGAATTTTTGTTGAGAACTGTTTGATTTTTAATATGATACTTCCAAATGAAATATTTCCTTTTGAACTGCTCTTTCACAGAGTTACAATTAGTGTAATTTTTGTTTTGCCACATTTCAGAAAAACTGAGGTTTAAATAGCTGAATTTCCAGGAGGAAAGCTGCTGTTTTCTAGAAGAGAAGGAAACTTTTGTAAGATAGAAGGGCAAAAGGCACTTTCTTGGAGGGAATAGATTCTTTTCCACTGGGACTGCAATGTATTTTTTTTTCAGCATTTCTTAATAATCAGATAGATATTCCTGCAAGCTTAGTTGTAGAAGAAATGACACAGTTTTTTTCTTACACACGGTACAGAACTGTTGAATCAGTGTTACTCATTAAAACTCTGCATGATTGGCACTGCCAGCCTTTCTATTTTGAGCGCATAAATCCGGATTCTATACCCAACTTTGATGGAGGTTCTCTGCGCCTACCTACTTTGATTACTTCCTCAGTGAATATTCTCCAGCAAAGATCTTTCTCTTCGACTCACCTTGAGAAGTCTAAAATGTTGGTTCTGATTTGGAAACTGATGCTCTAGGTGTTTCTCTTCCCATTTTTTCCAGCTAAAACAGTAGCTTTGTAGGGAGGAAAAGTACCACTGTTTTATTCTGGTCCCCTATTATCTATACAGTACTGCAGCCCATTTTCTTCATAGTGATTTTCAGTGAACAGTTCTACAGATAATGACTAAGATGTAGTTAGGGTGTGAACTTTCAACATGCCAGTAGCATCCTGAGCACTGCCTGGGGTGTATGCAGAAAAAAGGTGAAGCAATAAAACTCTCCATAATAGAAGGATGAGATACCTTGTGTTTGCAGTAAAAGTCCACATCAAAGTGCAGATACTGTAGAGGAGTGATACACTGTGGATTTATGTCCCCTCTACTTCTCTATGAACCTATATCTGAGTCTGCAGGAATGAAGGACTGGGATTTTCTGGCTAAAAGAGAATATTCCTGTGTTCATAACAAATTCAGTATTCCTGAATACAACACATTCAATGATAAAACCTGATAGTGTTTTTCAAATAATCACAGAGGGAAAAATTTGATGATTCAAAGGATATCAACATTGATTTATTTAAAATATTATTTAACTGGATAATAAACTCCAAAGTATTTTCTCTGGTTGTATTTCAGCTTGCCCTGAGAGCCAGAAGCAATCTTCCTGCTAGCATCAAAATCCCGCTGCAGCAGGAAGGTGCTTGATGCGTGTGAAGATGTGATTATCCATAGGAAGGAGTCATCCTATAGCTGTGCTCATGCTGGAGTGGTGAGCTGACTCAGCAAATGCCCCCTGTGAATTTGACAGCTGCATGGTTTGCAGTTTTGGAAATCCCAGCATCTTTCTGGGTATTAGTCTGGAGGCTGCGGACAAGAAAGCAGCTGCAGAGCAGTGGATGAGGGATTAGCAAGGGCGCAGAGGTCACGGTATTAAATAATATGTAAACTTCACTCTTTAGGTCCTGCTCCACTAAACAGGGTTAGGAGTTGACCAGTTATTTTCCTCAATCTATGGCTGTCCTAGAGTCAGCGTAGCACATAATATTTGGTAGCTGATCATAAGATCCCGTGATCAGACATTTGTTTTGTAAATTCCTGTATGACAGAGGCTGGTTACAGAAGAGCTCAGACCTAAAGGCATCAGGCAGATGATGGTGGTGAGCACTGGCAGATGTGATCCAGGTCATTCATTCTACTCTGCTGAGTTGTGGGGAGAGAGAAAAATACTTCCTCTTCCCTTGCTCACCCTTCACTATGAATCTATGCTTGATCAATTTAAGTTGTAGGCAGGCCAGCTCTATATATCTACCTGAAGAAGTTTAAGGAGTTACTGTTTGCTTTTAGCCACAGACTGCTGCAGCTGCTGTTCAGACAGTGAGTGCTCCCAGCACTGCTCAGGGCAAATTAGTGGTGGTTTAAGCAAAGCCAACTGGGAGCTTAAATGCCAGCTGTTTCTGCTGTGACAATGTTATTACTGTCACAGAGAGGGGACCTGTGGCCCGGAGGACTCAGACATATCATCATGTCTCTGCAGTGTGATATAGGAACAGGTAAAGTGAAGTAGTTTTACACTTTGCCTTCTGTGGAAAGTTGCCTGGCATGAGGAGCTCTGACTCATGAGTTGAGTTAAATGTACCTGCATCCAACAAGAAAATCCCACCCTACCCCAGCTAGTCCCTCTCAGCTCCCTTCATAGTGAACAAAAGAATTGCTGCTGCTACAGCAGATAAGATGAAACACATCACTGATGTTTCAACATCTGGCCAGTGATTATGAAAGGAATCCAGACAGCCACATCCTAGCTCAAATGCAGGTGCCTCTAATGAGTCCATTCTTTCTTTGGGCATCTTGTCAAGTCTGAGTGCAGAAAGGTGGACACACAAGAGGGCAAATATAAGACCTGCTGAAAGCTTTTCCTCCTCCAGCCAGTTTACTGCAGCCTGCCTCCCTTCACTGACCGAGCTGGATTAAGTCTCCATGACGGGAAGTCAGGAATGTAGATTTATTCAGACTTGTTAAAACGGTGGCACACATCCCAAGGAAGACAAATGGCCTTTTGTGAGATAATTTGCTTACACTGTTCCACCCCAACATGTATCTGTCCTGTTATCGCATGACTAATATGGACATAACCTTGTGCACTTTTATCTGACATGCATACGTATGTCAGCCTGATTAGTGTCTCACTTGGTTGGGTGAAGAAGCCAATGGACTTGTGCCCAAGCAAATCTTGTTGAGCTGAGATCAAAATCTGGTGTGTGTTTTCCATTTGCTGCTCATGCCTCTTTGCAGTAAGTGGCAGCAACATTTGCAAAAAAGGCTGTTTTTTGGGTTTTTTTGTTGTTTTGTTTTGGTTTTTTTTTCATTTGGTCATTACTTTAGAAATATGAAGAAGAATCCACAGATAAGTGTTTACCAGTCACTATCAACATTACAGTAATTTCTGTTAGCCACATCCTTATTTGGTTAAAAGGATGGTGAACAACAGATGAGGAAAAACCTGCCCTGTGAATAATCCTTGAGTAGTGGATGAATCTTGCTCTTTCACAGTGTTTTTAATAAATGCTGTAAATTGTACCTCCAACTGGTTTCCGTAGTGTAGTGGTTATCACGTTCGCCTAACACGCGAAAGGTCCCCGGTTCGAAACCGGGCGGAAACACTATCTTTTGACCTGAAAGTGCACAAGTCTGTGAGACCTGGGAAGATCCATCTGCAGCTCCTAAGCGAGCTGGCAAGCGAAGTTGCAATGCTCTCAATCATGTTTGAAAAGTCACGGCAGTCTGGTGAAGTTCCCACTGACTGGAAAAGGGGGAACAGAACCTGCATTTTCAAAAAGGAAAGGAAATAAGACCCAGGGAACTGCAGGCCAGTCAGTCTTACCTCTATGCCCAGCAGGATCATGGAGCAGATCCTTCTGAAGGCTCTGTTAAAGCACATGGAAAATGTGGAGGTGGTTGGTGACAACCAACATTGCTTCACCAAGAGCAAATCATGCCTGACAAATTTGCTGGCATTTTCTGATGGGGTCACAGCATCGGTGGACAAGGGAAGAGCAACTGATGTCATCTACCTGGACCTGAGCAAAGTCACTGCCCCACATGGCATCCTGGTATCCAAATTGAAAGGATGTGGATTTGATGGATGGACCACTTGGTGGACAAGAAATTGGATGGTTGCAGTGATCACTGCCTCAGTGTCCAGATGGAAACCGGTGATGAGTGGTGTCCCTCAGGGGTCAGTACCGGGCCCGGTGCTCTTCAACATCTTTGTCAGTGACATGAACACTGGGATCAAGTGGACCCTCAGCAAGTTTGCTGATGACATCCAGCTGTGTGGTGTGGTTGATTGACATGCTGGAGGAAAGGGATGCCATCCAGAGAGACCTTGACAGGCTTGAGAGGTGAGCCCATTCCAACCTCATGAAGTTCAACAAGGCCAAGTGCAGGGTCCTGCACCTGGGTAGGAGCAAACCCAAGCACAAATACAGGTTGGGCAGTGAAAGGATTGAAAGCAGCCTTGAAGAGAAGAAGGACCTGGGGGTGTTGGTCAATGAAGAGCTCAACATGAGCCAGCAACGTGCACTTGCAGCCCAGAAAGCAAACCTGGGCTGCATCAAAAGAAATGTGGCCAGCACGTCAATGGAGGTGATTCTGCCCCTTTACTCCACACTTGTGAGATCTCACCTGGAGTACTGTGTCCAGCTCTGGAGCCCTCAGCACAGGAAAGACATGGAACTTTTGGAGTAAGTCCAGAGGAAGCCACAAAGGTGATCAGGAGAGAGTTGGGGCTGTTCAGCCTGGAGAAGAGAAGGCTCTGAGGAGACCATATAGCAGTAACTTCCAGTAACTGCAGGGGCTACAGGAGAGCTGGGGAGGGACTTTTGACAAAGTTGTGTAGTGAGAGACAAGGGGTAATGGTTTCATGCTGAAAGAGAGTAGATTTACACTGGACATTAGGAAGGAATTCTTTAGTCTGAGGGTGGTGAGACACTGGAACAGGTTGCCCAGGGAGGTCTTGGAAGCCTCATCCCTGGTAGTTTTCAAGGCCAGGTTGGATGGGCCTTGGGGCAACTTGGTCCAGTGGGAGGTGTCCCTGCCCATGCAGGGGAGTTGGAACTAGAAGTTAGCTTCAAATTCCTCCACTCTCCCATCTTCTTCCCCTATCACAAAATGCTTCAATCAAGTAGAATCTTTGAATGCAATTATATGGTGTTGTAATTTCATATATATATAAACAGAAAAAAAAAAAAATCAACAGTTCATTGCATAGTACTGTAATTATTATTTTTTTTTTCAAAATAACTTCAAAATGCATTTATTTGACACAATAATTGTTTTGAAGAAAATGAAATAATCTAAAACTGAAATTAAATGCTTCAATTGACCTGAATCTTTTATCATTATCTCATGTCCCTGGAAAATTCTGGGACAAAAACTGCTTTATTGTGATTCAGGACAAAGACAGATTTCCAAATGCTGAAATTCCCTTGTGAGTGGAGACAGCAAGGACAGGCCAGCTCTAATCACAGCTTTCCCACTCACTGCCCCTGCAACTGGGATTGCAGGGGAAGTGGTAGGAATGACAGAGCAATTGGATGTGGAATCGCTCTCCCCCTGTTACACAGATTCCTCTTCCTGCATTTTCAAAGCACTTAAGTCAAGGTCCTTCCCATTTTCATTGCTGTGTGTTCTCCACAGTCTGCAACATCCACGTGCTCCTCCTGAGCATCCCTAGTGACTCTGCAGTCTCACTACTTGTTAACAATATAACTGCTAATATTTTAGTGGGTAGGGACAGATGATTTAGAGAATAAACAATAATTCAAAGCCACAGGCATTTTTTCATTCTTGACCATATAGGGCACCTCCTTAGGATTGCCATTGTGTTCTTCCTGTGAGGATGTTTTTTAACATTTAATATATATATACATATATATATATACTTTAAACCTTCTTTTATATCTGCTTGTGCCATGGTTGAAAGAAGCAGGAAATCAAAGTCAGTCGTTTTAATATCCAGTGTATTCTAAGATCTAGCATGGCTTAGGTGGATTTTCCCTGGAATAGTAAGATGGATGATTACTCAGCATCACAAATCAAAAGTAGCCTTGCTGGTGGTCATTAAATCACATTCCCCCACCCTTAAACAGAACTAAATCAAGAGAAAGTAAAAACAAAAATGGCATTAGGATTTGAGGAAGAACTAGTCCTGCTGAGTCTGCATAATTTGGCAGCAGTGACTGCTTTGCTGTGGATGAAGAAATTTGCTAACAAGGCTGAGCCTGAGCTGAAGTGCTTATTTTTGGCACCACATAAATCAGACCACGAGTCCTTCCAAACACCATTCACACTTTCCAGTTACTCTGCACTACAAGGTGACATGAGAATTTTCACCATTCCTGATAAATTGTTCCAGAAAGACAGTAAGAGGTCTGGGATAGGGGGAGCAGGGGAGGAAAATGTCAGTTAATAGGTGAATTACTGTGAAATAAGTACTTTCAGGAGGTTGGCTTTGATGTAGTGAGTAGACTCAGGTGCAGAGAAGTGGATTTAATGGCAAAGCATGGATTAAAGTAGACATGGAGAACAGATTTGCTCTATGGAGAGTAACTGGTGTTAGTTCATTTCTAGTACATTTTCATTTTAATTTACTTTTTGGATGTCCCATATATATGTATTTACACATATATGTAAATGTAGACATATCCATACATGCACATCATATAGAGATTTTTCCTTAATGCTTCTAGAAACTAACTAGTGCAAAATGTTGCTTGAAGAATTTCAAACCACCTGGGACAGAAATTTACAGTCTAACCAGGCTGAGTTATTGTAAATAAAAATATTTCTGGTGGTCAGCACTCAACTGCTGTAACCAAGTAAAAGTCTTGAGATTCCAACTTATTGGGGAGTGAGTTCACTTTTTTTTTGTTGTCTACATCCCACCTAATCTTTCTGAGATCCGCTGATAGTAAAGATATATGATTAATACAGCCTGTTCTACATGTGTGTTTTATGATAAGGTGACTTTGCTCTAAAAGTGACTGTTTTCCTCCACCAATCACCAAGGAAATGTAACTTAGAGGCAGATTATGGGTACTGATGGGCATGCAAAACATATCTATGTTCTCGCTACCCCCCATCTGGTTCCCATTTAGCTGCAACAGCTGAATCTGCACCATGACCAGTTGTCCCTGCTGAAGATTAGCTCTCTGAGACAGCAGAAGTAAATAAAGATTAGATATTTAGATGCCACAGCCTGGTAGCCCTATCTGGGAAGCTAAACCACACTGACTTGAGGAACAGCAGAACGAGCAAGCATCTTGGTTGTCTCTGTGAAGACAACATCTGGCAGACAAGTGAGGCAGAGGAGAGGCAGTGATGACAAAGGCAATGTCATCAGTCTTATCAAAATCCAAAAAGATTGAGTCATAACCTCATTTAGGAAGTAAAACTGCTCTTGATGTGATCTAGAGTAGCTTTAGATTTGCTGCAAGCTATACTGGGAAGCCATTATCATTTCCAGCTAGCTAAAGAATCAGATAAGTGGAAAGTCATCTTAGACCACTTATGTGATCAGCTGTCATGTTCTGGGCCCAGCATCATGCAACTGCTACATCTCAAGAGAACCAGCAGTGAAAAGTGCTTAGTGCAAATTTGAATTACATTATTGAACACCATGTTGAAGAGCAGGTTGCAAACTTGAGCTTAGGGAAGAAAGGGTTGAGGCAAGAAGCCTGCAAGTAGATTTTGCAAAAGGCACAAACCTGCAGGCATGATATTTTGCAAAAGGCACATACCTCAGAGCTGCTGGCAGTGATAATTCTGCTTTGATAAGTGCTCAGTGACTTAGTAGAAGGGACATGACCATGCATAACTTCAATTCTGACATGTATTTGTGTGGGAAATTCACCTAATTTTGTGTTTTTAAAGGAAAACAAAGGCTAAATTAGCCTTAGAGAAGATTATTGTTCTTTGAGAAAATTTATGAAGCTCTCTGAAGCAAAGATCTTTCCCAGTAGGCCTTCTCACATCTAACTATGGAGTGAGTGGGAAAGAGTTATAGCTGTGCTATAGGAAGTAGTTAAAGGAACTCCAGGAGAAGAGGCAGCAACTTTTATCTGCATTAAAGCCATAAAAAACCACAATGTATTAATCTGGGAATTCTGATTTAGGAGCTGGCTATACTCCTTATCCCCATCACACTTTGCAAGGTCTGCTCCTCTATCATCCCATCCCTTATTTATAGCAATATAGGTGATTCATTCAGCCCACCACTGTGTGACTGTGATTGGTCTGATGACACACCGAGAACATAGTTGAATTACATCAGGTCATCAGTGTCTCACTGGGGCCTCTTGTCCAAGACAAAGCATTAAATTAAGATTAAAATATATCAAACCCTATTTAAACTTGCGCTTCCATGTATTTTTTTGCATATGCACAACTACTTAATACATATGTATATAAAACATACACGCATACGTTATGGAAACAAAAAACATGAGGAATTATGTATAGAGAGAGACAAAAATATTCATGAATACATCATAGCATGACAGTCTGGTTGTACATGTATGCATACATGCAGATATCTGTGAATTTCAACATACATGTGTTTAAATTTGGGCACACACAGGTACAGCAGGTATGTATCTTCATCTCAAATTGTGGTCAGAGGTTTGTGCAGTGGTGTCTGCTGGTCCCTGGTTCTGTCAACTCAGAAGCATGAGGGCTTAAAAACCTTGACCTGCTAAAGTGTGTGTGAAGCACTAACACATGCAAACAAACACACATGGACAGATTTACATGTTACAATGGATGATGATGCCTAAACATTTACACACACACATGCCTGTCTGTGAGTGTGGTTTTGAAGCAAAATCTTAATGATATTTATGTATTTGCTCTCATCACTTGTTTGCCAGAAAGCCTTCCTTGAAAGGCAAGATCATTAATTTGCATGTGGGTTTTTTTTAGTGACAAAGCTGTGAGATTTAAGCAAACATTTAAAAAGTGTCATCTAACAGTGCATCAAACAGCTCCTGTCACACAGATAAACCTTTTATCTCTCTCTCCCAGATTCTAATCGAGGGTACAGTTTGCATGTTTCTTGTGTCACTGCAGCAACCAATTCAGCTGGGATTCCCTACGCCCTGGGAAATAAACTCATTTTAACCCAAATGAGCATTTTGGAGTCTTGTTTTATCTTTCCGCATTAACATGTTCCTTAGTATTTGTTAGTCAAGACAACAAGAGTGCATTTTCTCACCAGAGGGATGGGTAGCAAAGCAGACTGTATCTGTTTATTTTGAGAACTTTGGAGGCAGAAAAAAACCAAAACACTTTCTGGGAAATGTGGCTGTAAGACAAAGTTTTCATTGTGGTTAAAAGGCCATTTTAAATACTCTGAAATCTGAGGCTTAAAGAGTAAAACTCCAGCATTTTTATTACATAAAAATTCAGTTTATATTTTCCAGAATCTTTTCTGTGATCCAAATATAGCAATGACAATCTAAAATAAAGGTTGAAGCTTCAAATTCTATTATATTCTTACACTATTTGCATTATGCATCAAACTGTACTGGCTGTACACAATCAAGTCATATTTCCTGGTTTTGCACTCATACTTAGTTACTCACATTGATGAGAGAAACCAAATGACAGCTACACTGTTGTCTGAAGTTAAGGTTTTACTCTGAAAATACAAAAAAGAAACCTTTGTGTCTTGTTTTTATTGTGAGTCTTATGATTCTTGATGATGGGTTCAAAAGTCTTGGTTTCTGAAATGGTTTACATCACTTTCATTCAGCTGATTCTAATTTCTAGCTTGTGTGTTGTTGGCAAGTAGTTTAAAATAAGAAGACCTTGGGCTATGTCTATACTCATCAACTGAATAAGGTCAGGGAACAAGGCTTGAGCTGGTTCCTGAATGATTTTCACCCAGACAGCTACCTCTGCCTTGGGCCATTTCACTTGCTTGTAGGAGACCAATAAACAAAATCCCACATTTATTATTTTTAGCATTTTTTATTTTCTCTTGAGTATTGGAATGCTTCAGCATGCAGTCCAGAGCAAAACAAGCAGAAAGCTGTGGAAGAGAATGAGTGGCTGGACATCCCCTCCTCAGCAATATCCCCAGAGCAGGCACTGAGAGCTGACCTGGTTGCCCTCACCTCTGCTCATACACACGGGAGGAACAGGAACTTTTCAGCATGGGGTTTTTGTGTCATGTTTTAGTGATTACTTTCAGATGAGAGGATGCCTGGTGACACTCCAATGAAGGAAGGTAGCCCAGACTGGATGTTATGAAGCAGTAGCTCGTTACCTCTCCTTACCACAAGAGGGGATTTCCCATCTCTCCAACAGATTGAAGAGGTTTTTTAGGAATTCTCTTTTCCTTAAGCATTGTTCTTATTAAAAATAGTTCACCACCTTAGGCCATAAAAGAAATTCTCTTCTGATCAAGCCACCTGCCTCAAGCAACCAAATAAATAGCATCTGTTTGATGTAGCAAATGTGAAAACTGCATGTTTACTTCTTCACTTAAAAAAATATATAATAACAGATACTTTTTTTTTTTTTTTTCCCAAGGTTCATGTTGTAAAATAAACAGATGTTTGGGGGGAGGAGGGAGAAGAAATTTATACATTATAAATGTTTAAAATACTCCCAGTCACCCTGATTAACAAGCATAACAAAGGGTGATAAGGAAACAGAAGACAACAGAAGACACAGGCTTTGTTTTTGTTTTGTATTTTCTACTGCAAAATGTCTGTCATTGCCAAAAAAATAAAACCTGCTTTGAAAACCAGACATCTGTTTTCAGAGCCTTTGAGACTGCAAGCGTGAAATGTAGGAAACACATAAGAAAAGACCCTAGCAGAGTCCTGTTCCCCCCTTAGAACATGAAAAGCTAAAAGAAAATCAAATCAAAATAAATATGAGAAACCAAGGTTCCTCTTTCAAGCAAATATTTTTTTTGTGGAATATATGTGGCCCTCAGTTTTCAAACCTGAGGTCACTTGTAGCAGTTCACTAAGACATCCTCATGAGACTTCCAGCTCAGCACCTGAGGTGCACGAAGTAGATTTTGAAGTCTGCTCTGGTGTAATAATGTTCCTACAGCACTGATCTATCTAAACATCATGTAGTGGGGGATTAGGTGGTGTGAATAAGTTTTCTCACCTTATTTGCCCTCTTGTTTTCTCACACTCTGAAGAAGTAGAACAGAAAAGCCAGAGCTCAGCATCCCAGTGCAGACTCCTGTTGTTTCTGACCTGATCCAGCATAACAAATCCATTATAAATTCCAGTCTGGGCCCCACATGGATCTGTAGCTGGTGTGATGGACGTAGCTCCACTGATGATCATAGAAATGTGTTACCTGTTGAAAGGAAAGCCAGTCATGGCCAAGCTATCCATTTAATTTATTTGGGTAGTGTTCATGAGTGTCAAGATTTCTCTGAGGGACCTTTGAGGATCTGATGCAAAACCTCACCAGAGTCCACAAGTCTCCACTGCCTTTGAATCAAGAGCCACAGCAGTTTCACATTCCTGTGTCCTGTTACTGGCATTCTTGTCACACATGCATTCACTCAGCCTTTCCCTAAGTTACTGTTTTATTATATACAGACATGAATTGTTAGATTCCTTCCCTGGGAATTAAGTTTTTGCTTGATTTTCTTCCCTTGAGTAGACCCAATTCATACATGCATTTGGTAAAATGCAACTTTGCAGATGTTGAATACATGGACAATCCCTTTTTATTCTACAGAAAAAGGATACAGGTAAGGAAAGCCTTATATGCTTTCAGGACAGGGCCACATTTCAGGTTTTTTTTCTTGCAGCCCTATTATTTCCTTAAATCATTACACTGTTTAACTTTATAATAAATGTTCTACCAGCTTCTATATTTTACACAGTACATCAATTCACTGGTATGTCCAGTTTTAGTTTTAATATTTAATTTATAATTATCTCGTTATTATTATTGAGCAGTTTTACTGCTCTTGAAGTTTCAGGCTTGACTAAACAAAAGTGGAATTTTCTGCACTGCAAAGACTATGCTACTACAATGCAGCAGAATTAGTTTTTCAAGAAAGAGTGACATCAAAGTGGAAAAGTTGGCTACACTCTGATTTGTACTTTTGCTACATTAAACAAGAAGATGCTATTAATTTATTCAGCAAGTTCTTCCTGAGTTTGAAGACCACGGCCTCAGTTTGTTGCCATTCCTCTCTTTTCAGACCTCAGCAGGCTGTTATATTTTTCATTTCATTTGATAAAAAAAAAAAAAAAGGGAGAAATTTAGACATCTGAAGTGATGTTATGTGAATTTCCCTTTATCCAAGTTGCCTGTAGAAGCAATGGAGATAGAGGTGGTTTCAAGGCCAGCAGAGTAATGCTTTATTCACCTAAGACCCTAAAATCTGGTGCTAACTTTGAGTTAAGGAGCACTACCTTCTGGTTTCCTCCCAAGCTGCTTCTCTTCACTGGGTAGTCTTCTTGGGCATTATCTGAGGAAGTTTAGTTTGCTACACCCCTAATACACAGGCTGAAGTTAGTAGTAGCATTTAGACTGGATCCAACATATCACGTATCAAAGAAGATTTCTGACATCAAAATCACCCCTGTCTACTGAAGCATGCTTTTTCCTTCAAACAGCAAAGTTTCCAGGTGTGTTGTATGTTTTATTGACATTTATTTGTTGAATGTGGAAATTTACAGAAATGAGTACCAGGTTCATTTCAGCTAATTAGTTCTCTCCTAACAAAAGGATGAAAATGCCCAGCAGACAAGATCTGAGCTACAGAAAAATTCTTTGTATATTAGCAAAGTGCAAGCAAGTCCTGCTACAACTGTAGATACTTCCTTTGTAAACCATGATTTTTTCAGTTTTTAACATATTTGGAAAGACATCTCAGATAGAACACTGAACACTCTTTCCTACTTCTTGAATTCCCCATTTTTCAACTGCAGTTGTGCTTCCCATCCACTGACAAGAAGACAGGAGCATGAACACATAGAATTTATTTTTTTTATATCACAAGACTAGAATAATTAAGAAAAATAAGAGTTGCTGTGAGGATGTGGGGACAGAAAATCCCTAAGGTTAGACTTTATCCTGCTTCCTTGTACAAACAGAAGGAACATAAATCTGGCAGCTGCCTCCCAGAGGAGCTTGGAGGAAGCATGAAATGGGCTGCAGGTCAGGCAGGAGTATGGTTTCGATGAGATTAAAATGCATATCTCCTGGAAAAGCTACTGCTTCACCCTTACAGAAACTAAGGGGACCCACGTTTCAGATTATTTATCCATGTAAATTGTTTGCATAGCCTGTTGATGATTTGCACCCATAAAACTCTGGGACAATTTTGTGTTCATCATCTTACTCCCAGTAACAGGCTGTGAGTTTATGCTCTGCTGAAGTTTCCCTCTCAGGCTCACTCTGCCTTACCTTAATTCACAGAACGTTTATATTACCTATCCGTATTAAAACATAAGCTGCATTTATATATTATTATTTATATATTTTTACTTTTAAAATGCCTCTCTTTACAAGTTGGAAATACACGTATACACATGTAATACTGCATATTTAAAATTTGTTAAAAATGTAATTTACACATGCATGATTAATTGTTTTCAAGTGGAAATCCACCTCTAGTAAGTAGTTTAGGGTTAGAAAACTGGGCTTCAAAGGAATTTGGTGTGCCTTCTTCACCTTTGAGATTCAAACACTGGAGCCAGGATTGAAAACCAAGGTATTTCAGGTGTCTGCATTTAAAAGACTTTGTTTATGTTAAGGCTTAGGTCACCTTAGCAGGTATGTTTTAATGAAAACATTACCTCTCTGCGACCTTTGGGATTTGAAGGTGAAAATGCAGTCACTGGAAAAAGGAATCCTAATTGTCATGGATGAAATCTTCAGCCTTAAAGACATTGTTTCTCATCCTCTGAGTGACTTAGTGCAACAATGAAGGTCGATCACTTTACAGAAGAGGGGACAAGGTGGCTTCTGATGAGCTGCCTTCCCTAGAAAACACTTTTCCAAAACATTAACAAAGTTAAGGAATGACTTAGAGATACCTTAAGACATACCCTTAAAATGGACAGGCTAAATTTTTCACTGTATAACTCAACCTCGACCTGTGCTGCTCATATAAATATAGAATTTGTGCTGATATCTGTTTTGTACAGGGCATTACCTAGTTATTGAAGATTTAATTTATTCCCTGTTGCTTAAGGAATAATCTCCAGTCATTACATCACAATAAGGTAAAGTCACTTAGCAATAACACACTTCTTGTAAGCACAGTAATTTATAAATTATGTCAGACATCTGGGATAGAGGTTCTTTATGTCAAATACTAAATCTATTTAGCAGTTTATTCGTAACATATTTGCAACTTCAAAAAGAAAGGAAGAAAGGAAAGAGAGTAGGGTTTTTCCTACATTATTTGCATTAATGAAACTGACAGCCCTTGTGCATTTTTAGTAAGTCAGTTGAAGTAAATGACTTTTTACAACCCTTATTAACTTTAGTTGTCACTGGGATGTCATCAACAAGATATTCATTGCATTTCCAACTGGATCTTTTAAGTACAATAACCCCAAAATTGCTGAAATCTAAAACTTTCCTTTTTCTTGCAGGGGACAGGAAGGGTGGAAAGAATCTGTCGGTTCCCTAAATTCAGGTCAAGGCAAAGTGGGAGGAAAAAAAAAAAGCTAATGTTTCAAAATAATCTTTTTACACTAGTTTAAAAGCCTGAGTGATGGGCGAAGTACATCATATTTCCACTCAAGTCTTGTGCCATCTGAACAGAAAGCTGGGTTTGTGAGCCTTTCTCATGTTACTTACCTGAAACAAAATCCAAAACAAAACAGGACTCAGCAACACGTATCTCCTGGTATTTGAGGGAGCACTGCTGTGTGAGGTGAGCAAACAGACTGCATTTCTCTCTGAACCCAAGCTCACTCTGTCCAGGCATTTCCCAACTTGGAGGGGAGCCAGCCTTAGGCTGGAAGTGACACAGATTCATTAGTGTTGATGAAAATCATACCATGGACACTGGGGGCATGTCTGTGTCATCAAACTTGCAGTTCCCCTCAGCAAAGCTCTGGCATAGCTCACTCCAAGGACTGCTCTCTGTAAACTGTGTGGGTAAGATCACACCAGCTTTGGATGCCTCCTTTCCAACATGATTACAGCAGGTATTCAAGCTGCTAGCATCACTGAACGTGCTCATGTCCAGACACAGTGGTAATATCCTTGAGTAGCTATGAGACTCTGTCCTCCTTTTGGTCGGCTGTGTCCTCACATTGTTTCAAGCCCGTGAGTTCAAAATCTTCACACGTGTAAAAATGGTTCCACCTATGGGCTACCAAGGTTCCTGATGGGGCTCAAAGGTGATGTGGGCTGTGTGCCATGGATGGGTTTAGTCCATCTGGGAGCTGAATAGTGTAAGCAGTGTCAACAAAGCCCTTGCAGTAATACTCAGTCTAGGACAGGTGATGGCTCTGTGGAGTGAGTGACCTTCATGTTGTGGATGGTGCCAGTGACATGGTCAAAAGTTGTGTCTCTCCTACACCAGCCCCATGTTGCTGCTCCAGTATTCAAGGCTGCTTTTCTCTGAGGATATGGTCTTGAGGAGATACATGCTGTTTTGGCACATGGATGGTCTTCAAGTAAAGGATTAAGCAGTTTGCCACAGTTCCCTCATATGAAGATGTGTTGAGTTCAGTCATATTTCAATGCATATTCCATCTCTCCTGCTGCCTTCAACAATCCCCCTTGCTTTTTTCATCCTACCACACACTCCTGCAGTGTGTTATTGTCTCCAGTGCAATTTTTAAGTGCCTTTTCTACAGTAAATACAGGATAAATAACAGCTCTACAGAGCACTTCACTAGTGCAAAATTGAGGCCGTTGGTGTCTCCTCAGGAGACCATGGATGTGAAGTTTCTGCTATGAAGTTCCTGACACATTTATTTAATTTAAAGCAGGAATACTTTCCAGCCTTCTTTCTTCTGTGCTTCGAACAAACTGCTTTGTAATTCCACCAGAGCAGAGGAATGGTAGGAAGGGCTTGCTACAGGGCTAGTTTGAAGGACAGACTGGTATATGAAGAGGGATAAAGTCAAGCACTGAGACCTGATGGATATAAAATATTGAAGACCAGGCTAGAAAGGCAGGAGGTGCAACAGATTGGGCTACAAATAATTGTGCACTTGCAGCTGCCACCATGTCTCATTCCCAAGGCCCCTTGAAGGTCATTTTACCTGCCTGTAGACCTTCTCCACAGCTTCCAGACTGCTGCTCCTGAGACCAGTTTTTTTGGGTAAGATTGTATTTCTTCTTCTGTTTCTTGATCTGGAAAAAGACCTAATTTTCTAAACCATTTCTGGGTCCTGACTGAATTATAGCTTTAACACCAGGTATTGGCAAGGCTCTTGCATGGTTTCAGGGAAAACCAGAATCAGAGACTATACCTAGAAGGTGAGCTGAAAGGAGGTGAAAAGGTAAGAGAACAGCTCAGACAAGGTTAAGATGTGACTGCAACACATTTAGCTTGGAAGTGGCTTCCTCAGGCATTGCTGACAGGAGGGAGTTTAGCAGAGTTACAGCTTTGCTCCTCCAGCAGGCTTTGCAATTTGGGCTCTTCTCTGCACTCTCCTGCATGCACTACCCAAACAAGTTAGCTTGGAATTAGCTCAGAGGTATCCACATGCGGTGTAGTCATACCTTGTCCTGCCCTAAGTCACAAGTATGGAAAATATCTACAGCTTCTTCCTGGAATGAGAAAAATAGCCTTTCCTGGTTCATTAAGGTCAGGGCACTGCTGGAAGCTTGAAGAGGCAGGAAGTTTTAACTTTGAAATGTCTTTATATGAGGGAAAAGAGTTCTTTGTGCTTGGCTGGAGAACAAGAAAAGTCTTTGCTTTAATAACATTCTAATAATATGTAATATTATATACATTTGGCTAGTAAAATACACCACAAATTGCTTTTGTGGAGCACTTGAGACAGACATAAGGAAGGAAGTCCAGTGCTCGACCAAATATGCAATTAGTTGCCACCCTGCAGCAGGATTTGACATCAGAGTATTATCTTTTCAGGATTAAAGAAGTGGCAGGACAAAATAGGAAGCCACAATTAAAAAGACCTAAAGATTTAAGAGTATTTGTGGTGAAACTCCTCACCGATGACAGAAATGAGTGTGCTGTTCAGACACAAAGAAGCAGGAATGTGAAAACAACAAAGAATCTGAGCTTGTCTTAAATCTGGATGGATCCTACAGGCAAAATTGTGTGAGCACGTGAAGTCATATGGTGGTAGTCCAGGCAGAACTGCCTCCTTCAAGTAATTTCCATGACAGAGAATTCATAAATGCACCCATTCTCTTGGTTGCCTTTCAAGTCTATTGTAATAGTCCTGGAGGCTTCAGTGACATTTGCTTTTCATTTGAATCCACCATCAATTTTGCCTTCAACCTTGGTGTAAACAAGATCAGGATCTAAATCAGTGGAGTAAGTTTTCAGTCAATATAAATTACCTTCATTACACAATAGGGCTGTAGCAATCCCACTTTTGAGCTGCAACAGTTTGTGCCATGGAGTTATGGCAACTCTGCCTTAGGGGCAGGATAAATTGTCCCATACAGCAATAGCATTTTTTGTCTGTATAAGATCTGCCCCTTGTTTTAGAAACCCAGGTGGAGCTTGTAATCATAGGCATTAAACACTTCTTTTCATTTGATTGAAGCCAGCAGGGCTTTTGTCACTCGCATCAGTAGGGATAAAATTAACCAAATAATGGAAGTAAAACACCTATGTGAAACCATGTGATGCAAAGAGAAAAAAGTATGAAGCCTGTATCATTGGCCTGGAAACATCATCTGTCATTTATTTACTGGTGGTATGGCTACAGATAACAAGATGGCAATATTTGAAGTTTATCTAAACATTAAATTCTTATCTCTGGCCCGTCTCTTTTTTTACCTCTATTAAAAAATTGATAAAATAATAGTAAAAATATAAAAGATACCTTCCAAGAAACAGATTCTGAAAAAAAAAAAAAAAGAAAAAGGAACTGAAACCACAATCACCTGCCAAAGAAGACTTATGCTTACATGAGCTGAAGGTTGATGTCAGACAAATTTCACTGAAGAGGAGATTTACAAACATGATGTAACACTGACAAGCTGGGTTTTGTGTCTTGGCAAAAGAAAGTTTAAGAAAATACCCATGTACACAGGCACACACACAAACAAATCTGCATATATATTGTATGTTGGATTTAAAGGTTTATTGCTCTAGAAAACGTATTGAAAAGTATTATGTGTCTCATCTTGTCTCTATTTAAAATAAACACAGAACACTTATATGTGATTTTATTAGCTTGTTTTAGGATTACCTTAATCCTGCCCAAAAATTTTTGCCACTTCCCCGCAGTGCAATTTGCAATGGTAATCTGTTTATGAAGGGTGATGTTAGAATAACTGTAAATATCTTTCCAACAGAACCCAAACAATAAAAACAAAGACTGCAGCTTAGGGGAGCTTTGGTGTGCTGAAAACCAAGCTCAGTTAAGCAAACTCTGCAAGGGCTAACACTCCACATCATGTCACTGAACCATGGGAAATTGCAAAGTGTGGGATAAACCCAATGAAACTTCTGTTTGCTGGGAAAATCCTGCCCTTATTTCATTTTCATGTGGTCTTATGGGTATAACTGAGGATTACTTGGATCTTTTTGTGGTTTTCCACATAGATGTAGTCATTTATCTTGAAGATGAAAATAACCTACATTAGTTTTTATTTTATTTGGAGAAGATTCTGCAAACCTTTTTTTTTTTTTTTTTTTTAAATTAATTTAATATGGTCTGTATTTCATAACCCTAGTGAAGTCTACTGAGTCTTTGTGTAGATCAGGCAATAGACACAGCTATGAGTATGGACACTCTATGTTGTACCAAGGTATCCAAGTTCCCTCCCGTCCTGGTCAGTGATGGGTAGGGATGTGTTACACCCCCTTATTTAATCTCTGTACACAAATTTCCTTCACATGGAAACTGGGGATGAAGAGATTTGTGTCTGCTTGAGACTCATGTCCATACAGCTTCACGTCACAGCTAAGGCATCCTCAGGCCTTCTAGATTAGACAATGCTTGGATGTCTTGCAGAAGACACATACTAACACATAAAAATCTGGTTAAAATCAATCCATTTAGTAAGTGAATTAATGAGTAACCTCACATAACTGGAACTGAAAGCCTGATAAGAAGAGAGTTACCTCTAAATTGTCCAGTTCAAGAGTAAATTCCATTTACCCAGCTTTATGTTGAATTCCAAGACAAGTATTTTGCCATTGAATCCAATTGCATTCAAAACCCAATCAAGGGCCACAGTATCTTGACAGTAAGCATTAAGCCGTGAACAAGTAACAACATGGACATGCTTGTTTGATTTAAATGCCTGATTAATTTTTCACGATTAATTGCCTTCTCATGCCTGTTGCACATTTCACAGCCACTTGGTGAAACAGTGGGGAGAGCAATGGTAGGCTGGGTAGGACAGCACGGAGAAAATTAATCTTTCCTTATGGCTCCTTCTGTTTGCTTTTTATTTGAGATCAGTATTTAAGTTCTAACTTAGACTTTATAGTCTTAAGGTAATGTCAGTCTTACACTCTCTGCATCTCAGTATCTCCAGCTGCAAAATGAAGAAAGTAAATATACAGACTGACTGCAGTGAGCATAACAAATGCTTGCAAAGTGGTCCAGATATCTCAGAGTGGAAGGAAACCCCTATGGAAAAAAAAATGTAAGACCCAAACCTTCCCTTTGAGGGTGAACTGAAGGACATGCATCTCGACACAAGTCTAGTTCCTAGTTCTGGAGCCACTATCTCAGTTGACTTGGAAGTTTTCATTGGGACTAAATGTGGGAGTGAGGATATATCTAAAAGCACCTCTGCTTCCATTGCAGCCTAGATTTAAGGAGAAGACTGGCCTGTGGAACTGATAGTCCTCACAGCAAAAGCAGTGGAAAATTGAGCAGAGGGCTGAGACTTGAGCCAAAGGTGCTTTTAAAGGGAACAAGATATTCTGGTTTGGTATTGTGGATCTGAATAAGAATAAATGCACAGCTCTGCATCCCTCCCTTCTTCACATATCCCTTCTTCATCTCCACATTATAAATCAGCTGTTACTGCTTTACTACAGACTTGAGTCTCCACAAATACCAAAATCTAAGTACATGGCATAAAACATTTGACTGCCCAGTTGGTGCCATACAGCCAACACTGAATTATCCATCATAATCTTCTCAACAGTGAAATAAAATCTTCCTGAAAGAGAAGAATTAAAAATGCACTTGGCAAGGGAAGAGGATGAGAGATGAAGAGGAGGGAGGGAGAAAGGTGGGCTCATTAATCTGTTCTAATAATAAATCCTTATCACTTACACATTTCTGTTACTTCTTCAGCCTCCACATTCTATATTTAAATACATCTGCTTCACATGTGCTTTGCCAATTAGCTGGTGATATTAACTGTTCAGCACTATCCATTAACACATGGCACTGCTGAACAGCATGAGACACAAGCTTGACCAGGAGAGATAGTCATTCATGAGGCACACATTTCTCTCTATAACTCAGAAGTAGAAAGATAGGAAAGTGGCACAGCAATTGACCTAGGTTGTACATCAAGGCTAAATAGACACAGAGTAAATTACAAGCAAGTGAGACAAGCTCCTAACTGTTCCTTTAGCAGCCCATAATGTCAGTAATTCTATTACAATGATTGCTGGTTATGCAATGCAGTTGCCATGTACATTTTTCTTTTTTTTTTTTCTTTTTTTTTTTTTCCTGAGTCTCTGCATTGTAAAACTTGTAGCCCAGTAGTGGAATAGATACACAGAGGGGTCACAACAGGTCATTGTGGTCATCTTGTGAGAGACACTTGTAAACCACATGAGCATGGATCTTCTATGAACAGATTCCTGCTTTAAGTAGAGAACAACATCAAGGCAATTAATGTGGTCTATCATACCACAGAAAAAGGTATTGCAGTATTGTAATGATTTTCATCTCTGGCAATGTGATAATGGAAAGTTTTTTCAAACTGAACTAGATAGCATTGAATTAGTACTAGACTGACAGCTATGCTTAGACTTCTGAATTAAACACTAGATCTCCATTAATTATAAAGGCAGCTTGGACACTGTAAGCTATAGCCTACCCTTTCCATTGCCATTTCTTAATCACATCTATTCCCAACTGAAACATCTTGGGATGTCCTGCTGGTCTTTTAATTTCTTCTCCAGAAAAAGATGAGTGTCTCCTGGATTTTGCATCATTTTTTTCAGTCTTGTATAAATATTTCAGATGCTCTGTAGCATTTCATTTGGAAAGCAACCAAACTGAGTCGCCACGGTTACAATGTCAGAACACTACCTACTGTATTTCCAAGTTAGAGCTAAGCTGAGGTATGGAGAAGGAAGTTGTGGCAATGGACAGAAGCATGGAACAAGAAGGAGAGAAGGAATCTGATCTCTTGCCAGTCCTTTACTTATTCTCTGCACGCTCATGGCTGGGTGGATTCACCATCTATGTCAGTTTACTCATCTAGCGTCTCTGACTTCATCTGGAAGACAGTGGTGATAAAATGGACATGGAATTTAATTTTGGTGATACTCTTGTGAAAGAAGATTTGCTGTCTCTTCTTGGAGAGCATGAGAGAGGTCTGGTTTGGGTCAGGCTCTGGATTAGGACTCCACAGATCACAGTTGTGTTCCTACTCTGCTGCTAGTTTCCTGAGTGACCTTGGCAAGTCACTAAAGGTGGGATTTGTCTTCCTTATTTTACGTCTACCAACAGGTAGTCATCTCAGCCACACAAGTCACTGAGTAGATGCTTCTGACAAGAAGCAGGAATCAGTTTCTGGAAGTGCCTTCCTCTGTCAAGGATCTTGAGAAGAAATCTGACAAAGCATAAGTGAGATTGAATGACTATTTGGAGAACTAAAGGAAATACAGTGATATGTCCTTTCCCCTTTCTTTACCTTTCATTTGTTTGTTTTTTCTTGTGACACATGGGGAGGTAAAGACCTAGATGCCATGTGCAAAGCCAGAGCTGAAGGGCATTCCCATTGGAACTAGTGCAGGATTTGACTCAGCTCTGTTCAGTCTGGCATCTTGTCTCCTTTTTCTCAGGGCAGAGCTGACAACAACCAAAAATGCTGAGCTATAGCTAGAGAAGTAACTGTTATCAGACATGGTATTTATCCAAAAAGGGGTAATTCTGTGGAAATCTTAGCCTTTTGAAAGAAAAATACTATTGAGGTATATGTAGAAATCTCTATTCCAGTACTGATCAGTACTAATTAATGCTAACTTTCTTCAAATCATAAAACATTATGCTCAACACAATTACAGCGCATACACAAACCCATGTGTTCCTCTAGTAATTTCTTTAGTCCCAAGAAAGCTAAAGTCCAAAACAACAGCAAAGCAATGACAAAAATATTAGTTATCAAATGGAAGAAAAATTGGGTTCAATTCCATAGTGAATTTAAAATCAGGAAAAAATGTCTGTTATTTTGTATGTTTTCACAGTGTAGTTATTGACAGACTGTAAAGATACATGAAGTTGCTTGAAAGATTTGGCAAATAAGAACCAGGCTCATTCTAGTTGTTTGAATTACTGGCAATTGGAGAACTGATGAATAAATAGAAATAACCAGCTTCCAAGCAGAATAGTTGATACCTTCTGTTGGCATCAAAGAGCTTGTTTACAAATAGATGGATTGAGGTTGCCTAAACACAGGTGCCTGGGTTGTTTGAGTACCTTGGAGAAGCTGAGAGATCTCCATGGCATGATGCAGGATTTGTGGGAGATCTGTACTACCCTGGCAGTTGCAACAGCTGATGATAATGCAATGTCTTATATATATGCCCAAAATGCCTGTGTTTAGGCAAATGAATCCTACTCAGTATGTCAAAACCAAATGCCAGCAATTATTTGGAATTAAAGCCTCCTGCAGCTGGCATGAGCATTGTGCAACAGATGAAGGCAAACAGTTGTATTTAGTCATGCAGCCTTAGAGAAGGGTATTTATATTGCCTGTCTTGATATAGCTGCACTAGAAAGCTTAGCACTGCAAACTGTGTGTATAAACAAGAGAAAAAGTAGATCATGATTCAGAGGACAGGTCTTTTGCACTCTTTAAATGATGCTCTGAAGAATCTCTCCTTTCCTTGTTGGCTATAAAGGGGCAGAAGCAGACTCTTAATATTGAATAGTCTCTGAGTTAGATGGCTATGGTCAGACTGCAAATACTGGCCCTTCTCTGGTCTGGAACACTGACTCTTCACAGATGTTTACAGACCTAATCAAGAAAGAAGGTCCTAGATGTTTTGAAATCCTAGTCCTAAGTTTGACACTGCTCCTCCTCTACTGTGGGAAACTCACATAAGCACCTCTTGCTGACTTGTAAGAAGAGATGACTGTGTGTAGCTACCTTCCCTGTCAAGTTCTGGAAAGGATTAGGGATAAAGTAACTTAAAAGCCCTTTGAAGTATAATGAAAAAAATGTCATAAAAGGACTAAGACATATTGTTAATGAAAATTGTCATGGACCATGTTGTAAGAAGAACTACTAAATCTTAAGTTATACCAATACACTTTATTGAGCACATCATGTGAGCTGTGCAGCCCTGAGTGAAGAAAGCCCCCATGCCTGGTCTCTGCTTATATGTGTACAGAGAAATGGCTGTAGAAAGGTAACAAGTACCAAAACATCAGCCCATGGGATTCTGCAAGAGCAAAAGCACACCATGGTAGAGGAAACTCATATCACAGCTGTTCAGTTTACATGGTAGACATCTGACTGACAACTCTGAATCCAGGCAAGGGTTGTTGTTATTCCAAAATATCAAGAGGAGCCTTCAGGATCTAAACCCTTCTGCAAGCACTTGCAGTTGAAAAAAGGGAGAACAGCTGGAAACATGAGGATGAATATAGCACGAGAGGTGGTTTCACCTGATTTCTAGACATTCTGGACATTAGCATTATACCCCAAATAGAAGTACAGCCATGTCTGTATGGGGAAAACACACACAGACTGCCTGAGATGAGGTTTGTGACAGAGACCAGTATAGAAAAAAGCACTAATTGGTACTTTCAGAGACTACAGAAGCTATAAAAGTGATGAGTGTTTGAGATAAAATGAGAAATTTATGGCAAGAATGAGATCAGAACCATGGTTTCCTTAAAGAGAGGAAAGTGTCTACATCTTTTAACATGCATTTCATAAAGTTTTTAAATAGCTTTCCTTTATCTTTTACATAAGAGTTATCTGGATTTAATTTTAAGACAGTTTGCTTTGCTATGCTCTCTAGGAAAGGTCTCTATATTAAACCTAGACTTGAAGCCCTTGCAAATGGAAGGATCATATATTATGTGTTAGACACACAGTAGTAGGCCCCTACTGCCTGTTTGTCCCTTGTCAGCACCTCCAGCTTGTGCTTAGTTATGAAGGTAGGAGCTGATTGATTACATCTGTCACTAAGTCCCTGGAACTGAAGACTTGTGGGAACACATACTGCTGTGATGGAGATGAAGATGAGTAATCCAATGAAACCTAGACCAGCTGGGACATGCCATGACCTGTCACATGTTATGTGACCTGATAAACTGAAATCACCCTGCCGCTCCAGCTAAAACATGGAGTGTCATGCTTTGGATGGGAAGAAAGGTAAAAGGTCTCCAACAAACTCTGGATCTAGCCTACTGGTCTGTGAGAGGTGCCTTCATCTTCTGCATTGTTCACCGGCGGAGCTTTGAAGGCAAATTTGAGCATTGTGAGGGATGGAGTCTGAGTCTGTTTGTAATCATCCATTTCTGCTCAATTTGTTTTGAAATTCTACCTGAATTAAAAGCTATTAAATCTTAGCTCCTTCTTTAACATATTTTACTTGAAAACCTTTGCCATCTTTTTATTCCTAAAAATGATTTGCTAATTCTGTTTTTCATAAAAGTGTAATTCATTATACTGGGAATGACAGCAGTGTATAATCCTTTTGTGATCCTTCATATGGGGGCTGGGGGAATTATAATTAAGCCACTTTGGAGCAAGCACACCTGTGAAGCAGGTAAACATTTATTAGCTCATTTTAAAAAATTAATTAAAAAAAAAATGTTTGTTGTGTTCTGTGCACCTTTTCTTTTCCTTGAAGGCACATAGAGATGAAGCAACCACGACCCATATTATGAAATTAGAATGCAATTATTGCTTTAAGTAAAACAAAGCCCAGCCTCACACAAAAGGTGTGGAAATTCAAATTGCTAAATGATCCGATCGTAGTCACACTTAGTAATCAGCTCCAGTGTTTTTTTGGCAGGGCCCAGCTATAAATAATGATGGGAAAATTAAAAGACATGTCTTGTCCCATGCTGTTGCCATGTAAATGTATGCTTCGTGTGGAGATATAAACACTGGAAAGATCTTGAGTTTCACTGCCTGTGAGTAATTGCCATCTCTACAGGCAGGCTGTGTGGAGTAGTAAGAAATAGGAAAATTATGCCTTTTGTTCAAGATTTGACAATGTGGAAGAGCCCTGCCAGATCTGTCTTGTTTAATCATGTTAGCTCAGCAGCAAAACGCACAGATTCTTTTATAGGCAACTCAGAGTTCCTGTAGGAGGAGGTTGTAATTCAGTGCATGCTCACTCCTAAGCTGTTTGTGCTGTTATGCTTAGCAGGAAGACCCTTGAAGGAATTCCAGGCTGCATCATTTTGAGGAGGTTTTCAAGTCATCATGATTCTGAGACACCCACATGTGCTTTTCCTACAGTCAGAACATCAGCCCCATTTACCATTATCTTTTGTGCCAGGGGTTGTATACACTCACATGGAAGATCATCCATGGATCTTCTGAGGAATGCAAGGAAATATTGTCATCTCCAGAGGACACGTGCAGGTGTCAGATTAGTGAGATTAGAGAGATTAGTGCCCTCATGATCATATAGCAGGTCTGTGGCAGAGACCCAAGGCAAACCAAAGCAGGCTCAGAGATGTCTCACTGGATACTCACCCCAAACCCTGCCAGATTGCAGGCATGTCTCATCTGCCACCTCCAACCCTCTGCATGTCCCTCCCCCAGGTGTGGCAACAAACACCTCTGCTTCAGAACATCCAGGAGAAGGGATTGGTCTAATGTGTGCAATGAGAATGAGAATGGGGTCAAAGAGATCCAGTCTTGATCTGACAACAAGCACTAAGCAATTAAAATGTAATAGATATATATGTGTATACATGTATGTGTGGCAATCTAAACTAAAGATAAGGTATCTGTCTTCTCTAAGGTATCTGTAGAAAATTTTGTCCATTCACCTCCATCTGCATAGTCTGTTTTTCAGATCAACCCAGATATTAGTCAAGACTATGGTTTTCAGGAGTAATTGTGTGTGAGAGAGAAGGCACACTGCCTGAAGTTCACCCAAATTTTCTTCCTGATCCCACCACTTCATTACAGCCCTTGGCAGAAGGCACAGTCAGGGAAGATGGAGGACAGGATTCAGGCATGCTTGGTTCTATTCATTACCTCTGCTTCCTATAGAAACAGAGGAAGAGAAAGAAAAACAAAAACTACAAAACTTGCTACCTCTTGTACCACTCTAGTTTGAGATATTCCCTCTGAGAATAAAACTGCTGAAGGATTTTGAGGAGCTAAAGAAGGATGCCTGACTTGCCACATAGCCTAGACCATAACACATTCTTAAGTCCAATTTGAAGCTAAGCATATCATTCAGGAGAAAAAAAAATGAAATTAAAAAATCAGTCTTTATTTTTAATTGTTCAGCAATATGGAAAAAACATTTTTTAAAGCATCAGTTTGTTGCTCTGATTATTAACTGGGTTCGTGGTTAAAACTTGCTTATTTTCCATCTGCATTTTTCTGCCTCTTATTTGTGTTTATTGGATGTTTTTTAGGTTTCCGGCCAAAGAAAATTATCATCAAATGTATGTTTGTCCTGTAGATGTCTACAAGCTGAAATCAAATCACTACTCAGCCTTCTCTTTGGTAAAAATACAGATTGAGTTAATTGAGTCTTTCCTGCCAATGCAGGTCCACGTTTCAATATTTCACCATTTCCCTGACTGACCAAGGTGTGAGCAATGGGTTCTTGCCTGAAGGGAAAAATCATATCCATAGAAGATACACACCCATAGATTAAAAACCTCTTAGCCCATGATGCACCCTGAACACTCAAAAGCAGTGTAGGAGTTATGGCTCCTTTCTCCCCCACTACATTTCCCACTGGCACTCCCTATTGTATTATTTGCTCCGTATTTTGATATGAAAGTTGTTAACTTTCTTCCCATTGAAGCAACATCCAGAGTTCAAATTTACATGGATTAATCTTTCCTTTTCCATAGCGTTTAACTGCTTTTCACTCTGCTCCATTGACTGATTCCTACAGGTCAGGACCCAGTGTGGGACATCCTGTCACTTCTAGCTGTGCCATAGTGAGCAATGTCCTCAGAGCTCTGAAAGGCAAAGTTAAAAGACATCTGGGATGTATTTTTTGCAGTGCTCCCACTTAGAATTCCTCTGTATATTTCATTATTTGCTGCTGTTCCTGGGCTGCTTCTGTTGCCCCTTTAATGTCTGCAGTGTTTTTTTTCTTCAGAAATGAAACAGAGCAGTTCAGGCAGAAATGGTCCAAGTCTTCGAGTCCTGGCCCAAGCCTGCATTGTGTTCTGCTTCCTAGAACATGGGTGATCTGTCAAACATTGTTAAGAGAATCCAAATGTCACCAATTTGTCTCTAAAACTTATGAGGAGTAAGGGAGCACCCTACCAGCCCTCTTGTAATATCTGAATAATCCTGTCAGGTTTTCCTATGGACTGTCACATGTCATCAGTCTAGTTTCATCCACTTAATATTAAATCAGAGAGACCAAAAAACATCATGAAATTAAGACTGCTTATCCTGGTGAGAGAGATCCACCCAAAACTAATGAGATGCAGAGCCTCAAGTGAGTTGTAAACCAAATATACAGCAAAACCAAACACATACACTGTGCTCTCACTGAGCATCCTCTGTTCATGGTATATTCACCATATATGGCTGACACTGTCATCTTCACCACAGTTTCTTTCAGCAAATTAAAAACATGGGGCACCTCCACCTATCCTGTGACCCATGCAGCCACAGGCACTTAAAGGAGACTATTTCAGAATAAAAGTAGTGGTGTGTGTAAGACTCCAATCTGCTAGCAGCTGTACATCCATCAAGTAAGAGAATCCATGTCTCAAAGCATTTTCTGCCCCTGATTAATTACTACAGTGGAAGTGGAAGGTGCCAAGGAACTAAGGCATTCCTTACAGTGGGATGCTGAGTCTTGGGGATCTATGTGCAAAAAGTGCAGAAGATCATTGCTTGGTGCTCCACACTGAGCACAGACAAACACATGAACCTTGTGCATTGCCTATCCAAGAGAAACAGGTGCAGCCACTACTTTTAACTAGCAAAGAGAGAACAAGAGAAACTCTAGTTCAGTGCATTTTGCACATCCAAATAAAAGATCAAACTATGTTTTAGATCAATTTGTTCTGATCAGACAACTTTGGTTTTTTTCCTTGCATTTTAAAGAACAGCTCTTATGAGAAGAGGCTGAGGGAGCTGGGGCTGTTCAGCCTGGAGAAGAGGAGGTGGAGGGGAGACCACATTGCTCTCTACAACTACCTGAGAGGAGGTGTAGTGAGGTGGGTGTTGGCCTCTTCTCCCTAATGACCAGTGATTGGACAAGAGGAAATGGAGTCAAGTTGCACCAGGGGAGTTCAGATTGGATATTAGGAAAAAATTATGCACAGAAAGAGCAGTGAGACATTGGAACAGGCTGCCCAGGGAGATGCTAGAGGCACCATCCCTGGAGGTGTTAAAAAACAGGTGGACATGGTGTTTTGGGAGATGGTTTAGTGGCTAGGGGTTATAGGGTGGATGGTTGACTTGATGATCTTGAAGGTCTTTTCCAACCTTGACATTTCTATGATTCTATTATACCATTCATTACAGTTTTTACTCTGGTACCCACTCCTTACTGAAGCCTGTGAGGTGTCTCCACAGCAAGAAAATTTGACTTGCTTAGAGTCCTGCCCTATTTTGCAAAATCAGAATCATAGCTTACTTTTCTTATTTGCAGATTTTTGCAACGAACTGCTCTCATAATTGTTAGAAAACACGTGACTTTCCCACAACTCCACGACTTATTAAAAGCTGAAAGAGTCTTATATGATTTTGTAGACAATTTGCTTACTTGGTTACCTAATACAGTTATGCTGAGTGTCTAATTTTCTGTGGGTTTTTTTCCTAATGCAGCTATCATATACAGTATAGGTGGATCTGTTACTGAAACCTGTTATTAACACTGTCCAACACTTCCTGTTATAAGACTCCTTTTCTGCCACTTGTAATTATCTGTAATTTTCATATTTCAACTGAGAAGAAGGAGTTACTAAGGTGTTATTAAGCAGTTACACACTTTAGGTTGGTGGAGATTGTTTAGTTTAATCCAGTACGCTCAAATGAGTAAGAGTCATTGCCATGGCTCAGTCTGAGCCAACCTCAGCTCCCTCTGCTCCCTGAAATGTCCTCAGGGAGATCAGAAAGAGCAAGGAGCAGGGATCTATGTGTGCCATCACCCTGTAGGCTCCACTGATCGTGCAGTCTGGATCTCCACTGCTCATACATTTAGCTTGCCTGGAGACACCTGCATGTCAAAACCTAAAAATAGGTGCCTCAGTTTATGAACTGAATCCTACCCTCCCAAAAGCAGGCGAGAAGGATCCTACCTTAACTCTCCAAGCCATATAAATGTTGAAAAATCAGCAGATTTTGAGGGAAAAAAAAAAAGCAAACAACAATTAATATTTTGCTGGAATATTTCCAATTGCATTTATCAAGGAGGGCCATGGAAAAGCCCAGGAGGAAACCAATCAGTCTGTCATCAGCAGGTGATAAATAACGGTGGGAAGGACCACCCACTGAACAATGAAGATAAAACGTAAGTTTGAGTAGCTGCTTAGGGGGTGAGAACCAGCCTATTTGCAACCTGAATGGGGGAAAAGATTTTTTATTGTAATGCAGGTACAAACAAGGGTGTAAAAACCCAGAGGAGTTTTATGTGAGTACATGTAAGTGACCAAAGCTCTACCTGGCATCACTCCAGGATGACCAGAACTGGTTGCACACACAATAGGATGACTTTGCTGTGGTCAGCAGCATGAGGGTGTAGGAATACAGATTGAAAGCCAGGTCTGGCTTCTTTCTAGCTGGCTCATATGTACAGAGCAAGGCTGGGCCTGTGTCTTACTTCTCCTTTGTGCAACCAGGTTCTTTTCCCAATGCTGAGAGTTTTAAAATTGCCCTTGAATGGAATTTTTAGGTGGAATCATAAAAATGAGTATTTTCAAGTCCTGAAGGCTGGACAACCTCTACTTGTAGTGAGGTTTTTTTGGTAGGATTTAAAAGAGACACCAGTGATAACAGAATTAACCTACTATGAGAGTTTGATAGAGGACTGTGTTTTTAGGGTAGGCAGAGTGCACATTTAATTTATCTCCTGTTGATTTTAAGGAGCAATTTTTCAGTGACTTCAGTAATGTTCTAACTTCTTGGATAATTTAAGACTAAATTAAATTTGTGTTAAACTATAGCTTTACTGATTAACTGATGTCATTTCACTGCTCATTAATCCAAATTACACTGATTTCTCTAAGGACACTATAAAGGAACAGAAATGCCTATCTGAAGTCTTCTGTCATGCAGTTTTGCCTATTATAGTCACTTTGCTTGAGTCACTTTTAGGTTTCCCCAAAGAAAAAATAATGTTTCCCCATGCATATTAAGCATATTTATCTTGAAGGAATAGTGGGTACAAAGTGAGATTGGTACTGTTGAGTTTTTATAACTTTAAGCATAATAAATCTGATTGTTTAATAACTATTCAGCAGCACTACAAAAATAAAGTGAGAAAAAGCAGTTTAGATGCCACTCTGTTAAAATAATTCCTTCTTAGTGGTTAGTGGTCTAATAGTCCAGCTTTAGGTGTTTTGGAAAAATCTGAACCCAAGGCCAAAGGAAAAATGAGAGACATAAAGGCCATTTATTTTGCTTGCATATACATTGACAGTCAAATGTATCACATAGATAAGACCAATATGTGCACTAACTAAATTCCATGTGGTATTCAGCTATATTGTTCTTACAGCAACTGTAAAAGCTTTGACCAAGATATGGGGGTCCTTTTGCTTGTGGCACAGCAGAAGCACATAATAGATAACGTCTTTGTCAGAAGACATCTGACCTAATGAGGGAAGTTCACAAGAAGTGGAAGAAAACAGTCTAATATCCAGTAGGAAAGGTGAGATGCAGAGAAAACAAAAAGTAAAAACTTGATCCAGTGCCTAATTGCCAGTGCCCATGGTTTAGCTTCCCAGAAAGTGCAGTTTACTGGAGTAATGTTCATTACACACTGGGGCTGCTCTGGGTTATAATCTTCATATTCCTAAGGAGTGAAAGAAAGTAAATTTCAATATTCATGTTTGATTTCAATGGCTGTATTGTTTTGGTTTCTGCATTCCTCAGTTTCTGTTAATTAATTCTTTGGTTTTCCTATTTTGTGATACTTCTGGCAAAACACTGAACTATCCATTGTGGCATCTTCAGCATGTTAAATAGCTTTTCCCATTCTTGGATCATCTTTGCAAACAAGGGTGTCAGGACATTGCCTTAAATGTTTGAAATCTCTCCAAACATATCCACTGAAAACATTGTGAGTAAATTAATTTCATTTTCAAATGACACTAATGAAATATCTAAACTTAGGGGAAGGTTTCTATGGGTTCCCAGTTTCACGGACAAGTTTGCATATGTCAATGTCTATATATGTCCAGAAAAGTTTATTCACCTTATTTACTGTACCAAAGAGAATAAGTCAAATGTGTCACCTCAGAATACAATTGGTCTCCAAATCTAGTAAGTAATCAGAAAAAAAGTGGAATTTCTTTGAGTAGAACCTGCGAAAAATGAAAACATTGCATAGGAAAAAGTAAATACCCAAAATTACTTTATTTTCCAACTCCCAGATGTGCTTCATAGGGAAAGGAGATTGCATTTAATGTGTTTAATGCACCCAAAGGACTCTGAGGTCTGAAGAGTGTGTGAGGTTTTGTACCAGCGGACAAGCACTTGGTTTGTTAACTGAGCTCAGCATGTGCGTTGGATCCTGATACACTCTGTTATACAGGCTATTTGTGCAGGAGGCACATGCTTGTTTTTTAAAAATTCTGATTCAGAAGGGGAAGAAAGATGTTAGCTCTGGTCATAAATCCATCACTCTGGTAGCCAGCTCTAACTTTCTTGGCATTGTGGCATGCAAGACAATGTTGTTTATTCATTATTATTGTTGTTGTTGTTATTATTATTATTACTATTATTATTATTGTTATTATTTTATTAGTAGTATTGTTATTATTGTTGTTATTATTATTATTATTATCATGCACTCTGTCTAGCAGGGGAATGTTAGCTAAAGGATCCAGGGAGCCATGATGTGCTTTCAAAGCAAGCCTGTCCAGTTCCCCAAGTTGATGTCTTTCAGAGTGGGTTCCCTGCCAGGCAGATCACCAGTTACAGGATTTCAGCACCGATGGTACTAAGCTCACAGACTGTGTGATTGTTAAACTCACATGGTTATAAAATGGGAGCTCACACTCCTTATCACTGTGATTTGCCATCCTGTTAGAAATGCATGTGCAAGAATTGGTGTAAAATCTCAATATTTCGGGGGTTTGTGGATTTCCATGCAGGTTGTAATGGCAAAAGACATGACATAAGAAGTAGGACGTGGTCTTGTTCCCTGTTCCTGCTAAAAAGTTCTCATGTGCCCTTTCAAAGACACGTGACTTCTTTAGGGTCATTCACAAATGAGGATTAAAAATGTCAAACTCCAAGTTTGAACACCCACAAATCACAGGCAGGAATGCAAATGTTTGAAGTTCAACAAGACCAAGTGCAAGGTTAGGCACCTGGGTTGGTAAGCACAAGGACAAATACAGACTGGGTGGAGAAAGGATCAAAAACAGTCTGGAGCAGAAGGACTTGAGGGTGATCATGGATGAGGAGCTCAGCATGAGCTGGCAATGTGTGCTTGCAGCCCAGAAAGCCAACCATGTCCTGGGCTGCATCAAAAGATGCGTGGCCAGCAGGTCAATGGAGGTGATTCTCTCCCTCTACTTACCTCTGATGAGACCCCACCTGGAGTACCATGTACAATTCTGCTGCCCCAACATAAGAAGGACATGGAGCTCCTGGAGAGAGTCCAAAGGAGGGCCATGAAGATGATTAGAAGGCTGGAGAACCTCTCCTATGAAGACAGACTGAAGGAGCTGAGGCTATTCAGCCTGGAGAAGAGAAGGCACCAGGGAGACCTCATAACAACCTTCCAGTACCTGAAGGGGCTCCAGGAAATCTGGGAGGGACCTTTTACAAGGGCTTGTAGTGGAGGACAAAGGGTAATGGATTAAAACCAGAGGAGGGGAGATTCAGATGTAGACATTAGGAAGAAATTCTCTCCTGTGAGTCTGGTGAGACATTGGAACAGATTGTCCAGAGATGTTGTGGAAGCCCCATCCCTGGGCTTGCTCAAAGGCAGGTTAGATGGGGTTCTGAGCAACCTGGTCTAGTGGGAGATGTCCCTGCCAATGCAGGGGGTTTGGATCTAGATGATCTTTAAGGTCCTTTCTAACTCAAACTATTCTATGATGATTCTATGACAGTCTTTCAAGATTCGGCATCTACAACTGAGCTAGTCACCCCAGAGACCCTTGATGGTGTGGAGAGTAAGAGGTTCCAATACACAGAGTTCATCTTAATTCATTTTATTCTTGGCCACCCTCCTAAAGGCTGAATCACATTCTTGCTGCTGTTGCCTGCTTCTCTCAAGTGGTTAAAGAGAACAACCAGGGTAAACACCTCCACCTTCTTACCTTTGACAATCCCACCCATAACCTACTGGTGTCTGTGTTCCCATTTCTCACTTGTAATGGCAGTTCTGTTCTTTCACTCTTTCCCAGTCTCATTCATTCAATTTGTAAAAAAAATATATGTAAGGAAATCCTCAGCTGATTGTTTTGTGAAGAGACACTAAATCTTAGATGCTAAGGTGAGCGTACATTATCTGCTATATTTTTGTAAAAAGTGGCAGAAATTTGTCTCTAACCTCAAGTATAAAGAGAATCAACAATTAGCATTGTTGTTGCCATTATCTTAGGTAACCATAAGCTTAGTTATGCACAGGGACATTGATATTTTTGCTAGCCCTGAAGTCGAAGTGATGGTAGTACTCTTTATCAACACCATCAACACCCTTTCCAAACATGTAGGTTCTGCCATCAATAAACAGGGATTTTCAAGCTTCAGAGCTGCAATCCCTAACTCCATCTTCAATAGTTGTTGTTAGTATTATTATTATTATTATTATTATTATTATTATTATTATTATTATTATTATTATTATTATTATTATTTCTGTTTTCCTGAATTACCATGCAGATAGAAAAGGGAAGAGGCATAAATTGTTTTTGAAAGTCTGTCTCTTATGTCTAGGCCAGATATTGATGTGTAGACACAGACAGGAAATTTCATGGAATTCAAAGGAATGATGAAAGACAGTCTCTTCCCTGCTGGTATTTGAACTTGCATTTTCTACAAGCTTGGATATTTCTAAAGACACAGTCAGAGCACTAACACATCACTTGCAGCTGCCACTTAATTGATTAAAGACTGTGTTTAATTAAAAACTGTCATAAGAACAGAGCGATGGAAGGAAGAGCTAAAATTACATTTCAGCCCACCTGAAATAATAATGAAGCTCAGAACATACACGCTGAATCACACCACTAATTGGGAAAGTATTTCCAAGGGTAGATCCAGAACCTTCCTGGAAATATCCAAGAGAACATAATTGCTCATCTGCCAACACTACCTATGGATCCTTACCTATGGGCTGCAAATGCCTCTGGGTATTTTTGGAGGGAGTGTGTTGAGAGGGCAGAGTTAAAAAGCTTGTGGAAAAGCCTGTTTTATTAATTTCACATAAATGAGCAGAGATGGCAACATTGACGTGCATGGCTGAATGAAACGTCCACGTTTAATGTCCACAAGACTGCATGCCCTTTAAAACCCACATAACAACCCCCCTGGTCTTGTCTTCAGAAACATACAAGTTCTTTGTGGACTGTTACTTTTTGTTTGGGGTTGGTTCTTCTTTTGGCATGGAGTCTTTCATTGCAGCTGCCCGTTTCTCTGGTCTCAGGACAGACGCTGCTGTCACTAGATCAATTACCACCATTCATTTTGTCTCGTGCTGTGACCCAATGGACTCCTTGTTCTCCTTCTGTTGACAGCTGGAGAAGGCTCCAGCCAAACTGGCCGCTAGCTACTGACCTCTCCACAGACAACCTTATTAGGGTAATTGCAAGGCTGGAAGCAGCCGAGACTGGGGCCCAATTACACCTGTCCTTGTCCAATTCAGCCAGGGCTTAAATTACTTGGACGGGTCAAGGATGGTAGTGATCTCAGGTGAACAAAAGCTTTCCCTCTATTCTTATGCCTTTCAGAGACAGACATTCTTAATTATGCTTGTCATTGGGACATAATAAGGCTGATTTATTTAAATGGCATCATTCTTCAGCAAGGAAACTGCTGTGCTGTCTTGCCATCGAGCAGCCAATGTGTTTAGAGCAAGGGAGAAGCAGCTTTTGGGGTTTTCCTCTTCAGGTGGTTATAACCTAGTCTGGAATAGAGAGAAGTCAGTGCTTAGTGGGCATTCTGTGCTCTTATGCCTCCCAGTAGTTTATAACAGTGGTGACAAAAGCATGCAGAAGGGTTTCATATTGTTTTCCCATGACATCAGTCAGGCTCTGAGTCCATTGGTTTAATTTTGTTTGAAGGAGATGGTCATTGAAAGTGCTGAAATGTTCTGTAGCACTTATTTATAGACAAAGAACTTTAAAACAACGAGGCTAAAAGTTGGGCTTACGTATTTTAATTGTCTCAATAGGGGACTTCTTTCCCAAAGTTAGGTGCAAGAACTGTCTTACCATGGGAAAGTAATATTCTCAGCACTTTTGAAAATCACTCCTTTGTTAAAATATTTAAATGCACATTTGTTAATTTACATTTTCAAACATATAAATTTTGGAAAATTACTGAATTGCACATGGGTATGTGTCTGTATTAATATATTTTTCCTTCTATTAAAAAAAAAAATCAAATCTTCTGCATTTAGTGTGATGACAAATGACAGAATTGTGCTCACTGCATAAACACACATGATTTTTCTACTCACTATGCAGTATTGAGAGATTGTTTTGTTTCATTGTACTTCACAGAATTGGTTAAATAAATTGCAAAAATAAAATAATGGAAATAAGAAGCAAAGTATAATTTTTAAGATAAGAAACTATATAAATCATTTTGCAGAATTAAGAAAGATTATAACTTCAGTTATTGCATTTGCTTGGATACTTTAATCATTTTATAAGACTTGCAATGAAACAGGATTCTAAAACTGTTATTTATAATTTACTTAAGATATTTTTTTTATTTCATACAAATCAGGTTTCAAGAAAACAATTACAAAACAATAATTAAACAAAAGCAATTTACCATCTCTGATAAAAATAATTTTAAAATATGCAAATAAAAAGTATGGATACAGATTTTTTTAGTCATATTTTTCTTGGTTTTATAAAATATTTTTTCAATGAAAAATATATGCACAATTTTTTGTCTTTTTTTCCCATTTTCACTAATCTGTCATTGTCTGGTCACATTATTTTCAAATTTGTATTTGACATTACTTGAAAGTTCTAATTAGCAATGAAAATTATTGCAAATAATTCATTTTGATAATTCCCAAATTTCACAAGATCATTTCTTTACAAAATCAGACTAAGAAATCTTGTTTCTCTGCTAGACATAAAGAACAGACCAGTAATGCTATTGCAGGAGTTTCCTGTTGCATGGGAAGTAGGATAGAGGATGGGAGAGAGGAGAGCAGAGGAGAGCAGAGGAGAGGAGAGGAGAGACATAATGGTCCTGATCTGGATTTGTTGTAAGTGATGTAACTAAAATGGTCATTTCTGGATAGCAAAATTCATAAATGATTCTACATGTCTCCATCTTTGACTCTGAACTGATACTGCAGTCATCAGGACTATATAGTGCAAACCTAAAGTGGAGTATTGTTTCCCATTGCAAGCATCTCTTGAAAAAGGAATGGAAAAGTTCCACGTTTGCTTTCCTAGACCAGATCTGTATTAGTAATCTTCTCTCACGTTGAAATAATTTTGTTTGTAAAGTGTGTCGAAAGCAGTAGTGAAAGACTGATACTTTCTCACATATAGGTAAGACAAAACACAGCATTTCACAAGGAAAAATCCCAGCAGTTGCAAGGAGGCAGAGTGAAGCAGTAAGCTTTATCCCATTTCTAGCAATCTGATGCTGTGCTAGGTTGCATCACAGAGCGTTCAGATTGCTTCCAGTTTAGTCACAGCATTCCTCTGCCTTCTGTTTGATCAGATCTGGCCTTCAGTACTAGTAAGTGCTATTTTCCATGACATTGTGTTTTGCCTTGTGGAAATCAGTTATGAAACCATCTTGCATTACTAATCCAAATAACAACCTCATTTAAAACTCTCAGGTTGAAATCCATCTGCCTTAAAAAAAAGACACTTTGAAAGGAAGGGATCCCTCAGAGTCTAGTATATTGCTTTAATTTAGGTGAAAATAAATTCCAATAAACAGAATAAGGTGAAATTAAACTTATCCAATGGAGTTAGAGCAATAAATATAATAAAAACCTACACAGATTTCTGGATGCAAGGAATGAGCTCTCAGGTTCTTCCTGAGTTCAAGAACTCACCTACATGGAGTCCTGTCATGTCACAGGCAGTTTCAGCATCAAGTTCAAACAAAAGCAACATGCATTGCCTGGTTTCTCAGCTGGAAGCTGCTTAGCAAAATGTACCAGTTCCACAGGGAAAAAAAGAAAATCATATTTCTGTAAAAACTATTATAAAAACACTTATATTTAAAATGAAAAGAAAAAAAATATATAGCCTCATAAGAAACCATAGGATATTAATGATAATGACTTTTCACTTCAGCCAAGGACTTAAAAAACACTTATAAACTCTAGTTAAATGTCATCGCTGTTTTGGTCAAGCCATTATGAACCACAGCAGACACTTCCTTATTCTCTCCAGAGGCTTTCCAGTTTTCTCTGCTTTTCCATGATGCCCAACAGACAGAGAGCAACAGGAGCTCTGTAGACCAGACAATATCACAGAGAGTAGAAGAGAAACACTTTATGATTTATGCCAAAGTAGTGAGATAGGAGACAAAGATTTTGGTCCTGCTCTTTTCTAAGACCAAGAAAGTGAGATTTTTATTGTTGTGGCTTTTTTTCCTCTTTTATTTTTAAAAAATATCTAGATTTTTTTCCTGTGCAATCCTGGCATGTGACCCAGATCTTCTAAGTCCTTTTTCTGAACAGGTGATGCCCTCCATTGCAAAAAAATCTTCAGTCTAGGTGCAAGGCATACAGTCTGCAATCACCAGTTTGCATAACTTGAAGAAGAGGCATGATCTGGATCTCCACATGGCTGCTCTGGAGTGATACATTTTTAATCACACAGTTTATAAAATACAGAAATTAAGTTAGGAAAAAAAGAAAAAGGAAGGTAATATCCATCAGAGAAGGGCTTACAAAATAGGGCATGTGCTAAAAATCCAAGATTTTTTTCCAAATCAGAGGTGATTATCAACATGAATCTTTAATACTGCAGGTAAGTGGCCAAGCTACTGTCTATTAGTGAGAAGAGGAAGCGGGGGGGAAAGGCTTTTTGAAATAATAGTTCCTAATTCAGTTCAGGCTTTTGCCAGTAATGTGATACACATTGTCTCTCAAGTCTTTGATGCATCTATCAGTGTAGCATGGAGCCACCTTCTCTGGGAATTGCAGTATCTGGGCCAGATCAAGAGCAAATGTTGCCATGTTAGAATGTGTGTTTCAATTTGCACTGGCATAACTGAGATCAGAATCAGTCATGTGAGTATGGAAGAGAACACAACTCTGCTTCCCATTTAAAACAGCTTTCTCAAGTGGGATTAAGGGATTAGGTTTTGTGGTTGTCTTCCAGAAGCAATGTCACGGGGTGGTTTTACTACAGAAAGACCTGGTGCTTCGCCAGTGCAAAATAAAGTCTGTTGGCAACATGAATGCAAAATCATTGAGACAGAGGCTCAGCTGAGCTGCAACAGCATAGCCCAAAGTTCCATGAGCTCTGACTCTCCTGCAGCACTAGAGTAAAATTAGATAGTGAAATTTAAGAAATTCCATTCTCCATACTTTTCCCTGTTCCAAGATTGCTGCTTCTCAGCTAAGGTGTCTGAAACGGAGCGTGAACAACTGCACTTTGCATGTCAGTATCATGACAAAAAACCTGAGTTTCTTTTAATACACCGATTCTAATTTCAGCTTGCATTAGGTCAAAAAGTGTATTAATTCATGAGTTGTTTAGTCATTTTGTTAGTAAGTCAATAAAATGGGGGGTTCAAAGACAGTGCTGACCTCAACTATACAGTTTCAAGCAGCTGCCATGTGTGGGTGAGAGCCACATCTCCGTTACATGGACCTGACCTCAGTGCAAGTGGGAATAATAAACACAACAGAGATGCGTGAGCATCCTTCCATTTACCAGACTGTCTTCTTCTAAACCAGTAGCAACAGGAGTTGCTGCTCAATTTATTTCACATCAGCTGGAGTTCCTGAGCACATTTTTTATGTACAATCTCCACTCTCCTTTAGAAGGAAATTTCCTGTTGCATGGACAACAATGGGATTAAATTTGGTCTAAACCTTGTCCTTTAGCCTGGGAAAGTCCTTATATCTTCTCATGTCACTATTTGTTGATAGGGACAATTGTTCTTCCCTGTTTTGATTTGGAGGGTTTCAGGCTAAAAATCATCAAAATTATAGCAGCAAGCTGATAGTTTCATCTTGTTCTGAGATCAGTTATACTCTCCAAGGAGCACTTGTTCCTCAAAGACTACTTCCAAAGCCTTAAAGTAAGGTCAGGGTTTTGGTCATAAGGGCTACTACCTCCACCAAAGTTATTTACATTCAGAAAGCATAGCAGCCTTACACAGTTCTGTTCTTTGGTCCACACATTACAGTTTTCTCTTCTCAGTTTGCCAAAAAAATTGTTCATATTCTCATGGAATGAGAGAAGTGACCTGAGAAGCAGAGGAGGGCCATGAAGTTGATCAGAAGGCTGCAGCATCTGGCAAAAGAACACAGTGGCTTCTTGTACAGAGATGTAGGTTGACTGTTCACATTTCCCATTCCTTGAAAGGGGACTTGGTGGCTTCCTGTAGGCTACAGGTAAGAAAGCACAATGTGGATAAGTAATTCCCATGCCCTATTCTAATAAAAATAAATTATTTAAGTGTTCTGGTGGTGTAATGTGATTGTCAGTGCTCCCAGGAGGAATTTGTGGCTCAATTCAAAGATGCCTTGGTCATGCCAGAGATGGAGAGAGAGCAGCAATGCAAAGCTGAAGACAGTATTTCCCCCTGTGCTGTCCTTCAACAAAGCCCAGGTAGAGATTGTTGATCAGCTGTGGCTGTTTCCTTGGAGCTAAGCATGGCATGTTTTTCAGTGATTCCTCTTGGATTTGATCAAAAGCATATATGAAACAGTCTTAATTCTCCAGTGTGACAACAGGGCACACAATGATTACAGAGGATAGGAATTCTGGGGGGTTTCTGTCATTATCTTTGCTGCTCTGGAAATGCAAGTTAGCAGCATGTGCTCTGAACCATCCTGACAATGTGTCAACAAGTCATGAACCACAGAAAGAGAGAGAGAGAGTTTCTGGGTCTTATCCCTGTATTCAGAAAAAGCCATGTGTCAAGTGGACAGAGTAAGTAAGGTAAAGACAAGGGAGATTCTGATTGCTGTATTTCCCCTGCAAAAATATCCTAATGTGGTACTCAGGACTCCATGACCTTGCACGGGGGATTGTCCTATGGCATTTCTGTACTGCTGCTTAATAAGCTATAGAAAGATGTGATTGTCCCTCATTGGTAAAAAAACAAGATCTCAGAGAATATCAGAATTGTCATGGTTGGAAAAGACTTCTGAGATCACCAACCATTAACCCAGAGAAACCACCATGCCCACTAGAGCATGTCCTGAAGTGCCATGTCTACATGTTTCATGAATGCCTCCAGGGATAGTGACTCAACCACCTCCCTGGGCAGCTTGTTCCAGTGCCTGACTACTCTTTCAGCAAATAAATCCTTCCTAATATCTAGTCTAAACCTCCCCTGGCACAACTTCAGGCCATTTATTCTAGTCCTATCATTATTCACTTGGGAGAAGAGGCCAACACCCACCTCTCTATGACCTCCTTTCAAGTAGTTGTTGAGAGCAATGAGGTCTCCCCTCAGCCTCCTCTTCTCCAAACTAAATACAGTGCCTGCCTCCCTCTAGAGCCCTCTCCTTACCCTTGGGGATGACAGATTTGCAGACCTGTGCCACTGAAAATGAGACTCATTGAAGTGTTTCCACTTCATTCCCTGCTACTGTGGGGTTTGCCTTTCATTTGATTGCATCCTCAGACTTCATCTCTTCTGCTCTACAGCTTTGCAGGCCTGAGGCCCTGTTCACAGGACACCCCAGTTGCACATGCCCAGGGGCATGCTAAGCCATAGCTGGAAGAAGACCAGCCCCCACAATAGGGCTCATTGGAAGTTTGGCTTCTGAACAGCTTATCTTGTCCCTTTTTTAGAGTGTGGCAGTCTCAGTCTTCTGTATGATCAGACATTCAAAGTTCAAGAGATCTGTGCTAAACACACATGGTGATTTTTCACTCCTCTGGAGTGCTGTTACATTTCTGACTCTGTATGTCTCACTACAGCAAAGACGTGTCTGACTGTTTTGTATAGACATGACCCTACACATTGGACAGGACAACTGTGAAGAATTGTGGGCTGAAGGTGGTTTGTGACATGCTTTTAAATTTAAAAAAAAAAATCAAAAAACCCCAACCCAAAAAACACCCTTCCCCCAAAAAAATTCCCTTGTCAACTGCAAAGGCTGAGGAAGTTCTGTGACATCCCAGCTACCTGCTCCATTTTCATGGAGGAAAGAATGACAGGACAACAAGATGTTTCCAAGAGTCTTCTGAGGAAAAAGAAAACAGCAGAAGTGATATTAAACACATATAAATCAGTTACAATTATTGCCTGGAAATCTGTCAGATACATTTTATAGGGAAGCTTTATGAGACTTCCCCTTTAGGCAACGTTGAAACCATGATGCTCTATCACCATTCCCTGGGCTGCTCCATGGTTTTGCTTGTGACAGTCTTATGGGGTTGATACAATTCTTGCTGTCTCTTAATTAGCACCTTTCCATTATCCAACACACTGCACAGATCACTTTCATTTGTTGTAGCATGTAGTATGTGACAGTTACCAGTAATTTAAAAAATTATGATAAGTCACCAACAACATATTCTTCTTTGCAGAGTTATTACCTCCAACACTGGTGGAATAGAGGGGAAAAAAAGCAGCTCTGTGCAAAGAGAGATTTCACAACCACAGTAAACTCCCAAATTTTAGGCTCTTTAAGGACCACCCAATTAATCCACTTGGTGCTGCTCAGTAAATCTTTTTAATAACACAACATGATTAAGTTATTCCCTGATTTTTCATCTCCAAAGATTTATGAAAAGTTACTCAGAGACACCTGTGTGGAAAAAAAACACAACCTAATCCATCATGGTTTGATGTTTGCCTGTAGGCAATTCTCTTCAGCTGAACTAATGGCACTGTGTCAGGTGGGAGTCGTATCTTCACACCACAGAACTATTTTGCCTTTGGGAACACAAGGAATTTTTTTTTTAAGATTATTCCTAGTTGCTGCCTTTGTAGCAAAGTATTTATGCAACAGGTGATACTCTGAAGATGAGAAGCAATTCCACTGGAAAGCCACATTATGTTTAAGGAATCTCTCTGTTGCTGCAGTGTTGCTTTTCTTCCAGATGGATAATACTTAGTATTTGCAGATAGGACCTTTCTTCTAATGACCACCAGAGACATTATAAGCTCTCACAAATTAAACTTCAGAGTGTTTAATAAAGTATCAAGGAAATATGAAGAAACTGTGATGACATTTTTCTCTAACTGGATGTCCTACTGTTTCAGGATGCTGAGTTTAAGATAAGAGCCAGCGGCTCTTCTCCAGAAATTTCTCCTAATTTTCTTCCACAGTACTTTGTATCTGGACTTTAACGTCATAGTAATCTCTTACCATCTGTCTTGGGTATGCATTAAATAACAATACGCCAAGACTATAGCTATGTGTCTTTCTGTAACTCCCAAAGGTCCAGATAATTTTTGCCAGAATGGTAGATGAAGGAACTGCAGAGCAGCTCACCTCACCAATGCTTGCATTTCTTACCTCTGGCTCAATGGTTTTGACCATTGCTAAGGATCTAAAATGCTTAACTGAGTTGGACTTCATTGACAGTTACATCTCACTAACCTGTTCATTCAGGTAACAGCTGATTCTTCTTTTATCCACCAAAACTTTCAATGGTTAAAGCTTTTATTAGTTTTTTTTTCCCCAGCTTACCCTTTCAGTTCAGCTGTCTTACCCGATATTTGCCAAACATGGAATTTAAGAATAAAGGAGAGAAAAGAAAGCACATATGAACAAGAAAAACCCCAGCATCAAACCTGGTTTAAATATTTTCAAGAACAAAAAGAGGTCATGCTAAATGACAGGGGATTGGTGGGTGGTGTCAGACTGCTGTGGCCTCCACAAGTAGCATAGGTGCCCAGCTGTACGTGGGTGAGAAACAGTTGTGTTTCTTTGCTTACTGGACCAAATGCCTAGCAAAAAAACCCACCTAAATAAATGCTAGAAATTCAGCGGCACTCAGATGCAGAATTGGAAGCTGCTAATGGCAAAGCTACAGCTTAAAAAAATCTGTCTGCAACCATGGTTACAGTTAAATTGCAAGCATATACATGCGTGCATTTTCACACCTGGATTGTTTCCCCACCCTTTCTGGGGACTAACCCTAAACATCTCACTGACGCACATACAAGAACAAAACAAGTTGGTTTGCAATCTGTCCTAATGGAGAAAGTCTCTAGGCAAAGCACTGAGATCTGGCAGGCCTACAAGAAGAAAACACACAAGTAGGGATTAGCCACATTGGTTCTGGCCTGCACAACTTACTCCCTTTTATTGAAAGAAATGGCTAAATCATTAAAACTGGTGAGGGAAGAATGAAAAAGAAAAAAGGTTCAGTTTGGGTCTAACACTAAACAAGAACCAGAAGGTTATATGAAGAATGAAGAGAGGCTGACTGATGTTTTTTGTGGTTTAGCCCAAAATTAAATTGATTTTTTTTCTGTATAAACTTCAGAACTTTATGTTGGGTTTATTCGAGGTTGTTTCCCCCTGTAGTTCTCGTCCTGGCAAAAGAGCAACTGTACTTGGGTTTCATTAAATCCCAGAGAAAAGGGTATTTCAGGGAGACCCATATCCAGTTTCTGTAGAAAAAGAAAGCAAGTCTGGTATTTTATACCCAGCAGAGACCACTGAGAACATCTAGACTGTCATTCATGGAACTGCAAAACATTACCCCATACATCCTGCTTGTGTCTAGTGGGCTGACACTGACAGATACATTCTTCACCTCTCATTGACTCTAATCTTTGATGTCAGTGAAACGAGTTCTCAAGACTGCAAATACCAGTCCTGAGAGAGAGCTAGAAATTTTGGGGACTGTCCTGTATTCTGTAAAGACAAGCTAGAGAGATCAGGGACAACCACACTGAAGCTCACCTCATCCTGGAGCCATTGGTGCGTTTGGTGCCAGACCTGAGACATTCTGAAAGCATCCGTCGCTTACAGAGAAATATCTAGAGTTGACTTCTGCACGATAGATGCAGTTGCAGATAATATTTTTGCTTTTCAGCATTTCCCAACAATGGCCCAGAACAGAGTAAGAGAGAAAAAACAACAAAATTGGAAGATGAGTGGTTTTGTCACGCAGTATTTTCTTAGTAATGCAGCACCCTCTTCCCCCTCTGGCAGCTCACTGTACAAGCTCACTTCTGATCTTGAACATCTGCTCCTCTGTCTGCAAAAACAAAAACAAAAAAACATGGGGAGGAGGGGGGAAGGAGTAGGAAGGAAAAAAACCACTGCAAACTCTAAATGTTTGGAGAGCAGCTACCCTATTCCCCTAGGAACCAAATGTCACCCAGCTGAATAGGTCTCCTAATGGGTATGAGCACATGCCAGTGATCACAGACAATCACACTAAATTTCCCTTAGCAATATCCAACAGACCAAACTGTGATCAGTGATAACTGAGCCCTTAGGGACTTACTTGTAGCCCATTCAAAAATGTATATGCCCTCAAGGGAAGGTTTGTCTTGTTTTCCTGAGGAAATTAAATAGACTCTTTATAGAATTAGCAAAAATCAGCAGGGGTTCAGATTTCCCATAGTCTTTCATGACTTGTGGTTTAATAGCAGACCTTAAGTTAATGTATATCAGATACATGCATTTTGATTTTCCTTTCACTAACACTGAAGAAAAGACATAGGTTTTAGTGAGTTATTCCTGTTTTCCACTTTAAGGGAGAGAACAAGCAGGGTCACAGTGTCCAAATACCTTTCTGAGGAAGAATCTCAAAAATTTTATATTGGTCACCTATGACAAACATATAGCTCATAGCATTAAGCTTTTATTGGTTTGTATTTTCAAAACATTTACTGAAATATTAGTACAGATTCAGAGGTAATTATTCACAAACTTTTCAGAGAAAAAGGTGCTTTGTTTTCTTTCTGGCAAAGTTTTACAATTTTAAGGGAAGGTAAGACCCCTTTTTCCATCAACATTAAAAATTAAAAGCAGGTGCATAGAGAGGCAACATTTTTTAAACTGTGTAAAAAAAAAAAAGTCTTATGAAACTGAGAATTCTGTTTGCTACTGTTAAACAGTTTTGCCAGAAATATCTCCACAGGCTCTGGAGATCTGTTTCCATAGTCCAGATGCAACCTGGGAGAACTGAGCTTCCCAATGCCTTGTTCCATGTACTGTATCATGGCAGATTCCAGAGACAAGGGAGAACTGATGTCTTACCTCTTCTTTTTCCTTCTACATATCACATCACAACATGCCACATTAAAATACATGTATGTGGTTCTGGTAAAGCTCTCTTTATTGTAAAACTGTCAAGGAGGATTTCTTGTGCCCCTTCCAATTTGGGGTTCCTTGAGTTGATGCTTCCTGTTGTAAGTAGCACGGTCTTGAAGTTTGCAGCCCTGCTGGTTAGAACCAAAACCCTTCTCTTCAGTTGCCTCATGACTAGTGTCACTCTTGAGAAGATCAAGCCAAGATTTCTCAGCACACCAACTTTTGACAGCTCCTTGCTTGGGGAACAGGAGATCATCAATAAAGACAGCCTTCACAGGAGGGAGTCTCAAGCAATTGCTCCGCTTTGAAAGGCATAAGTGATGTAAGTAGGTCGAAAGAAAAGAAGACATCAAAAACACTTTCTTGCCTCAGTTTCCCCAAATACTCTCTTGCAAAACCTGTTGTTGCCCAAGGAAAACATCTATCTCCACTCCCTTCTCTCGAGTCTATTCCCATGGATCCTTTAGAGGTTTGGTAGACTTTGCAATGGACAGATAAGAAATCCTATTCTTTTTTTTCCAACACTTCACTAACTGATCAACATATCTGCACAGATTTTTTCTTTTGGGGGCTTCCTGAAAATGAAGGCTTTTTTTTTCTGAAACTTCCAGAGTCAGGCACCCCAAAAAACTTTGTTGTTCAAGAGATCACTGCTTTTATTCTAAAACAAGAGGTCACCTATGTCTTATGCATGCCCTGCTCAGGAGGATGCTGCCTTTCAAATACATGCAGAAAACATCCCAGATTGTTACTAGTGATACTATTCCTGCCAGCTCTTCTCCTGCTTTCCACATCACTGGAAAGATAATTTGCCCTTTTCCTTTCAGTACCTCTCTTAGGAATACACACCGTGGAGCAAATCACGTTCACCTGTAATATAAAGGAGATGGGATGCAGCTAATAAAGAACGAGGCAATTCAAACTTTTTTTCCTGAGCCCTCAGGAAGAATACCCAGGTGTGCTGAGGAAGATATGCTTGGGAAAAAAAAAGAAAAGAGCCATTCTGCAGTCAATCTGAAAGCACTAGGCCTCCTTTCATGAATTGATTTACCCACTGGGTGACATATTGGCAATTTTCTGTTACCTACCCAGTGATATGACTAAGTAGATGGAGCTTAAAGGTGGGTCAGATAAAAAGACTTTAATCTAACAAAGGCAGCCTGAATTTCACATGTCAGGGAAGATGGCTTAACAGGGAATAGTGGCCTAAACATGATACTGAGTCGAGGTGGAGAATCCATAATTAATGTTACACTGCAGAAATGTTTACTCAAAAACAGAATGAGAAAAAAGGGCCAGATTTGCTTTTCCTCTAAAAGGCCCCAATTCAGCAAAATACAACTCTGCAGTCTTTATGTTAAACATGTGCTTCAATCTGGACCTCCATGAGAAGGAATGCCTTTGAATTAATCTCTTTGGAACTGATGTAAAAAGGGTGAAAATCAGTCATAACAAGTTTTATAACAAGAGGCTGAGCACTGCTGTAATTTGATGAATACAGTAGGCCAGTTAGACTTGGCAGAAATGTTGTTCAGAGAATTAATTAAAATTGTTTTCTCTGAGGAAGGAAAAAGTTGTGTTTTGGGAAAAGCAGTAATACCCTATGCAAGTGACACGAGACTTGTTCAAGTGTTTTCAGGCCCAAGGGGTGAAATGCCTAAAGGAGCCATTGGTCCTTGAATAATGTATTTATCTTGCAGTTACGCTTCACTGTTTTCCTACCAGGGTTAGTTGAATTTCCTGAACTACAGCCCAAAATGTAACCTCAAATTGCTAAACAATGCCAAGGGAGGAGGAAGGCCATATTCCGCTCCCCAAAGTGTTTGATTTGTCCTCTCCATTCTGAGGATTTCTCCTTTCTCCTTTAACATTAAAAGTGTGCAGTTGCTGTATGCTTGGTCCTTGTGTGCTGGGGGAAACCGTCACTACATCTAGCCTCTCAAATGTACAAGACCTGCATAGTGTTTTGCAGCAGGTACAGGACAAAACCACCAGTCCTGGATAGCTCTAAGACGGCTTGTTGCTGGATGGCCACAAAAATATTTTTGCCCTTTTTACTAAGAAGCCTAGAGTTTGTCCTGGTTGGGGACTCAGAAGTGTTTGGGACTGAAAGGACTTCTCATCCCCTGCTACTCGTCCTCTTAGACTACACATCTGTTGAGTCAGGGAGCATCTCCATTCCTTATTAGCAATACCCTCAGCACGAGGCAACCTTCAGATTACCTCTCAATTAATAACCCTCTTGATTTGAAGCAATCCAGCCTGAAGAGACAGCAGTCTTTGAGGTCAAGTACTTTGACCCGAAAACCAGTGAGCACCCACACTGCAGCCAGAGGCCCGCTGGAGGTTGCTCCTAGGCTGAACATTGCCCTGAGACAAAGAAAAAAAAAAAGAAAATTAGAAATTCTGAAGAAGGCTCTTGATTAATTATCCTCATTACTCAATATTTTAACCCACCTTGTCAGCCCTTCCCACTCTGCCTTGCAGGAGAAATAAAATTTCCAAAGCGCCTGGGGCTCATGGCAGTGGGGAAACCACACACAGACCAAAGTGCTGACAAGAGCAAAAACCTGCTCCTCCATTCAACATCTCCAACTTCCAGAAATGCATATAAGCTTTGGCCAACCTCCACTATGTGGGTTAAAAAATACACATCGGCTCCTTTGCACTGAACTCCTGATTAAAAATGTCCTCTGCCCCTGTCACTGGTGGACTGGTAAGACTCATCATCCCTGTCACCTGAACAGAGAGGATTTGTTTGTAGCTTTTTCCCCTTGTCATTTGCACCACTGCCTTCCAGCATGATCAAGCACATTTACATGCACTCTATTTTAAAACCATGAGTCACATCTGAGATTTAGTTTGAACAAATCTCTGGGCTATGAGCAGATGCATCTTGGATGGAGATCATAGTTGTGAATAAAAAATATATTGTCATTTGTAGGGGTGGGGTGAATAAGATTCACACAGAATCACAGTGGAAATCCTCCTTTTTATGTCTAGATACCTGAATCCCAACTGTGACTGTACTACTGAGACTGAGGGTCGTGTGGTTTTGAGGCTAATGGCCCCACTTGGCTCCTCTAGAATAATGTTTAAGTGCTTGAGCTGATATCTTAGTCTTATGTGTATTTTTGGTAAATCACTGACACTTTTGATTAACGGTTCCCAGTGGTTCCCACCTTCACCTTCCTTTCCTCAAATCTTTCCTACAGTCAATATCAGCCTGATTTTGCCCTCCAAAATACTGCATTTATTGGGCAGTGGCTTCATTAGCTGAACCATCCTCACAGCAGGGTTGGGACCTTCTGACAAAGGAGAAGACAACTGGGAGAAAGAGACACATCCTCCAGGATTTCATGGGTAAAATGAATTTTCACTCATTGTCCATCTTTACAGTAAATAAAAAACTTACTTTTGTTTATACACAGACACACACACTTCTTATACTGCATAGCAAGGGGTAAAGGATGTTGTGGAGTGGTGGGCTGGAGAGTGTCTTTCTGCATTCTCCTTAACTACAGAGGGGGTCTTAGCCACTGATTTTGTGGACAACAGCCCTGCCCTTAAGGAAAAAAAAACAAAAACAAAAAAGCAAAACACAAGGGAAGAACAATTATGGAGTCCAAGGTTCTTGGCCTACAGGTTTCTTTTGTTTTAAATGTCACCAAGTTTACTTGAAACCAAGAGAAAACTGAGGGTTTTGAAGCTATTCTAATGACATTGAACTTAAACTCGATCTCACTGAAGAAGAATTTGATACAGCTGGTTGATTGCTGGCTGCTCTTTCTAAGCTTATCAGCCAATAAAACAATCAAATGTTGCAACAAGCCTGAGCAAACTTATCTTCCCCATATCATGGGATGGGATAGATTCACATTCTCCTCCTTACTAAGTACCCTACTAAGTAGAAGACTGAATATTTTAAAATCATCTCTTTGTAAGAAACATTATTTTTCAGTGGCATTTCAGTTTTTGTAGCTGTCCTTGAGAAAAAAAAATCCTCACAAAATCCTCAATGCCTAAAATGTTTTAGCTTAGTCTAAAGTGACATTTTAAACAAGTATCAATTAATTAATTAATGAATTAAGAATAATCAACATATACTTAATAGTATAATTCTAAGAAGTAAAAATAAAATAATGGAATGGAATAAAATAAAATACATGACAAGATAAGCAAAAAGTGGGAGGGAGAGGAAGAGATTTGGCTTTGCAGCAAAGCTGCTTGCCTGAAGATGTAAGAGCATTTTCCTAGTGAGTTCAGCATTCAAAGCCAGGCAGCCAGAACATACTTCACAAGAGAGAACCCCCTGTGAACTCCTCACCTTTGTAAGGTAAGTCAGTGTTCACAAGGAAATACCCCACCACACCGTTGCCTTTGATGTTTTCACTCAGCAGAAGGGAAGGGTGGTCTTTTTAAAGAATTCACAATAGAGAGAGAAGGGGAAGAGGAAGTCCTTTGAAGAGAGGAGAAAGCCTCCTCATTTTGCTGCTGACTACAAGCCACCCCTTTTCCTTTGTGCCTTGCACAAAAGAAGGTTTGCAAGCCCACTTCCCCCTCAACCAGAGAGACATCTTCTGTGAGTACCATACCAAGAGGAGGTGGCTTTCCAACACCCAGAACACAGAGGGTGGAAGGATGGCTTCACACATCAACCATAAATCAAACCTCTCAAAAAGCTTCTGTGTGAAGTGTTAAGGTGCATGGGACCTGCTGGGTCTTCCTGCATTGGATGAGCAGCAAGAGCACACGCGCTGGTCCCTATGCAAAGGTCTCAGGAAATCCTGCCTTTTCCTATCTTCTTTCTTGAATCAGAGTGGAGTTCATGTTTCAGAGCCTGGACAATATCAGGAAGGGCATGTAGTTATGGGATAAGAGGCAATGATTTTAAACTGAAAGAGGGTAGATTTAGGTTAGACATTAGGAATAAATTCTTTTGCGTGAGGGTGGTGAGACTCTGGACCAGGTTGCCCAGAGAAGTTGTGGCTGCCCCATCCCTGGAAGTGTTCAAGGCCAAGTTGGATGGGACTTAGTGCAACCTGGTCTAGTGGGAGGTGTCCCTGCCCATGCAGGGGGGTTGGAACTAGATGATCTTTAAGATCCCTTCCAACCCAAACCTTTCTGTGATACTGTGATTTTATGAAGGCCAAAGCTAAGCTAAAAACCATTTAAGGGCATAAAAGATAACAAAAAGTGATTCCATGACCATGTAACTGGAAATACATAGGAAATGTGCATTTATTGATGAAAAGGGTAGACAACCTAGTAGTATGGATGATACAGAAAGGACTGAACTACTTAATATCTTTTTGACCTCAGTCTTGACATTCTCAGCCTGGTCCCAGACTGCTGGCTCCCACCAGCATGCTTTGAGAGAGCAAGAAATGAGGGAAAATCCAGATAAACTGGACATATTCAAACACTAGGGTCAGATGGGATTCACCTGAAGGTGCTGAAAATACCTGTCTGATGTGATTGCAAGGTCACTGTCTACCATGGCAATAGGGACAGAAAATCCTTGATGACAGAAAGAGTTAATATTATGCTTGTCTTTAAGAATGGGAAGATCAGGGAACTATAGATTGGTCAGGAAGAGGCTGGATGACAGCCCAGCTTCAAAGTGGATAGTGAACTGAAGTGAGAAAACAATGACTATTATGAGGAGATGTTGAAGGAGACAGGTCCACCTAGTCTGGCAAAGACGAAGTTAAGAGTTGATCTATTTGTCGATCTGCCTACAGATACATGATGGAGAGTTACAAGGAACCAGTCTCTTCTTGTTAGAGGCAGGTGTTAAAGCAGAGAGCCATGGCCACAAGTTGTGACTTGAAAGGTCCAGGCTGGTCATTGGGAAGACCTTCTTCTCCAGGAAGGCAGTGCCACACTAAGCAAGGTCACTCAGAGAATGAGGCTGTGAAATCTCCTTCCTTGGCGGTTCTCAAGACCCATCTTGATAAGTGCATGGTTTTTCTGCTGTGATATCGGGAATGGGCCTTCTTCACACTGGAGGCTGGATTGCAGACCTCCAGACATCCCTCCAGCCAGCACTTCTGTGATCCCAGAATGGAGGCCATAAAGCCTAATTAGCAGTGAGGAATTCAGATCACTTTGTCTTGCTAGACAAGAAAACCAGACAAACTACCCAGACCAACTTGTTTAAGCCCTTTGCAAATTGTGTCTTAGACAATTTCAGGTTTTAACAGTCAAGATCGTTTCTAGTATTTGCTAATCAGTCCAACCATTGACATTTGAAAGCACATCCAACAGACTAGACGTGGCTTTTGTGGCTGGATACTTGGCCAAGAAAGTAGGAGATGAGCCTGCCAACAGCCTCATGTGTGGACGCCTGTTTTGCATGCTCACAGCAACAGCTGAGATGCTCTGGGTGTCTAGACACCTCCACTGTACTTGTAGCATCCATGGTAGCTTGTCTCAGCATGAGGAAGAGAAAAGGGGGTGGCGGAAAGACAGTTTATGCAGATGAAAGTTCTGATTAATCTTGAAAACAGGCAGGTACTCGTGGGCGACTTGCAGCAGAAAGCCTGCTGGATGGTTTGTGCCTCCACACGCCAGGGGAATAAAACATTCAGGTCATCCTCTCTGACCATTCCCTAGTTATATGAGCCAAGGGACAAGACATCTATTACGGATCAAATGGATTCCCTGGGCAATGTTTGTTGTGTTGAAAATTCACCTCTCGTTCCCATGAGTTCAATTTTATACCTATGGGCAGAAGAATGAGCAGCTAAACATCCAGCAGACAGATAATAATAGCTCTGGAGAAAAAGACCAATGAACAGGAGATGTCTTCACCTCCCACCCACCACCTCAAGCAGACCAGGTTTATAGACCTCCAGAAATAATGGAAGGGAGAAGCTTTGACAAAGAACAAAGGCCCAAGTGGAGGAACCATAATGTGCTTTACCCCTGATTGCAGCTATGTTGATTAATGGACATCAGTCAAATTAGGAGTTGTCTGGTTTATAACCACCTTCTAAAAATATGCCTAGAGCAATGGAGTAGTTATTTTTCTGTTTTCTTTATAGGAAGGAAGGAAGGAAGGAAGGAAGGAAGGAAGGAAGGAAGGAAGGAAGGAAGGAAGGAAGGAAGGAAGGAAGGAAGGAAGGAAGGAAGGAAGGAAGGAAGGAAGGAAGGAAGGAAGGAAGGAAGGATCCTCTCCTACTGGTTATTCATTATTTGTCACATAAAGTCATTTGCAAGGTTGTCTTCAGATAATGTAATACCAAGTTATGAGATATTTTTGGCACAAGGACAACATAAGATATTGCCAGACAAAGAAAACAGTTAAAATTAATGGTTGGCAAGGTTATACCCTTCTGCTACTAATTAATTTTCCATATTTCTAGCCAAACAAATATGGAATATAATGACATAGGACAGCAGTCTGGAAAGTGTTAAAATATCATTAAGTTACACACTGGCCTTGCCCTGGCTGCTGCATTTGTCATCAGTGATGGAGGCTGAGTTTGGATCCAGAGGAAGGATTGCCAGAGATGGGAACTACAAGCCCCAGTGCTGGTCTTTAGAATGTGTCTGTGTTTGTTGGAGTGCAGCTGGGACCCAGCCAATTCTAGAGAGACCAGAACATGTCAGCAAGCAGGTGATGTGATTTACATGAGCATGGACCCACCTGCATGTGCTCTCTCACAAAACACACACATCTAGGAAGTCTCTCTCTAGTGGGAGAAGGGACATGACCATGCTGGAAGGAAACCACCTGCACCACGTAATGGTTTGGTGCTGTTTACTTGGCCTCTCCAGAGCAACAGGGAGAATAAAGCAACAGGTTTAAGGTCTTTGGGCCACATTGTTTTCTGATCTTTTCCTAGCTAAGGCAGCAGTTGAGCACTAAATGGAGGATTAACACTCTAATAAAGGTCATATTTCTGATAGTTTAGTTCAGAATCTGAGACTACTTATACCCTTTTTATTAAAGAGTCACTCCATTATGGACAATTACTGGTGATTCAGTCCACTAGACATTTTGCATCAATTTTGTTGGAGAGGCTGTTGTTATTCCAGGGCTGGCACAGACCATGTACACTACCAAAAAGCAAGGGGAGGCATGGCTGAGAAAAGCTACCTTGCCTTAAGTCAATCCCAAATCATTTCCTGTGTGCTTTTTTTGCAAAATTAGAACGAAAAATTATCTCACTCTTAAGCAAAAAAAAAACAAACAAAAAAACACAGATCCTTTTCAAGTTTGTTTGTTTGTTTTTTCCCTAAAATCACAGTAGCAGAAATTTTCAAACATATATTTTGGAACCAATTTTTGTTTCCAATTACCTGTGGGGTTTTTTTGAAGTTTGGATTTTTGAGGAGACAATCTTCATGTCGATTCAGTTGCTTGTTTGTTTGATTTCTGTTGACATGCATCTCTGCCTTCTGCAGGAAAAATGATAGCTTTTGGTACAGAACAGGCTTTTCCCTTCAGAAATAAAAATGTGGGTTGCAAAATTTAGTCAGAGAGACCTTCACTTAAGTGAACTTAGTAATATACGGAGCAAATTCTCCCCCTCAGCCTCAAGAGTAAATTTAACACTTCCCATAGAGGGATTAATGCATTTTAACTAAACAGCTAAAGCACTCAAGCACTAGTGGGCATAGCTAGTTATGAGTGCTAGAACTTTGTGAAGGGGAATCACTCTCTGTAGAGAAGATTTCAATATTTTAATGATAAATTTCTTTTTCACTAAGAATAAACTCCTCATTTTTCCTTTATCCTGACAAAGAAATTGGTCCTGACTCCTTGGACAGCTAGACAGGCAGACATGGAAGCTCAGGGAAGGAGTGAGTAATGGTGTTCTGGCCTTTTTCTGTCATCTTTCCCACCCAGCAGGAAACATCAAAACTTTTGACCAAAATGCTTTAACATTTTCAGGTTCCTGATTCCCTGCCGACAATGACACTGATGTACTAATGTGCTTCAGATGACCTGGTTCCCACCAGGCCAAAGCATCTTGCAAGCCCAGTTTCCAAAGCAGATCTAGTCATTAAAGGTTAATACTACTCGAACTGGAGTCCTTCATACCTGAATCAAAACTGATCCATCTCAGCAAAATGTTTGAATTACTATGAAACAGCTTTTTCAACTGTGAAAATAAACAAAGATTCCACTGTGGAGTTTTCAGTCAGCTTTAGTGAAAACCAACCTTAAAATAGATTGTTGTGTCTTTCTACCTGGAAAATTTGGCAGATTTTAGTGGAATATGTGACAGATATTAGTTTACATTTCCAAAAGCAGTTGGCAATCTTGGTGTAGATAAAAACTTGGACTAGATGAAAACATTACAAAAACTGGCTGAAAACAGGAAAAAGACTAGGAAATTAAAAGCAGAAGAAAATTTCTGAAAACCAGGAGTTACTTCTTAAGAGAGAGGTTTCTTCTGTGTGCAGCATAAACTTTGCTCTCTCCAGTCAAGAAGCCAGTCACTAACACAAATTTAGCCCTGACTTTTCACTGGATCTACTGATCGTCTGAAGACTGGTTCATGTGAACGCAGAGCCTGTGATCCTTAGAGTCACAGAAAATATCAGGTAGTTATTTTTGCATGTCCAGCTGCAGATACCCTGAAGGGACTTGATTTCCTGAGAACATCCTCAGTATTTAAGAGAATTAGGTGTCTTTGAGATGCTGAGAACTTGGCTTTATCCTTTCTACCCTGAACTGTAGCTTTCAAGGTGCCTGGAAAGGTTTAAACCAGTGTAAGATGGTGAATGATGAGACATGACTGAAATGTTAGAAAGGATACCTAAAGCTGCATGAAACTTGCTAACCTCTTTCTTTCTGACTCCAGACTCTTGACTGGCTGAATCATATTTGAGGATTGTTAACCCTTCAGACCCACTTTAGGAGCAATCTGGATCCTGAGATCCACTGAGGCAGTGGATGTTTTGTGGGTTTGTACAGTCAAGGCATGAGACCTCATGGCTGCTCGGCAGAGTTTTGCTTTGCTTTCTGAAAGCTGGACCAGAAGGTCACCCTGATGAGAAGATTTCACCCTGTAGAACATCAGCCTGACTGTGACTACCAGCATCCCTGGGTTTATGAAACAAAATCGTTCAAGAATGCAGTTTTATTCCAGTCCTGGACACTCACCATTCCTGGAAAGGAGTGTCAGAAATGCTGCTTGGAGCAAACTGGCCCTTGGAACAATACAGGTATTCACCAGGGTATAACACAGCAGCAGAACCCTGGCACAGGGATGATTGTTTCTGCTTTGCAACTCTCGAGTCCAAACCTATCCAGACCATGCCATTTTGAAAACTCTGTCTCATTCCACATCTCTTGCTAAGATTTATGACAATTAGCTGCCGAATCCATAATTAGCAAGTGGTAACAGATCAGCAGATATATCCAGTTCTGGTGACACCTCTGACAGATTGACATCTACTCCCCAAATCCCTGCAAGGCTTCTTGTTTTCCCTGTGACCACTCTCAGAGTTTTGGCAAGGCTGTCCCAGCAAGGAGGAGAGGGAGGGCAGGGGAGAACAAGTTCTCACAAGCATGACAAGACCCATGCATAACCATTTGGCTTTGCAATTAAAAACATGTTCTGTCTTCCTCTGCATCACCAAGCAGAGCATATAAGTAACAGTTGCTCTGCAAAGAGCCTTGAATTCAAACAAATCAGGAGGTTTGGGTTTCTATACACAGGGGTTTGTTTGCTCAGATATTGGGGGTCTTTTTTCCCTTCCCACAGAAACATATCAGGAGCCTTTCTGGGGATGAGAAGAAGAGGAGCTGGGAAGAAGATGAGTTGTATTTGTATTTGTGCAGGACCTTCTGTTTAGACATTCTGCAGTGAATGCAGGGGTCAAGGTGAGAAGGGGGATCCCATCTAACCTATGAAAAATCAATTCATAATTCCTTAGCTACTGCTCTTAAAGGGATCTAAAGTCATCTTTCTGCATCAGCTTCACATACCCACCTTGGAGATGTGCCAGCCCTGCAAGTGTGTTACAGGGGTCTTGAATCTTTTACAAACAACGAGTGGTATCTACACCTTTTCTGGGCAAAGCCTCCCAGATTCCTGAACCAGTTTTTTTCCAACCTTGACCCTTAGTTTTAAGTTTCTATTTACCCCATATCACAGTGCATCCTTTATTAGCAAAAGCTAACTGTGTGCATGTTTCTCATTTACAGCCATAGCTTTAACTAAGCACTTTCATTTTTCGAGCCCTGCTGGATACAGTATTCAGGATCACCAAAGCACTGTATTTCAGCAGTGCACCACTATCATAAAAATAAGACATGAAGGTAGAGGTTAGATTAGGTCTTGTGTACAAGGTTAGTCAGGGAGTGTGTGGCTGAGCCCATAGCACCTGAGTTTCAGCCTAGCTGGCTCTCAAGCCTGAGTGACAAGAACCACCTTCAGATCATCCTCTGTCTGTTTGTAACAGCAACAACACAGCTGCTTGTTGCACTGATTGAACTGGAAGCCTGACTTACCCGTAATTCCTCCAACTCTGTATTGCCCTTCTTGTCTGGATGACAAAATGAATGATGTACAATCCAAATTCAGCCCTTTGTCACTTCCTTTAATAACATCTTTTTGTTTTGTTTTGCTTTGTTTTTTCATTTACAAAGGTATCTGCTGCAGGATGACAGCTGTATGCAGGTTGGTCTGCAAAAGACAGCTGGACTTCAGAAAAGTCTTGCAGTGGTAAAGAGAGTGAGCTGGTACCTGGGAAAACGCATCTGTGCCTGCAAGAGAGCCTGAGAAAGGAATATCAAAGTTTGTTAATTTATTTTTATTTTTGGTGGGGTGCTGCATTAACCTCACTGTTGGAGATAGTGGGAAATTGCCAAACAATGATTTTTTTTTTTTGGCAGAACTGGTACAGACTAAAGTTTCTGTCCAAAAAGTAGTCACAGTTCTGCTGCTTGTCAGACTGCCTTGGAGGAGCTCAATAGATAATCCTAACTCATTTTTAAGTCAGCTGTTACTAGAACTGTCCCAGTACATTTTACCTATGTAGATAAATAAATAGGACGGATTAAAAAATACCACAAGAAAATGTAGAAGGAAAAAAAAAAAAAAAACCCTACCTTTTCATCAAGTGGTAAATTGAATCTTTTTTCTATTTGTTTTTGTTTCATTTTCTGCTCTCTGGTGCTATTGGAAGCCAGATGAGGCCTGGATATTCTTTTGTTATGACTGTTCCTCACCTACTAGGTGTAACAGCCAGGACTGATTGGCAATCCCAATGACAAATGGCACAGAGTAATTCTCTTACCCCTCTCCGTAGATTTTTCTTGAAGACTATGGTCTAAAACCATGTTAGGCCATTAGGTGACAAGTCAGTAGCAAGGACAACTGGTGAACAGTGCTTGATCTGAGTCTGTGACATTTGTTTGTCCAGAAATACAAAGATTACCTGTATCTCCAGCCCAAAATAAAAATGTATGCATGCTTTTTGGTCATACCTTACACCTCCAGGATGCTGTGAATGTACACAGCAACACTGTCTTTACCCAACCCCAATATGAGTCTGAATGAAGATCCACAAAAATATTTCAGGGTGCATTAGTTTTCAAAGGAAACTGTTCTCTTTTGCTTCATGTTTTTGGCCCCCTTGGCCTTGTTGCACCTTCTGAACACTTCGAAAATTCTGGGTCACTGTTGCCACTGTTTCTGTAAGGAAAAAAAAGGTGCTTAAATGCCTTTGCAGATCTGGGACTTGAGAGCCCAGCTTGAGCTGTTCCATTTGACAGCCTTGGCCTTGTTTCTGGTAAGAAAATGATCTGGAAAAACATTGGTAGAAAGGTTTCATGGCTCTTTATATATAACAAGAAAAAAAATAATATCACCTTTCTGGACCAGGAACTCTATATTAAAAGTAAGACAGCTCATAATTCAGGAACAAGTTGGTCAGGAGACCTCTTTCTGGGCTGTAGCTGCTTGCAACATGTTGTTGTCTTTTGCAAGCTCTATGTTATCTAGCAATGGAGGTTTTCTCATCCATCTTCTTGCTCTTTTGCTTTTAAATGTATTTTATTACCTTATCAGAGTCAAACCTGAATAAAATAACCCCCCCAAAGTACAATTCTCCTATTTTGCAAAGAATTTTATTTTACAGAAACAACCACTGGTTGGTTACAGGAGTTGTTTGCAAGATGACTAGATTAGATTAATTAGTTAATGTTTGTAAAGTACTTTGAAGATTAAGAACACTATATAAGTGTTAAGTATTATTGTTATTATAATAGATAGAGAAGGTAGATAGCTAGATAGGTAAAGAGATACAGCAGTCAGATAACAATAATTATAATACTTAGCATTTCTATGGGGCTTTACATCTTTTGAGTGTTTTACAAACATTAACTAATTAATAGAGTTAAGCAGACAGATAGTAGATAAAATAGTAGGTAGATTGATAGATAGGAACAGATTTTGCCTTTGGATATATGAATAGTAAAGTCGATTGAAGTTGCATCCCATTGATGAGGGCAAAATTTGGTCCATAGACAAATTTAAAGGCAAATGAGGTAGTTTTTTCAAGTGTTGTGTTGGGTTTGTTGTTGGTTTTTTTTCCACCGGCAATTTGTCTTCCTGATGAGTAGATTCACTGTGGGAACAGAAAGTGTACTGGAATGTTGCAATGAATGTATCAAAAGTGTCAAACTTTACAGTGACATATTATGGAATCAAAGCACATCGTTAAGATTAGTCACATCAGGGTGTCAGTGACTCAGCTTTGCAATGGCTGAAATGATACATCATGTCTTTGGGAAGCACCTTCAAGTTGTTGAATGAAACAGGATTATTGTTGTGCTCGTGAACATCCTGATTCTTCACATTGATATGAAAATGCAGATGCATGATCTACTGACTGAGAAGAAAAAATAGATATTAGAGCCAGATGTAAATAAATTTTATTTTCATTAAATAAATCTGAAAGTAATTTAAATGTAGAAGAAGAATTATATAAAGATGCTGGGACTAGGCAAGACACTTGTTTCCTTTAATTTTGTCTCTCCTTGAACATTGATATGTTTCTATGACAACTTAACCCTAAAGCTGTGCAGGGATGCAGGAAAATAATTGCTGCTTTTTGAAAGGAAATTTATCTCCTGGGTGCCTTTGAGATCCAGCTGTCAATGAGGTCCAGGGGTCCTAAAGTCCCTGGTACCTCTGCAATATACAAAGGAGGGGAGAAAGCCAGACCTCAGCTGAGTGTGAACAGGCTCAGTTCTATCAGTGCCATTCTGCAATTGAGTTAATTAGCTCTTCTGAGAACTTGCAGTATGACTCCAGTGCCTGGCTGATGCATCAGTGCTGCCTCTGCATCTGAGGTAGTGTCACCACACAGTGCTGCTCCCTGCTACCAGGTTGGGACTCCCAGCACTGCTCTGAACTATGACCTATGGACACAACTGGTATTTTCCATTTGCAAAGCTTTTCTGCCACAGGGTACATGCAGAACCATCTAAAATCACCAGGGTAATCAGAACCACAGGCCACAAATTAGTCCCAATGAAGTAGTAAAATGAAGAAGAAGCCATCTTACTTAACTCTTGACAACTATGGTGTAGGTACTTACATCTGAGCTAGACACTCAAGGCTTCCTTAAGAGCCAACAGAACAAGAAGCACTTAACAGATACGTTTCACCTGCTTTGTATGTACGTCTACCTTAGGAGGAGTTTAACTTTCTCTTAGAAAGTCTTATTTTTCTCCATTGACTGTCATGGAAATCCAGATGATTAGCTCAGATGTAGCCAACTCTCTTGCAGAGTGAGATGAGGCAAAACCTATATTAGTGGGTTGACCTTGGCTGGCTGCAAGGTTCTCACCAAGATGCTCTATCAGTCTCTCTTCTCAACAGGACGGGGAGAAAATAGAATGAAAAGCTTTTGGGTCAAGATAAGGATGAGGACATCACTTACCAATTATAGTTGTGGGCAAAACAGATTTGACTTTGGGAAATTATTTTAATTTTTTTGCCAATTAATCAGAATAGAATAGTGAGAAATAAGAACAAAACTGAAAACTGCTTCTCCTCTTCTTCCTGGGTGCAACTTCATTCTTCTGCTTTCTCCACAAAAGCGATACAGGAGGATGGAGCAGGGGGGTTGTGATGAGTTCCTAACTCTTCATCCCTGCTGCTCCTTCCTCCTCACACTCTTTCCCTGCTCCACTGTGGGGTCCTTCCCATGAGATACTGTGCTTCACAAATTTCTCCAATGTGAGTCCATTTCATAGGATGCAGTTCTTCACAAATGGTTCCAACATGGGTACTTTTCATGTCCTTCAGGAACAGACTGCTCCAGTGTGGATCCCCCAAAGGTTCACAAGTCCTGCCAGAAAACCTACTCCTGCATGGGCTCCTCTCCATGGGCTGCAGCTTCCCACCAGGAGCCTGCTCCAGCAAAGGTTCTCCACAGGCTGCACCTTCCTCCAGGGCTCATCCACCTCTGTGGGGTCCTCTTTGAGCTGCAGTGTGGATATCTGCTCCACTGTGGACCTCCACGGGCTGCAAGAGGGCAATCTACATCACTATGGTCTTAACCAAGGGCTGCAAAGGAATCTCTCCTCCAGCCCCTGGAACACCTTCTCCTCTTCCTTCTTCACTGACTTTGGTGTCTGCAGGGTTGTATGTCTCACATTTTTTAATATTCTTTTTCTCCCAACTGCTATGCAGCATTTTTCACTAAATATGTTATCACAGAGGTGTTACCAATGTCACGGATTGGTTCAGCCTTGGCCAGTGACAGGTCTGTTCTGGAGCCAGCTGGGACTGATTCTGTCCAACACAGGGACAGCTTCTGGTGTCCTCATAGAAGCTTTGCAGTCCTTTTGCTACCAAAACCTTGACAACTAAACCAAATAAACCCTGCAAGATCTAGCTAGTGGATTTTTCCCAAGCTCATCTTCCCAATCAGTCTCCCTAGGATTGATAATGAATGGGCTTACCTGGAAACTGGTAGAAAGGTCATTGGCCAAAAAATCATCATTGGCTCAAAGAGGCGAGTCCACATACTGGTCATTACTGTTTATACAGTGAGATAACTACACCACTGTGTACCCGCTCTTCTCTGGTGGATGCAAGACCAGCTACACTGTAGTTAGAGGCCATCTATAAGATCAAGGAAACATCCACCTCTTCTTCCCTGTAAAGCCCCCATGTAATGAAGTTAACAACAACTTAAGTTTCCCTTCAGTAACACAATCTACCAGTGGTGGGAAAGTTACTATTATGAAGCAAGTGCAGAAAGCAATAAACCATCCATCTGACTCAGCCAGAAAAGGCAACACTCAAATATTGTGCAGAACAAACGTTGTACAGAACAAATACACCATTCATCAACCCAACAACCCTTTGATCACCTAAAGAGGCTTAAAAAATTAAGCAGGCAAGCAAGAGCAAGAAATAGTGTCGATGCCCTTCTTTTTTACCAGGGATGGACAGTACACACCTTCGTAATTAAAACTCACAGCTTTCTTCTCAAGGAACTTGAACCCAAGTCTCAAGTTATGGGTGAATATTCACAGCACAAGGTTTCAAGACAGACCTGTCTGAAGTTCTCTTGTTGGAGCAGCTTTATTTGTATACCATATTTCACTATTTCCTGGGTCACAGGGAGAATTACTTAATAATTTAGTGGTTGGTGTATTCACCTGGAAGGGGAAGTCCTCAGTTCCTGTGCCTGCTTCTATTCATGTTTCTGTATTTTTCATTTAAGTATTCATTGATGTGGATAATGGAAGCCAGGCCTCTGCTCCCAAATGAAAGACTATACCATGAAGATATTTAGTCATTTGCATAGGCTTGCCATCTTCCTGTTCCCATGAATATTTAATTAACCTATGCAAAGTCAAATGGTTTCAATATGAGGAACTGAGAAAGCCCTGCCCTAGAATATTCTTCATCCTAGTGGTTAGGGCAGTCAGGGAAGTGGAGAGACAAGTTCAAATCCCCTTAAGCAGTAGAGAGAATTGAACCTGGATCTTCCAGAGCTTGCTGGGTATTCTCAACACAATGTTATTGGTGAGAAAAAAGTAGCATCTCTGCTTCCTTTTCTTGCCTGAGCTAATGGGACACCCTGCCAGAATGCTTATCATACCGAAAGATCATCACAGAGCGTGACTGATACCATCTTTATTAGAAAACAAATGATTTCAAGATGAACTTTGAAAGAAATTGAGCAAATGATGTGACAACAAAATGGCTTACCACAAGGGAGCATACTCACACCTGTATTATTTGAAATCTATACAGACGATCTACCAACCTGTAATGGCAGGAAAAAAAATTAGATTGTTAAAATTCAACTCTCCAGTTCAAAACCTGGCCCAAACAAAAGTCACCAGGTCTCAGAATATCATAAAAATTAGTGAAATATCCCCATACATATGAAGCTACTCTCTTTGTTCTCTAAAGGTCAAGGCCAAATAAACAGAACAGAATAATCTCAAGAAAGATGTGACTCAGAATCCAGATTACTTGGAATTGACATTGGATTACTTGTTTTTCCTCAGGGCACAGATAGAAAAGACAAAGTGTAAGGTTAACCTATAGCATAAATTACTGAAGAAACGTGTGAATTCCAAGCTGAAGGTCAGCTCTGCAATGCTCTAAACCATAGCACTTGCATCCTGTTATCCAGCAGATAAATATTTATGTCACACCTAAGAAAGCACTGATATATCAGTACCTATCAGCTTAGATATCCTGTTGAATGAAAGTGGCTGATTTTTTTATGCGTGCCTTAGGCCAGCTGAGGGAAGCAATCTGTTTCTCCTAGCTCAGATCACCTGACTCTGGAATGAATTAAAAAAAAAACACAAAACAAAAATCAAAAAACAGAAAGGAAAAAACACAACACACACAAAAAAAACCAACCCAAAACAACAGGAAGAGGGAAGGAAGTAAGAAAGAAGCTTTGAAGCTTGTCATTAAATGCCCAGAGTCACTGGATTGGTAAGACCAAATCAGAATTTGCCTGTTCCCAAGCCCAGTAAATTTCAAATAGATCTGGCTGATATTTTTCCATCTCCTGCGAGTTTCAATTATTAAAAAAGTTACCTGCAGCATTTTCCACTTTTTTCCATTTAAGCTCACTCTGAAAGTGAAAAAAAAACCCAACCAACCGAAATAAAAAAACACAACAAAAAACCAACACAAAAAACCCCACAAAACCCCAAAACCTGCATTTTGACATTTTTCCATGAAAATTCTGTTTATTGGCAAAAGTCTCTGCATATACACAAATCTCTGTATGACCATCATATTTGTTTGATGTCAACCCCACGTGGATGCATTGAGATGTATTCACCAGATCCCCTCAGCTCAGAAGATCTTTAGGTGAGAACATCCTTGTGTCCAGTAAGCATATAATACAGACAGACTAAAGGCAGAACTGTGCAAAAAAAACCCAAACAAGCTTCTGTAGACAGACCAATCTTTGTCAATCCCAGCACAAACTTTACTGAAGTATTTTACAGCAGAGATTCTTGGAGTGCAAGCATGGACTTGCACAAATAAGGAACTTTTCTGTTTAGATGGAGCTCTTCGAGGCAAAGACTTTCTCTTTGGATGCATTTATCCACTTCATAGCACCAGTCCTGCCACAATAATGTTAATAATAATGATACTAACAACAGCAATAATAATAGAAATAATAATAAATTCATCCAGGATGCTGCAATGAAGAGCTGAGGGGAAGCAGGTGTGTTGGTGAAATAATATAATACATCAAATCCTATGCGGTGAGCACATGAGCGTGTGATATCAAAGACACTACCTATGAAATTAATTTGCCAGTGACACTGCCTTGCCTACCTTCCCTGGGCGTTGTGAGAATTAATTAATGCTTGCAAATCGCCTTGAGAACTTCAGAGGAAGGACGTTTTATGTATGCAAAGCCCTGCTGCCTTTCCCTGGTGTTTGCTGCACACCTGTGCCCATTGCATCATGTGCCGCCCCTGTCTGGTGGCAGAGAGCTTGCTGTGTACACATGGCCTCAGCATGATTGATGGTTGGATTTGGGTGCTGACAGTGGAAGCTCTCCCCCGTAAGCGAGGAGCTTGCCCACACATGTCCATGCACCATCAGCCTCTTTCCTTCAGCACAGATGTCAGGTTTCCCAAAACAATGATTACCTTTCCCCAGAAACAAACCTCCATCCTGACACCTTTCCTAGCTCGAGTCTTGTTAGCACGAGGGCTCCTTTGTAGGGGTCTGTTCCCTACCTCCAAGGGCTCTTGTGAAACTTTCTTTTATGTTTGTAAAATGCATCAAGCAGCCAGTGTAAAAATGTAAGGAGAGAGTGGTGTACGTTCTAGTTTTCATGACCATTATTAGGAAATAATTACAGCCATGCAAGATGTCCACCTTGTACCGCAAACATCACCACATTCCCTCAAGCAAGGACAGCAGAGCTGGAGGTGTTAGCAAGAAGAACAAGGTGAGGTTTCTCTGTCTTCAAAGTGGTCAGCTCTCATCTCAGAGGACCTGAACATGCCTGTAGGCCATGGCAGCTGCTCTGAAGGGAGCTGTAGGTGCATTAAATCTGCAACTGCAGTGCTGAGGGGACTCTGAGTTACTGAATTCCATTCCATTTAGAGCAAATAATTATTTACAGTGAAGCAAAATGCTTATTTAAGTGCCTTTTTTTTCACTTTATATATAGAATGCATTGTTTTCAAGCATTAACAACACTTGTTTGAGTGGGATTTTTTAAATGTATATATTTAGACTCAATTTCCAGGTCATACTCAGTGCTCTTATCTCAGTAGACCAGCCATGCTTGTATCTGCCTCAAAAAAAGGGGTGGAAGACTGTTGTTTCCAAACACTGCTCCTGCCTCATTACTGCGGAGCTAAACCACAGTTCTACAGGTGCTGGAAAGCAGCACCCTTCTGTTGCTGGGTGATTTTAAGCAGCAAATCTTGGCAGTTATCTGCCTTGCTCTGCTCCAGCTGCACTCAGCAATATACATCCATGCATGGAGGGAAGGGAAAAAGAAGCAGGAGAGCATGTTGGAAAGAGTCAAGACTCCTTTTATCTTTCACTACCCCCTTTACTACACTTGAGTAAGAAATGGAGAACTCATTCCATAAACCCCCAGCACTTCTTAGCTCTGTAAAGAGGTGAAACCCCAAATACATCTACACTGAATCTGAAACACTCTGTATCATAAATTCAAGCTCAATTGTAAGTCTAATATGAGACTACTATCATGCCCTTAGCCTCAGGTTTAGTTCACAGAGAACTTTCTTTGAAATGAGACACCAAACCAAGGACCATGTGAAGAATTCCACTAGACTATAACCAGAAATCCTCTCTGAGGGCTGTATACAAAGATTTCTTAGCCCACAACAAAAGATACCCATTGGGGAAGCCTTTCTTTGACCAAAGCTTTCATATGTAGGTCATCTTCTCATAAGAATCAGTTCATTTTTGATAATCAAAGATTTACATAATCACACTGGTGAGGGAACTGATCAGTGCTGGTGGTGATGTTTTACAAGATAGTTTCAGAGGGCAATGGCTTATCCCTTCTGTTTTTTTTTTAATTTTTCTTTCATAGTTGTTTTCAGTCAAGTGCTTTCAAAGTTAGAGTGGAAGCCTGAAGTCAAGTAAGCAGGTTTTGATTTCTTCTCTCTCTTCTGCAGATTTGTCTTTTCTGAGCAGTCTGCCCAAAAAATATTTTATGTGAAATGAGAAACAGTGTTCTGTTCTTTTATTTTGGATTGTCTGGTTTTCAGATGAAAGGTCTTCCCTCCCCATCCCCCCCCCCCCCCCCCCCACCGAAAAGCTACTGTTTGCAGAAACCTTCAATTTCCATTAAGTGATGATGTTGATGGATAATTAGAATTTAATTTATCTGACCAGCATCCTCAAAGGCATTCAGGTGCCTTATGCTTCACCATTCCTGTTTCACACAAACAGGAATAATAACCTTTTCCTGGTCTATCCAGATGTTGGAAAGCTGAGTCCTTTTAAACTGTGCTCAGTGGTTAGTCAGAGCCCTAAAGGAAGAACAATAAGCACTCAGTGCAACCTCTTTTGGCTTTCCCGTTCACCCTGTCTCCTCCTTTGCCATGCTTTGCATGGGTGCTTGGGTTCTGCTTCCTCTGAAGAGCTTCAGCTCAGCCCATTCCATACCCACAGGCAACTAATAAAGGTCAATCACAGATATAATGAAAGGGGACAATGAGTTTGTGCTGGCCACTCCTAGTTTTCCCCACCGCTTCTTACGAGCTCTGCAGGTTCTTCTGGTTCCTCCACCAGTCCTAGATGTTAGGGGGAGGCTGTTCCCACCACCATCCCCAGCTGTTCTTCAACAGTCATGTCCTTTGAAGATGTGCATAGTTATCATGTTATTTCAAAATACCAAAGGTCACATTACCTTTCCTTTTCCCTTCCTCCCTGCTGGAAAGCAAGAGCAGGAGCAATTACTGAGTAAACAAGAAGGAACAGATTAGCAGAGTGCTGCAGTGAAGTTATGAGGGACTCCACCAGATTGGCCCGTTGCAGCCAGAACTTCCTTCTCTCCATCTTATCATGTAAACCAAAGCTTCATGGGCAGGAAGTTGGTTCTAGCACAAGGCATTTTTCTGGCACCTGTGTTGGCCCTTTTTTCACAAAAAAAAAAATCTGGTCAGGTGTCCAGAAATGGACATTCACAAGGCAACAAAAACCTCATTTTCACCACATTTTTTTCCCCAAATTCTGTGCTGGAATGACAGAACTGATCTTCAGCAGTCAGCTTAAACCTCAGGAGGCACTGTGAATCACACACTGGAGGCTGTGGGAAATAAAGATATGTGGAAGCCATAAACCACCCCAAATTCTTTATGACTCTCTGCCAAAATAGAAACCAGAGTTGTCTCAGATTCCTCCTCTTCCAGCCTACTATGCAACAAGGCTTGTACTTAACATTTTCTCTGATTTCTATGAGATATGTTGGCCCTGAAGGATAAGAACTACAGTCCTGCCTAGTAATTTCATCATGTAAGCTGTAGTTCTACCTCACTGCCTCCAGCTCACCCAGCTACAAGTTGGGTTGAGCTGGGCCCTTAAGAAATACTTTTACAGAACTTCTGAAAGGCAGGTGGTCTGACACACAGAAAGTACATTATCACTAATGAAGATAAAGAATTTCATAGAGCAATAATTGTTTGCCTAGCAGCTGAATTTATTTTCATTCTCAAGTTGTAATTAAGGGAAAAGCTGCAATTTAAAATGCAATATATTTTTTCTCTCCTTTTTTTTTTTTTTTCACTAAGTAAGCAGAGTGATCAGTTGATTCATTTCTATCTGCCAGGTAGAAACGTATCATTTTACCCACATTATACTGAAATGAGTAAGAGAAAGATAAACAACTGGAGAAAATTGAGAAAAAACAACAGCACTGAGTTCAGTTTTCCAGAATGTTTTGTGCCTGAGGGAAAAAAAAAAAAAGGTAAAATGGGACTTTCCCTCTGAGGTCTTGGTGTGAGGAGTCAGCCATGGACTGTAAGATTATATCTTGAGAAGCTGGGCAGTTAAAGCTCCTTTTCGAACAGCATGGGAAGATGAGTAAGTTCCATGGACCTCGATGTTCTTAATGGTGTTATTATTTACTATTTGTGTGTGTGTAATGTTTAGCAGTTGTACATTTAGGAGTCTAGGACTCATACCAAACTTATGCATGTCGAAAACCAAAACTGATCTCAAAATATTGGGTGCTGCACAAAAGAACAAAGACAAAGTATCTGCTCCAGAATGATTGTAATTAAAGCAGAAGCCAAGAGGTAATGAAAAGAAATAATTATTTCTGGATACAGACAGAAAGAACACGACAAAGAAAGAACACGACAAAGAAAGAACAGTATAATCCAGGATAATGAAGAGTTGTCTCATGAGAAGAGCATACAAGCCATGTCAAGTTCTTCTTTATGTCTCTCCTACATGAATGTATTTTGCTAAAAGAGGAGTAGGGACAGTATGTTGTATAAAAATTGGACAAAAAGTTCATTTGATAGGAACAGAATGACAGCTAGATGAACATGTTACCAAGCATATGAAATAATGTCCACCTTTGCCACAATTTGTCATAACAGGACAAGTATTTATTTCTGTTTTGGATTTTGAATCATTTGAGTTCAGCTTAAAAAAATTAACAGCGTGTTTTTCCTTTAAAATAGTCCAAGATTTTTGAACACAGACCTCTGAATGCATTTAGGTGTACAAACTGAGGAAGGATATATGTCTGAATACCTTTGAGAATCTGGGTCTCACGTTCACTCTAAACTGATGATTGTCAAGATAAGGGTGAGTCTACTGCAGGACTGTAAGCATTCCTGGATTAACCTTCTAGTTTATATAGAATATTATTGTTTTTCTCTATCACTAGCTGACTTCAAATGTGTCATAAAAATTACAGTTGTTGGCAGGAAAGAGAAGAACTACCTAACCATCTTTCCTTTCCTATTCTCAATTTAGCTAAGAAAAGGAAAATTTAGATCTCCAGGAGAGAAATGTCCTTGCCTTGCCTTGCCTTGCCTTGCCTTGCTTTCACTTCCCTTCCCTGTCCACCTGGAAAACTCTCCAACTATTTCTTGGAATCCTGCTAAATGTTCAGGAGAGCAATTAATCAGGTTGAGGTAGCCTGTGAGCAAATAATATGATCCAGGCAGGAACACAATAATTTGGTGCTGCAAACACAACCGCATGAACACACAGCCTAGCAATTAGCTAAACCACTCAGATGATTGGCCCCAAAGCTGAACAGTTTATGTGTTCCCTTCTCTACCAAGAGCTCCTCCAAGACTTGAAAGCCAGAATTTTTTTTGACACCGATTCAGCTTTTGCAGTCAGAAATTCTTTATAGATTGTGAGCATCAGAATGAATAGGCTGGTTTTCTAAAAAATGAATCAGTCAGAGCTTTATCAGGCAAGGCAACTTATTATATGCTTAACATAAGCTGATGAGTACTTTTAATTATTAAAGTCAAGTTTAGTATTTAAACAAGACTCTGGTAGTGTTTTATCATTTTTCCAGAGATGTTTTTCTAAGAAACAACCTCTGCTATAAATATTATCTTTTCCTCCCTCCTACCAAATACTTCAGGTATTTTCTGTTTCTCTTTCTGTGCTTTCAGCTCATCCATGTAGAGTAGCAATTTTTGGCACATCAAGCACGTTAGATAATTATATGTCAGTTGAGAAACTCTCAGCTTCTTGTCACTAGTCTATAAAGCTCTCTGTAATGTTGTAATACAGTATCACTGATATCTCTACGAGATAACATGTTAAGTGTCTACTGGCTATATAATTTGAACCAAAAGTTAACAAAGAGAACTGATCTTTCGGTAAACATATACTATATTTTTGTCATCTCTTCCTGATAGTGGTTTTGATAAGCAGATTTAGATGTGGTGTTATCCTCTGATTGCTTTTGCAGCATACTTGCAAGACAGGGAACTCCTTCATAATTCCTCAGACAGATGGCTGAAAGGAATTTCCCAAGTACCCGCAGATCAAAGATTGTTCCCTCTAAATGGTGATGGTTACTGATATTATAAATCCACCCAGACATTTTATTCTTCCTCATTCTAAAACCCCTTTCACTTCTCTCTGCCCAATGTAGATTCCTATTAGGCAAGAAGAACAATTTTAAGCAATCAGGAGTCAGTGTGATAACCTTAGATTGCTCACTAAGGACCAGATTGTGAATGAGGGATAGATGACAGAGGTCTAAGAAATCAAAAAGGCATGGAAATTGAGAGTAATTGTTCTCTGTCTCTTCCAAAACAAGAGCAAGGGGACATCAAATGAAACATGGAGGAGACAGGTTCAAAACAAACAAAGGGAAATGATTTTTCATACAATGTATAATTAAGCTGTGGAACTCCTTGCCACAGGATGTTGTGGATGCTGTAAATTTGCATGGGTTCAAAAAGGACTGGACAAGTTCATGAAAGAAAAATTCATCAAGAGTTATTAAATACAAAGACATTACCTCTGGCTCCGGAAGACACTGAAATGCAAATCTCAATATCTTGGGAGAGTTCTCTGAGGAAGTCTCTTTTTGCACTTTTCCCCAAGCATATATTCATTGTTGGCCCCTGTCAGGAAGAAGTAGATGTGTTAGATGAATCGTGGTACAGCTGCTACAACTCTTTGTATATCCATATTTCATACAGAGGTCTTCTTATTCAAGGGGCAGATCAAGTTATGGCCACTAGTAGACATACCATTCACTTCTTAATAATCTGTCTTTGATTTAGAGCAGTAACCTGAAAATGAGCAAATTGCTAAATTCTTTTATTTTGAGGCAGTGTAGCTTCCCAATTTTCTGCCTAGAAGGCACAGAAAATTGAAGCTTGCTGGCTGCCTCTGAAAGAGAAGGGTGCAGTGGCCTTGCAGAAGCAAATCTCCTCCCTGTGTCAAGGCCCGTGATGTGGGTAGACTGGTGTAAAGAAGTGGGGGGCCTCCCTCAGCTCTTTACTTTTCTGGGCAAAAAGGGCTATCCAAATAACCACCCCAGTCCTGAATATTTAATTACTAAGAAGTAGAAACACACATCATTTTAGATGCTTGGCTATTAAAAAATTGGCTGGGAAATCCCCCAAGTTTTTGCTCCAGTTGATTTCTGGCATTGGGCAAGCCTACCAGTGCCTACTCAACTGGAAGTTATCCAGATAATGAGAAGAAGTGAAGAAAAGTCAGGGAGAAGTGCCTCCATCCTGCAGAAAGAAGTGCTTGGTGCTCTACCTGATAGCCCCTCCATTTGAACAAGCCTTGGAGGGAAAAATATCCTTCCTCACTCCTACCAATTCCTAGTGGCTGGGTTTGAGGAAGTTAATGCAGGGGCAAGTCCTGTCCTGCACAGGAGCACTCCTGCATCTGTACAGGCTAAAAGCCTTATCAGCCAACCCCTTGGTCCCACAGGCTTTCCCATTTTTGTGGGCTAAATTAACACGTTGGTGGTGGGGAGTCAGAGAGCTACTTCAAACTTAAGCCTGGCTAAGTGATGCACACCCCCCTCCTGTGTGATCTAACAGCTGAAGAGGAACCTTAGCTTCAGGCCTATTGCAGGTATTCCAAATTGGTCACCCCGAAAGTGTGGAGGACTCAAAAATTAAAATCTCCACTGCAGGTTTTAACGTGGGGTTTCAAAAGCCATCCCCCTCCCTTCCCAGCACCCTTAAAAAGCCTTTTGGGCAAGGAAGGCAACTCTTCAGGCTCCACGGGTATTACTATTTGGAGGCCTGTTCTGTATTCAGAGTTGGCTGCTCCTTGGATTCACCTCGGTATTTTAGTGCATGCATGCCTGGGTATATATTGAATGTGCCTAATAGCTGCAGTAGGTGGAGAGGGAGGAAGCTGTGCTCCAAATGATGGGAACTCCTGGAGGGAGTTGTCTTGCCACTGGCATGCTGTCAGCATGCCAATAAATAAAGTTTAGATGATCAGAGGTAGTTATCTAAACAAAATAGGGTGAAAACTCCCAGCCTGCGTGGCAATCAGGCACAGGAAGCTCATTCAGTGGCCATCCTACTTCTTCTCATGGTTCAGGTCTGGTGTTCTGTGAAATGTGAAACAGCCAGAAAATATCCCTGTGCCCTAAAAAAAAGGCCCCGTGGCTGTTGTCCTTTCTGTCATGCCTTTTCTGCTGTCAAACACCACCCAGGGGATTGTTAGTGGGAAGTATGAAAGGAGAGGTGATTCAAAGGCATCACAAGCTCTTTGTGTGCAGGTTTACAAGCAGTGAAATTAGCCACTGGGCAGCCCTATCCCAATTCTGGAACAATTCTTGTTGCTTCTTACAACATTGCAAACGACTGACTGATTCAGTGATGCTCTAATGCTCTAGGAACAAACCTAGATCTCAAAGTCTGTAACGAAATCAGCATCTACAGTTAGGAAGATACAGAAATAATTCAGATACCTTCTTAGGAAAGCCTGCTCTGGACAGGAAATCTCAACAGGTGACTGATTATATGTATGGCTGGTCTAGGAAAGACCTCATTTCAAAATCCCAGTATTCCTACTGGGTCATGATGGAGCTGAATCTAGGTTTTCCAACTCTAGAGAAAATATTAAGAAAGAAATGCTCCAGTCATCAGCATCTTCTCTGTTCTATCTTGGGATAAAATGTCCAAGGACTACAGAATGACTCCGTGTTTTAATTTTTAATCCATTCAAGTGAGAGACACAGATCTCTTCCAGTAAGACTGGGAAGATTTGAATGAGAATCTCCAGGATACCGAGTGTTTCAACTGGCTGTTGGAGACCTGGTTCATGGAAGGACAAGGAGGCAGTGAAACATGAATGAAAGAAGGTATCTGTTCCCAGTCTAGCGCTGGGCATCTGGCTTCCTAAGTAGAGAAGATGGTGAAGCCTCACACCTATCTCTGGCTTTTCTGCTGTCAAACTGGGCTTTTACCTTGTGCTGCCACATGTTAAGCCCTTTCAGAAGTGCTTGGTGCTCCACGTATTGCATAAGAAGCTTACTTGCCTAAATTGGGCAACTCAATATCAACAAGCTCCTAATAATTAAAAGGTTCTGAATTCAGTGCTGTGATATGTAAGTCCTTTGGTAGATGTGGATCTTTGATACTACACCATTGCCAGAAAAAGCAGAATAGATTAGAATAAAAAATAATAGAACAGAATAGGAGCTTTAATCCTTATTCATTGGTATCCAGGATCTTTAATATCTGCAGCCTCTCTGAATCAGTTTAGTTTATTTAACACAACCCAGATATATTTAATCTGCTAAAGCTGGTAACCTTCTTGCTCTGCAGGCATGCTGTTTATTATCTGTTACAGATGAGAGCTCTACCGTCTGTCTGTCTTTGTCCCTCCCCTCAAATGACACTCAGCTCTTCCTGGGGACTAGTTGAATCAAAAGTGTTCAGTATTCCCTCCGCTCAAGCACATTATATATGCCCAGTGAAGTACCATAAACATAGTCATAAGACTTCTGTGTTCAACTACTAACCCTCAAAACTTTGTGCCAAGGACAGACCTTCTGTATATAAACCAGGCTTCCCCCCTGGTCAACTGATGGCATCTGCAGACTCATCAAGAAGCAGCTGAGATTTATATTCAGAAATGATTTTGCAAAAAACACAAACCAAACAAAAAGCCCAGCAACAAACCACACCTGAAGTGTCTTCAAATTCACCAAATTTCAACAAAAACTCTTAAAGCTCCTCAGTGATTTAAGGGAAGGGGGAAAATAGCTGGTATTCTGCATTTGAAGACAACTTCACTTGGACATTCTATTTGTGTATAACTGCAATCATCCTGACTTGATCAACTTGACTATAGATTAGTGACATATCGAGGAAGGCTACTTGGATGATCAGAGACAGAGTCTGCTCCAAAACAAGACACAAAACGGTGGTCTAAGGTGCAGAGGAGAGAGTGTCCACATCCAGTTGCTCTAGCTCTGCTGAGACTAGAATAAAACTGACATTAATGTGGTCAAAGCATTTGCAGGATGCCAGCTCATATCACTGCAGTCCAACACACTGTCTAATACAGGCATATCAGTTATTTTTCAGGTGTCTTTAGTGCTACAGCAATATAACATGCCTGAACAAAGCTTGTTGACTTAAAAAAAATGCTCAGCAACAAAGGATTATAGGGGTTAGAAGTGCACTGTACAAATACATTGAGGGATAATCAAGGGAGAGTAAGAAAAGCTCTCTGAGCTAATGGCCAATGCCCTCACCAGAACAAATGGGATTTAATGGCTATGACTGCAATTAAATCAAGATCTATAAAATTTAGTCATGGAGGGGGAACAAAAAAAGGAGCATGATTTTGAGATGATCAGCTGGTGAAAGGTATTAATGTTACGATTGCCTGTGATGCTTTGTGAACTAGAGAGTGCTGCAACTCACACAGATGTATTGAATGCCCTGTTTACCCTAGGACATTCCTCCAGAATGGTGTGTTTAGTTCACTGCAACACTACAGAGCAGAGGTTCTGTGAGGGATCTTCTTTTACATACTGAGGGTTGTCAGGATTTGTTTTTTATTTTTTTTTAACATAAGCTATACATTTCTAGGATTTATGTTACCTGAACAGTAGATAGCAGTGATGTTTTTAAACAGGTGTGTAGTAAGAGGACAAGGGGCAATGGTTTGAAGCTTAAAGAGGGGAGATTCAGGTTGGACATTAGGAAGAAGTTCTTTTCTGTGAGGGTGGTGAGATGCTGGAACAAGTTGCCCAGGGAGGTTGTGGATGCCCCATCCCAGGAGGTCTTGAAGACCAGGTTGGATGGGCCCTTCAGCAACCTGATCTAGCAGGAGGTGTCCAAACCAGGGGGTTTGGAACGAGATGATCTTTAACTATTCTATGATTCTATGATTCCTGTAAGCTTTTTATTTCCCAAAAAAGCTCTTCAATGGTAGGCCATGAGGCTAACCAGAATTTTCTTGTTTCAGAGAGTACGTATTTGTGGAGAGGACAATGATCACTGTGAATACAAAGTCAATGAGGGCAGACACTTTCCATGCTAATGTTTTGCTCTCAGGCCCACATCCAGTATCTCACAACCAACTCAGCCAGATCTCCAGGGATTTGTTTTACTTGGTGACATCCTATCTACTGGCTGCTGGTTCTGTCTAACCTGAAGAAAAGTATTCACACAGAGAAGTTCCATCCATATGAGCACGACCAGCTCACATGTGCTCTCACCTACATCTTTTTGAGGACACAGCTCAATGGCACAGAATCACAGAATCTTAGGGGTTGGAAGGGACCTCAAAAGATCATCTAGTCCAACCCCCCTGCCAGAGCACGATCACCCAGAGCACATCACACTGGAACATGTCCAGGCGGGTTTTGAATGTCTCCAGTGAAGGAGACTCCACAACCTCTCTGGGCAGCCTGTTCCAGGGCTCTGTCACTGTCACAGTAAAGTAGTTCTTCCTGATATTCACATGGAACCTCCTATGCTTCAGTTTGCATCCATTGCCCCTTGTCCTATCACTGGTCGTCACCAAAAAAAGCCTGGCTCCCTCGTCCTGACACTCACCCTTTACATATTTGTAAGCATGGATGAGGTCAGCCCCTCAGTTTCCTTTTCTCCAAACTAAAGAGAACCAGCTCCATCAGCCTTTCCTCAGAAGGGAGATGTTCCACTCCATCATCTTTGGGGCTCTGTGCTGGACTCTTTCAAGCAGTTCCCTGTCCTTCTGGAACTGTGGGGCCCAGAACTGGACACAATACTCCAGATGTGGCCTCACCAAGGCAGAAGAGAGGGGGAGGAGAACCTCTCTTGACCTACTAACCACACCCTTTCTAATGCACCCCAGGATGCCACTGGCCTTCTTAGCCACAAGGGCACATTGCTGGCTCATGGTCATCCTCCTGTCCACCAGGAATCCCAGGTCCCTTTCTCCTACACTGTTCTCCAGCAGGTCAGCCCCCAACCTGTACCGGTACATGGGGTTGTTCTTCCCCAGATGCAAAACTCTACCATTGCCCTTGTTGACTTTCATTAAGTTTCTCCCCGCCCAACTCTCCAGCCTGTCAAGGTCTCGCTGAATGGCAGCACAGCCTTCCAGTGTGTCAGCCACATGGCTTTCATTTTTAGACAATGCTGGGCTCAGTTCTCTGTTGCACTGGTAGTGTGAAGGTTTGCCTGGACCTCAAGAAAGAACCTGTTAAAAGAACACTGGGTGGGGACTGTCTGTATCGGAGGAACTTTTTGCTCACACAAGACCTGAAGAACAGTTTTCACCTCCAAGCAAAGTGGAATCAGGGTCTAACCCAGCTTCTGCCCAGCTGAATAAACATGCTCAGATTTAAATGATCTCCCACTGTAGGTGAGGGTTTGGGGTTTTTTCCTGCATGGACAATTAAGCACTTCAGATTACACTTCGGGTAGCTTGTTTATATAAAGGAGACAAATCCTAAATTAATATCAAAAGTATTCTAACCCAAGAAACTCAAACACAAAACAACTCAGAAGCTGATGCCAGCTTTTATTTTTAAAGGTAATTTTTACTGCTAAGTCACAGATATTCAGGTTTGCTCAGAAGAGTAGTTTACTTCCTGTAGCAATGAAAGGGCAAAAATACATTTGAGACACAGTGAAGTTTCTCATTAACAAAGTTTAACACTACAGAAACTTGATTACTACTAAAAATCTACTAGAATGCTTTTTTCATGACTTTTAAAATTATTATTTACACTTCTACACTACCACAAGAGATAATTTTGTTATGAAAGAGTGTTTTTTTTCCCCAGCCCCCTGCCAATTGCTGTATCTGGGGTATATCTGAGTGTGAATGTCTGAGAGCCAGGAAGTAATACAGATTGGAAAAGCATTATTATATATTCAATATCCCTAGGAAAAAAAAAAAAAAAACAAACAAAACCACAGAACAAAAACAGAAAAAAGAAAGAAAACCCACATAAAGCAAGAAGCATAAATAATGAGAACAAATAGCTTTCAAAAAATTATTTTGATCTTAAACAAAAATCTAACATTACATAAATAAACAAGACAAATCTTTTGGGCCACCCTCTTTTTAAAATTCTTAATATTCATTAAAAGAGATTTTTTAACTGCCTGCATTTTAACCTGCCTCTTTAAGTTTGTACACAGTATACACATTCTTTTTTTTTTCCCTAATGTTCAAAATTAAGCCACTCTGTATGCCTTCCATGCTGAAGTTTATAACCTCAGCCTACACAAGTCCAGTGCAGAAAGATCTACAGCCTCCAGGCAGAGCGAGGAAGCTCTTTAAAGATGAATCATTTTCATAAATGAGTGCAGAGGGAGGTCAAGCCAGGGGACACAGAAGGTTACATGTGTGGCTGAGATAAGGCCTCATTCATCCATTTCTTACTGTCAGGTCTTGATGGGTGAACATTGCCTTGAGCTCCCATAAAACATGTTGTTTGCAGAAAACTTGCAGGTGGTTCATAAAAAAGTCCAAACTGTTACCAAGAAATTTATGTCTCAACTGCTGGATCTGTTTATAATAGAAGTGAAGGATCTCATGGAGAAATTAAGTATCAGAGACTGACTTATATTGGCTTGCCAGACTGAAAAACCCAACCTGCTTTCCAAATACTGCACTAAAAATGTCAAAGCAATTGTATTGATGACATCTTGACAAGATACTGTACAAGACCGTTAAAAATACACCACCACCAACAAAAGAATGTTGCCTGTTTCTGGAAAACTTGTCCCTGGGGAAGGGATGTGGATATTTAAGAGACTTTATGGAGGAAATTCAATCGGCTCTCACAGCAACATTTGTTTTTAGAGAGTGTCAATCTTTTATTACAGTGATACACATTTAAAAGACCCTTTTAAAAGGGTGTCGTCGTTTCTCCCTGTGTTTCAAAGAAGATATTCAAAGCTGGGTTGTGTTGGAGGGGAAGAGAGGTGGGGGTTACACTGAATGCAGAGGTATTACATAGCGGACAGTTTGATGTCAGTGTGAACATTTGTCCACTGAGGGCCAGGTTTGAGACCTGTTGAAGTCAATGAAGCCTCTTTATTGACATCAATAGGGTTTTAGCTCCAAGCAAATGTACAGAGACCACCAGCTTGTTTCACATTAACTACTCTAGAGATATCAAATAATAGCAGCTTTCAACAGGTACCGACCTGAAAGTGTTCGTGTTCAAGATCAAAAGGCTCCATGACTACTCCTTCACAGACCTTCATACTCCCCTGTCTCATCCACACAGAAATTCAAAGCTAAGTTTCCTGCATTCTCCTCAACTTGCTCTTCCATGCTTTCGTATTCATAGATTTTTACGGCCTGAAGGAGCCATTATGATAATCTGTGTGTGACCTCCTGAAATCAATGTGTCAATGGGGTTGCATCAACATTATGGAGAACTATATTTGGCCTCTAGACATCCTGCCATATAGAGGCAACACAGGATGAATTAAAATGGGATAGGGCATTCATTACGAGTTATTTGTTTTGGGGATTATACGTCCAACATTCAGCCACACTTGGGATTTTTTTTACTGTTGTCAAAAGAAGTAAAATAGTTTCTCCAGAAGGGTCTCTGCATAAGTTGTGTGTCCATCTCAGTTGCTGCTGCTATAGTTCTTGAGCAGGACACTATAATAGACCAGTTTTAGTTAACATATTCTGAAAGGTTTTGATTGAAAAAATAGTTTTGCACTATACACTTTCTTGGTCAGTTCTTCCTCAACAACTTCTCTTCCCATTAGCTATGTGCAATGCCTGTGGAGTATCACTGCATAATAGTAACAGCCCAAACACCTGCAATAATGCCACTTGTAACAGGGAGCATGCAGCACAGGTTTGCCACCTCAAGGAATGCTCCAGCTGTTCATGCACCACTCAGGGCTTCACCATGCGTGTCTGTAAAAACATCTCCACACACAGGGATCAACACTTGGGTGTTGGGCTGCAATATCCTCATGATGTCCATTTCCAAGGACGAGTGTGGTTTCATCTAACTCAGACCTCTTTAAAAACATGATATCAATGTATATTATCCCATCACAGAGACTCTGAAATTGGACAGTGATTTCCAGGAAATGGTTGCAGTGTTAATAAAATAAAGCTAGAGAATCCCAAGACATATAGGAAGCCTTGGTCCATCAGATCCATCTTTCACCGTCTGGTCAACATATATCATTTTAACAGGGCCACATCCACTTCTACAGGCTAGAGCAGCTTTCACTCTCACACTCAGTGTGAATGACAATCACAGGGCCTTCAATACAAGGTAACTGCTTGTTAATTAAGAGGAATTTAATGAGAATTGTTGGTAAACAAATATCAGGTGATTATAGGATGACATCTCCCCACAGATTAGTAGTAATTGCACTTATCTGACCCTAAAGGATTTTCCATGCAACTTGCAGAGAGGCTTAGAAGACAGAGATAATTAGGTCTTTATTCTCCATAACTTTTTTGTTGTCTATTTTATTTTTTTTTTTAAAATTCCAAGCATATAGAAATTATCAGAGGCTGGATCACCCCTCACACATTAAATCCCACTTAGAGAGATGATAACTTCTCTGGTTCCCTTCAGCTGTTCAGTGTACTTCAGCTGCTGCCAAGCTTTCCTTGTCTTCAGCTTTGAAACTCCATCAGGAGTAAGGAGAATCCTCCTCATCTCTCTACAGATACAGCCCTGCAAGAACTGCCCCTCGTAAGTTCTGAAAGAAAGACCATACCATAAATACCATTTCCTATCCCAAATTCACCATGCAGGAAGTGAAAATTTGCAAAAAATATATTCTCTATACACAGTTAGAATAAAACCCATAAAGGTTTTAAAGGCCCATCAGCCTTCCTGATGCAACAGCATTGGTTAATATTCTTTTGATTATGCAACTTTTTATCAGAAAAAGCTGATTTGTCAAAATCAAGGTGTTTTTTGGGACCAAATCAACTGTGATAATAATCCTGTTGGCCAAGTTTCAAAAAAGCTCCAAGATTAAATGGAATTTCAATTTTACTATTTGTTTTGTTTTCATTGCTTAGACCTTTAATATTAAAATTTTGAAAATATTCTTCATTAATTAGAATGACAGTACATAATAGTAGAGATGTTTTATGAATTCTGTGATTTCTATGACAATGTAGGATGCTTACCAAGATAAAAGACTTTAGAGAGGGATAGGAGAGTGAAGAGGGAAGGACCTAGGGTGGACTTCCTACCTAGACTTTTGCTCTGATATAACATCAAATATTTCTAGGCCATCCTTGAGAGATATGTATCTAACCTGCTTTAAAAAACCTCCATGGGTGGGAATGATTCTGCAGCCCATCAAGGTTGTGTTGTTCCTTTCTGCAGTCAGAAGGATTTTATGGTAATTAAAACTCTTCCCATTGCAAATTAACTCATTTTTTCTTGTCCTACCAGCAGCAGACAGAGAGAACAATTGATCACTGTCCTCTTTTAAAAAACTTATTTTATGTTTGAAGGCCCTTATCATGCCTCGCTTCCTTCTCTGCTTTTCTAGACTAAACAAACTCAATTCCTTCAACTTTTCATTATAGGTCATGTTTTCTTAAACCTCTTCTCCTTAATGTTACTCTCTTCTGGATGCTTTCCAAATGGTTTATTACTTTTTTAAAAGTGTGATGGCCAGGACTACATACCTCAGGCCAGCTGAGTCCTCACCTGTGCCAAGTAGTTCAGGCTAACAACCTCCATTTTGATAAATGTGCTTCTGTGTTTCTCTTAAAAGAGTTTAGACTTTCCATTATATGAAATATTGCAACTTGTAATTACCAAACCAAATTCTGAAATGCTGAAATTCCCCATACAATGAGAGTAGCTTCTTCTGTGTGGCTCTGTTATGCAACAAAATGATACTCCTGGAATTGAGTATTAATCGAGTACTTAAGAGTACTGGAGGCCACACAATTGAAATATTTATCTTTCACTTGCAGGGCTTTTTACCTGTAGACTTCATATTGTTTTAAGAAGGATGTCTCTACCCACGGTTTTCTGATGCAGAAATCCGAGGAAGTGAATCCTTCAAGATGGGTGTGTTCCAGTCTGAACGGCATAGCTGCAAAGATGATTTTCTGCATCATGTTACATGAAATGGAAGAGGGTCCCTGTGCTTTGCCTAGGGTCAGACCAAAAAAGGACCCACCCACTCATCAGGTCACATCACAGGACATCCTCTTCCCTCAGGTACCCTGTTATGAAGATGACATGTATAGTCTGAGAAGTGAAGCAAACCACTCCTGAAACCACATTTGGGAATCCCTAGTCACCCACCCAGCTTAAAATCCATGTGTACATATGCATTAGACTCTATACATTGACTTTAGAGCACAGGGGCTCCAAAGTCCAACATTTTCTTCTGCTATCCGAGGGAACTAATAACCTGAAGAAATAGCTTCTGTCCAAAGCACACTGTTCAAGTTAAAATCCATTCTACATTGGTCTCCCCTTGGCTTTGAGCTCAGCTGAGATGTACGTACTCACTCATTACCCTGAGATTTTGGAGGTTTGGATTCTGTGCCCAGCTCTGTTTTCAGGGTTGATTGTTGGGTGATTCTGAATAAATCACATCCCTTTGCCATAGTGACCCATCTGTCAAATGTAATTACCATCTTGTTCCTCCAGGTAGTCCTTCAGACTGCCTCACAGAATTCTCTAAAGAGTATGTAGACACTTTTATTGTCATACAGAAGGGGGAGGAGGAAGGAAAACAGCACCGTAAAAAGTGACTGAAGATTTATTTTTGTGAAGAATAGTGTCTCCCTTGATGAAATGAAATCAAATGTATCTGAGACAGAATGAAAAAAATATGGAACATGACATTCAGGAATGCCCCTTGCTCTTCTAAAAGTCAGAAGTAAATGAGACCCTGACATGAGTATTTAAACATAATAAAAATATCTGTCTGACTGGAAGGAATCCAGAATTTTCTGAAATACTTCTATTAACACAATTTCCTCTGCAATAGCCACAGGACTTGCTTCTCTATTAACACTTTGGGCTCAGACACCTCTAGTGTCAATCTCTGCTGGGCTATATGGCTAGAAGTTCCATAGAAGACATGAGAGTTTTCCCAGTCTGTGTTAGTTAAGGAACTTTGTCTTTGCTGGAAATGTCTTTTTGTGATGCTTTGAGGAAATCAGCCACTAATAAGGTCACTAGATGCAACATGTGAGCTCAAGTCCCCAGGCTACAAGTACTGCCTTGCCCATGGGACAGTCCAAGGCTGGAGCTGAACAGGACAAAGGGTAGAGGCTGTGTGCTGTATTGTGGCATTTCTAGATCCATGCAACACATAAAAGACTTGTCCCTCAACACATGAATAGAAGCTTTGAATGCAGTTTGGATAGGACTCTGAATTCGGTTTAACCCCATCAAAAATAATTGCGCACAAACCTGAGCCTGAGTACTGTTTATATCGGCCCTTGCCAATATAAATGGCAATATGAATGGTATTATTTAGGGTATTATTGTCCCCTGATCAAAATGTGCCTGTCTCTTCAGAGCAGGTTAGCTAAAACTGAAAGGTCTTCTGTAAGAAAAAGCCAAAGAATGTTTCATCACGTACCTTACAGGTATTTTAACATGGTGCATTAAAAATTCTGTGAGGTCCAATCCTATATTCCCAAAGAATCAGGCTTTTTCCTTTGACTCCAAAGGACAAGGGGCCAGACCTACCATATCCTTCACTGATCACTGTGGCTATGTCACATGTCCTTGATGTCCCTTCAATGAAGAGGGTTCCCTGTTTATTTTAAAGGCACCTTGCAGCTCCCACCTTAGTGTCTGGTCCCTTCTTCTTCCCCTGTTCTGCACTTGATTTTATCTTCTGAAACAGTCAATCCCCTTTCTCTCCTTTTGTGTCTTTGTTTTGATACTTATGAGTCTAGTGATAAATATCATCTTTATACCTCTGTGAGAGTGCTAGTCTCTGTGGTGTCTTCCACCACCCACACAAGTTTTTGTGACCTTTTTGTGCTGTTATGTGCCAAAAGTCCCTTCCTACTGCACATGTTTTCGACTAGACTTCCACTGCTGTCTTCTGTCTCCTTGTATTGCTGTGCACGCTCAAGAATTACCCATAGCAGAGCACACAGGACCATTTCAACCATGTAATCTAAATAGATTTGCTTTAGTTCTTTTCCTGTCCTCTTATCCTATTCCAATCTTTGCTCACATCTTTTTGAGGAGGCTCATTTAATATGTAAAGAATGAAATAAGGTGGCACAGGTAAATACTAGTCATTTCAGGGTTTTTTTTAATGCCTGAATCACGAAGGAGTTATGTCTGTTTGAAGTGAAGCTTCCATAAATGAGCCTTTAGCTCAGTGCTGAAACCTCGCTTGTCTAGATTTGAATCACTACCAGCTCTACCAGGCTCACAGAGGATGTATTGCACACCAATATTTCTTGCTATCTATATCAGCTACTTCGATGTCATGATCCATTTCTCTTGTCCTGAAACTAAATGCTGCAGGATGGATCCATAAGGCTGAATTCCCTTCTCTCCTGAAAACCCAAGGTGTCCTTGCATACTTACATGCTGGGAATATCCCTTTGCATGAGCCAAAAACTACCCAAGAGTGTGCTAGCAATTAAATAGTGTGGGCAGTGCTCAGTCCTCTGCCCTTCTCTGTGTATTGTACTAGTAGCAGTTTAGGCTTTAAAAGAAAAAAAAACAAACAAACCTACCACATAGAACCAAACTGTAGTATGTTTCTGCATTGGTGTACACCCATAATTTAATCTAAATGCATCAAATAATCTTGTAGTTACAGAAGCATAAGCCAGGGATACATTTGGACTTGTGAACTTACCACCTGATTCTCATCTTTCTCAGGTCAAACTGGTGTAAGCTCCTGATTTCACCTCTGGTTCTCTGGATCATGGACTGTTACAACAAAACCATACACTAACTTTAGCACTTCAATCCATATTCAACAGCTTCCAAGAGTAGTGTCAAAGGTGGTGAAGCAATTCATATCAACTGGAATAAAATTTTACCAGCTTTCATCTTTGTGATACCTGACATAATGAATTTACCATTGGGTTAAGAGCAATTTTAGAATAAAGTATTAGTTTTGTATTCAGTAGTGGGAGGGAAATCTAAACAAAGATGCAGGAAAATAATGAAATCAAAAGCAGGAAGCCAGCACAGGGTTGACCAGCTAATTTTAAACAGAAAGTCTGGGGATTTTTCCAAGTACAAGAACTCAGCATTTCAGAGAAAGGCAGACTTTACAAGAGGCACATCTCTCCTGACTGCATGCAAGCAGAGAGGTTGCTGATATGGAAAATTACTTGGACATTGGCCAACATATATTTAGCTTCTTGAAAAAGGAAAGAGAAAACTTTGGAAGAAAAATCTCAAGGTAATACATTGACTAGTTATTATCACAGAGGACAAAAAGAGACAGTAAACCAAAAAAGTTTAGGAAAAGGATATTAAATATACATTGATTAAAGCTGTATTCAGTGGCAGGGAATCATCTGTGATACGTCTTTCTAAAGAATAACAAAACAGAATAAAAATTCTAGGATGAACAGGGCAAAATGAAATGAATAAAGATAAAAGATACCCAGCTATCAAGTCACCCAGCTAGATAGTAAATTATAAAAATATAATAACAAAATAATAAGTATAATATAATAAATATTTAAGTACATTATAAAGATATAATTATTTTCCGAAGCTACCAGGTTGGGCTTAATTGTCCTCTTTCTGAAGTCATCTTACTATTGCCTTCAAAGCAACAAGCTTGCCAAATGGTGAACATTCTCTGAAAAAAGCTCTCCCATAGAAAAACTGTGTCATAGGACTGAGTTACAGCATCCCAAGCTGAACCCTATCCTGGACCAGAATAAGGCTCTCAGTTTGCTATCATCCTGTTTCATTCTGCCCTATCCTGCCTCCATGTCATTAGTTTGGGACTAGCCCGTGGTGTTTTAAAACAGGTTTCTCAGCCATTAGCCAAAAGGCCAGTTTCAGTCCTAGGGGTTTGGCTCGGCTAGTTTCTCCACACCTTTGTTGCCACACTGCTCCAGGTGACTGTGGTGGAAAATACCCAGCAGCCACATTGCTCTCAAATTGCTCAGTGTCTAAACAGCAGAGGAAGAACTGCCCACAATTTGGCTCTCTTTGCTGCTGTTGTAAGTCCCTGCCCCTAGAAAAAGAGACCATCAGTCCGCAGTGAGTAGTGGACAAAAGCGATGAATTGAGATGCTCAAGATAATGGTGATGAGAGCAGTCACTTTGGGCACTGAAGTGTCTCTCCAGTGCTCAGCCCATCCCTTTCATCACACAGGCAATATTTCTGGATGCAGATTAAACTGAGCCAACAGGATTTACAAAACGTGATATGACTGCCTCTGTGTTTTGCCTGCCAAATTCAGCACCCCTTCATGAGTATGCAGAAGTGAGTCATGGTAGGGAAGGAATCAGACTGGACTGAACAGGCATGATGTGACCTATCTGTTACAGCAAAGCTGCAACCTAGCTCCTGTTTCCTCTCCATCCTTTGTTTTTGCCTGATTTCAATGTGAGATGAAACAACAAACAAGATGAGAGGCTGAGGGAGCTGGGGTGGTTTAGTCTAGAGAAAAGGAGGCTCTTCTTCTTTACAGCTACCTGAAAGGAGGCTGGAGAGATGAGAGGGACAGCCTCTTCTCCCTGGTGACATGGGATAGGACCAGAGGGAATGGATGCAAGCTGCACCAGGGGAGGTTTAGGTTAGATTTTAGGAAGCATTTCTTCACTGACAGGTTTGTCAGGCATTGGAATAGATTGCCCGGGGTGGTGGTGGAGTCACCATCTCTGGAGGCATGTAAATGGCATGTGGACCTGGTGCTTAGGGACACGGTTTAGTGGTGAGCTTGCAGTGGTAGGTCTAGAGCTGGACTGGATGAACTTGGAGGTCTCTTCCAGCCAAAGATATTCTGTGATTCTGTGATTCTTCTACCTGGCTGTCATGAAATCATTCAGTTCCACATAGTCCTTCCTTTCCTTCCCCTTACAGCTTAAAATCTTTACTCATGCACTTGTTCATTTTATACTTGATCGTTTATGTTGCACAACTACTGACCAATGCTATTACCATCTCTCTTCTCATTCTTACATGTGCAACTCTTTCCTCCTGGGATTTCAACACTCCCATGAATACAGCAGGTCTGATTCTTGTTGGCATACCTTTCACCACTGCATTTGACCTGGCACAGCCTGGCATAGACATAATGTTGAGCAACATGTCAAAGTTTGTAAAAGCTCTTGTGATGTCACTGAGCACAGGCAATCACACTGATGGACAAAAGCCCATCTGCTGTAAATCAGAGCTCTTCTATTGACTTCAGTGGAGCTATGCCAATTATACCAGGTGAGAACTGCTCTTGCTATTATTAATGCAGCCTTATTCTTATGCCCATGTATTTTGTGATACAAACAGAAGAAACCATGGAAAAGAAACCACCTCTTCAGTAATGTTTCATTGATCTCAACTGAACATTTCACAGTATCAGAAAGGTAAGTAGTTTTTTTAAACTATGTTTTTCAAATGTCAACAAACATCTGGTCCCCATTTATGAGACTGAGTCTTCTTCAGTCCTTTCACTCTTTCACCCACATTGTGTATGTGCTTGCAGAGTTTATGAGCTTTATCTTTCAAATCTTTTCAATGAATGAAACTTGATATTAAAAATTAATCTTTTCTACAGTCCCTTCCAAGGATTAGGAGAAATAGTGATTCCAAGAGCTCATACTCCTCCCTGACACCCTCATCCCTCTAACTTAGGGTTGTGTCAACATTTCTGACATAAACCTTTTAATTTCAAAGCTAGTATTCCCATCAGCTTGGGAATATGGTAGATAAGGTGTCAGTTTAGGAATAGTTTCATGTTTGACCATAAACAAAGGGCATACATGGTCATTCAAACCTCCTAAAATCATTTGTGGGTGGGGAGGATATGTAAATTGTTCCAAAATTACCCTGTAAGAACTGATTTTTCACATAAGATTCTTAAAATTGAGAGTTTTTCTCTTACATTTCCAAGGGCTGATTTTTAGAAACTTCTAAGTATCGACTGCCTGGATACCAGGCATTTTAGATGCCCCAATTTGGGGGTGCCCAAAGGCAAAAATGCCTGTATTTCACTCTAGACTTTTGATACTATGGTGCCTCTAGCATAGAGAGATTCCTGTTTGGTTTTTTTTCTCTTTTTCAATTACAACTAAGGCGAGGCAGGATGTTAGTCTAGATATGAGGTCCAATTACATGAATTATTTCAGAGTGGGAAGAGACTAAAACCCTCTCTTACAATTTCTTACCCCAGCCACTGCACCTCTTCAATAGGGCAGCTTGAACCAAGGTTACTCTCCGCTCCTGTTGAGAAAAAATCAACTTTTTGATTTTTCTGAACTGTTTTTTTGAACTTGCAAAGCTTAGAAGGGTCTGGCAAAACCTATGGTGCTAAAGCGTCTCATCCAGCCATATACTTGACCATGAATGTGCAACCCAGAGGACTAGCCAGTGTGAACCCACTGCTGCAGATATCCCCAGATGTGCAGTACTGCCTAAATCACACTTCCCACAAGACAGCAGGGAGAGGAGATGCTGAAGTCCCCCATAACATGTCAGCAAGCTGCCATGCAGATCCACTGTGTGCATCAGCTGATATTCCTCATAGTGCTGGTGGAAAATCACCTTTCCCCAAAAGGGAAGAAAAAAACCAGAAGACCTGGAAAGCTGGTACTAGAGAAATGGAGATTAAACACAGAAATACCTTGACAAATAAATTTTCAGGTGTCTTAGGTTGAAACCTAATGTCCATCAAGAGTTTGTAACACAGGCTTCCCTATAGCCTCCCTAAAAGGAAGGTAATAAAGTTGGAGCAGTAACGAGCATTTTCATCAGCATGGTGGTGAGAAACTGTGAAAACTTCAAGGGTAGATAGCCCAGGTGTGTTTCTCCTTGCAGTGGAGAACACCAAGGACTTCTGCTGTCCACCCAGCTTCCCATGATTTACTAGTGTCAAGGTTGTGCTCAATGCTGCTATATCATCATATTTATTTAGCTTTATGAAACGTTTTGTGGGATTTTTTTTCCTAATTTTGAGATCCCTCCCAAAAAAAAAAAAAAAAAGAATATTTTTTTTGTCTTTTCCCCAAAAAATACAATCAGGGTGTGTTGGGTTTTTGCCTTTTTTTTAAACAACCTATATCTCATTTGTTAATTGAAGACAAGATTCAGCCTTGAAAGTATGGATCCATCAGAGACAATGGGATCAGAAATGCCCTTTAAAGGTCTGATTTACAGATGGCCAAAGTATCCAAATTACCACTGATTAGAACTGGAATAAGAGGAGCTGCACATCTATGAAATTCAGGCCTCAGATGACTATCAAATAATTAAGAACAGTTAGCAGCAGCAGCTAACATAAAACTTCATCAGAATTTCACATGCTGGCACAGATTGGGGAGTCTTAATCAATAACAGAAACTGAGTTATACAATCAAAGCATATAAGGATAAATTCTGCGCCTGATAAAATCTGTGGGAAAATTGCCATTGAATTCAATATGACCACCAAGATGTGCCCATAATTACTAGCAATGCATGAAACACTTTGGACACTTGGTAAGGCTGCATAAATTAATTGCTGTGCTTCAACAAGGAGGAACTGGACTTAGCATGACAAGTTTGTTGGCCTTATTACAGGAATCATCCACAGGACACCAATTCCATTTTACCACAGTTCTTGAGGCTGTGGAATTTGTTTTCCCTTCACAGTAAAGAGAATTAAAAGAGGAAAATAAAAGCTTTGCAAATATCTTGGCAAATTAAATGACACTGGAATCTTAGTGACACTTTCTTATTATCCATGTAACAGAGACCTGGGGCTTTGCTTCTCCTTGAATGCTCTCCCTGACTGGAGTCCTGAACCTCAAAAATTAAAAAAAGTTTCAACAAAATAGACAGTTCTCTACAAAATGTTTCAGCTTTAATGCAACATGTTTTAACAAAATGCATTTAATTAACAGCTCTAATTACGAAATGTGCAATTCTAGAAACTCTGTTGCATACCAAGAACCTTCCATCACAAGCTAAATTCTCCTGGGTTTTTTTCAGTCCCTCATCTTTCTTAATTGTGGCTGACAAGTAGTAGGACTATTGAGTAGGCATGGACACTATCAATGTTCTTGCACAAACTTAGCTGTTAGGTCAATTGCACTCCATTGTCATTGAAGAAACATAAAAATGAAAGTAAAAATTTGCCAACAGAGAAAAATTTCTCAAACACATACTTTAGAGAGATTTCTTGAGCTTTAGACACTTACTAGATTTTGTACAGCTGAAGAGAAAATAGAAAACCTACACAGTGATGATGTTTCGAGACTTCAGTCTTGCAGGTTTCATTGCCCGCTCAGTCAGAAAAGTTCACCGTGGCCTGCTGGAGCACCTTTCCTATGAAAACAAGCTGAGAGCTGGGGTTGTTCAGCCTGGAGAGGAGATGGCTCTGGGAGACCTTATAGCGGCCTTCCAGTACATAAAGCAGCTACAGGAAAGCTGGGGAGGGACTGTTTACAAGGGTGTGTAGTGACAGGCCAAGGGCCAATGGTCTTAAACTAGAGCAGGGTAGATTTAGATTAAACATTAGGAAGAAGTTCTTTAATATGAAGGTGGTGAAACACTGGCACAGGTTGACCAGAGAGGTGGTGGAAGCACCACCCCTGGAAACATTTGAGGTCAGGCTTGATGAGACTCTGAGCAACATGATCTAGTTAAAAAGGTCCCTGTGTACTGCAGGGCAGGCTGGACTAGATGACCATTCACAGAATCACAGAGTCCTAGGGTTTGGAAGGGACCTCAAAAGATCATCTAGTCCAACCCCCCTGCCAGAGCAGGATCACCCAGAGCACATCACACAGGAACGTGTCCAGGCGGGTTTTGAATGTCTCCAGCAAAGGAGACTCCACAGCCTCTCTGGGCAGCCTGTCCCAGTTCTCTGTCACTCTCACAGTAAATAAGTTTTTTCTGATGTTTATGTGGAACCTCCTGTGTTCCAGTTTGCACTCATTGCCCCTTGTCCTATCACTGGACATCACTGAACAAAGCCTGGCTCTGTCCTCCTGACACTCACCCTTTACATATTTGTAAACATGGATGAGGTCGCCCCTCAGCCTCCTCTTCTCCAAGCTAACTAGAACCAGATCCCTCAGCCTTTCCTCAGAAGGGAGATGTTCCACTCCCTTCATCATCTCTGGGGCTCTGCCCTGGACTCTTTCAAGCAGTTCCCTGTCCTTCTTGAACTGAGGGGCCCAGAACTGGACACAATACTCCAGATGTGGCCTCACCAAGGCAGAACAGAGGGGGAGGAGAACCTCCCTTGACCTACTAACCACACCCTTTCTAATACACCCCAGGATGCCATTGGCCTTCTTGGCTACAAGGGCACACTGCTGGCTCATGGTCATCCTCCTGTCCACCAGGAACCCCAGGTCCCTTTCTCCTACACTGCTCTCCAGCAGGTCAGCCCCCAACCTGTACTGGTTGTTCTTCCCCAGGTGCAAGATTCTACACTTGCCCTTGTTGAATTTCATCAAGTTTCTCCCCACCCAACTCTCCAACCTGTCTAGGTCAGGACCTTTATATGTCCCTTGAAACCACACACATTCTATGATTCTATTATTCTATGATTAATCTATTTAAATTGAAGAAAAACATAGATTTAAAGGCTGAATGCATTAAATTTGAAGGTATTAATTTTAGGGGTAATAGGGCCAAAGTATTAAAGACAGATACTTGGATAATCACAGAATATTTCTGATTGGAAGAGACCTATGGCAAATACTTGGTCCTCCCTTCTCTCTTTCACTCCTCAATCCACCTCCCACCCCCCAAAAAAACAAAAAATGCTAGCAGCAAAGTTTCATTAGTCTATTCAAAGACTTGTGCTGTCAATCCCTGAAACTAGCCTCTTTTTTTTTAGTATTATAATATTTACTGTTTTTTCTTATGGACCTATTTTACAAACTGAGGATTTTTAAATTATTTTTTTAAAGACTTGTTTTAAGCAAAACGTAGTGTCCAGTTAATCAGAATCATCAGCAAATTTACAACAAACGTGTCAGTTGGAAAAAAAAAAAAAAAATCACAGCTTTTAAGTTAATATACCTCAAAACTTTGGGAATAAAACCTTCTAGCTTCATGTTTTCAAATCATGTTTCATTTTCAAATTCAGCTGCATTAAGTATGTCAATAGATAAAATAAAAAAAAAAATCTCTAGTTTATGGCCAAATAATGTTTCTTCCTTCACAAGTTCATTTTCATTTATCATTTTGATAAGGAAAGACCCACAAAGAAAAGCAACATTATTTCCAGATTATTTCAGAATAGTGGTTTAGCCACTGAAGTTGAGCAAATCAAAGACTCCAAGACACTACGGTCTAGACAACTTTTTCAGTTGATCTGTTGTTGTTGAGTTTGGGGTTTTTCTTTCCCTTTACATAGGTTTTGAGAAAGTCTAGGAAGTTGAACTCAGGGTGGAAAACCCAAAAATAAAAAAGGAAATCCAAAAAGCTCAACATTTTTTTCAATGTGTCTCCCTAGTAATTTTTACTTTTATTTTTTTCTTAATGCCATTGTTCTTTCAGAAAAAAAAACTGGACTTCCATTCTCTGGACAAATGTAGTGGTGAGATCATCCTCTTGCAGTTAGACAAACCTCATAACTCTTCTTGAATCAACCAAAGTGCCCCAGGATTGACGAGGAGTCTTTACAGGCCCTCTCCATTGAGCTGTATCTACAGGAAAGGGCATTATTGTCCCTTTAAGAAGCAGTCATGCTAGCTGAAGAGGTGACTACCTCTGCACCATCCACAGGAGCTCACCACTGCCTCCCAGCTGAAGGTTGGTATCTCAAATGTAGCAGCAAAGTTGAAGAAATTCACATTCCCTCCCTTCTTTCAGTTGAAATAAGCCAAGTAGATCTACCGATATAAATACCGGCTGCCTGAGAGATATCATTTTGCCTGAAATGGTTGGAGCATGCATTTCAGGTTTCATATCTTATACCCAGAAATGGGGAAGAAACTGGAGAGCCCCAAGTCTCACCTTGCTTCTTTTGAGGAACAAGCTCTTCTGCCAAAACTAGCCTGGAGCGATCCCTTTCCTTGAGGAGAACAAGGAATATGACTGTGATGAGTAAAGTCTTGCAATTCTGCAGACTTTCAAAAGGCTCTCAGAGATATAAGAGTACAAATCTGATGGAAAGCTAATGAAACTTTCACTCCTAAATCTCTTAGGTCCTTTTGAAACTTTACTCACTTATCTTCAAAGCACTGTTCAGGCATAAGCCTTGGCAATTTGCGTGGGTGATACTATATAGGGATTAACAACCATTTTATAGATGAGGAAGCTGAGGTGAAGTGACATGCCAAAGGCCACACAAGAAGTCATGTCAAAAGATTCAGATGGAGAAGGATTAGCAAAGTGAGAGAGGGGTGTTTCATCACTTAGAAAATTTTGGAGAGAAGAAAGAGTGCTCATCAGATTTGTAATTAAAATCCTGGGCTGTTCAGCAGCAAAACACTATCATCCTCCCAAAACTTCTAATTTTGAAAATCAAGTATTTCGGTTCTTGGATGGGTTTTTTCCTTCTCTTTCTGTCTTCACTTTCCTGTTTCTGCTTCCTCTTCTTTTTTCTTTTTTTTTTTTTAATGGAGAAAGACAGAAGTAAGATAGAAATTAAAGGTACCAACCCAAAATCTGGAAAGTTTGAAAAATATTCTCTATCAGTAGACACTTTGTTGTCACTTAAGAAAGGGTAGTAAAAAACTATGCTAAAGTGGCTAATAGTAATGGGGATATTGTAACCAGATCAGTTGAGAGTGTAAAAGACGCAGCGTTTACTGAAAGGGAAAATAACAACATATATGGTTGGAGAAAAATAACACAGGTTCTGGCACACTTAAATCTTTCATATCTGAAGCTGGCAGTAAACTTCAGTCTAACTAGAAGCCTTAAACATTTGCTGTGTGAATAACTTAATTATGTTAATCATCTAAACAACTGGAGAGAAAAAGGTGGCTCACAACTGCAGAGCAGAAGCAGGCACCATTGGGGTAGAGGTGATAAGGCTTTACTCCCTCTTGGACACCAAGAAGCATGGATAATCGTCTGTGGAACTGTGAGGGATTATCTGGCAGTGTGAGGGAAATTATAATGTGTGAAAAAGTACTTATGTCTTTAAAACAGAAAGCTCAGGTTCCAATAGCCAGTGCAGCACGGAACAGCTCACCCTAATTATGACCATTCATTTTGCTTCATATCCTGGTTTTTCAGCCCACACAATGCTCCCTGAAACTACACCTATCCTACCAATGGTACTCCAGCAAGTTAATTTAAGGGCAGCTCGAGGATACCTGCATGAGCCTCAGTGACTGCGGTATAAACATACCCAACTGTGGGTCGAAGAACAGGAGCAAAGAATGGGTGACTCACCTGCTAAGACAGAAGTGTGCCAGACAAAGTCTTTCCAGGAAAGCATGGAAGGAACTAACAATGCCCAGACGTGGGCATTATTTGGGCTGGGGTTGACTGGTAGGATGTTGTGGGGGAAGTAACTGTTCAGAAGCTGAAAGTGCTTTCCTTCCCTGCTGGGGAAAAATTTAAGGCTTGTTTAAAAGGTGAGTATGTTACTGTGTGAGAGGACTGTCCAGGTGGATGTAACATCTTCAGACTCTTCCACAGATCAGGGTAAAATCCCTCTGTGAAGAAACTGAATGCATTAATCCTTGCTGAATGGAAGGCAGCTGCTGAAGAGACGCTAAGTAGCTTGCCCAAAGAGAAGCTAGGTACCTCACCCAAGACTTCAGGAGGCATGAATCACCTCTGAAATAAGGACCCCCTCTTACTGGCTGCAGAAGTCAGTGAGAATTCATGGATGGATACATTTGGTAATGTATTAAAATGCCTCTCAGACTTAAAACATGTTTGAGTTTCTTAGAATACCTCTCCAGCCCAGATCCTTGGAAGTACTGACGCGCCCAACTCCCACGGAGATCACCCTTGCCTTTAGCTGGTGGCTTTTGAAAATCTGACCCTGATTTGGTACTTTAGGGCTCTTGGCCTTGTTCCTCAGAGATGATGAGGGATATATACTCAGCATCAGGTCTTTCATCACCTACCCCTGAAATCTCTATCCTGAGCACTCGGGGCTAGTGGCCTGGTCCCAAGCCTATCAGTGCCAATAGAAAGATTTCCATTGGCTTCAATGGGCCTTGGAACAGTCTTTAAATCCTTAAATAACCTGCTCTGAAAGAGTCTATCCCCAAAATTAATCAAGGGAAGGAAGGTCTGTGAAAACACAGCCATCTACGTTCCCAGCTCCCTCCCAACCCCTCCCTTCCCCTCCCCCAGGTTTCAAGCACCTCTGCAGGTGATTTCTGTAATTTTAATTAATTTTAATTGCCTGATTAATTTAATTGAAACACCACGGAAATTAAATGCACACATTATGGTGTGTAATTAACATTAAGGCAATGACACAAACTGGCCGGAGTGGAGCGAAGGTCTGTATGCTCTGTTAGTGATTCATGCTCTTCTATTGCTGGTGCTCAGGAACACGAGTTTGGAAGGAGTGTGAGACAGGGGCTGGTTTTGCAAGAGGTGCTGGCTGCTGGGAGAAAGCCACAGCAGGCTGGGATGAATTATGGGTGGCATGGCATGAAGCCTTGTTGATGAAACCTGCCTTGATCTGGAAGGTTTCGTCATGCCACCTGGTGAAATGAATGTGGGGTATAGGGTGGGGTGAGGGAGAAGGAATATCCAGAGCTTTCCTCAACAGAAGACTTTCTCAAGACAATGTAAAAACACCAATTATTGGGTTAAAATTTCCCTTGTGGAAGAAGCGTAAAAATCAACATTTTGGAAGAGGGCTATGTTCAGTCTTTCCATCTATGCCAGGAACCATGGATGTATTTGCATGTTAATTTTGAGTGTTCATTAGAGTAATTTTTTTATTTTCCTAACCTGAGGCCTTTTTTTATTATCAGGAGGGTGGATGGATATTTTCCAAGATAAGATCTTGTTTGCTGGGTTTTTTCTTGTGTTGTGCTCTCCCCCCCCCCCACCCCCTTTATTTTTTTTCTTCCTCGCTTTCTTTCTCTAACCTGGTGTGTCAAATTCCAGACTGTGTGAAAGGTGAGGGCGTGTTAGAGAAGACAATGAAATGTTCTGCATATGCAGGGAACTCTGGAAAAAGCTCAGGGCTTTGCTTGTCCCACCCCACTCCACCCCTGCCACTCCCGAAGAGCTACACAACACTGATGGGTGAGATCATTGCTCTGAGGGGTAATAAAACAAAACCAGAAAAGGTAATTTAGCAACACTATATATGGAAAAATTGGCCAGTTTTGTGCAACCACTGACTACTGCAGAGATGCCAAGCTGACAGAGGTAGACCAGATAGGAACTTTCAGATCACTTCTGTTAAAGACAGGAAGACTCCACTTTACACATGTTACAAGATTGACACAAAGAAATAATATTGGCCATTTTTCTTATCACTTTTACAGAAGAGTCAATTCAGAATAACATTCCGGGTTTGAATTTAACCATCCTCAGCTTTAAGCTGATGCAAACAAAGAAGAATCCATCCCTAAGACTTACATTTCTTCCACTTACCATTAATATAACTTTTTAAGACAAATTTATGGAGGCTTTCCCAGGACAATACAACTCCCCATTCTCTTGTCATAGTTACAAGTTCTTTCAGACCCATCAGAATTTTCTGTGGTCATCCCTGGCTCCCAGTCCACCAGACAATTCCCAGAAATAATGTGCCCAGCTGCACATACAAGCATTTGCTTAAGGACATGGTTTAGTGGTAGACTTGGCAGTGTTGGGTTAATGGTTGGACTTGATGATCTTATAGGTCTTTCTAACCAAAATTATTGTATGTTCTCACCACTTTCCAGGCCATAGTATGGCATGGCCAGTCAGGGGAGTGTGAATAATTGCCTGTTCTGCAAGTAAAAAAAACTAATTAAGTTTAACAGAAGAAAAAAAAAAAAATCTCACAGAAAGGAGGACTAGAAGTTATTGGTTTGTTCTGTTCTCTGCAGAATGTCCTAGTGGATTAAATAAAAATTGCTTTCAAGAAAACAAGTTCAAATGTCCACCTGGGCACCCAAGGGCTGAAGAAAAGCCATCTCATTCTCATAATTACAAGGCAGCGATAAGAGCTTTCCTTTAGGTTTTAGGAGACCTCAGTTAAACTCTCTCCCCTCTCCAAGTGGATCCAAACTCACTCCTCCCACACAAGAAGAGTCTCCTAACCAGGCAGAATTAAGTATTTCCAGTCCCTCCCAGTTGATACTGTTCCACTTTGCAGCCCTAACCTGGATCTGGGATCCAGGTGCCTCCCTCCCAGGAGAGCAGCCTAATCAGCAGACTGGTGACTCACCTTGGCTTTGTTTGTGTGAGCTCTGAATTATTGCCTGCCAAGTGGAACGGCTCCAGAGCCATCCAGATCATGCTGCCTTCAGATACCTTTCAGCCCAGAAGCTGGGCCACTCAGCAGCTGGTTGGGAAACATCTGCTCAAATCCAACTTTCTTCCTGATTCAGCTATCTCCTCACCAAATATCCTACTCAGCTCCCTGGGGAATGCTATGGGAGCACACTGCTCTTCATTCCTCCCCCTGGACCTGTTCCAGTCTCAAAAAATATTTAAATATTTGTGAATGTAGCAAGTAAATGGACTAAATCCTGAGGGTCATGGTTAGTACATTGCCTGAGTTCCCTGTGACAGAATATCCACGTGAAATAAGACATTTTAGGCAGGGGGAGGAAGGGGGTGAGTACATTCACCCTTCTTCACACCCTGGTAGCATGTGCACTCCCCAAGAAAGAGGCAAAACTGAAGCTGAGTTTGCTGCCTCTGACACAAAGATGACAGCAGCTGAGCAACCATTGGTGTCACATGTGTGTTCTATTCTTATTTCACCTTCAGGTTTTGGTGATGCTATTCCACAAGTGACTCTCCCAGATGAAGTTACTGGGATATTTGACCTGAAGGGTGCAAGTAATTTCATGAGAGCTGAAACTGCATTTCACAGCAAACAACCCATGACCAAAAAGTAATCATGAAAAAATGGTCCATTATTTCCAGGTCCATCTTATCCAGGTGCAGTTTTAAGGAGGAGCCTGAGGAAGCTTCAGGTGCCACCGTTATGTCCCTCCTCTGCCCCTAGGCACTCAGTGATTCACAAAGGCCCAGCAACTGCCCTGCCCAGCTTTTCTTTAGATCCCCAAAGCCAGAGGAAAATCAGCTGCAAGGCTACTCCCCAGCTCTACACGTGAGGTGTCCTAGCCTGACCTCAACTCCTTTTGAGCCCCAAGAAAAAAATGCAAGAGTTCTTGGAATGGAGACAAGGGAGAGGGAGCAAGATTTTACTCCTGTCCATGAACACAGGATCACAGGATCAAAGATCACAGAATGGCTGAGGTTCAAAGAGATCTCTGGACATCATCTGGTCCAACCCTTCTGCTCAAGAAGGACCATCCGGAGTCAGTTGTCCAGGACCACGTCCAGACAGCTCCAAGGCTGGAGACTTAACAACCTCTCTGGGCAACCTATACCAGTGCTTGGTGACCCTCACAGTAAGAAAATATTTCCTGATGTTCAGAAGGAGCCTCTGGTGTATCATTGTACCTAGAACAACCAAACCGAGTTGAGCTGCAAAGCCATAATCACTGTTATTCATAGCAAAAATGGTGGTATTAATCAATAAGGATCATAATACAATTATAAGTAATAATAACAATAATAATATTTCAAATAAAAGCAGGGATACCAATAATATTAGCAATAATAGCAATAATTGGATCTGCATTTCACTACCACGTAGAGGTAGCAGAAAATTTTATAGTCAAATTGTGGTAGATTTCATATGCGGAGGTGAGAAAACCTGAAAATCTTCCCATTTTATCTGACTGGGCCAGAAATCAAAAGTGGTACTATTTCCCCTGTGTACTTGACAATAGCAGATTGAAGCCAAAATAGATTGTCAAGGAAGTTCCCTGATTTTAGGTGCCTCATTTTAGACATCTAGGGCATGACTTTCCAAAGACTTTAGCATTGTAGAAAGTTTTCTTTATTCCAAACATAGATCCCATCAACTCTGATTGCCATGGTAATGGCTCAGCATATTTGCAAAGCAAGCCAAAAAGTCCTAAAAAGGGCTCCTAGGAGATTTTAAAAAAAAAAGGGACTCCCTGAACTCATACTCTCTCCAAGGAGCTTGGCAACACCAACAGGGACAGAGTTTCTCTCTCCAGGTAAGCATTCAGATTCCTTGACTACAAGCCCCTCTTTTCTGTTCCTGCAAATCCCCTTCTTGTTCGCCATATACCTTCTACCTTCTGTGCCTAATGTGATGCTCATGTTAACCTAGAAACATCCCTAAAACAGGAAAATCTAAGTGTTCCTGTATGAGATCAAGGTCCCAGTAAAATCTGGGTTTGTTTGGGGATTTTTTTTAATGGGAGAAAGAAAAGTTCTTGGTCTTCCCTGTTGTTGGAAAGGAAATATAGTGGGTCATTACTAACAACTCTATGGATGACATTCCCTCACATACAGCTTTTGATGAAGCTGATGGTAGTACAATTTTTATTACAAAGTACTCGCTTCCACAAGAGAATAACTATATCCACTACAGTGACTGATGTAGATTCTGACCAAAAAGGAGGATGATCTGAAGTTCACTGCAGACATTGACAATTACTGGGGTTAATACCAAGCTTACAGCTAAGTTACCTTTCTGTATATCCAGTGAATGTTGGAGTTTTTATTGTAGAATTGTATCATGTTCTGAAGGCAATTTTCAGTTCATATTTCTCTGAAATTGTTCTAATTCAGAATAAAGTGGAATAAAGTTTAACCAATTCTGTACAGATTAATATATAGGAACAACAACAAAACAAACCAACAACAACAACAATAAATACAAATGAAAAAGAGCATTTGTCCAAATTTAGCTTGATACATAAATCTGATTGAAACTCAAGAATCCAACCAAGTGCAAAAACACTTGTGTATAATCATATGCTTACGTTACTATAGTCAGTGTTGTATTCTGGGGCAAAGAACTTGCAGTCATATAAGAAAACACTTACAGGCATAAATAAAGGAAGTCTAAGGTTCAGCTGCATCAGCCAGTGTATGACTTCCCAATCTTAATGTTGTATTTCTTGCTTTTTGAGTCCTTTGCCACCCAGCCTGAACGACACTGAAGCTGGGTATGTGCTTAGATCAGCTGCCACGTGGATGCAGAATTGAATTTATTTATCAGGCACAGCCACCCGAATAATATCTGGCCCCTTACAGAAATACCCCAAAATAGAATTATATAATCAAGCTAACAGAGAGGCATCAAATGGAAACCAAGCAGCAGTCATTAAAATAAAAAAGCTAAAATTCTTATACCCATTTAATTACTTCAGGGGAGATCTTTTGGAAGAGAAGTGCATTGTCTTGATTTGGTTCTGAGGCAAACAGCATAGACATGCAGAGTTATACAGCTTTAAATCCACTGGCTGTGTTCAGCAGAAGCCCACTGCTCTGGAAAGATCTTGGCAGTTTCACATAATATATCCACAGCCCTAAGGCAGGAATCGCTATTTCCAAACACTCCCTACAGATAGAAGTTGAATCAGTACTCTGTAATGATAGAGACTACAAATGACTGTAGCAGAAACAACATTTGGAGCATGGAACAGAAGCCAGGATGAAAGCATTCCAGTCACCAAGGCATGAACTGGGAGCAGTCATGGTGTTAGGTCAAGCAAGATTGTGCAAAAGTCAATGGGGAGATGTCTGCTTGAGGATCCTCTCATCTCCCCAGTTCTGTCTGCCTTCCTTCCTGGAGCAACAGAGGTAACTACAGAGATTTTTGCAGTTCTCATGTTGGGAGCTAAACAGGAGCTGAGAAGACTAACAAAAAGCTGTGAATCCACTTCAGCATCAGTCCCAGCAAAGCAAATGTTGAGCAGCACGAGCACCAATGCCAACCTGCCAATTGCTGATGGGAGCCAGAATGTTTCCTCCTGCACTGTGCTCACAAAGGAGTCAGGACAGATCAAGGCAGGTTCCAGCTATATTCTCACTCAGAAAAACTGCCTGAACTCTGTAAAGCCTCGTTCAGGTTTCTAGGGCAGAAATGCCCTCTAACTCCCCCAGACTACTCCCTTGCTTCCTAAGGAGCACAAACCCAGGATGCTGCAGGGCAATTAAAAGGCTTGCACTGCCGAATAAACAGTGACAAATTGTAGATTAAGAAAAAGCCTGTTATTTGTGTGAAAGAGGCAGCCTTTGCCGCCAAATGGATTCATCTGTCATTGCTACTGATTGCTCCCTTTCCACTAAAGGTCCCCTAAGAAAAATGTAAATCCTGTGTAAATCCTTTGTTATCGCCCGACAATGTGCGTATCACAAGCTGCATGGGTTAGAACACAGGTCCATTTTTCTCCAGACTACGCCACTCCTCTTTCAAATTTCAAGGTCTTAATGTCTCAAGAGTGAGGTGGCAGAAGGCGTTAAACCCCCCTGGGACAGATTGAGCAAGGAAAGCCCTCACAAGAGGAGGAGAAGGGGAATCTCTTTATAGGTTTTGCTGTTGCAGTCAGCTCCGCTGCAGTTTGGAATCAGTTTATTCTCTTCAGAGAGATGAATGGAGGCTGAGACATGGACCCAGAGCTAAGAAGAAGAGCATCTTCCCAAAGTGAGGAGGAAAGCATAAAGAAAGAGAGAAAGAGGTACAAAGCTAAATGACATGGGAACTGTGCAGAATGCACTGGCCACAACAGATTCCTCAACAGTTCATTCCCATCTTCATGCCAGAGTGCCACGTTCATGCCACACTGCAGAGGGGTTGAAATAGTAAGCACAAGTGTAACAGCATTCCCCATGTTTACAGAAAATCCAGCAATAGCTAATCAAATAAACGTAAGGGCAGTGACACTGGACAGTTGCTAGAGTTATCAACCATGTTTATTGAGCAACCTGTTAAACACTTGGTCAACCTGCTCACCAGAACTCAGGAAGCTCAGAGACAGGTACAGGCCACCAAAAGCTACATTAGCTTATCTCTTTCTCAGATAGCAGGACAGAAACTAAGCTATTGCCCAAATTCTACCCTCAGTAAATTTTCATGGCACCCACAGATGGGTTTCAGTCATGTGACCATACCCTGGTTGGGAAAACAGCAGGCTAACTATCAATCTGAAGGAAGTCCTCCTAGTTTTCCAGAGGTCTATACTTCTCTTTGAAAAGACAGTCCCAGAGAGCTGGTTGCAGGGCTATGATTACAAAGATAAAGAGTGAGGTGTTCCTGTTTGTCAGGCAGGCTTGAAAACCTCATCTTTCTGTTTTTTGTCATTACCTACTATAATAGGTGTATGGAAACTCACTGTTATCAGATAATTATTTTGCTAATGCACACTATTATTAATGATGATTCCTGACACGTAAGCCCAGCTGAATACAGGGAGTTGCTATTATTCTTGTTGTTGTTATTATTATTATTACTATCATTATTTATACCTCTTGAAGCTGAGCTTATTTTAAGGTCACAGGTACTCTGAGGTAACCCAGAAGTACCTTAAGGTTACTTGTAGAATCATAGAATAGTTTGATTTGGAAGGGACCTTTAAAGGTCATCTAGTCCAACCCCCTCCAGTGAGCAGGTACATCTTCCACTGGATCAGGTTTGCAGAGCCCCATCCAACCTGACCCTGAATGTTTCCAGGGATGGGGCATCTATCACCTCTCTGGGTGACCTGTGCCAGTGTTTCACCACCCTCATTGTAAAAAATGCTTTCTTAAAATTTAGTCTAAATCTACCCTCTTATTTTAAGGCCACCACCTTCTGTCCTATCACAACAGGCCCTGCAAAAATGTCTGTTCCCATCTTTCTTGGAAGTGCTTTCAGTACTGAAATGCCACAATAAGGTCTACCTGGAGCCTCTTCTTCAGGCTGAACAACTCCAACTCTCTCAGCCTGTCTCCATAGCAGAGGTGCTCCAGCCCTCTGATTATCTTTTTGGCCCTCATCTGGACTCACTTCAACAGCTCCATGTCCTTCCTGTGTTGGGGGCCCCAAAACTAGACACAGTACTTCAGGTGGGGTCTCACAAAAGCAGAGTACAGGTGGAGAATCACCTCCTTTGACCTGCTGGCCTCACTTCTTGTCATGCAGCCCAGGACATGGTTGGCTTTCTGGGCTGCAAGCACACATTTCAGGCTCACATCTAGATTTTCATCCACCAGTACCTCCAAGTCCTTCTCCTCAGGTCTGCTCTCAATTCCTTCATTGTCCAGCCTCTATTGATACCAGGAGATTAATTGTACTTCTCATGGTAAAAATCAAGTTACCTCTAGCTTAAGCTACAGATATTTAGTGAACTGTAGTAGATCGTTTTGTACACGTGCAGTCAGAGGTGAGTTGGGGTAATTTGCCCTAAAGTCATCCACTGTCAAAGTGTTTTAATCTCTCTCACTCTAAAGGCAAGGAGACTTTGTTGTTATAGACCACTTTTTCTGCAGCAAATTAGGCCTCAGTCACTTGATCATAACTCTCATAAACTGAGATCCAGCAAACAAAGAATGGAAAAGGCTCTCTGTCCTGGTTTGAGCCAGGATGAAGCCAATTTTCCTTTTTACTGATTTTTTTTTCCTTCAGCGAGCTTTCTTTTAACTAGCAACATTCTGTTCTAGCTAGGCTGATAAGACATCAGAATGTTTTTCTAACTACTGGGGCTTCAAGGTCGCACCTTTACTCTGCTGGCTCAGACACTACAGGGAGATCTGTGACCCCCCTGTAGGAGGCTGAGTTAGACAGACAGCAAAATTGGCCAGAGATATTCCATTCCATATATCTACGTAAGCTCAGAGGAAAGTCAGAGATCACAGAAGACAACTTCCTTCCTTATTCTTCTTCCCTTCTCTTCTGTCCATGGCTGGCATCCTGGGAGGACTCTGTCCATCCAGCACCCTCGACCCCCAGGCTCGAGCTCTCCTGACCCTCATCACTCTGCACTCTCTCCAGCAGCAGCTCCGGGGTTTCTCGGGACTGTTCCAGCTCAGGGGAGTGTGGCGGGAGTTGCTGGGGGTGGGGGGAGGCGAGAGGCTCTTGCACATACCTGAACATATCTGTATAGAATTGTATATATTTTCTTATATCATTAGTGTTTAATTAAAGCTGTGTAGTTTAGTTTTCAAACCAGCCAAGTCTTTCTCTTTTTCTCTCTCTCCTTCCCTACCTGGGTGGGAGGGGGAGGGGGAGGGGATCAAGAGTATTGTTGTCGGACCTGAGTCAAACGGTGACACTCTCCCAACCATGCACTTCTACCCCAATCCTCAACCCTGAACACAGCTGCAAAGACCCTTCTGTTTGTGTGTTGCTTTGGCCACACAGCCCTTTTCTGTGCAGCCTTTCTCTGGTTCTGTCACACCACACACAACCACCTTAGCAGATCTTAGTATTTCTTATTTGGTCTCCTTCATGAGATATAACAGACTCATATCAGCCATTTGGCCAATATACTATCCACAGAGATAGTACCTTGCTTGCCTGCCTGTGAGGCTAGGATATAGTTACAGGTTAACTCCAAACTGAAGTTGCTGCAACATTTGAAGAGATCACATCATACTTCTTTTTGAGGGTCTGTTGTTCATAAGAACCTCATAGTTCAGCTGTGGACATCCACACTACACAGACACTTCCAAGACAGATGGTATCAGCAAATCCTGTCTACCTTTATGACAGATCCAAGACTGTCCAAGAAAAAAGGCCAAGATTACATAGAATGTGGAAGTGTTCAAGGTTGGATGGGGCTTAGAGCAATCTAGTCTAGTGGAAAGTGTCCCTGCCCATGGAAAGCGTTTGGAACTAGATGATTTTTAAGGTCCTTTCCAACCCAAACCATTCTATGATTCTGTGATTCTATGGCATATGTCACCACAAGCCCATGGGAGATGCCTGAATGGTCGTGTCAGGCATCATAAAGGTCATGCATCTTAAGGTTCAAACCCAAAAAGTTAGTACAGACCAGGACACAAAGCACAGTTTGGCTGAAGCACATGTAAACTTGAGGTTTTGCACAAAATCCACCAACAAGATGTTCCCAGGGACATTGAAGAGCATATTCATAAAAATACCTGTGTGCCTTCAGTTGTACACAGGCATCCAGTAGGATTTGCAGAAGTGACTGCAGAGAATTAATTAGGTACCTGAAGAAGTCAGTACCATTGAATATCTAGAAATTAATGCCTACATCCACAAGATTTTGAAAAGCTTTCCAGTTCTCTTCTCCATTTTAAGAAGTCTTAAGTATTTCCAGTAATCTAGCCCTAGTATTCAGTGAAAATGTATCGAGCAGTAAGGTACTGCACAGGGTTCTCCCAAGTTGAAACTTAAACACTAGGTCTGAGGAAAGGACTTAGGTGCTAGTTTTTTGATACCTGGCTCCAGAACGGAAACCCAAAGTGCAGTGTTAGGCCCCTGGGCTCTCCCTACCTAACGCATAAGGAGGGTTAGTTATCTCAGAGAGTGGAGCACTTCCATACACCTCCTCTCTGGTCCTGCTACAGCCTCAAGCCTGGAGGCTTAAAACCAGGAAGTCTGCCACAGCAGGGAGCAGCCCCAGGGGGAGACTCCATATGGTGTATCAGAGGCCACTGAAAGCAAGCCAACTTGGAAATGCTGAGCACACAGGGTGTGCCCGAACTCCAACCCGTCCTAAGGTACATGAATCAGGTCTGCAAAGCAAAATATCTCCCTCCACTTAGGTTCCAGAGGGCCGAGCCCACTCCTGAGGGGAAGCACTTGGAACTGAGCTTTGCTCACCCTTTTTGCAAACGCAGACCAAGACAGGGGTGCACACACACCTCCTTTTTTATTCTTTTTTTTTTAATCAGCAGATGAGCTAGTGAAAGCACTGGCCCATGAAGTGAGAAACCTGGCTTCAGCACTTTCTTCAGCCTGGAGGGATTCAAACCACATTTCCCACCTCCCAAGAGAGGGCTCAAACCAACGGGGGTAAAGTGAGGTTGCGATTGGGGAGATAGGATGTGCAGCCGCCTCTTCTTGAAGCTGAGCAGAAATGCATTCCAGGGGGCATAAGAAGATGAAAGAAACCTCCTGTAACCCAGACACACACAGACCACCTCTCGCCAGTCTGGTGGTTAGGTTTTCAGCTGGCCGACATGGGCTCTGGGTTAGAGTTGCACTACTTAGCACCTTTTACATGAAAAGCAGTCATAGGGCCAAAAAGAACACAAATGCATCCTGTGGAGAGGAACCCAGTATCTCTCATTGCCTCTCCTCTCCAGAGGTGCCTGTGTGAAAGACTCTGGAATCAGGGAGCTGCAGTTTTGGGATACAATTTGGGTAGAGGTTATATGAATCTGTAGGCATCTCTGTCCTTTCTTTTGCTGTGGTTATGAACGAACCAGTGAAGGAAAACATGGGTCAGCTCAGCAATTTGTTTTTCTAAGCCCAAGAACGATACATGGTACAGATTAGAAGCAGGTAAACAGCCTTTCACATTGATTTTGACATTTTCTGGGTCCTGCAAACTAACCATTGGCAAGATTTCCTTCCAGTGAGTTACCTTTTTTTTTTTTTCTTTTTCTTTTTCTTTTTCTTTTTCTTTTTCTTTTTCTTTTTCTTTTTCTTTTTCTTTTTCTTCTTCTTTTTCTTCTTCTTTTTCTTCTTCTTTTTCTTTTTCTTTCTTTTTCTTTTTCTTTTTTTCTCTTTCCTTCTCTCTTTCTC